>NW_026294595.1:56329835-57529835 GCF_007827085.1 Peromyscus californicus insignis
TCCAGCACCGTGTCTGCCTGTGTGATGCCATGCTTCCTGCCATGCTGACAATACACTAAACCTCTGAAACTGTAAATGCTTTCCTTTATGAGTCTTGCCACATGGTGTCTCTTCACAGCAATAGAACATTGGCTAAGATGCATACTATGTTTATCTCTCTGGGTCTGGGTTTCCTCACTCAGAATGATTTTTTTTTCTAGTTATATCCATTTGCCTGAAAATTTCACGATGTCATTTTTTAAAGAGCTGAGTAACACTCCATTGTGTATATGTATCACATTTTTAAAAAATCCATTCTTCTGTTGAGGGATATCTTAGGTTGTTTCCAGTTTTCTGGCTATTATGAACAGGACAGCAATGAACATGGTTGAGTAAGTGTCCTTGTAGTAGTGTCCTTTGAATATATGACCAAGACTGGAATAAGGGAAACACTCATCCATTGCTGATGTGAGTGCAAACATGCACAGCCACTATGAAAATCAATATGGCTCAGAAAGTTGGGAATTGGTCTACCCCAAGATTTGGGCATATATCCATCTTATTTTTTTTTTTTAACATAGGGTTTCGTACAGGAACACATTTATTTGGCTAGGATAACTGGCCAGTTTATTCCAGGAATCCACCTTCCCCCTCCATCCTCCACTGCTGTGTTTACAAATGTGTACAACTAGGGATCTGAACTCAGGGCCTCGTGCTTATATAACAAGCAGTCATCAACCAAGTCATCTCCCAGCTTTCAGACTCTGTATATTTTAAGAACATAGTTTATTTCCGTATTTTTACCTTTATATGTTTTACATTTTTAGGATGCTGGGGATTGAACCCAGCATCTTGTGAATGCCAGGCAAGTGCTCTAGCCCTGAGCTACATTCTCAACACTAACACTATTTTTATCCAGCAGAAGTAAGCTTATCCGGGCAAAATATTAAGTTAAGCTCATTTACTTTGAAAATGAATTAAATGGTCCATGAATAAGCTATATGCTTCTATTTATAGGCCAAATATTTGTAATACATAAAATTAGGAGTGTGAAGGTTACTTATTAAGGACTTGTGGTTTCTACTTTAATACAATCACAGGATAATTCAAGTCATATACATTTATGTAACTTGGGTTAGTATGAAATATTTAATACCTAATGTAGCACAGGCAGCAGCCAATCATCAGGGACACAAGCTACTTCCCTGGGTGCTAGCTAGCATACCATTAACTCTCTGTTAGAATCAAAAAGTAACAATGTATTTGTTTTACTATTGTGCTTTCATGCTATTAAAGCATTGTTACATCATTTACAAAAAAGGACTAACTTGTAAATAATATCTTCTTAGAGTATTCTACATAAACAAACAAGCTGGTTTAACAAAGTATTTTCACACTTGCTGTTGACTGAAATGAACAGTCATAATTCTTATCCGATCACATAACAGTCAAGGTCAAAATTAGGCTGACTGTGGAGAAGCCTTAGAATGGCTGTTATCATTAGACTTGTTATTGCAGTTACTCTATGGCTTTGGTGCCAAGGATGTTTTGAATATAGAATATGTGATTAAAGCACATTGACTTGTAATTATCAGTTACAATTATACGCATAAAAATCAGTTTGAATCTCATCATTACAAATATGTGCGTTATTCAGAATGCAAGTGCTATATTATGTATGCATTGCATATATAATGTGCTCAATTATGTTATTGATATAGTTTGTATATGAAATGTTTGCCACAGGCTGGGATTAAATTCTTGGTCTCCAGCAAGTGAAGATATTTTGGGAGGTGGTGAAAAGTTCACAGGGTGGAGCCTACTTAGAGGAAGTAGCAGGCAAGCTTTTAAAGCTTATGTCTCAATCCCAGGGTCCCTTTTCCATCTTTGATCACTGTTAGCCACGAGGAAAAAAAAAACTTCCTTCATTTCATGCACCAACTATCATGACATTTGACTTGAGTTATGGGGACTACTAGGTATGGGCTGAAAACTGTGCAACAGTGAGCTAAGTAAATGTTTCTTCTTTTAATAATTTTTATGTCAAATATGTTTTAAAAAGCAACTAAAAGTCTGGCTAATACAGTTATATAATTTCTCTAATAAAATAAGTTTATGTTATATATATGATTTATAGCCAAATTATACATTATTGTTTATGCTTATTATATATATATAATTGCTATATGTTTATATGCATAAACAAGACTATGTAATTGTTTGCATGTATAAACAGTAATAAATAACTGTATAGCGTATTTAATAAGCACATTTTTATGTAATACAAACGCTCCTCTCCTTACAATGGGGATATATTCTGATAAGCCTATTGTGAGTTGAAAAGAATCTCATTTAAGTGAAAGTGCATTTCAACCTCAGCACTGCATAGCACAGTCAACTGCAGAGTAGCAGCATCACCTGGTGATGGTGCAGCCGACAAGAAGCTGAAGCTGAGAGCTGTGGCCAGCACTGTGAGAACATAGCATACTCTGCTAGCCAGGGAAAGGTCAAAACTCAAAAGTGGAAGTATGATATCTATTGAGTGTACACTACTTTGCCGCCGTTATAAAACTGAAAACTCATAGGCCAGCTTCAATAGAGACTTACCTTTTTGTGTCATTTGATTAAATACAATGTGTCACTGTACTTTATAAAAATAGAGACAGGGATGCACTGTGGCACAACCATGGGAGTCAGTGCCACACGTTCCAGAGTGTATTTTACTTAATGTCTAAGTCATCTCGGCCTTAGCATGGGGGGAGAATGGCATCCTTTCAGAATCTTTTGAGACTGAAATAAAGGAGTGCATACACAGTACCTACTGGGGTGGCTGGCAATGGCTGTGTACACAGTGTGACAGAGGAGGAGAGTGAGAGCAATGAACAGCAGCAATAAGTACACTATGAGAGTGGAGGGAGTCCCTGTCATGGTCCTAATTCCAGTGAGTGGTCACATTGAAATTCTCTAGAAAAATAATGAGTTTCAAAGGCAAACAATGGATTGAACGTGCTAAAAAAATTACTGAGTTTTATAATCTAGCATTGCTTTAGTTTTTTTTCAATAGGTCATGGTGGTAAGACTTAAGAGAATAAAAATGTTCTCTCTATCGGAGAGGGTAATTGTGGACACTTCAGTCTTGGTACATGTTTGTGATTGCATGGTTCTTAGTGAATACTCTGTGTGGCAGGAGAATACTGACTTAAAATTACTTTCCAGTTTTCAAGGGCTCACCTTATGGTTACACTTGAGACTAACAAGTGTAACCCAAAAGGATTGGTGTATAAACCATGCCAGAAAGTCAAAGCTTATCAAACAATATTTGCCTGAGACCCCCTTAGTTAGTATGGGATTCCTCATGTGACTGTGGCAGAGACACTCTGAACAACAGCGGGAAAGACACACTGCTCACTGTGACTCCTAAACACAGAAGTCAGTCAGCATTAGTGGGTTCACATCCAGACATTTAAGGCAGGACTACAGGAATCTTGTTGAGTACTTGAAACATAAATTGGGCATTAAACATACAGCATTTTCATTTCACCAAGGATTAATAGTTATAGGAAAAAAAGATGTTCATGACTAAGAACACTGGAAACTGAAAAAAAATGGTTTTGGCACCAGCAATAAAGCAAGGCACATTCACAGGAGAACTAGTAAATTAACAAAGGATTAAAACAGAAAAAAACTGATTAGGATGCAAAATAAGTAGGTAATATGAAGGAAAAGTAAAGATGCTTTTTGCACAAAAGGATCATACTATAGGTTTGTAATATGATATTCAAGAAGACTGGAAAATATTTCTGTGATAGAATGTAGGAGAATTTCTGACATGGGTTACCTGTAATATGACTTTAATGCAAGAAACTGTAGTGATTTCCCAAAGTCCCTCTGAGTCTTGTGATGCTCTTAGGTTCTTAGACAGTGTTCTTGAGCTCTTTGGTGGAGGTTATGTGTGGGATGTGAAATTATAAAGGATTTACAACAACATTTGAAGTGCTGCAGTGCTGTGGGATGGTCTGTATGTCAAATGTGTTGCTGATTGGTCAATAAATAAATCACTGATTGTCCCGTGGCCAGGCAGGAAGTATAGGCGGGACAAGGAGGAGAATAGAGCTGGGAAGTGGAAGGCTGAGTGAGGGAGACACTGCCAGCCGCCATGATGAGAAACAGCATGTAAAGATACTGGTAAGCCACGAGCCATGTGGCAAGGTATAGATTAATAGAAATGGATTCATTTAAGCTGTAAGAACAGTTAGCAAGAAGCCTGCCATGGCCATACAGTTTGTAAGCAATATAAGTCTCTGTGTTTACTTGGTCGGGTTTGAGCAGCTGTGGGACTGGCAGGTGAGAGAGATTCGTCCTGACTGTGGGCCAGCCAGGAAAACTCTAGCTACAAATGGCGTCCAACGTGGTGGCAAGAGTTTCCACCTAAACCTGAGAAAAAAGATTCTAAAATGGAGCTAAAAAACAGCTTCCTAATTGTCTCTCTCAAATGAGCAGCAGCTGCCAGTTTGAGCTACTGGCGGGTTCCTAGCGTGCGTGCATGCTCGACCTGCAATATGGCGGGAATGAGGCCTCTACACGTGGCACATTAAGCTGTGTGGTGAATTTAGCCTTTGCTAGTACAAAAAAAAAAAAGAGGTTTCTGGGCTACACACTGCTTTGATAGAAGCATAGACCCACTATTTCTGAGAGTTGATGGCTCCTAGAGCTGTCGGAAAACGTATCACCGCCATGTTGGGAAGCTGAAGTGGGCGGAGTCAACAGCACCAGCACAGTTTCAGGCTTAGAAGGCTGCAGTTCAAAGCAATAGGCTCAAGCTAATATAAAAAAAAGCCGTGTAAAGATGGCTACCACAAAGAGAATCTGGATTATGTTCTCTTTGATATTCGTAACTGAAGAAAAACATTTGATTACAAAAGCTGTTGAGTTATGCCAAAATGTATATTTTAAAGGTACCTTGACTTCAAAATTTGGATATAAGGATATGTTGCTTTGGAAAGGAGGCTCTGCTTTTGTTTCCACAGAAAGCCAGAGGCTATGGATTTGTTCAAGATTAAGATACATCAGGTTTGACCAGCCAAGACCACCTGAAAGGTCTCCGATGACACCATGGCCCAGATGATCCAACATCCAGAACCATTTCAAGGCAACTGGCTCAGACGATACACCCTCATGGACTACTCCATAATCCTAAAGTATTCTTTGTGTCCCCATAAGATACAGCGCCCCCCTCCAGCAGGAAGTAGTAAGAGAAGCTACGCCCAAATTCCCAAATATACCAAGCTGACTTTGGAGATGTGTAAAGGTTAAAACCTTCCTTTTTAAGAAAAGAAAAGGGGAAGTGCTGTGGGATGGTCTGTATGTCAAATGTGTTGCTGATTGGTCAATAAATAAATCACTGATTGTCCCGTGGCCAGGCAGGAAGTATAGGCGGGCAAGGAGGAGAACAGAGCTGGGAAGTGGAAGGCTAAGTCAGGGAGACACTGCCAGCCGCCATGATGAGAAACAGCATGTAAAGATACTGGTAAGCCACGAGCCATGTGGCAAGGTATAGATTAATAGAAATGGATTCATTTAAGCTGTAAGAACAGTTAGCAAGAAGCCTGCCACGGCCATACAGTTTGTAAGCAATATAAGTCTCTGTGTTTACTTGGTCGGGTTTGAGCAGCTGTGGGATTGGTGGGTGAGAGAGATTCATCCTGACTGTGGGCCAGGCAGGAAAACTAGCTACACTGCAGGGAATGGGCTGTGCTGTTCCAGTGAGCTACTGCAGTATAATCTCTGTAGATACTTCATGTTCACTTTGGAAGACGCAGGAAGCTGAAAACTCCACCCACACAATAATCTTTATGGAGCTGGTGAGTCTACAGATGCAGTTACAGAGAAGAGAAACTGCTTATCAGGTGGTACCACTTGTATGTGTCAACCAGCAAGGGTTTTGAGCTGAGTTTATCAGTCACAATGGGATATGAGCCTGGCCAAGTTGTTGCCTCCACAGTTTTCTGTATAACTGACTCCATATCTTAGGGGCTAGATTTCTAGTGTAATTTCAGTTTCCTAGCTCAGACAGTAAACAATTATGCTTTGGGATTGTCTTCTGCCAGTATAACTACAGACTACAAGTTATGACAGTCAAAGAAATGACCGTGGGAAATAATGGCATGTTAGCCTTTGTTGTTGTGGGAGGAAAGAGGATGAGCAAAGATGATACTTCAAAATCTTTCTTTTGACCTTGATTTAGGCTAGAATCCAGAAAAAAAAAAAACTGCTGCCACTGTGGGAATGTGAATCTTCATGATTTGGACCAACACAATTGCAATATGCCAAAGGAATAGTTTATGGTCTCCTGACAATATGGGTGCTCAAGACTCAGCCAACAGTGATAAGCTACCAACTAAGTTAAAATGTGTTCACAGATGTTGTCTTTTATTTATTGCACATGAATTATACATTTGGGAAAATATAGAACAGGAGTTGTTAACATTATTAGGCATTAAAGAGAAAAATGTTGGAAATTATTTTTTATAGATTAGTAACAATGTGATCCCAGTGAATCTTGCATTGAAACTGCCCACTTCAGATGGTGACTGCCCTTAAGGCCCATCTGTTTGGATCAGATGAAGAGGGTCTATTGAGATGAAGTGATTGGGATCCTGGGACTGTAACTACATCTGATGATGAAGACATTATCAGCTCTATTTACAAACACAGCTGTGACAGGGTTCTTTAGGGGAATAGAATCAAGAAAATGCATGCACATTCATGCATACATCCCATATGTGTGTTTGTGTATGTGTGTGTGATATGTATATATAATTGTATATGTGGACTCACTATACAGTATATTGTCTGGTAGACTGGAGACTGTATGCTCTGCTGCATGCTGAAGACCTAGAACTCTGGCAGCTGTTTAGTACCACAAACTGGAGGCCTCGGAACAAAGGGGACCAATGATGAGGCCCCAGTGGAAAGCTGAAGGCCTGAAAAAACCCCTGGATGATTCTGCACTGAGAAGCCAAAGACACTGGAATCTGATGCTCATGGGTAAGGGGTATAGTTATGGCTCTACTATACTTGCTTAGGAAGAAGGGAGTGTTTCTGCATTGGCTTACTTCCATTTTTCAGTTGTATTTCATCCATACTATACAGTCTGTTGGATGGTGCTGCACAAATTCAGGGTGGGTGTTTCTTTCTCAATTGTTGTTCCACACATCAGTCTCACTTAGAAGTGTGCCTTACTAATCCAGGTGTCTCTCAGTCCAGTCAATTTGATAATCAAGATTAAACATCACAGCAGTCTACTGGTAAGGTGGAATGTCTCCTGGATTAATGGATCAAAGAAACAGGTATAGCTATGTTGGTACCTGGAAAGTTTGCAGTCCTGAGCATGGTTAAAAGGAAATTTTGGGTTTGCAAGTTTCCTTATCAAATGGTGGCATATTGCAAATATATAAGAAGTCTTACATTTGCTTTTGTCTTTACTAAATCACATTGTTTCATACTGTTTTGTTGGAGAAATATGGTTTCCAATCTTTAGTGAAAAGTTATTCAGTTTAATTTTTCTCACTGTCACACCTTTACTAGTGGGAAAATAGGTAAGTCAGCATGCATTTTATCTGGGTTTTAGAATGAAGGACAGTGAGAGATGAAGGAAGAATGGTAATCTCAGTTAGGATGAATTGTCAGATGGAATCACAATGATACTGGATCTTACCTTTAATACTGTGAGGGAACAAATAAAGGAAAAAGAGAAGCATCACGAACAAGGATGGGATGGGAGGGGTGTGTTAGCATCAGATTGCTTTCTGGTTATCCCTGGATACTGATCTACACTGCTACGTCCCACAGCAAGAGTTACGCTTGATTAGAACAAATCAATTTTACAGGTAGTTCCAGTGTCCTACCTGGAACATTAAGAAATATGTTTATTGTGTGACTCCTGTAGATATCAGTATATGCAATTTCCAAATGAAGTATACCTTCGTGTGTCATGTATCACACATGATTTTATGCTTCGTAAGTATCACCAGGCCTCACCAACATATAACTTTGAATAAAATGGTTCTACAAGATTGTAGTAGATCTGAAAAATTCCTATTGTGTAGTGATATCATAGTCATTGTATCACTATGGTGCAATACACTATTAAAATGTTTAAGGAAAAACAAACAAACAAAAAAACTACTTTGTTACCAGCCATAAAAGTGTGTTTAGCATCTGGGCGGTGGTGGCACACGCCTTTAATCCCAGCACTGGGGAGGCAGAGCCAGGAGGATCTCTGTGAACTTGAGGCCAGCCTGGTCTACAAAGCGAGATCCAGGACAGGTACCACAACTACTCAGAGAAACCCTGTCTCAAAAAAAAACGAACAAACAAAAAAGGTGTGGCTAGCACATGAAATTACTTACAGTATAGCACACAAATTTGAGTGATCATAAATTATTATTAATAGCATAAAAATTTATATATTTTTGTGGTTTTACAGTGTACTTTTTCTACCCTGTCTGAAAACAAGCCAAACACACAAACCCAAAATAAGTCAAGAAAATAAAAAGGATCAACTAACAGGAAGGGGGTTGGGGTCTATTCTTCTTATACCCTCACCTCCTGATGAGCACACACAAGGCCCACCCCTGATTCTGTCTATGCACCTACCACCAAATCAGACTCTCCTCTCTTCTACCAGTTCTTATTTCTACTCCATGTCCTAAGGATCCATTAGTGAGATTAGATGTACTTTTTGAATGGTAAAGCTGGAAAGGTTTGCCAAATGTTTTGCAGACTATACACAGGTGTAACTTACCCACTGTCACCAAATGTAAGAGGCTATCTGCACCTGTCTTAGCTAAAATGAAAATATATATAGAAACAGCTAGGGAGCTAAAACATGCTGTTGTAAACAATATGTTACGTAACTTTTAAAAGTCATAGTTTAATGTAAAAGGAACAGTATACTAAAAAATTCAACGCCAATCTTCACATTGTTCTTTAGTTAAAGATATTTTGCAGTATCTAGAAAACAAAAGATTTTTAATTCCATAATATCTCTGTAGAAAATGACTGTGGGATGTAGTATGGCATTGTAGGTGTGTGTCTTTCCCTATTCGCTGGGTTTAGAATATGCTAGTGGCAAGATTTGTTAATATTTTATCTAATATTTAGTTTGAATATTTTATCTCCATGTGGAGACATGGATAAAACTGTTGATTGTAATGGAAATATGAAATGACTTTTATTTCTTGCTGGCACCTTGGCTTGATTTCTGGAAAGCAAGGATCTTAGTTAACTCTAAGTATTACTTTGAAAGGAAAGCCACTAAAAGGACTAATCTTTAAATTAACATATACATAAAAGATTATTTAAGCAAATGGATCCAGACAAGGTGAGTGAAACCAGATTCTCTAAGGAAGGAGATGAAATTATCAGAAATATGGCAAAAAATATAATGGTTACTTTTGTTTGGGTGTCATGGGATCTACACAGACAAAGAAAGTCCACACAATGCTTCTCAGAGTCTACAAGACAACCCAGGGCCTTAGGACAATTCTGGTTCTGGTTCTTGGGCATCACTGGACCTTGAGTGAGGAACTAGCTGGCAGAAATCACCTGACTTTACTTCGGTTTGTTTCACCCCCTTCTCCTCTCTTAGCTGTTTTGAAAACCGGACAGCCAACAGCAGGTCAGAGCAGATTGTGATCCTGGAAGAATAAGGGGAAGGACAGCTCCTGTAAAATGGTGCTGTGGGTGAGTTAACTAAGCAGAACCTGCTTTGTTCTTTCACTTATTAGCTTAAGATTGTTCGTAGCATACTGGAAATATGGTCATTGGTGACATGCATTGCTTGGGGTCTTTTGCAGTCTGGCATGCCTTTGTTGGGAAAGTGATACCCAAGAAGTTGGGATTTTCTACCTAAACTCTGAGTTTATTATTTTCAGTATGTTTTTTAGTACTTCAATAGCAAGATAAACCATCTATTGCACTGAAAGAAAAAAATAGGATGTAAACAAATAATTCAATAGCAATGAGATGATTTCTTTCTGGCTTACCAAATGATTTTTTTCCTTCATAATTAAATGGCTCCTTACTGCCCTCAAACATATGTGTACTCTCATGTGGCCTCTGTGAGGACACTGGGAGCATAGAGGCATCTTGACAAGCCCATCCCACTCACAGTCTTCTGCTGTAATGTTCTTTGCATTGCTTTATTTTGTAAACAATGTGCCTCATTGTAGGACCCACCCTGACTTTAAAGCTACAGTTCAGGGCTGACATGTGGTTTGTGTTTTCATTTCCTGAAGATCATTTGTTTTGAGGTTCTCATGCTGTTGACTTAATCAGAGGGCTTTTTCGAGACAACTTGACATGAGGTCTCTGGTAAACAAAGTGTCACTGAAACTTTTATTAAATTATTGTTAAGGTTTGGGGATGAGTTTGTTACTTTATTTTCATTTCCTCTGAGCATTTGAAAAATTCAATAATCAGATCTAAAGGAATCAAAACAAACAAAAATGTTTATAAGTTCCAACAGGTCAAGAAGAGTAACAAATTAGCATAGGCTAAGATGTGTCAGAAATATTTGTGAAGACATTAAGGCATGTGTATGTAATTTAACAGAACAGTAATTTTAGTATTGTGAAAGAATGGATTTAAATAATTATTTCTAGAGATGAAAATGGACCAAGTTTTTAGAAACTCATCACTGTAGTGTTCCTGTGAGGGGGTATTTGAAAAGGCTGCAAAACAGTGAAATCTTCCTGCTAATTATTGGGACATGAACCTAACATTTGGAGAACAGAAAATAAGAATTTACATTGCAAGGACCTCAAAGGCAGCATTTTCATCCCTTTCTTTGGCCAGAGCCAAAAATATCCTTGGCTTTATTCTGGTTAAATGTCAGGGATGCCAGGCAGGAGATGCAGTTTTTCTTCATCTCAGTCCTCCTGAAGGTGCATCCCTGCCCTGAAGCTACATGTGAGGGTGTGATCAAAAGTCCAGTCTAGACATTGAACAGCTTTAGAACTGAATTTCTGGATATTCATGGTAGAAATGTGTTCTATCTATTCTTCAACTTCAACTCATTTCCTAAATGATTTGAGCATCTCAACTTTTGGGGGTGAATGTTAGATAAACGCATGGGGATTGTAGTCTTGGAGGCCATTGAGAGTAGACCTTCACTGTGGTCTTTTAACTCTGCCTCTTTTTTCTCTGGTAGCACAAGAAAGGAAAACACCATAGCTGCTCCTCCTTAGACTTTAGATTAAAAGCATGCAATACCTCTGGCCCTGGGTGGGGACATGACACGCTGATGTGCACTAAAGATTGGAATATTACAAACAATTGTCTCTTCCTTTAAGAATTAATGTGACTGGGCCTTTCAGTTTCCTGGCTGGGAGTCTATCCTTCTTCCTCTGAATTTTAACTTAGAAAAGCATGGCTATTCTCTTTTTCTCCTCTCTGTCTTCATCCCCTTTCCCTCTCCTTCTTTCTCCATTCTTTTCCTTCCCTCCCTCCATTTATTTATTTATTTTTTTTTTTTTGGTTTTTCGAGACAGGGTTTCTCTGTGTAGCTTTGTGCCTCTCCTGGAACTCACTTGGTAGCCCAGGCTGGCCTCGAACTCACAGAGATCCGCCTGGCTCTGCCTCCCAAGTGCTGGGACCAAAGGCATGCGCCACCACTGCCCGGCACCATTTATTTTTTTCCTCTTTTTTTTTTCAGATACTGTCCTAAAACCGTGCAACTGTTAGCTGGCCGCTGACCTCCATTGCTGAACATGACAGCTCTCCTGGACCCTGGCCTTCTCTCTTCTCTTTTCCATCTCCTTAGTCACAGAAGTTGCTAAGGTTTACATCTCCCAAACTCCAGCTAAGTTGCCCTAGAGCTTTCTTCTGTGTCTGTTTCTGAATTCTTTTACTAACAAGACTGAGAACTCAGAAAAGAAAACCCTGGTTTCCTAGGTAACAGCTTCAGGTTTAAGTATTAATAAATGCTATTAGTTCTTCTGACAGTCCTCACACATTGAACTTGGCCTGTCTTCTCAAATACTGGTCCTCCCAAAAGACTACATGAGAGTTTCTATTGATCAATGTGAAGTTCATAATACTGTTAATGAGACAGCTCACAGTAAACTGAGGTCAAACTTATTTGACTAACAAACATTAAAAGGCATCTTCTGATTTAGAAACTCATAAGGACTGTAGGAAAAATGGAATACATTGTTCTTTTCTTCAATATTTTTACAATTAATTTAGGGGATTTGGATTGAGTACTTCACTGTAATCCAAAGAGACTACACTATATTTTACCAGGAAGGAATAAATGAAAGTCTAGGGATGTTACAAGATGACTGATGGTGGCTTTTCTGTTTAGGAAGAGTCTACATTGGGTATGTAATTCCAGTACTCAGGAGGCAGAGGCAGGAGAAGTGTTGCAGGTTCAAGGCCAGCCTGGTCTACATGACAAGATTGAGGCCAGTCACAACTATGAAGTGAGACTTTCTCTCAAAAAATAAAAATAAAAAATGAAAAATCAAACCAAACAAAAATCCAAACAAAAGAATGTGCCATTAATGATGGGGTCTTAAAGGACTCCTAGACATGTCAGTTTGACCAATATCATTTTCTGACCTGAACACACAGACATTAATAAGGACAGCAGGTCTAAAATATGATTGCTTATTAAAATGGCTCTCTGGCATCAAATGATGTTCCCTTCACCTTTTACCTTTTTTCCTTTGCAGTGCTAAGGGTTGAACCCAGGGCTTTGTGCCAACAGCCTACAACTGAACTATATCCCTTGCCCTAAACTGAGTTCATTTTAATACCAGATATAGGTTAAAAACTATTGTATGTATAAACTTCCAGGTCAGCATATTCAATATGGTTCATATTTTGGAACAATTTATATATATTCCTGTATAGCTAAAGAACTTTAGAGATTTTGTTTTCATACTAAAATTTAGAAAGACATTAAATTTTAAGACTTTTAATAAAGTATATACAATTCATTGGTGTTCCTGTAAACTTTGGAAGATTTAAAATTTTTCCTTCTTGGTATTTTTTTTTTCAAGAGAAGAAGCTGTAATTTTAATTCTTCCTTGAAGGAAACTTTGAAAAGGAGTCAGTCCATATCTCTGACTTGCCAAAATTATGTATGGAGTCTTTCCTCATTGGTTTTAGATTTTGGTATTATTTTAAACAAGCCAATTACAGTATGCTTGCACATTGTTATTATATAATGAAATTAGAAGGAAAATACTACAGTTATTTCAATGTGGTAAGATTATAATTGACATGTTAATTTTCCCTTATATTTCAAATTTTTAATAATGTGATTATATTTTGCACTGATTAGTGTCAATTAAAGACTAAACAAAAATTTACCTAAAATATGTTATCATACATTAAGATATATGTCCATTTCAAGAAAATTGAGATTGAACTTACAGTGCATTTCAAGACTATTGTAAGAGTAAGATTACAATTGGGTATTTATTATTTATAAGACATAAGTCAATGGAAAAATAATGGAAGCATATAACATACAAGCAATTAATGAATTAATGATGGCCACCTATGAGCAGACTTCAATTTTTCTAAGTAAGATTTGCATTCACGGAATTGGAGAGATAGCCCAGTAGTTAGGAGAACTGGCTATTCTTGCAGAGTATCAAGGCTCAACTCTCTACATGCACATGGTGGCTCACAACTGTCTACACTTCAAGTTCCAGGAGATCCAACACCCTCTTCTGGCCTCAGTAAGTTATAGGCATGCAAATGTGCGCTGACACCTGTGCAGGCAAAATATCCATACACATAAACAAGGTAATTTAAAAATTGCCAGGCAGTGGTGGCACAGACCCTTAATCCCAGCACTTGGTAGGAGAGGCAGGCGGATCTCTGAGTTCATGGGCAGCCTGATCTACATAGTGAGTTCCAGGAAAGCCAGGGCTACACAGAGAAACCCTGTCTTGAAAAACAAAACAAAACAAAAAACAAAAAAAAATGCATTTACTTTAAAAACCATAATAAACATGAAAACATTTGTTTCATAAACATCTGTTCAAAGAGTCAATATGTTTATTTTTTCTTAAAAGTGAGTGGTAAAACTGAGAGTTGTAAAATTATCAGATGCCACCTGTATATTGAGAAATGTTCATCATGCACTTGTTCCTCAGCTCCCTGTCATGAGTAATAGAAGTTTAACAATTGTGATTTTTAAAAGTTATATCTATAACATAAATCTTATATAAGTACTCCTAGAATCAGCTTGCTCATTTGTAAAATAGTAACAACAAAACATTTTTCTTGCCTTTAGTAGAAGAAACTGCTGTAAAATTTGTGTCGAAGAAAGCCTGTGCCTTTGATTAAGAGAGTACTTAGAAGTGTTGAGGGTTGCTTGACAAGGGTACGGACGAGAGACAAGAAACTAGTAGATACTAGGGTGCTTTTTTTCATGCAAGCGAGGTTGGCCTCAGGAGAAAGTGACCTAGTGCTTCATGTTGGGTCATAATGGTCCTGGCTCTAGAGACAGCATTCTAAACATTGAGTAATTGTGTTTTTGATTTTGTAGTTTGTAAGAAAAGTCCAGTAGGCTGATGGAACAGAAGCTGGTGGCTTCTATCACCCCAGGTAGGTTCTTGGCTGCTAGTTCCTCTCCTACTATCAACTCCCATCTGATGATCTAACCACTTTTGGGCTGGTGCGTTCTGTGTCCTCCACTCTTGGCAGATGGTCAGAGCTTAATCACAAGAGAGGGTCTTGCTGATCCTGTCCTATGTTTGAGCATGCTCGTGCGCGCGCGCACACAAACACACACACACACACAGACACACACACCCACCCACCCCACACACACACACACACACACACACACACACACACACACACGCGCGCGCGCACACACACACACACACGGGGTGGGGGCGGCGTGGGGAAAGACAGACAGACAGACAGGCAGACAGACAGACAGAATAGGAAGTAAATTATGTGTCATCAAAATAGAAAATGATTTGGAAGAAATTTTTGGTAAGGCCAGATAATCTTAGCGGAAACTGGAGAATTCTTCCATCTTGCTGGTCTTCCCTTGTTGGCAGTTCAGGAGGCCATCTGAAAGAGCAATCTGAGCATCTGCACACAATGTGGCCGCAGATGTAAAGGGCAAGCCTGGGGCGTGTCACAGCTAGAAGGCTGCTTAGAGTTCTAAGCTCTACCATGCCTTTCTCCGTTGGTTCTGTGCTGTGTCACAGAGAAAGAGATGGGGAGGGAGAGAGCCTGTGAACAGTTAAAGGCTGCTGCCAGAAGAAGGAAGAGAGAAATCTCAGCCTCTGGAAAGGGAAAATATCCTGCTTTGTTTATGTAGTCAAAACACCAGTTTAAGTAAAAGGAGTTTCCACAGCTTGTTAAGAAAAATTTTCCAGAAAATTAAGCCTTTATTCTCTCTTATCTCATTTTTACCTTTGCTGCTAACCCAAGAGCAATAAAACTCAGAAATCTTATAAAGTATTATGGCCTGTAAAATAGCTCATGAATGTAATATGTTTGGTCTGGGGAAATCTATTTTTATCCATTACATGGAACATGGAGTACACTGCACTTTCTTCCAAGTAACTTTTGGAAGCTAGCTGGCGAAACAATTCATCACAGCTAGCAGCTCCTTTCTGGAGATCGGTACTGTTGTGACATGGAGAGCACTAGAAACACATGGTCTCCCTGTCTCCTGCTTTGCGCCTTCTTCGAAAGTGTTTATATTTGCTTGTGATAAAATGCATTAAGTTTCATAATCCTGAACAACCTTCTGGTACACAGATTCCCTTTGAAACAGTGCAACTGGGAAAACAGAATTTTTTTTTTCTTTTTTTCCCCATAAAAAGTCTGCGGGGGGGTGGGGGGGGTGGGAGGGTGGGGGGCTTTCTTAGGTAGCTGTGCATTTTGTACAAGCCAGGTGCCAAGTTTGAATTTTTAAATGTTCAAATTCCAAAGCAACTGTTAAGATAAATCATCTTTATGATGAATATCTTCCTCTCCCAAATAGGTCATATTCATTGTGAATGAGTGTCGGCTTATCTATGACTTAACCCCAATTGTGAGAGCAAAGTCAGGGCTCATTTCACCCCACAATGTCATTTCTAGAATGTTCAGTGACCTTAGTGGTTATGATGGTGTTTCAGGTGCATGAGAGGGCTCAACTGAAGGGGCTTTGTTATCACAAGACAACCATAAAGAGCACCTTCTCTTCATACAGAGATAAGTCTTATGAGCATTGTTACAACCAATTACTTCCTCTACATCCAGAATCAGTGATATAACTCTCTCCTGAGCAATTGCACATTTAAGTCAATAAAGAGAAGGAAATTATTTTAGGTATATTAAAATCAATTTTCACTAGATCTAGCATGCTAGCTGGACAAGCTTTATATTTTGACTTGTTATGTGCATTATCATTTTCTTTATACTTTTGAAGACAAGCACTTACAGTATAGGGTGACCTTGAACTCATGACAATCCTCCTCCCTCAACCTGCTAAGTGTTAGTGTTATGGGCATGATCCCCTATTCTTGGCTTGCATTATGATTTGTAGATTTTCAACCATCTTTTAAAGTCCCCTGCACAGTTTCTCCTTGTTTTAACTGTTGGAAATTTTAGCTTCAAACTGTGTCGTGTCAAGTGCAGTTACAGCGTACTCATCGGAAGACTATTCTGAAATGCCCTTAGTGTATCCGGTGTTGAAAGCCTTCTACTTTTGCCCCCTTATAACACCTACAGGCAAAAACATCTCAATCATGTTTTAATTTTTGAAATTTTGGAATTGTGTCTCTTTCAGAGAGTGCCAGCATGTATAACAAAAGATTTGAAGACACAGTTCCAGCTCTCAATTTATGGCAACATCAATTAAGATTATCAGTGTAATTCCAATGCCTAAATACGTATTTGATAAAGAATGTGGTCTTCCAAATCTCGTAATTTACTAGTACCGTGGGCCAACTTTAAAAAAAATATGATTTAACTTGAAATATTGAAGAAATGGAAAACCAGCTTGACTCTAAGCACTTTGGAATTCATTCAAGATTCAAACTGTTAGAAAGTGATTCAATCTGTTCACTGCCCTGGGTTTTTCAGGGATTTTGCACCTGTAGTAAATTGAAAAATCAGAAAAGACTGTATTGTTAGAAGAAGATAATAACAGTAACAAAGAAGCAATCATCTTTAACATGTCAAAAACTCCCATGTGGACAGCACATGCCCTCACAAGGTTAGCAGGCTTTGAAAGGTATTTGACTTTATGGAAGTTACACAGCCACAGGGATGGGCCAGCAGTCATTAATATGATTAAACCATTCTTACACAAATGCTACCTAGAATAGAAACAAGTCATCCAGAACCTTACTGAAGTGAGATGATGAATGGAATAAATTGTAAAAGCAAGAGAAAGCAAGGGGCTTCCAAATGATTTTGTTTGAATAGCATATTAAACTTAAAGAGCTCTTATCATAAAGGGAATATTTAACAACTTTAATATTTTCCAGTACTATTTTAAAAATCCAGATACGTAACATGGGACCCAGGCAAAGACACTAAGAATAGCTCTGATTATCCAATTTTATTGTGAAACTGTATTCAAGAGAGAAATACTGGAATGTGTGACAGGTACATGCCATACCTTCATCAGAAATTTGACTTCTGATGAAATATCCTTGTGAGGTCTTAATATTCTGAATACATATCTTACTTGTAGATCCTAACTGCCTAAAGTCAATTTGGAACACCTTGTTGTATCTCCAAAGGGTCCTTGCCCATTACAGGACTATTGTTGGTTGTTTTGCTCTTTTTGGGGTGCTGCCACTCAGTTCCCAAATAAATCACACACAGAGGCTTATTTTTAATTATAAATGCCTGGCTTTAGCTTGGCTTATTTCTAGCTAGCTTTTCTTAAATTATGTCGTCTATCTTTTGCCTCTGGGCTTTTAGCTTTCTCTTTCTTCTGTAAATCTTACTTTCACTCTTACTCCATGGCTGGCTGTGTGGCCCTGTGGCTGGCCCCTAACATCCTCCTCTCCTTATTCTCTTGATCTTTCTTTTTTTCCTCCCAGATTTATCCTTTTATTTATTCTTTCTGCCTACCAGTCCTACCTATCATTTCTCCTGCTTGCTATTGGCCATTCAGCTCTTTATTAGACCATCAGGTGTTTTAGACAGGCAAAATAACACAGCTTCACCAAGTTAAACAAATTCAACATAAACAAAAGTAACACACCTTAAAATAATATTCTACAACACAGGATCATAAAGTGGTTTGTGTTTTGAACATATTCCTTTGTTCACAGACACATCCAGCCAGCAGAAGAGGCTTCTGTGTCTCAAATTGAATGATGTCAATTTGGAGCTTAGAGAATTGTGAGTGCTTTTAGAGTGGAGGTTGAAGAGGACCTTAAACTTATGGACATATATCATAGTTTAACGAGTTCAGGCCAAGTATTTCAAAATATATTTTAAATGCTGAACATTTAAAATGATGAAACTAAGGTACTGTTGAAAAAACATCTTTCCCCTGCTTATGACAAACTGTTTTGCAGGATCTCCAGATTACCAGAATTTACTTGAACAAGAACAATAGATGTATCTTTGGATAGAAAACTGTATCTGAATAATATTTTTTTTTTACATCTGTTAAACCTGGTGCTAGTTCAGTAAGGAATCAGAGACTGTGTCCATAAACTAAACTAGGAAGTGGTGAAGGATCACAACGATCCATGCAACCAAACTAAGCTTTCTTATTTGTGAGCTTGCAGTGTTTTGGAGAGGGGTTGCCCCATTATCTCTTGCTTCAATCAGAGAATTTTGACAAACATCACAACCAAGGTTGGTGCTGGTTCTGCTGAGGAACTGGCGGGAAGAAAGGCCCGCAAGAGGCTGTGTGCAAAGATCTCCTCAAAGGCTCCTCTGTGATCTTCCTGCCTAGTTAATTTAAAATTAGGTGCTGTTCTTGAGAGATGATACCTTAGAAAACTGGCACTCTTTTTTTTTAAAAAAAGAAAACTATCAAATCTAATTTGTGCTTCTCAAACACTCATGTGTGTGGAGCCATCTCAGAGAGCATTTTATAACCTACCAGGGGTGATATTTCCTTTAGGGGAGGGGTTTATTTATTTTATTTTATATGCTTGAGTGTTTAGCCTGCATGTGTGTGTGCGCACTATGTGCATGCCTGGTGCCTGCAGAGGTCAGAAAAGGGCATCAACTCCACTGGAACTGGAGCTACAAATGATGTGAGCCACCATGGGGTGCTGGGAATCAAATCCACATTCTCTCTAAGAATAAGAGCTCCTAACCACTGAGCCATCTCTTCAGCACCCAGACCACATTCTTTAAAAACACCAACTCCCCCTCTTCCAACAGCTAAAAATTACCAGCAGCTCTTCAAAGAAGGGTGGGACTTCATGCCCAACTCTCCCCTCTGTATTAGGATTTTTGTCTGACTTGAGTGCACATGGGTATTGACTCCCCGCTCCATGTTGGGATTTTGTTTAACTTGAGTGCACGTATGTCTTGATCATGCTCTCACAACCGCTGTGAAGAATTCATGTGTGCAAGCGCCCTGTTGTGTCCCCAAACACTGTCTCATTCTAGCCATTGACTGCTATGGCACTTACAGTCTCTCTTCCTCCTCTTCTACAATGCTCCCTGAGTCTAAGCAGGAGGGTGTGATGTCCCTTTAGGGCTGAGCGATCTGATGTCTCATTCTCTGCACTGTGACTAGTGGGAGCTGTTAGGTCAGTTACCATCTACTCCAAAAAGACACTTTGCTGGTGAGTTGTGAGAGTTGCCCCAATCATGGGTATAGTGAGAAGTCATTAGAACTCTATTTAAAGCTATATCCACTTAGCAGAATAATAATAGTAGGTTCTCGCCTAGGGCATTTGAGCCAGAGATTTGTGACAGATAGAAGTTCCATCTTGTGGAATGGGCCTTAAATGCGGCTATTAAGTGGTTTATTATTCCTGTGCCAAACGTGCCCACTATTGCACCAGTGGGCATATCTTGCCAGGCCAGTCATTATTAGAGCTGGTAGGGTTCATGTTGATGGCTTTATTTTATCAGTTGTTCTGAAACCCAGTACTGGGGAAAAATCAACAAAAGTCAAGATCACCTGTGAAAGCATCAGGAATGCTTTCATTAAGCTCAAACATACAATTTAGAGGAATGTTAAAGAAGAACAATGGGATATTAATACAGTACATGTTGTGGAGCAGGTAAAATATGGTAAGAACTGAAAAGTCTTATAACCTAGATTTCAGTTACTTCAACTTAGTAACCTGATTTCTTATATATTAAGTAAATTAGGGACTCAGGTGATTAAGTACATAAACACTTAAATGACAGAGTACAGGAGTGATAGGCTAAAAAGTAATCAGATTTAAATGTCCATTTCTCTTGTTGAATGGTCAGTAATTTTTTCTAAACAGCTCTATGAAAATATAGCCCTGGGCTTGTGAGATGGATCAGTGGGTAAATGGCTTCTGTTGCCAAACCTGAGTTTGATTCCGGGGACTCACATAATGGACAGAGAGAACCTACTCCTGAAAGTTGTCTTTTGTTCTCTAAACATATACATTGGCATTGGTGTGTCCATATGCACACACACAGTTACACATCCATATAAAAATAAATAGATAGATACATATATAAATGAATAAATGGAGTAAAAATATAGCCCTGTAAACAACCCGGACTCTTAACACATGAGAGCTTATCAATCCCTAAGTCACCAAGCAGAGTATTTGTGCATGTCACTACATTTTTAAATGATCTTTTCAACTTTTAAAAAAGAGCTCTGCATCTCAGTGAGTGGTTTCCACAGTAGCTGGAGCAGGTGGTTCATCACCTGCCTTTACTTGCTTCTGTAGGAAGTGTTCATTTTCGTCCTAAGCACCAAGTTACTCCTGAATGGAACATTGCCATCTTACCAGCCACTGCTCTCTTTAGCTTCTTGACTTCTAGTTCCAGCTCTGAGGTTAAATGTGTTGGGGAAGAGTGTTAGGGATTGAAATGAGTTTGTCTTTAAAACAAGAGAGCCATATTTAGATATAAATCTTGACAACTGGCGTGACTCACCAGCCGATTTTCTCTTTTGTCTAAGTATCACTGAATTTTCTGAGACACTGAAAGTATAAACGTCAAATTTAGTAATATCAGAAGTATTGTTGTATTTCTGAATTAGTTAACCCCATACAAGACCTTTAAACAGCATCCCTTTTAACTTCAGAAAGGACTAGACAATTTATTGTCTCTGTTAATCTACCCATTCATCCATAAAGACACTGAGACTGCTCTGATTCATCATCTAATCTACCTCGAGTAATGTGCTTGAGGTCAGTTAACGTCACCAAAGGTAAGCATGCCATTTGGAATACAGCAACCAGGTCACCACAATGGGAGACCAACTGGGAATTTAGAGCTGGTATCTGTTAGTCCTTAGTTCTGAATCAATGCCTGCTAGACTCTTTTGAACCTAGACTCACCAAAAGGTTCGTTGTGCTGTGTTTCTAGTTACTTTTGACTGGGACCAATGTTTTTGTTATTGTTGTTTTGTTTGCAATCCTTTCTGTTGTTATTTCTTCCACATCTGTGGTTTCCATGAATTTTTATATGTATCTAATGAGCCATTTTTTGTATTAAACACTCACCATACATTGCATGTTTTCTCAAGGGAAGTAGGACCTACTGATCCCCTCATTATGTACACGATGACTCTGAGTTCTGCCTACTTCCACAGCCTATGCTTTTAACTTTTAGCCTAGGCTGTACTGACCTGTAGGAATATGTCTGCCTTTTGATGACTTTGTCCACCCACAAGTTCAGGAGGCATCTCAAAGCAAGATGCCCCAAAGCAAGAGATAATCTTCCTTAAGAAAACTGACCTCTCTCCCAGACTTTCACTGCTTTCCCTTCTTCTGATGGCATGAATGACCATGCTCTACAGTGCTCTTTCTCCATGTCCCCTTTCAGTTCTAGAAGCTTCTATTCATGTAACATCTTGGGTCTGATTCTTTATATTCCCATTGACACTCATGCCAGCCGAGCTGCCACCTTCTACCTCTTACTTGAATGATGAAGGAATTTCTAGTTGTGTTTTCTACTTCTACCTTCTCCTTTAATTAATTTCACTTCCCTTTACCATGTTAAATTTTTACAAGCACATCTCTAGCCACCTGTTGAAGTCCTCTAATTACTTCCAAGCTTTGTGGTTGTCCACCCACCACCTGAAAAACAAATGCATCTAGCTGAGATCGAATGTCCTCTGGTCTTTCCTTATGGTGGAGATCAAAACCTCAAATACATACAGAGACCAGATAGCCGAGAAACATGTGAGACATGGTATAAAGAAAACATTATTCTGCACTACAAAACACCAGCAGAACTATAGTCAGTGTAGCCATAATAAATGGCAGCTGACATTTGCGGGAGAGCTGGATACCGTGTTTGGTGACAGAGCTCGTGCCCTGTGCTGGCGCTCTGCACCTAATGGTCACTACTGTTTACACGGCACTGTAGGCCCAGCGCTGTGATCAGAACTTCGGGTTTTCAGGGGAAGCCAACCCTTTAGAAATAGTGCAGGCAATCTCCCCATGTTTAAACACTGGCTGCTAATTCAAATAAAACCACTTCTGCAGTTAGAAAACTAAACACTGGGTAGGACAAGTCATCAGTGGGCTTGACTCAGTTCACAGTCTGACCGCCGCTCCTTCTCTCCCTGGTCATGTCTGTCTACTTCACACATGATCCAGCACTCTCCCATCATGACCTCTCACCTTGGCTCCTGTCCTAATTACCCTCTGAAAAATCCTATCACGTCCAACCTATTGAAATTGTACTATTACTCCTATCTGCTCAAAACCATGTACCCTGTGAAGCTCCCAGCAAGACATCGAGTCATATCTTTTATGGCCCATTCGTTACTTAGCTCTGCCTCACACAATAATTCTATATATGATCTTATTTGAAAAATACTTCTAATGTAAAATCATCTTTGGGAACTCTTGCCTTTGTAAGTAGCTCCAAAATGTGCCTGAGACACATCAGTTCTATTCTTGCACATGAGAAGAGAAAGGAATCTCCAATTGGGCATTTTTGTTTAAATTTAGAAATTTCCACCCCCTCTGCTTCTTATCAAAGTGGGTGAGTCTATCTTGGCTCTGTCTTCTTCCTCAGAACCCAGTGCTGTATACACTGGATCTTCAAGAACTCTCCATTGTTACAGTTTACTCACATGACATTAGTTTACTGTGAGTAAGAAAATCATCAAGGTACCAGATGGCCATCGCCATATAGAAAACTGGTCCTACTTAGTACTGGGGAGGCTCAGGCAGTCTTCAGCCACAAGTCAGATACTAGCCTGGACCACATAGTGAGTAGCAGGGTAGTCAGGGAAACAGCCAAACAAAATAAAATAAAAATATTGAATAAATAAATAAAGTTAAAATGGTAGAAAGGTGATCAAGTCAGGATGTATCTTAGTAGGATTTCTATCATTATGGAGAGACACCGTGACCATGGCAATTCTTATAAAGCTAAATCTTTTAATTGGGGTGGCTTACATTTTCAGAGGTTTAGTCCATTATCATCAGGGTGTGACATGGTGGCATGTAGGCAGACATGGCGCTAGAGAAGGAGCTGAGTGCAGAGAAGATACATCTTGATCCACAGGTGACAGGAAGTGGTCTGAGACACTGGGTGTGGTTTGAAGATAAATGAGACCTCAAAGCCCACCCCCACAGTGACACACTTCCTCCAACAAGGCCATACTTATTCCAACAAAGCCACACCTCCTAATAGTGTCACTCCCTGAGTTTATGGGGGCCAATTACATTCAAGCTACCACAGGGTGGAATACTATTCTTTCCTCTGTAAAGGCAACAACTGTACAAATTTGCATATTCCTATTCTCATTTGTAGTCCTTCTATGCACAGTGAGGATGTGAGCAGTGAGACTGTGAGCAGTGAGGATGTGAGCAGTGAGGCTGTGAGCAATGAGGATATGAGCAGTGAGGATGTGAGCAATGAGGCTGTGAGCAGTGAGGATGTGAGCAGTGAGGATGTGAGCAGTGAGGATGTGAGCAATGAGGCTGTGAGCAGTGAGGATGTGAGCAGTGAGGATGTGAGCAGTGAGGATGTGTGAGCAGTGAGGATGTGAGCAGTGAGGCTGTGAGCAGTGAGGCTGTGAGCAGTGAGGCTGTGAACAGTGAGGATGTGAGCAGTGAGGATGTGAGCAGTGAGGCTGTGAGCAGTGAGGATGTGAACAGTGAGGCTGTGAGCAGTGAGGCTGTGAGCAGTGAGGCTGTGAGCAGTGAGGATGTGAGCAGTGAGGATGTGAGCAGTGAGGATGTGAGCAGTGAGGATGTGGGCAGTGAGGATGTAAGCGGCGAGGCTATGAGCAGAAAGCCCGGGGACCATAAACAACACTTGGACGAGATGAAACAGATGTGTTAGTGACCTCAGAAACTGACAGATAAGACAAGTGTTGAGGGAGTCAGCACAGACAACTTGGATTGATCACAGCTGGAAATTATATGGATGCTGGCCACTGTTAAGCTCTCTTTTCTCCTTGACACTTTATGACTCTCACTGGATGGATTGCACATCCAGCTGCAGCTAAGAAACAGTATAGGGAAGAAGAGAGAGAAGACCTGGATGGACCCAGAGTATACTTCTCCTGTGCTGTGGAATTGAAGGAAATTACTAACTTCAGCCGAGGACCGATGCTATTTCTTGCACACCTGATTTTGTGGTCTCTAAATTAGAGCAGCTCTGGCACACAGTGAGCAGTTTCAGTTCACTTTTGTGTTCCTATTCTAGACCACTGGCTCCAAACTTGTCTGCGTGTAGTAGCCACCTGAAGCACATAGAGACCTGTCCCTACCTTGCATCTCATCTACAGAAGTTGTCATTTCTGCAACAAGGCTTGGGACTTGTAACTTCTCCAGGTGATCATAATTTGCAGACCAACTTCAGAATCACTGCTCTAGAATGTTCCAAGGATCTGTCAAGGCATAGCTCATTTCTGTGAAATCTAAAAGAAGACCACTTACACTTTATAACTAGTTTTGAACTGAAAAAGAACCAAATATAATTCTGAAAGTAAAACTTTGTATCATGGAATAATTGTACTCTAAAAACAGACAAAAAGCCAAATTAACTCTATTTAATAACTTTCCTATCATCTTAGCCAATAGCCCCCTGTAAAATGTTCCCTTGTTATGAATTACACTAAATAGACATGGATTGGTAGATTATATATAATTAGATGTACATATACACATACACAAATGTATAAAAATATATCCATGTTTCTAGATGGATAAAAATGATCTAGATATGTTTTTCCATATCCACTCTAAGTTCAAGCTAAGTAGAATGATGTTTAAATGTTCCTTGTCCAAGCCAGCACCTGTTAGACAGTTATCCAAGCAGCATGGCAGGAAACCTTTCATTTCTCTTCCTCTCACAATCAACCTGATCCAGCTGATTCTTCCTCATTACTCAAGTTCAGATCAAGTCCTTCCAAAAACTGCTAGAGTGATCTTCATTCCAGCTGCTGATCATGTCAAGGTTCCCATAGTCCTCCAGATGAAATCTAAACATCTTAAAGGGCCTTTTAAGTTTCTTCATGTTGTAACCACTGTTTCTCAGGCAAACTCTGGCCAGCCTACCTTATCCCCACTTAAAATCTAATCTTAAAACTTCCATTTTCTAAGAACTCCTAAGATATAGAGCTTCCACTGACTTTGGAATCTTCCTGGACAAGTGTACTAATGTGGGGATAGGTTTGTAGATTCCTATCTACCTATTTATCATCTATCTATCTATCTATCTATCTATCTATCTATCTATCTATCTATTCATTTAATCTAATCTATTATCTCTCTGCGTCTGTCTGTCTCTCTGTGTGTGTGTGTGTGTGTGTGTGTGTGTGTGTGTGCCCACATGTACACATGCCTGTGGATCTTCTTGTGTGTGAGGGTGAATGTACATGTGTGGGTACTCATGCACATGCATGTCTGGCTTGTGGAATTGAGAGGACAACCTCGAGTATGGCCTTCAGGAATATTACCTACCTCCTTTGAGACAAGATCTCTCATTGGCCTGGAGCTCACCTCCTGTGGGATGGTCTGTATGTCAAATGTGTTGCTCTGATTGGTCAATAAATAAAACACTGATTGGCCAGTAGCCAGGCAGGAAGTATAGGCAGGACTAACAGAGAGGAGAATTGAGAGAACAGGAAGGTGGAGGGAGACACTGCCAGCCGCCGCCATGACAAGCAGCATGTGAAGATGCCGGTAAGCCACAAGCCATACAGCAAGGTATAGATTTATAGAAATGGATTAATTTAAGATGTAAGAACTAGATAGCTAGAAGCCTGAGCCATTAGGCCAAACAGTTTAAATAATATAAGCATCTGTGTGTTTATTTTATAAGTGGGCTGTCAGACTGCCAGGGCTTGGCAGGTCCTGGAGAGAAAACTCTCCAGCTACACTCACCAATTACTCTAGAATGGCTGGCATGTGTATCCCAGGGATTCCTCTGTTTCTTCCGCCCCAGGGCTGGTATTACAAGCTCATGCCACCATGCCGTCATTTTGATGTAGGTTCTGACCTTCTGACCAGGCTCAGGTCCTCATTCTTGGCTTTATCAACGAAGCTATCTCCCCAGCCAGGTTGTGTATTCCTAATGTGGAGATACTGAAAGTATTCCAACACTCTGCTTCTCTTGTGACTATACACTCTACCCAGCAATCCAGTTCTCCAGCCATTGGTATGCAGTCCCCAGGAGACTGTAAGTTGCCTAAAGGCAGGAGTCTTGTCACATTTGCATAGTGTCACTCTCCAGCATCAGGCACCATACGTGTACAAAAGATACAAATATGTATTAAATGAGTGCAAAATTAGCACGTATATCTGTTCATTTTCCTACTTACTGCACTTCCTAATTCCTCTTGGAATTGAGCTAAAATTGGAAAGAGCTAAAATTAGATGAGTCATGAAGTGTGGCTGTAGGAATAGCCACGTGAAGAAACAGATGCACCCTCAGCTGAACTTGACATCACCAGTGTGAGTAAATGCTGAGTCTGTGTAAGGCTCCTCAAGACATTTCTGCTCTGTCCTTTATCGAGTTTTTCCACCTTCCTGTTAAGAAACACTTTTGATTTGAGTTTGTTTCTATATTGTTTGTCTTGGTCTGTCTCTGATGCTTTACTGACATTTACTATAACTTTAAATTCTACATTCTTTGTGCAATTTCCAGATTGCCTGTGTACAAAGCCCAAGATGCCCGAATCTTTGCTTCTCTAGAACACCATAGTAATAACTAGAATATTTATAGATTTTAGGAGCTTTTCCACCTTCAAACCTAAGAAAAAACTTTATGTCATATGTGTTCTCTCTGGTTGTTTCAAACAGAAATATCTACTTATCTTTTAAAAGTTGACAGTGGACTTTGTTCTACTCTATCTACTAAGTACTTACCATTGAATGTATACTGTGGTTTACTTGGTGACTTTCTGTTAATGGGCATTTGAAATGTTCAACATGCTTTTCATTTAAAATTGTGATGACAAGACTTACCATATGTTCCTGGTAAATTCAAATGTTTACCTTGTGTGTATGCATCAGGGGATTGCTCAGCCATAGGGTATGCAACTAAGAGACTCCTTCAGCTTTAAAATTTAAAAAAATCATTTTCAAAACTGGACTCAATTTCATACATGTGCAAAAGGAACATATTTTTATTTCCAGATTTCTTTAAAATTTCCAGGAATTTATATATAATATTCCAATCACAATACAACACCATTTTCATGAGACTGATCAATTAATTTAGTTACTAGCCAAATGTATTTCTTTTGAGTAAAATACTTTTTTCTTATATTCTGTTATTTTTTATTATTCATCTTTACAATTTACACACGTAACTAGTTCATTCTGATACCTTTAGGAAATATGTTACAAGTGTTAATTGTTTGTGGTTGGCTTTGCTGTTTCCTTTGTTTTTAAAGGAAAACACTTCGACTGTTGTAAATTTCTTTTTGTATGTTAAGCCATGAAATCACAGGGACTGGACTCCAGCAGTTCCCATTCTTTCCCTCTGGTCCTCATTAACAGCTCCTCTTGGTGCAATGGACTGGAGCTAAAGCTCCACATCTCTCTCTTTTTGGCTTTTTTTTTTTTCTGATGTTTTCCTTCACCCACTTCAGGAGGTGGTCTCTGCTCTCAGAGTGTCTAACAGGCTCAGTGCACACATTAAGTCTCTTGCTAATGCTCTAACCCTTAACTTGCTTGTTTACAATGATGCCCAAGGCATGCTGAGTGATGTTGTGGACTCTTATCAGTTTTACCATGGTAACAGTTATGAGCCTTTCCTGTTTTTCACAGTACCCATTGCCTTGATGTCTACCAGATCACACTTCTTGTACATTTGCATGCCTGTGGCCAAGGGAACAGCATCAACTTCCCTAAAAGGTCGAGAGAACATATATCAGGCTCCTCACTCCTTTCCCTGTATGCTTGTCGTTTTGGCAAATTATTGGAAAAGGGCTGCTGAGGCTGAAGGGGCATTTTCTATTTTCCTTACATTGTGGCTTAGTTTTAATGTAGTCAATTTATCAACATCTTCCCTTTGTGTGTGTGTGTGTGTGTGTGTGTGTGTGTGTGTGTGTGTGTGTGTGTGTGTATGCATGCACACATGCCTTTGTGTGTGTGTACTTGGAGGTCAGAGGTAGACATCAGGTGTCTTTCCCTATCATTCACCACCTTAATTTTAGAGACAACATCTTTCACAGAACCTAGAGGTCACTTATTTGACAAAACTAGACAGTGAGCTTCAGGGATTCCTTTGTCTCCGCCTCCCCTGCTCTAGGATTATAGGCGCACCACCACCGGCAGTTTACATAGGTTCTGGAGATCTGAACATGGATCACATATGTGAAAAAAGCACTTTGCTGACTGAGCCAGCTCCCCAGTTCCATCAGTGTCCTTTTGTGTGAATTAAAGCACCTTATATACAAACATATGAAAAGATTATGTTTAGCTTATATCTGTATTCTTGGAAATAGGTGTAGTTTTCAAATATTATTTTTACTTATAATTCTAAATCTTGAATTAAGAACAAGTTATTATAGAATTGGGGATACCAAAACATAACTATTTATTAATTTCTAGATAAATATTTTTTAAAAATGTTTGTTTTCTGATTTCAAATTATGTGTATATGCATGTGTCTGTGTTGGGGTATGTGCAGGGAGTGGAGGTGCCTACAGAGGTCAGAGGTGTCAAAACTCTGCAGATTCAATTGTAGGGAGTTGTGAGCTACCTGGCATGCATGTGTCAAAAGAGTTGACCCTCTGTAAGAATAGTATACACTCCTAGTCTAGGTCTTCTCTCCAGCCCCATTGAAGTTTTTTGAAAGAAAAATTGGAGCTTAGTGTTTCATAATCATTATATTCTACATTTTTTTTAAATACAAGCAAAATCCCAATTTTAAAGAACCAACTGACTTCACTTCAGGCCCAAATATTGCATATTACACACAGTGAGTGTATATCTTCTTTAGACACACTAGATATCTTCATATTTTTTCCCACATATTTGTAAGAAGATAGGCAATAGTAAATTTAAAATCTATAAACCCAGGGCCTGTATTGATGGCTCAGCAGTTAAGAGCACTGACTGCTCTTCCAGAGGATCTGGGTTCAATTCCCAGCCCCTATGTATGGTTAACAACAGTCTGTAACTCCATGTCCAGGGGATTCGATGCCCTCTTATGGCCTTCATGAGCACCAGACATGTAGGTAGTACATAGACACATATGCACATAAAAAAATAAACAAAAATAATTTAAAATGTGTAAACATAGTGGTACCCACTGATATAATATCAGGGAACTGTTGTGAAGTGTTTGATGCTGTTGGAAGTACCTCACCCATATCCCTGCATACAGTTCTTGCAACAGTCCCACGAATCCACACACAAGCTGTCAGGGCACTTGGAAACAAGAGGGCTGCTGTTCAAACTTGAGGCCAACCCCAAGGCATGTGGCTGCCTAGCTCTGCATGGTATATAAAGGGAAAGTTTTCAAGGATTTTATTATTCTTAAACCAGTGGGCAGATTCAGTTTTTTAAGAGTATTCATTTTTAAATTATTATTATTTTTTAATTTGTAGAAGCATACAGGCTTTGTCCACTGTCTCTTAAGCAGTTACTGAATCATTGTGGTCCCAGAACAGAGGAGTGCCTGGCACCTGTTGGAGTTTTTAAACAGGGTCTTACTGTGTAGTCTAGGCGGGTATGGAATTCACAATCCCCATGCCTCTTCCTTCCAATCCTGTACAATCATGCCCCTCAAAAGAGTTCTTAAATCCAGTCACAGTAATGAATCATTGGAGGTCTCAGGCTCTTAGACACAACAGGTGCTTACGAAGTGCTGGCTTGTTGAAAGAACAATAGTCATCAGCTATTTCTAGGCTGCACTATTCATCTTTATTTTATTACAACATTTTTCTAAATATTGGCATACTTGAAATTCAAAAGGGAAAATAAACAGGCTTCCCTACTATAAAATGACGGAGTAAGGTTGGGTTTATCTTTAAACCACCGTGTTTTACATAATGATCAAGTTTTACTAATAAATAATGTATTTTAAACCTACTATCTGTAATATTAAAATAATTTTGGGATAAGTCACCTACATATGTAAGGTGTGTGAGAGAGGAATGGAGTCTTATTTACTCAAAGTATCATTCTAAAATATAATGTTCCTTGTAAATTATGATTTTACTTGATAATTCATATGAGGCTTTCAAAAACTACTTAAAGACAACTCACATTTTTTTTTTCTTTTTGGGTATAATGCAAACAAAAATCTGCTTAATAAGGTCATGGTAAGATCCCAACAGCCAGATAAAAAGATCACTATAAAATTATTTTCTCAATATGCGCCGAAGAGAGCGAACTCCAGGTAATTGATGTCAGCCTCAAACAATGGCGATATATTGGTCCACTCTACGTGGTGGTTTCACTACCAGCAAGTCACAGTTAACCTTGTGAAAGCAGTGAATGACGCTAAAGGGGGACCCTGTGTTCATTTCAGATTTCTTCCCAATAACCCACAGCTGTGTGGACACCATTTACTGCAGTCGCGCCCCGTGGGTCTGGTGAAAGTGGGGGCATGCCACTCCAGACGGCTCTTACGGGCATTCTTTGGCTCCTTGTACTGTTTCTTCGGTCAAGCTCTCGGTAGCCCAATCCTCAGCTCTGCTGATGACTTAGAAAGCACCTTGCCAGTATAATTGTTTCTTGTCATTGCTATTCTAAAGCTCGGGGCTCTTTGTTTGCCGAGAACACAAGGACATGAAAAAGACCTCATTTCATGCTAAGGCAGCCAGAGCTCTGAACTTAATACTCCCTCCCCAACTCAGCGACCCTTGTTTTTGCATACTAACTGTAACATCCACAAGGTTGTAGGAATTCAGAGTCATTTGGAAGAGCGTTTTATTGCTTCAGTGGTATGAAAATGTAATCTCACTCTTGAAAAGCAGACCCAAATGGAGGTCTGGGCAGAAGTTTCAGACGTGATCTTATTTTGTTGGCTTGTAAGGGCAGCAGTCAGCCTGCCGATTTTTTTTTCTTTTCTTTTTTTCTTTTTTTAACAGAGAACAACGAAAATGAGAAAGCAGTGGCAGCTTTACTGCAAAGCATTCACTTGGCAATAACCATGGGGTCATCATGTTTTTTGTCTTGGAAAAACAAAGAAAGGCATTATTGAAAAATAGCAAAATATTTGTAGTGTACTTGAAACTAAATAGAATTGAAGAGAAAAAGTGTAACCAAACCCCCATTCTGTGATGAGGCTGAGATCATATGTTTCAGTCATTAGACTGGTACCAAATCTTAAGTTAGACCATTCTTACTGCTTGAATTGTCAGATGAAAACAGTGTGTTGACATTCGTGTTATTCTTCTTCTTTCTTGAGTAGAAAGCGGTTAGAAGATTGGACCACAAAACGAGTTTCCAGGGAGGGGAGTTCACACTGATGGTCATCACATCTTCAGCTCTCCATAGGAACCCATTAGAGGACCCATGATTTTGTGTACTTGCCTTTATAGATTCTAAGAAAATGTCTAGCTGTCACCAAGAGCAAAGGAAGTGCCTTGTACATAGTTATAAAAACCATTATATACCATTGCTGTAAGTCTGAGCAGTCGATGCTGAAACAAATGGATGGTGATGATTACTCCTGTTTGCATTTAAGTTAGTGTCTGTAAAATATTCCTAAATCTTCAAAATCAATTAAGGTATATTTTTACAGAAGCTTAAAGCTTGAGACTCTGAGGAACATTAGTAGAACTTCATTTACTCAAAACTAATGGGCCCTGATGTCGTTGGGATTTCAAGAAACGACGTTCATGGTGTAATACTGGATTCTTTAATTATACGGCCATTTTGTTTTAATGTCCTCTTTACAGCTCTCAGGGTTCAATTATATCCCAATAGCTATTTCTTGCTTTCCCCTAGTATTTTATCTTTCCTCATAATTTTGTCTTTCATCAAAAATAGGGGTTTTACATAATTTCCTAAGAAGCTTTTCTAGGGTTGGAGAAATATTTCAGCAGTTAAGAACACTTGTTGTTCAACCACGAGAACTGGAGTATAGATCCCAGAATCCACTCCAGGCAGCTTAGAAACACCTGTAATTCTATCTCCAAAGGATATAATAGCCTCATCTGGCTTCCCCCTGTACCTGCACACATGTTCACATGTACACATGGACACACACACACACACACACACACACACACACACACACACAATAAAACCTTTAAAACAAGAAACTGTTCAGTTTCATTTTATAAATATCAACAATTGGTTCAATAAATCTTAGTAATATTGGAAATGGAATAATTGTTCTTTGCAATGCCTCCTTTAAGTTGGGAAATGGATATCAAGAAGAGTTTTTTTCTGACCCATTTATCTATTTTAGTATACTGAATTATTTTAAATCCTAGAGAAGCACAAAGAAAGACAAGAACATAAACATTTGAATTCTGATATAGAGTACATTTTGACAAATAGATTTTTAAATACAAAGCCTACAGACCATGAGTAACACAACAGATCTCTACTCTTCAGGCATAATTTAGTTAGTAAACCTTTTTTTTCCCCTTTTTTTGGTGTGGTCACATTTCACAAAACATTGGAAAAGAGAAAGTTGTAAAACAGATTGGAAGTGGAAAAGCACAACATGAAACCCTGAAAACTGGCAAGTACAATGATTCATTAATTTTTCATATAAGATGGTTTCAGGATGTTTTATTTATTTATTTGTTTATTTGTTTATTTGTTTATTTATTTATTTATTTATTTATTTATTTATTTATTTATTTATGTATGTATGTTTTTTGAGACAGGGTTTCTCTGTGGAGTTTTGGTGCCTGTCCTGGATCTCACTCTGGCCTCGAACTCACAGAGATCCACCTGTCTCAGCCTCCCAAGTGCTGGGATTAAAGGCGCGCGCCGCCGCCGCCGCCGCCGCCGCCACCCGGCTAGGATGTTTTATTTGAAGTTGTAATAAAGGCAGATTCAATGACCACTTCTCTCCAGAGATGCTCACTATTATGCTTTAGTAGAGGACAAGCAGCTGGGCACCCTTTAAAATATGTAGGTATGATTTAATTAGTGAATTTAGTTATTATAGTGATGCCCTCTGGAAGAATGAGGGATGACGTCATCAGATGAAAATAGGAAAACTATTTCACAATGAAAAATATAAGCAGGAATTATGAGAATCCAGGGATGTTAGAATCTCAGCTACTGGGGGAAAGAATAGCTGTGAGTGCTGAGACAGAAAATAAAACAATCTCAATAATGACCTTATACCATTCACAAAAATTGGTTCAAAATGGGTCATTGGTATGAATGTAAGCCATGAAACTAGGAAGGTCCTAGAATAGGTTAGGAGATCATCAAAAAGATCTTACTGTGGAAATTACCTTTTGGATGCACAACCAAAGACACCATTCATGAAAGAAGGAATTGATAAAGTAGACTGGATGAACATGAGGGACATCTCTATGACCTGTGTTATAAGAATGAGTGAGAGGACAAAGGCAGACGGGGAGAAACCTTCCAAACAGTACCAGATAAAGGACCATTATTTGCAATACATAAAGAACTTATAAAATCTTTTGATAAGAGAAAGAATAAGCTGGTTAAGAATGTGGAAGAGACTGAATAATATACAGAGATAGCTTAAGAGCATATAGAAAGATTGGCATTGTTACAGGGTGGGGGGTGTCCCCTGGCAAGACCACAGTGCCTATGGGTTGGTAAAGGGATTAGAGATAAACCACTCTGGACACCATTTTAGGGAATGTCCTCTGCTTTATTGCACATGAGCATCCGCTTATATAATGGAATCCTATCGATTAGCATATACCACCAGGATCTCTATGAGGAAACAGCACATTAAAGGTAGTGGAAAGTGTAGACTGGTCTACGAGCCAGCTACCAGCCACTCATGCTCCTTCAGAGTTCAGTGTTCTACCTTTAAGAGCATGGTTGCCATGCTTCTTATTTAGAAGTGCAGTGTGCCAGGTAGGCTGGTTGCCAGGTCATGCCTGCCTTGTCTCCTACAAAAGCTGTTGACTACCACATCATTAAGGGACTGGCAATTAAAACAATGGCGTGGTACTGGCACACCTGTTAGAATGACCAACATTCAAAACACTACCTGTAATTGATGGGGAGATGTGAGCAACAGGAGCGGGCTAGCATTTTTGAAAAGAGTTTGACAGTTCTTTAACTAATTACACTCTTATTATATAATCCATTAATAATGTTCTTTGATATTTATTCAAATGAGTTATAATTCATGTCCACACAGAAATCTGCAGGTGAAAATTGATACCTGCATCATCCATTATTGATCCAACTTGGAAGCAATTAAGATACTTAACAAGTGAGTGGGTAAATAAACCATGGTTCATTGGAAGATGCCAGTGTGATGAGCTGGGTAGCATCTATGACTTTGCTGTTTCTGAAGTGTCACACGGTTGCTATAGAGCAATCTGGAAAAAGCATAATCATGGGCAATAATGATTACAAGGATAAAGAAGAAAAAGAAATGAATGGTGAACACAAAAGAATTTGAGGGCAAGGGAACTACACTGCATGGTACTACAATAGTGGAGCCATGTTGGGCACATTCAAAGCTCAAGGCATGAAGACAACTCACCTGTAAACTGTGAAGTGCTGAGTCAATCCCTGGGTCACTTGCCACTTTGCTTCAGGAGGGTGATCGTGGAGGGAGTCACGTGCCTGCGGAGATGTGGAGCTCCGGGAAGTCTCTAAAACTGATCTAAGAAAATTGTCTTTGTGAAATATGGCTGAGGACCTTTAAAGAACACACGTGATCACTTAAAATCGATAGCTACTTGCTTTTGCGTTCACATGGACCCCTCCCCAGGGCCTTGGGCCTCTGATGAAGTCTGCTGTCTAGTGGTTATTGGGGAGAACAAATAGCTTGGAAACTGTGTAGAGTGGTGAGGGAACAGTGAGCGCAACTGTCAGAGAAGCAGTTTCCAGGCGGATGGTCTCATCTTGTACTAGAACGATTCCACAGAACCTAGCTGATGCGGATTGCACTTGATCGCAGGTGAATGGTTGGTACTGAAGTTGTGACATCTGTCCCGCACTTGCATAGCAGATCTATTTCCTTTGCATTTTGTGGTGACTCTGCCTGAATAGATGGCTGATAGCACACCAAAGAGTTAGGCACACCATAGATACTGTATAACTTCACACCTGAATGGACAGGAAGTTAAGAGGCAAAGTGGACACCAGATGGATAAAGACAAAAGGAGTAGCTATAACCACTTCTACATGAAAACATTGCTTTCCTGTTTTTTGAAGGTGCCAAAGTAATTTTAAAAGGACACACAAGTGAGCTTATTTTAAACTAATGCTTATGTGTACATGAAAAATAGTTGGAGAGAAATAGAAAGTTTTTTTTTTTTTAAATTCTGAAGTGTGACATAAGGACATCTCAGGGTTCAATCAACTAGATGGGAGATGAAAATGTCCAGGCATTTCTTAATTGGAAATTTCTTTCTCTTAGCCCCCAAAGAAAATTTCCTTCTGTTGTAGCATCTGTTTGCTGTGGTCCACGAGTTTCTCCAATTTAACAAGATCATGACATCTGGGAAGGTTTAGTAGGCTACACACACAAAGGGTGACTTAGTTGGTGACTAACTACATAAGCTTCTGGCATATTCTTTATTTTCAGATAGGATTAAAGTAATGGTCCACACAGCACTCTCTATCATGCTCTTTCTAAAGAAGAAGCCTCCAATCTATGCACTATTGGAATTGTACAGCCTCCAATCTGTGCACTATTGGAATTGTACAGCCTCCAATCTATGCACTATTGGAATTGTACAGCCTCCAATCTATGCACTATTGGAATTGTACAGCCTCCAATCTGTGCACTATTGGAATTGTACAGCCTCCAATCTATGCACTATTGGAATTGTACAGCCTCCAATCTATGCACTATTGGAATTGTACAGCCTCCAATCTATGCACTATTGGAATTGTACAGCCTCCAATCTATGCACTATTGGAATTGTACAGCCTCCAATCTATGCACTATTGGAATTGTACAGCCTCCAATCTATGCACTATTGGAAGTGTACAGCCTCCAATCTTTGCACTATTGGAATTGTACAGCCTCCAATCTATGCACTATTGGAATTGTACAGCCTCCAATCTATGCACTATTGGAATTGTACAGCCTCCAATCTATGCACTATTGGAATTGTACAGCCTCCAATCTATGCAATATTGGAAGTGTACAGCCTCCAATCTGTGCACTATTGGAATTGTATCCTCCCTAAATCCACTTATCATGACGACAGTAGAAAGGGTCCACCTAGGCATGGCAATCGAGCTTAGGAGATATGATTTCTAGGTGTGTTTATGCAGACCAGCCCTTTGTAGACTTGGTGGGACTGCCTATATCTCTTTGCATTTGTCTACTGACCAAAGGCACATTTTAACAACCTGTATGCCAAGTACACTGCAAAGCTGAGGGAGAAAATGTGCTAGAATGTATGTTTGTAAACAAAGAACATTATATTAGAGATTTCTGACATCTCTTATGCTTGGTTGGGAAGCTTTTAAGAGAAAGACCTTCGAAATTTCTTGCTTTCATTTGAGGGAAAAGATCTTACAATCTTGGAAAATATTAGAGATTCTTGCAAACTTTTCACCTTTCAAAGTCTTTTAAAACAGGTGTTAATTTTGATATTGTTTTCACTTGTCATAACATCCTATGTTTCCATATTCTCTCATTGTTTGTAAGGATCCATCAGATACTCTGGAAACAAATTATTTTGTTTTGTCATTTTCTTTTCAGTTTCCACATTTGGAAATTTAAGAAGTAAACACACTGACTTTCACTAGTGTTCAGCCTCATGCCCAACACAAATATTCCTTGTCCTTTTGCCTTCAGTGAGTGTTATAATTCTGCCTTTGTTGGCTGTGTTTTTCTATCTCCTGAAGCACAGATAATCCTGATATCATTGGCAGGGGTGGCTTCTCTGTGACTTGAAGATTCTGTGTTCTGATCAGCCAGCTGCTCTGCAGGCCGTGAACTTGTGCACCATACAGCCTGGAGATGGCCTCAAATTACTCAGACCTTCTATGTGACAAGAACTTTCCTTTCCTGATTTTATGTTCTTGATGTGATTGGAATTCTCTGAGCTTTGGGGCTGACATAAGGTATAGAGAGATCTGATGCAAACTGACCTCTGGCATAAAAGGTGAGTCGGGAGTTAAGGTTCAGTCCAGGGTCAAGTTGCTGTCATGGTCTATCAAGAAGAAAAGTTTTCCGGAAGCTTTGAACTCTTCAGTGATCCTCCATATCTCATCAACTTGGTTAGAATCATGTATTAGCCAGTCTATCGCTACAACACTAAATGTATCAAATAGCCAAAAGCAGGGAATTAAAGATATATTACCAGAAGATGCATAGAGATGCACATTCTAAGTTTCTGAAAGGGCCAGGAACATATTTCTGCCATATTATGCATAATATGCAGTTTTGCAAAGTGGTGTTCTCAGTATTGATGATTATCAAATTAAAATATTAACTCTGAAACATGCTGAAGATGCTCTATGTCCAACAATGTCAAATATTCAGGCAATATTTTAATTCTTTTATGTAAAATAAATAAGGATTGCTAATTCATTAGTATGTTAATTTAGTTCTGTCTAATAAATTATAAATTTTTTGTATACAAAAAATTCTCTACTATATTTCCTCATGATTTATTATCAGTAAATGTTTGATTATTTACCTAGCTTAAATGCCTATACCCAGGCTCATGTGAATGTTTCTCAGACAAAAGGGGGCCACAAAAGTGGAATAAGTTTAAGAAGACTTACAACAGACAAACAATTAAAAAGTTCTCACTTTAGAGTATCATGTGGCTTTGTAAGGTTGACACACCCATTTTTGATTGGCCCATTCCTGTCCGATGAGTCAAATCGCAAGATCTAAGAGCCTCTCTCCACCAATTCTTTTCATTTATGATTCTTTTTACACTGATTTGTAGTTTACTCTATAACTGACAACTAAAATTAACTAAAAGAATTCATTACCCTGCCTATTTTGTTAATTTGAGCTAGCTTACAAAATTGTGGAGGGCCAGGACCACATTTTCTGATTCCTTGGTGTGTGTGTGTGTGTGTGTGTGTGTGTGTGTGTGTATTTTTTATAGAACAAAGTGCACACAGTAACTGCTTAGAACTTAATGGTGCAACAAAAATCCACTTCAATTTTAACTCTTAAAAAAAATCTATTTTGCCTTGGAGGAGGTGGGTTAGGGGGAAAGGCTGGGGGGCAGGAGGAAGGAGGAGAGGGGAATCTGTGGTTGGTATGTAAAATGAATAGAAAATCTCTTAATAATAATAAAAAAAATTTATTTTGGAAAGAAGAAGTTAGGTCAAAAGCAGAGAGCCTTCAACCACTGCTGGATGAACACAAATGGATAAATGAAAAGAAAACTTAAATATGTAAATGGCCAAGGTGTAGCAATTGTCTTTTAAGTAGGGATAGAAAATACAGGACAATTCTTCATGTGGTAATGGAACTTTTAGCACAGAAGGTGATAGAAAAACCATTGTGTATCAAATATTCATCCAATTAAAACATGCTAAACAATGTGCTATGCTCATTATCTTGCTGAGGAAAGTGGAACCCAGAAGGCTGTTGATATTTCAGCTTGAAGAGGTTATTTTTGTTGTTGTTGTTTAATCAAGTACTAATCAGGAGAGATGCACTTTATAACAAGAGAGCCAATTTATCTGACATCAAAACCACTCAGGCAGTTAGCCTTGGATGATTATTCTTAGAGCCATGTCGCCTATTTCCAATTAAACTCTACTTCCTGTTATTAGGGTGGTGACAGTAGGCATGGGTTTAAACCAAATGTGCTTCCCTTGTATGCACTGCCACACTGATTAAACCTCCTGGTAAACAACCAGTTAGGTGCATCATAAAAACCACTTGATAAAAAGTAACAAAAATCACCCTCCAAAATAACTCAGCCCACAGGGAAGTTCAGTGTTTTGTGGAGCACTCTGTCTTTCACGGGCCCAGGATTTATTGCTAGTTTCATTTCCTCTCTGCTGATTCCACTTTCAAGCAGGCTGGTTAGTGGTTGCACAGCTCATCTAACAGGAGAGAAACATTCTACCCTTCAGTGGATGTCAGAGCCAAACCATAGTACCCATAGCTGACTTTGAGTCATGGACCCATTCAGAGCCAATAGCTATGTGCACAGAAATGGACTGGGGTAAGGTCTGGGATAAATGCCTCCAAATGCCTGAGTTCCTGCCGTATACACAGGCTGTGTCTAAGAAGGATTACTGCTTTGGCCAGTTGAGTTGCTGTCGTCATCTACTGTATTATGTCTTTCAGATCAGTCTACATTTTTGTACGGTATCTTTAATAACCATGGATTTGTATTACCTTTGCATAGCCCAAGAGGGAATTGAAAATTCTTTTTTCCTCAGTACCTCTAAGTTGCTTTTCTAGTTTGGTGAGTCCTGTCTGGACCAGATTTTCATCATTTAGGGAAAGAGAAGGGTCATCTTTATTATATAAATGGAGGAGGGACCTACTGATTTAGGGATAGTAAGTGCAGGATATTTTGTGATTTGGTTGTTTTCCCTATGTAATTTTTGCATTTATACAAGTAAATGTGCTTTATTGGGCATTTCTAGGAGAGAATGGAATCTCTTCACTACTACATTTCATTCCACTTCTATCAGAGCATCAAATTGGTTAAAATGATTTTAAACTACTTTACCTAAAGGAGTCCATGCCCTGAGGAGGAGCAGGCATTGGCTCCTCAGTTACAGGACATCATGAAGGAGTCTTTGCCCTGGACCAACTGGAAAGCCTCCCTGTTGTAACACATGGTTAATGGGACAGTGGCCTAGTTGGAAACAGTGCAAGTACCGGAGCTAGATGTAGCAGGACAAAGGACTCAAGGAATGCTCTGAAGGGGATCAGTTAGGTGCAGCGGGTGTAGACGGCTATAGCCAGAAGTTTCTCCGGTCCCACCAAGGCCCGAGGTCCCACAGCTGTTTATAAAATAATCATTCAGAGGCATATATTAGGCTTCTTGCTAGTTGGCTCTTTCATCTTATATCAGCCCATTTTTATGAATCTATGTAACGCCACATGTTCCATGGCTTTACCTGTATCCCATTACATGTTGCTCCTTGGATGGCAGTATGATGTCTCTACCCACTCTCCTTTCTCCTCTTACTATCTCTCTTGGATTTTCCCACCTGGCTCCATCCTACCCTGCCATAGGCCAATGCAGCTTTATTTATTAGCCAATGAGAGTAACACATATTCAGCGTACAGAAAGACATCCCACCGCAGACGACAGTAACAGCAGAACTGGCCATTGAATCTAGAGCTGTGCCTGGTTAGAAGTTCTAGTGCCTTCTTCCCCCTTCTGTCCTAGGCCTTCCAGCTTTAGTTCTGTCAAAGGTGACGTCATAGCAACTCCCTGTCCTGTGTAAACTTCCATTACTTTTCTTTGTTTGGCTAAGCAAGAGTGGGATTCAAGAGGTTGCCCCTAAAGAGGTTGCCTCTGAATTTCTTTTGTGTTCATCTTGGGGATTAAGGGATTAATTGGAATATTAAAAATATTTGTGAACTTCATAATATCTCGGGTTGATGACACAAGTCTTTTTTTTTTTAAGCATTTGCTTTTAAAAAAATCCAAACCTTATAGTCTTCACAAAAAAATTCTGTTTCCTTCCTCTTGCTTCTTTAATCTTCAATGATAAATCATCTCTAAAACAAATTACGTTTGGATCATCACATGTGGATTTGGAAAGTGATCGCATATCAAAGAAGTAAATGAGGCAGTTGGTGGAGGGGAGGTGGTTGGTCATATTTCCAGAGGGAAAGCTGGCTTGAGGACCCATTACTCAGTTCTCAGACATGCCTCCTTCACCAGATGGCACTGAGTGATAAAATCAAACAATAACTCCCTTTTCCAATGTGATGCTTATTAAGCAAACTTTTAATTATATTTTGGCTTTCTGATAGGGAAAGAAATCACTGAAAAGAGAATATATTTACATGAGATCCACTGTGTCAAAGGGTAATGACATCCCATATCTTTGAAAAATGTTGATTTAAAATTCACAGTAAAAATACATCAGAAAGTGTAAACCATGGAAAATGAAGACATACACTCTGTTCTGACTAAAGATGGTATTTAAGGGTGTCGGCTCTCGCACAAAGACATGAAAAACTGCAAAGGATGTTTCACTTTTATTGACTCTTGGGAAGACCCACTGTGTGGGGTCTTGGGGATTTAAGAAATGAGCAAGATTCTTATGATGTCTGCACTTTTTTTTTGTTATTGTTGGAAGCAAAATTCTACTGGAGGGAAACTGACTATTTAATGGTAGTTAGATAAGTATTTGTGGTATATATTTGGTTAATAGAGGTAATAGAGGTAAGCATGAGAAACAATACAATCTAAGGGAGTAACCAGAAAATATATTAAAAAAAAAAACTATTAAGAAATTAAGGGGCATTGCCCCAGAACTGTGAGACTGAGAAAGAAAAATAGAGAACATAAAGAATTTTAAAAAATTACAAAGCAATAATAAACACAGTGCAGAATATAGGAAAGCCTTTCTTTGTCTGAGATGTGGTAACTGGTGCTGTCCCAACTTAACATTTGTGCTGAGCTGTAATATCTGATTGTTACCACGTGATCCCATCACCCCACGTTTCACAGTCCTGGCAGGAACATCTAATTGATCAGAGATGGTAGCTGTTCCATTGCTAGCTCCTGTGGATGTTTGCTGTGTGGCAGTGTGTTTTGTAGTTCCCTCCTATGGCATCAGCACTGATCTGCTCCACCACCAGAGAGTGGTGTATGTTATGACTGATAAATCCTGAGTCCAGCTCATAAAAGGCATTGGGGAATTTTAAGGGCATTTAAGCAGCTATTTGAGGCAGTCCACAGAATGAGGAACTGCTGCCTCCAAATACTGACAGCTTGTCCATCTTGGAAGTGTGTGATCAGTCCAGTCAAGGCTTCCAATGATGTCTTGCTCTCTTATGAGGGACTAGGTCAGAATATCCCAACCAGGCTGTGCCTAAATCTAATCATAGAAACTGTATTAAACAACAGTGCTTATTTTTTTTTAAAGTGTTAGGTATGCTTGTTGGACTTTACTGCTGTAACCTGAGAGAACAAGGAAAGTGGGGAAGATCAATCTCAGCTTCTGGTTTCATAGATTTCTATCCATCATGGTGAGGAGGGTACGGTAAGGCAGAGACATTGGCTTATGGCGTCTCAGAAACAGAGTGAAGATAGAAGGAGCTAGGCCAGGACATGCCCTCCTAAGACAAACACCCCCAGTAACCTGCTTCCTTAGCCAGGCCCCACCTTGAAGTTTCTACACTTCCCAATAGTTCATCCATTCAGATTCTCAATCTATCAATTGTATATGCCATCGATTAGATCAGACTCCTCCTGATCTAATTCTCTCTGGAAATATCCAGTAGGGTGCTTTACTCATCTAGGCATCTCTCAGTCCCTTTAAGTTGAAACAAATAACCATACACTAAATTTTAAGATAAATCGTAGTGCAGAAATAATAAATGCTCAGGCCTGATTCCTGCTTGCCATGGAGATGGAATTCCTTTCATTTTATACAAGAATAATTTAAGTCAGGTTAAAAAAAAGAATTTTATGTGTGGATAATTACTGGTAGAGGCAAGAAGACTGTGGGTTTAATGACATTCAGGCTGACATGGTGAGTCCCTGTCTCATTTAAAATTATTTTATTTTATTTACTATTATTGTATATATGTATGTGTGATGTGTGATGTGTGTGTGTGTGTGTGTGTGTGTGTGTGTGTGTGTGTGTGTGTGTACCACAGCATGTATGTAGTAATGTGCGGACAATCTTTGTAGACTCAGTTCTTTCCTGTCACCTTTACATGGGTCCTGGGGGAGAACTCAAGTCATTAGACTCTACTCACAGACCCTCAAATGTTAGGTAAAATTAATTTTAAAAACCCATTAACAAATACTTTCATGGCAGGGCTTCATGTTACCCACTGTTCAAAATTCTTTACAAGCATCAATTCATTTAATCCTCATACCAGCCCTGTGAGGTAGGCACAATTGTAGTGTCCATTATTAACTTGTGGTATCACCAAATGCATATGTTGAAGGCCTAAGCCCAGTGTAACTACATTTGAAGCTAGGTCTTTTAAGGTGCATTTAAGGATAAATATTATCAGATCTGGGTCTTAATCCAATATGACTCTAAGGAGAAGAAGAGAAGCCTAAGATGTATCTATCTAGGGGAAAAAAAGGCCACAATAGAACACAGCAAGAAGACAGCCATCTGCCAGTCATGTGGAGAGGCCTCCAAAGAAGCCAGGCGTTCCAAGAACTGGATCTTTGACTCCTAGTCTCTAGGACTATGGAAAAATAAATTTCTCTTATTAGGCCACTCAGTCTGTGGCACTTTGTTATGACAGCCTTGGGTGACTAATTCTAGCCACCACCATAGGTAGACAGGAGTCATGCCGCTCTGATTATTGGTTTGTCCCTGCTATTCATTATGCTAATCACCTCCACCTGGTCTTTGAGATCTTCCATTGTGATGAAAAAATCGAGGCAGAGAAAAAATGTTAAGTTCACCCAGCTTCAGAGAAGAAAATTGAAATTGAAATTCTGTAAGTGAATCTTCTAGGTTACAGCCCACTGGATCCTGGCAGGGAAATTCTAAAGCTACTCTTGTCTTGAGAATGCCCTGTCCTGTGTAAATTAAAACTGCTGGCATAGTTTCTGAGTGAGCTTCCAGTGAAGTTTCAAAAGTTGTTTTGATCCTCATTTGAACAGATTGACTAAAAGATCCATTCTGAATTTCCTCGAATGTTGACAATTTTTACTTTAGAGATGTTGGAATGTTTGCCTGGGAAAGGCTGAGGTGTAAAATCTCTCAGTGTCACTCTGTCTTTTTTTTTACTCTCTTTAGTGTAACTGAGCATCAGATTGACTGAGCCCAGTTCCTAGCTGCCACTCAAGTGCAGTCAGAATCCTTAGCTGTGTCAGATTAGGTGAACACATTAAATGGGAAGAAATATCTTCAGTACAATGATTTCCTTCTTTGTGCTGGTGCTATCCAAATGTGGTCCAGGATGATCTGCCTTACAGGGACATCCAATACTTCCCCAGTTCTCCAGAACACTGCAGTTTGGAGTGCATTTGTCCCAGTAAAATATTGTGTGGATGATGGGATTCCCATCCTACACAGCCCAGCAGAAACTTAGTGAAACTTCCCATGAAGGAGTGTGTTGTTCATTTGGAAAGATTCTCTTTTGTTAATCTGAAAGGCTATCTTTAAAAAAAAACTCTCGTACAAAGACCCCAAGAACCCCCCTTGGCTGCCTTGGTTATTCCATTTTCACTCCAACTTCACTTAGCAAAATGTAGGTTCCATTTTCAGAGGAGAAGTGATACTCTATAACATTCTCCACTGTCTACAAGGAACACTGATGGTACTCCATTGTCTACAGGGAACACTGGTGAAGCTTTGGGCCTGGTATGATTGAGTCCAGAGAGGAAGAAGCTGTTGATCAATTAGAGGTAGTTATCCTGGCCATAAAGATGTGTAAAATCAACAAACATTTAAACAGTCACACAAAGGGCAGCCCCTGTGAGAGCTCAGTAACCCACTTCTGCAAGCTGAAATCAGATGGCTTGATCTTTCTCCACTGTTCATCACTGTGCCCAAAGAGACCTTTCAACACGTTGTTGATGGTTACTCTTGATTGTCTAATTGACAAAATTTACAATCACCATGGAAACAAACTTTTGGGTATCTCTATAAGGGAGATTTAGATTAGGTTAGTGACGGTGGGAAAGCTCCTCCTAAATATGAATGGAAACCATCCATTCAATGAATTCCTGGGCTGAATAAAAAGGAGAAAGTGAGTTGGGCAAAATTCATTGCTTTCTGCTTCCTGATTATAGATGCAATGAGACCTTTTGTCTCCTGCTTTTGTGGCCATGTATTCCCTACCATAATGGGTTACCCTTAAACTGTGACCCGCAACAGACTTACTTCTTTTTGTCAGAGAAATTAATACATACCTAATACAGAAAATCCATCCAAGAAATACAAAGAATTGCTGAGGCTTCTTCCAATGGGGATTCTGACCTGAGAAAATAACAGCATGCAATTACATGTAGACATGGTAAAACGAAGAGTTCGTTACATACTCCCCCCATATTCTCAGAGCCAGTAGGTATGCACATTGCACATAAGCTTAATTTTTGCTCAGATTTGAAATGTAATTCTCAACTTTAATTATAAGGATAGCCTTCATTCTTATCTTGCACTTATTTTGCCATGTATTTATGGACAACTTTGTTTTCTGTTCTGGGACTACAGATGAAGTTTTAATACAGCCCCAGATGAGGGAAAGATGTATAAGTAGAGACTAATCAGCATGCATTGGTAGAACCTGCACTGTGATAATTATATTTTGTTAATTGTATTATGGTCCTTTAGTTGAGTCACGGGGAGCCAAACATATACATTTTACATGTGTGTAAATTAAAGCAGTGAACTCTTAGTGGGGAAAGGTAAAATTTATGTTTATCTAGTTAAGCGCAGGTATTAGATTTTGAGTCAGAGATTTAGTATTTCTCTATGTGTGGTATTTTCAGAGAGTGTTATAACTAGATGGAGTATTAATTTGCTTAAAGCTAAACATGGTTGATGTACAATGAACAATCTGCTAAATGTTAATACAATTTATCCTTTTATAACTTTATAAACATGACATATTGCACATACTTAGTGCTAATCTGTTTTAGACATTCATTTGGGCTGACCTATGACCATAATATATTATGTTCCTTGAGATATTTATCTTGTCATTTGGAAACAAGATTACAATTAATACGACACACATGACTCTAAATTGCTACTTCAGCTAGAGCTGTGTGGATAATGAATAAGCTACAGCTCTGAACCCCTCTGCTCATAATTGAAATCACAAGTCTTTAGTTGATGTCTGACTGTGATCTACTAAATAAGTCACAGAACCAAGGAACCACATTTTGTGTTGATGCTAGAACTATGGGGGATATTTTTCATTTAATTTACTTAACCCTAGGCTAATGTATCCAAATTCATGTAAGAAAAACAAACACAAGAGAGCATTTATATATTTACATTAATAGCAAAATAAAAATGACATCCAGGGTTGATCTAAATTAAGTACACTCAAAAATCCTTTTGGCTCTATCCAAAAGAAAAGGTAGTGGATGGGTAGTGGATGAAGTGACCTCAGTCCAGAGACATTTCCGTTTGAGGTTTTTACAAGAGCTCACCTTAAGACAAAACAAAACAAAACAAAACAAAAACCAAACAAACAAAACAAAAACAAAAAAGCCACCAAGCTGGGGAGATGGCTCAGTAGGTGATGTGTTTCCTGCACAGTATGAGGACCTGAGTTCAGATCTCCAGCATCAACATAAAGACGAATGAGGTCACAAGAGTCTGTCATTCTACCACTCCTACAACTGTGAACCAGAGACAGTAGAGTCCCTAGAAGCTCCTGAAACAGTATCCTGGCATAGGCAGCCGGGAGTAAGAGACCATCTCACATAAGGTGGAGGCGAGGACTGACACCCACGTTGTCCTATGAGCTGCACTCACACATGGGGATATGGACAATGGCATGAGTATACACACATAAAGCTAAAAAAATAACAAAAAAGACTTAGTATCTTATGATTTCTATATTTACTTTTCAACACAGCCTTTACTAGTCTGCAAGTTCCAGAATGCACTGGACAGACACACAGTAGACATTTGTTGAGATGCTTTTGATAGTAGATTAAAATCTTTGTAATTGGTCATTGCAAATCCCCAGTAGTGAGAGTTTAGTACGGAGAAACCATGACCAACTGTATGGGTTATTTTTTCTGTATAATGTGATTTTTATGAACATATTCATAGTGGAATGACCATTGTATTCAAGTCAATTAGCATATCTATTTCCTCACATTATTATTAGCTTGAAAATGCATGGCAAAACAGTTGAATTTTACTTTAAAAATTTCCAGGATGTCATATAGTATTACTATTATCATGCTTTCCATTAGATCTTTTGGATAGATGTATTTTTATTTATTAAGCTCTTAACACATGCTAAACATTGCACAAAGTATATTTCATGTACGAAACTGTTTTTGCAAATCTATGTAACATATACTTAGTGCTATATGTGATTTGATATATATGAAACTTCTTTGCAAGAAGCTAATATAGTTCTTAGAAGCAGGGATTATGTTTAGACCCTTTAGTTTTTTTCCCATAGGCCTGGGGAAGTAATATTCATATAACAGAGACTTAGTGAGTGAAAATTAAAAGGCTTTTGTGAACTCTTTGACAGTGCACCAAAGGGAAAATAGCTTCATAGGGTCATAGAGCCATGAATACCCTCAGCGAGTAGTAGTACATATAACAGGTACCTAAAATTCTTAACTTCCTTCTGATTTGTTAAACTGTTACTGACTTGCTGAGTTCAGGTCATCAATAAATTAAATGTTGGTTTCAGACTGGGGTCAGGATCAATAAAAGCCTACATAGTTCTAGTCCAATGGGAGATTCTAGACTAGAATACGTAGATACAGATACACAAATGTAAATTACACAGCACCCTCAAGATTAGAATGAATTCAGTGTATGAAGGTTGGAGAAGAAGCCGCTACATAATGTGAGTAAAGACGGGTATAGTTTTCCAATTCATACAGAAGGGGCTTGAATCTAGATTCTGTAATTTTTTTACAGAAAGCTATATGAGTATTTTTGTTTTTAATGCTCTAGGCTTTTTCTACTTTATAATGGAGTCTTACCTATAACTGATTTTATAACATTAAGCGAGGTCAAATGTTTTAATAATTTAAAACATTATCTCATACAAGGTAACTAATACATTGGTTGTGTCAGAAAAGGGCTTTAAGAGAGGTGGTGGTGGTAATGTGCATGCTTAGCATTCAGGAAGCTCTGGGTATGGTGGCACTCCTCTACAATCTGAGCACCTAGCAGCTACAGACAAGAGGATCAGTATTTCAAAATCACCCTTGTCTACATAATGAGTTCTGGGACCAGCCTAGGCTATATGAGACCCTGTCTCAGATTCTTTTTTTTTTTAAAGAAAATAAAATATTAAAACTAAAGGAGAGGTGATGAATCAGTTGTGTGTTAAAGGACTAGACTTTGGATAAAAGAAAGAGGGGTCAGAAGCATTTCAGGCAGAAAATGAGCATGAGCAGGAGAAGGTGGGAATGAGAATGGCACACGTGAGCAAGAGAGGCTTCTGAACAAGGTAGCAGAAGCAAGCTCACAGTAACAGGAGATTAAATTTGTACCATAAAATGGGTTCAGGTGGTCAGAAACCTTGGTGCCAAAGGTGTTTTGACAGTGGAGGATCCTCATTTGCTTCACCGTCTGTGTCTGCACGGAAGCATACGTTTTGAGTGTCGTATTGTTGTGAATGAAGTTCCCATCTATGTCAGGTTCCACCTGAACCCCTGTCACAATGTCTTGACTACTATAAGCAATGGCTATGTCAGCCCTTACACAAATTAATGATCTAAAATCAGTCCTCTCCTGATAGGGTTCTACTTGGTCTTCTGTTGTACATGTTTGTATATATCCATTCCTCTATAACAAAGAACAAACATATGCTAAAAAAGATAGCCAGTAAGGCCTCAGGAACTTTAGAATTAAAATCCTATGGAAGTGCAACGTAAAGTATATTCTAGAATTAAATCTTCCTTTCATTTTAGAAGTAAAAATTATAAACTTTATTTCAAAAACCCTGCAAATAAAAGAAAAAAAAATCACACAACAAAATTACCCAGACCCAGAGTCTACTCATCTCAATGAGCTCATACACAGTTAATATAGTTACTTGAAATGGAAGCTGTGTGGTTACACTAGATTTTACTATTGAATATATCATATGCAGTTATCTACTATAAATCCAAAAATTCCAGGAGATTTAGAGCTGGAGAAACAATTAGCTTTAATATCCTCCTTTGTGACTCATCTCCATCACCTGCGTTTGGTCCTTCCTCACCCCCTAATAATCAGCCTTTCCTATTCTTTTAGGCATTATACTGTACATATATGTACATTTGCTTACACATATACATCAGTTATTGACTAGATCCCACATATGAGGGAGAACATGCAATTGTTTTTCTTCCTGAGATTGCATGACATTGATTAACATTATACATTCTAAGTCCATCCAGTTTTGTCTTTCAGTATGGTATAAACGCTGACATCACTTACAACATACTCTCTTAAGAAAATGCTCGGAAATGCAAAGTTTTAATGGCAGAATTAATTAGAATACATATTGATTTAGAATATCTATATCAAAACTTTAGTCCAAGTTTGTAAATAAGAAAGTTTCTATCTTCAGGCAATTAAAAATCCAGTTTGGGGAACTTAGTATAAATTTGAATACATAAAAAGAATCAGTCAGTAATTAGAACTGTAGAATAGCCCAGTATAACATATTGTGGGAAAAAAGTAAATAGAGTATTTTCCAAAATACCAAATTTAATTTTACGTGAAATTAATTTTTTTAGCTATCTGCTTCATAGATTGGTTTTCTCATGCTGAAGAGTCAGGAGTAACCTATACTTTTTAACTTGACTATTGTGCTCTAAGGAAAAGGTCTTTGGAAAAAAAAAAAGTCATTATGCCCTGTCCTTTAGAAATAGCTATTTGAGGAGTTTATAGGGTTTTCCAGATGTCTGATTGAAGCTGTCTGATTCTTATGTAGATTTCTTCAACACACAACATTTGGTTTGCAGAATTGTGGCTCACAGGAAAATGGCTGCCTAACAGAGGCAGCAGAATAATTATGATATCATTAGAAATATTTAAATATAAATAACATTCTATATCCGTCCTTGTCTTCTGTCTTGGTTTTGACAGGAGGAGCCAGTTTTGATGGGATTCCTGTGGCCCCGTAGATTTTTATCCTGTTATCCAATTTTCCGCTGCACTGCTCTCCTTCTGTCAAACTGACTGCCAGCCAGCCTCCCGTCCTCCCGAGAGGAGGAACAAGGCTTTGTGTTACAGTGGACAGAAGAAGGAGAACAAACACCCGATTTTCTCCCTGCAAGAGCTGTGCTCACCCGTTTAATAGAAAATTCCATTGTCTGAGAGTTGAAGAGAACAGAGAGAGGGATATGAGAAGACTTGAGCTTTTCATGCCGCAGAACAAGATAATGTTGCCGGCAGCTAAGACCCACAGCTGAACAGCATACAGATCGGGAGGCAGTGGTCCAGGATGCCCAGGGGCACGAGAGTTGCTGAGCTGCCGTCCAAACTGGTTTGTGCTGAGTATTCCCTAGCACTGAGAAGTGTGGCTCACTGCCCCATAAAGTAGAAAAGACATATAGGTGTAAAGGGAAGAGAAGGATCATTTTCCTAGCATCTGGGGATGTCATAGTGGATGCTTTGCGTGTGTGTGTGTGTGTGTGTGTGTGTGTGTGTGTGTGTGTGTGTGTTGCAGTGATGTTTGCTCATTATGCAGAACTTAGAGCAAAGAACACAGAGATAAAGAGAAGTGAGTGCAGGGGCTGAGATGATAAAAACTGGCGAAATAAGAAGTTGGGTAAGTGGCAAGCTCAGAATATAACAAAATAATTGCAAAATTCTGAAGAAAATTAAAACATACTGTCAGAGCACCAAATTACAAAGGCCTTCTAAACACTAGACCTAAACCGAGACAAAACAAAACAAAACCCATACTCTTCAGGCCATGTACACCTGTGAGTGTGGTCTGGACCCTTGGGCTGCAGTCTTCTGGATTAGAGAAATAGAAACGTGTCAAGGAACCATTGAGGTGTGAGGCAACTGTAAAGGTAGTGTTCTAGAACGGTGTGTACTAACTGAGAAGAATAAGATGTCCTTACAGGCCAGGAACTGGATTTACCATATTTATGTCTGATATGTATTACATATAATCTCTCTCCATATATATGTGTATATACATATATATATATAGTGAAGCCTCATAATTTTTGAGAAATTGATTCATTTCATGCATAAAAATGTACAAAATTCAGTAAACATTTTTCTTGTTATTTACATGATAAGAAAATATGTGAATCATTATTAATGTTAAGAATGTACTCAGTATATGGTCAGATTTCTGTAAGCACAAATGCATCAGACATAATTGAAAGTGTTAATCTGTATAGGCTATTCTCTAAGCAGTTAAAATTTACAGTTCCATTCTCGATGAAGCAAAAAGCCTTACTAACTAGGGTGTGATTTTCACATCAGGGTGTGAGCACACAAAATACTGAAAATAAAGGCAAGAGAAACATCTTCTTTCCAATTTTCTGTGTTGTTGGGACTTTAAAACAGAGGTTGTGTAACCTTATAGATTAGAGAGATTGGGTCTTACCTTTGGCTCCAAAGAAAATAAAAGAGACTAATTTACCTTTCAACATCATGATGAAATTATGATGCTTGTCTCAGTTCTGGGCTTGGGATCTGCTTACTAACTGCTTGGATGGGACAGGGTCAGTCTGTTTCTAAGCTATTGTGATCCATTCATTGATACATAAATAGTATTTTGAAGTATATTGAAATTATTCAAGTTGCACTTCCAATTTGTAATAATTTGTAGCAATATTTGCTGAGTTCAATGTATCTGAATTGATATTTTGAAGAGGATTAAATACCCACATCTCTGTGACATACCTATTAGGTTGTCTACGTGTACAGTAGACAATGTGATGCTTTTATTTATGTATGCATTGTGACTTAACCAAACAAACCAATATATCACTTCACATATTTAATTTATGTGTACATTGAAAACATCTAAGAGCCCCCTTAACAAGTTTGATGTATATTACATATTAGTATATATGTAATAAAATATATATACTATATAACATAATCACTGTTTCTAAACAGATAAACTCTAAAAATTGTTCTGTGTAACTGAGATTTCATAATTTTTGGTTGATATTGCTGCTTTACTCCCTCAGGCTGGTAGCTATCATTTCTTCTCTTTACTTTTACAAGGTAAAGTTTGACTTTGTTAATTTTCACTGGAAGTGGCTGAACATCCAACTTGCAGTGGGGATTAGCATGCTTTGATGCATCAAGGTTGCAATGAATGACTGTGGAGCTTCAGACATCATTGATGAGGATTTTCCTGGTTTGCACTGTAGTGAATGTAAAATTAGAAATTAAAAACAGAAGAAACCACCACCACATCTATCTGTGTATTTTTTAGTGTATTTGAGACCATAGCAGATCCCCCGAAGGTTTGCTGGCTTCCTGCTGTGTCCTGCTTGTACCTTTATGTATTCACCTGCACTCTTTTGCAATTCATGGCTTCTAATAACATTTTAATAGTGTCTGTGTAGCTGGCCCATATGGAAAATGTTGATTCTGTTGTTCTAATAAGAGTATGAAATGTAGTTTGTGGGTTTTTTTTTTTTGTGTGTGTGTGTGTGAGGGGACTAAAAGAAACTCATTACAATTTCCTGTTCCTCTATGTGTTGCCAAAAACATCATTGCTGCCCAGGTCTGTGTTTTGAATCTATGACTACATTTTTATGTTTTTATATCAGCATGTTTTATAAATGTGGTAAATTTTGTTATAAAAACTAAAGTCCAGAAAATTAAAACTATGAACTGCACCAAAAGCAGACAGGAAAGCAAGCAGACAGATGTTTCTGTGAGGAAGCAATTCTGGCAAATGTCTAAGGGAATCCCATTTATGTAGCTCTTTTTTAGCTATCATGTGGCAGAGACCTTTGTTAGGCCTCCAAGTGAAGGGTGTAAAGGAATTGCTCACAATTCAGAAAGAAAGTGGAAAACATTTAACAGAAGATGGTCATTCTCCGAAGTTTTACTACTTAAAGTGGGGTGATCCCACCAACAGTACCCTTAACATGGGCTTCTGAAAGGTAGAACACTAGGCCTTCTTCTAGACCCATTGAACCAAAACCTGTGTGCACAGGGGAGGGCCCAAAGCACAGTATCTTCACTGTTTGAGCAGCATGGTGATTCCAGATGTGTCACTAGGGGATGTTCTATAAAGGGCTGATGTGTTCAGAGGCAAGCCACTTTGTAGATACAGCCTGAATTATGAATTTATTCCATTCTGCAACGTAAGTTGGACATCAGTTCTTGGTGACCAGTTGGCGACAATCATGTATTAGTGAACTAGTTTTTGGTGAAAACCATAAAGTACATTTTAAGTGCTATAGTAAACCCGGAGAAAGATCAACTCAGATGGGAAAGTGCAATGGCTAAAGCCTATATCAGAGGTTCCATCTGACAAATACCTAGAACCACGCCCATTAGGGCTTATAAGGGTTTTTCTTCAAACCTTGATTTTTGTTTACTAGACAGTTACTTTTGACATAGACGAGTGGGAAAATATCAGTGGGGAATGGAACATAATGCTTCCCTGTTCTCAAAATTCAAAACTGGCTGAATGAGTTAAACTCAGACTTCTGCAATAATTCACCTTCAGGATGAACATTCCTTATTGCAGTGACAACTAGAATCGGAGAGGACCTTTGTGAACACCTGCAGTGTACAGTTTTAATCAGGGACGTTTCCCTCTTGGCATTCACAATTGGTCATCATATCGGAGCCAGCCGAGAGGCAATCGCTGATATTTCTCTCTGCCACTTTCCTGATGGTGGGTCTGATGGGGGGGTGGGGGGAGGCGTTTGCTTCTTTACATGTCTCCTCATTTTTGCTGCCTTTCCTCTTCTCTTTTTTTTTCCTTCCTTGTTCTCTTTCAATCATTTTATTGTATGCTTTATTCTTGGTTTTGTTTCAGACTTTAAAAACTATTCTAAAGAAACACAAGATCTACATTATACCTTCTATGTAGCAAAACTCCCTCCTGATGTGTCTGGATGGTTTTTTTCCCCCGCTGCCATCCTATTTTCAGAGTAATCACTTCCAGTTTTTATTTTATTTTCTCCTCCCTTAACATTCCTGTTTCTTCGTAAAACAGATCAGTTACTATGGGAACGTGCCACTGTTCTGGGTGTGGTGACCGTCGCAATTCATATAGTACTCTTCAGATATGAGTGTGTGAAACTAGCATTGTGTGTATCATCCCCCTGATACGCTTCACACTGTGATCTAGATGTGGTCTGCTTTTGACTAAGGTCTCCCCATGCCCTGGCACAGCTCTTATAGGCATTAGAGTATTTAATTGTAGACACAATTATAAGAAGATGCTAACTGTAGATGTTTTATCTATGTTTAACATCTTGAGTAGTTAAGAGAGTAGGTTAGGAAGAGACGCTGTTTGGAGTTAAAATAGATGGGTGGTAACATCCGATTCAGCAATGAGTTGGCAAACTCTCCAAATTATATAAACTCATCACAGATGGATATAAATTATTAACATACTTTAAAGATATGGTTTTGGATATATCATAGGTTGCCAGTGGAATAAAAGGGGATTTTTTTTTTCTTACTTTGTATCATATGTTAGGGGAAAAATTTTTGTTTTAAACCAGCTTAGGTCTCAGTGATGGAGCCAATACATTGCTTGAGAATGAATTTAGTACTAACTTCCAGAATTTCCAGAGGTAAGGTTTTATATAAAAAAATTAAACACAAAAGAAAGTCCGGGACTACAGCAGAGTATGTGGAAGGGTCTGATAGACCATTTCATGCTGATGCTAATAAGTGGTCATCTTCCTGACTAGACATTCCCCAGAAGGATGATAATGGCTACTGCATGGTCAGGTTAGTTAAGTATGAAATTTTCACATGATTTATTTCTGTTGATTCCCCCCCTCCATTGGCTTTCCCAAACTTTATCATCATGCTTGTGCTTTAAAAAGAACTTATGTTTTGCATATATAACATCATTAGCAAATGTGGTTACAGTCAAATAAACTTAGGGAATGTGTGTTGGTATACCCCTAAAATTTATATCTCTGTTTTTAAAAAGGAGTCTGAGAAATAGAATTTGAGATGTCACCTTATCAGATTTGATTTCAGTAGTGATGGGGTTCAGGGCATGCCACCTCAAATATGAGACTGAAACATTTGAGAGAAGAGCAGAGGCAGGAAGGGCACATCCATCTGTCTCTGGCGCTTCCACCTCCCCACCCTTTCCTATCCCCAGATAAAATGCTGTCCTAATCTCTAAAGATATGTGGACACTGAGAAGAGTCTGAACAATAGGCTGTGCTAAGCAGTGCCCCTCCCAGCTCCTCACCATCACCATTGCCATCAGATCACATGCTGTTTGTCCAATGATGCTTCTCAATGACTGTCTACTCATCAAGGCAAGCATTAAAATATAAAGGTATCTTTCGAATTTGGGGTCTTAATTTCTTTAGAAGACACCCATGCCATGCAAAATTTTGATTAATACATTTGTATACTTTCCTCTCATTAATCTAGTATGTGATATGTGCCTCAACTGCTAACCTACTCATAAGTGAAGAATGAGATATCACACCTGCCCAACGACCAGCATAGCCCCTTTATTAAAATTATGATCTTAATGATGCATTATATTACCATTAAACCAATGTCCCACTTTTTTCCCTTCTTAAAGGATGCTTTACAAGACACTTAAAGAAGTGATCAAGGGTTTATATGGATATAAGTAGGTACATAGTGAGATGGCAGAAGCATTGTTAGGCTCAACCCACCCGCCCCGGGGTATTCCTTGCTGCTCAGTGTTGTCCTCTGCTGTTTTTGATTTCTGGATTCTCTTCCTGGCCTGTTCCTTGTAACACACCAACATTTTCTCCATTAGACTCTAGATTCTCAAGAGAAAATTAAACACCACTCAGCTTTCCTCCCTCTACCTAGATCATAGTACATTGCAAGAAAACCACATTCAGGACCAAATATTGGATGAACCAAATTCTAATTTGCCCTGATAGGAATGAATAGTGATAGGGAAGTTGAAGATAGATGGGTACTTTGAATTCTAAATAAATGAAGTGCTTCCATTTTCTGCTTATATTTATGACTGGAGGTGTGGCAAAGAACGTTTTCCCTTGCATGTGTTCTCTCACCCCTGACATTTCACTCTGGGAGAAGAAACTGGGTACCACAGTCACTGTTTTTTTGTTTTGTTTTGTTTTGTTGACAGAAATCACTAGGGAGGCTGTGGTTATCATAGTTTTTTTTTTTTTTTTAAGCAAGCTTCTCCATGGAATAACTACAAATGATGTGGGTTTTTTTTAATGACTATTACAACCACTATTACTAACTATGTATTCATCATTTATCAAACCAAAAAGCATCCAGCTTGGAAATTTACATACAGTTTCTTAGTTACTTCTAACTTCCCCATCCAAAAGAAGATGTCACTTCCAGTTTACACTTAGAAAAACATTGAAGTACAGAAAACTAGTAATACATCACATCACTTGAATGGCTCAATGGAAAAGTGCCCCAAAGCTAGTTGCTCTGAAATGATGGACATACCTGTAACTGAGGGGAGTGAGTGATTTTTGAGATTGTTTCACTACGAGGAGAAAAGGGCATGGCTAGGCACATAGTCTACATGCAAACAGTCTTGATGGGTCCTTAGTGTGAGTTCCCAGAACCAGCACACTGTGACCTATGAGACGAAGGAGAACACTCTATGCTTCCTTCGTAGCATTACAATCACTTAATCTTGAGCTACAGTCACTTTGCTTTTTGAAGTCAATGTTGGGGAGAGTAAGTAAAAGTATGCATAATTTTATGCTTTGTGTTAAGATCAGTTCTCACTTAAAAATTAAACTAAGACAGGTTGACAGGCAATGCAAACTAAGTAAAATCAAAGCTAGATAGCCACCTGGCCACGAGGGCAGTTGACCACGGGCAGTTCTGATAGTTTCAATACAGGAGTGTTGAATGGCTCCAGGATAACATATAAAATGAGTGGTTCTGGTGACTGTTCTCTGCTGGGTGTATTAAACCTGTGTCTGTCAGTGCTTTCCTATTTAATAAAATAGATTTGAGCAGCAGTGACATGCATACTCTGGCCGTAACAAAACAGCTCTCTAATTGGACTGAAGACCAATCCATTCAAGATGAGGGAAACCAGCTGGGCAGTGGTAGCACTGGCCTTTAATCCCGGCACTTGGAAGGCAGAGGCAGGCAGATCTCCATGAGTTCAAGGCCAGCCTAGTTTGCAAAGTGAGTTCCAGGACAACTAGGACTGTTAAACAGAAAAACTCTGTCTCAAAAGACAAAACAAAACAAAACAAACAAACAAACAAAAACCAGATGAGGGAATCCTCCTTGCCTGATACTGAAAACTTAACCAACACCCCGGGGCTAGTGAGTTCATGGATCTTGCAGGAGAACCTACTACTCTTTACTAAACCAACATAATCCCTAACCACATTCTAAATATTTGTCTTCATACGCACAGGTGAGTGTAGTCCTTGTCCCTCGTGAAGGAAATGTCTCTTTGCAATAGACAGGGAGCATTACAGAACCACAATCAATCAAAACACAGAGTTTTGGAGCCCAGCCCCAACAGATACATACATAATGCAACTCATGCAGCCAAGGCTCAGGGATCATTTTGGAAGATGGGACAGAAGGATTTTAAGAGCCAGAGGACTAGGGAGTTTGCTGTGAGACTGTCTCTAACCAACATAATTGCCTAAACATGAGTTGAAAAAGGACAACAAATGGACATTTTTAATGTGGATATGGGGTCCAGTGAGCCCAGGAAGCCTCAGCCCTATGCAACTGCACAAAGAACTACAGGCAACCAAAGCAGGAGAGATAGACTTCCTCAGGGAGGAGCCCACCAATTGGTTATCCAATGCCAATGGTCAGTCCTGAAAACTTACCTTACAGCAACATTATACAGACTGAACACATTGTATTTATGCATTTAGGAATATGTATATATGCCTATCTATTGTTTATATAATTGTAAGTGTATATATATATATATATGAATTAATGAAATTAATTAATGAAAAAGGCCACAAATTTAACAGAATAAGAAAGGATATATGGGGGGACTTGGAGGGAGGAAAGGGAACTGTGATATAATCTTAAAATAATAAAATTAAGGTTACAGATAATAATAATAAATAAATGTTCAAAAAAATTACAAAAATAAGTTTGGGGCTGGAAATTTTCAGACTTGCAACATCATCTGCCCTCGGAATAGAGGAAGTGAGACACTGTATCCTGTCTCATGCCTTCACCAATCACTGAAGTCTTGGTGCCCTGTGGTGAAGAGGGCAGGACAGTGACTGCTGCCCTCCCTTGCAGATGAGCAGAGGCAGCAGGAACTGGGGACTGAGTGTGGGCCAAGCACAGAAGCCACGCCGGACTCCTAGGAGGGGCCCATGGCATGCTGCAGGAAACCCCCATGCAGCCGTGCTTCTTTGGTAGGAGCACCTAGATCCCAAACAGGATTTTACCATGAACAAAAGTAACTGACTTTGGTCAGGCGGCATCTAAAGATTTTGTTATGGTACGCGCCTTTAAAGGAACCTGCTTTGAGTAGGAGTCACTTCAATTGTTGCTTTCTGACATACCTAAGTTGACATTAGAAGGAAAATTAAGATAAATGAAGCTCTGTAACTGAAAGAGAATTGGCATGTTTTAAAATTTATGTAAGATTTGTGTTTAAAGGAAACAAATCATGTCAGTTTCAAATAAGTATTTCTTCTCTACTTATTGTTCAAGTGTATCTATATCAATGATTTGTAACTGTTTTTTAAAAAATTATTTCTATTATCTTCATTTACATGTATATGTATGCATGTGTATGAATGTATGCCATATAAGTGCATGCTCTCAGAAGAGGATGTCAGATCTACTGGAGCTGGAGTTAACGGCTGTTGTGAGCCTCTAGATGTGGGTGCTGAGAACTGAACATAGGTCCTCTGTACTAGCAGCAAGTGCTCTTAACTACTGAGACATCTCTCTAGTCTCAACTGTGACTAGTTTTTTAAAAACTGTGTAAATGTACAATTTAAATACACTAAAAAACTTTTTAAATTTATTTTTACATATACATATATATTTATATATGTACACACACATACACACACACACACACACACACACACACACACACACACACACACGAGTGCTCTGCTTGCATGTGTGCATGTATACTGTGTGCATGGCCTATGGTTGGCAGTGAGCATCCATCTGGGTCCTGGAAATCAAACCAGGGTAGTCTACAAGAACAGTAAGTACTCTTAACTACAGAGCCATCTCTCCATCTTATCACTAATATTTGATCATGTTTTCTAAAATTACCTACTACTCCTGTAACTGAACTATTGATATTACTCATAGATTGTCCGTCTCTGCAAATTCTACATAAACCAATTTTTTAAGACATTTCTTCCTTTCTCCATGCCTTCCTCTATCTTTCTCGAGAACCTTCATAAGTCAGGATATGTTGCTTATATTAAGGTTAAAGTTTATTAAAACTCTAAGACAGAGTAAAGGGTTTTCCACTGATAAGAAATGAAGACCACTTTTAGTCCCTTTTGGTTGTGATCGCTTTTTAAAATCATCTGAGAGTTATTGAACTCACAGCTGCATGCCCCTTCCTCTCTGCTGAAGAGATCCTGGAGAGAGGAGAGGGTATTGCAGCTCTGTGCCTTCCTTAATGCTTGCTCCCTCTAGAAGCCTGGCTATAGCACCAGGAAGTTTTAATGTCCCCAAACATGAACATGCGTTCTTCAATTCCATTATGATTGCTTTGTTCTGCAAATTTTTCTTGGTTCCAAATACCCTATTATTTAGTACAGCTTAGCTTTTGCTGCTTTTTAATAAAATCACAGAGAGAGTAAGCTATTGAGGAGAAGCACTATAGACTTTGAAGATGTAGTGGCTTGTCAGGGCCTTCATCTGTGAGATTCCATGGGCCTATTGATTACTGCCCTGTTTTATGTTGAAAGCAGGTTTTTTTTTCTTTTTTTCTGAATAACTTGATTAGTTTAGTCCAAAGAAGATTTGGTAGGTGGTCGTCTCCAATCACCTTCACTCCTCTGAACACATGCTTGGAGACTAGTATAAAAAATGTATTATTTGGTGCATCTATGTGTGTGGATTCTCAACACTCAAAAGCTTCTTAAGCTATCAGTGGTGATTTTCTTCTCTTTGAAAGAGTGTGAAGTATGGTTACAGCTCAGATGCCCTCAGGTCTCTGGATGTGGGGATACAAGTTGGAGACAGAGGACAAAAACAATATCAGACAGAGAAAGAGTAAAATTGAGCTAAAAAATTTAAAAAGCCTTGGGCCACCCAGTAAGAATATTGTCCATCAGACCATTGGGCAACCTGGGGATGGCTTTTATACCTACACATGGCCCAGGTATAGGATGCAGACTGACCCAGGAAGGGTGAGGCACAGTCTAGGTGGCTGAGCTAGAGTCTGCAGGAAGTATCTGAGCTTCCTATGGCTGATAGAGGGAGAGGGCAGAGGTTCCCATTATCTACCGGGTGTCTTACCACTCCTAATGTCTGTACATTTACCTCTTTTCGAATGGTTAGACATTCACTCTGTGGCTTTCTTTGTATTCTATTAACTCTGTTTGTTGAACATGTAACTTCTATCACATGAACAATGTATAGTGATTGACAATAGTGACTTCCCTCAGGTTCTCTGCCCCACCTCTCAAATCTCCCCAAGCTGTGTAGCCCAGGGTAGGCCTCTTAATCTCAGCCTCCTCATTTGTGACTTGTTGAATGATTAAATGGAGAATCTGTGTATGTTCATTGTCTCATTATCTGCACTATCGGATGGAGCCGGTATGTGTTGTTATTAATGACAGATGCTTTTGTCACCGTTATGCTATTCCCTCACTTGATGGAGAACTTAAAGGCTGAAAACTTTCTAGATGCACTGGTCAGTATTAGCAGAGGAAACCAACTCTTCAATATATCTGCCTGCTAGGTATCATAACAGCAGAACAAATGCTGTGTTAAAATAATTAAATAAGTGCAAGGCAAGGGGTGAGGGAAAACACCATCTGGCAGCACTCTGCAAGTCATTTAGGAGTGAGCTGGAAGATAATGAAGGCCATTGCATTCTGGTCATGGATGGGTCCTTCTGCTTGGCTGGGGTTTCAGCCTGGATTCGAATAAAAATAGTCCACGCATCCTTTACTGCAGCTCAGTAAACACAGACTTTGTGAATAAAGATAGAAGGATGTACAAGAAAGTCTTATGGGAGATTCGCCACAATTATGTTGTTTCTTAATGCGCCCACGAATTCCTGTATAATCAATAGCTTAATCTGAATAGACAAGCGTTTGTGTTTGGCTGTGTGTTCTCAGTTTTATAGTAGTTTCCAGACAGGTCTGATCATAGGAAATACCTGACAGAGCCATGAAACAGTCTTCAGATGGAAAGCAGTGCGGGACACAAGCACAACACTGAGTATTGACTCACAGAGGTGCCAAGTTAGGTTTGGCCACTTCTTACCTTCTGAGGGTGTTGAATATTTCCAAGTGTTGGTCTCTCTCCAGCAAAATGGTGAGGACAATACAGCTTATAATACAGTCATAAGAATGGCTGCAAGATGAGTATAATATTTTTCTTAAAATACCTGTAACCAGGTGTGGGGGCACACACCGATCATCTCGCATCCTGGAAGCAAACACAGGAGGATTGCCATGAGCTTGAGGGTAGCCTGACCACACAATGGACAGGGGGAGGGCGACAGAGTGACACCCTGTCTTCAAAAACCAACAGAACTGTTTGTAAATAGGAGTTTATCTGGAGTAAATGTAATAAGCGGCCCTTTTATGGCATTTTCACGTTATGGATTTAAAATTAAACTTAAAATATTAGTAATAAAAGACCATCTGACTAACAGTCCCTAACCGGGTAAACTTACTTCAATTTGAGGACTCTGCTTGAGGAAATTATTTAAATTCTAGTATAACAAATTCTCCCCCACCCACTTCCTCTTTTGGTTTTTTGAGACAAGGTATTTCATGTTACCCAGGTTGGCCTCAAACTTGCTGTGTGGCAGAGTGCTGGGGATACAACGTGTGTGTCCACACCCAGTCTCAGTTTTCTTATCTTTGAAATGGCATAATAAGATACTGACCGTGTAGGTATTTACAAGGACGTAAGGCACCAGCCCATTCCCCCAGGGTATGCAGTCCCCGCACAGTGCACTTATCCGGCTGCTGTAGCTTTTCTGTCACAAGAGAGAGTCGAATCCCCTTTTTGGGTTTTATACTGTTCACATCAATGTATTTAGGCAATTCTGGAATGTTTTGCTAATACTTCTATGCTAATTGTGCGGTTTTGTGGTGACATGAACTCAGCTGGCATTTGGGGGAGACGACAATGGCTGAAGCCCGAAGGGATTTAGCCTTTGAGCAAGTGGATGGTAGCAGTGTGCTCTAAGATTATTCCTTGAAAGATGTCTCTAGTGATTTTATTTCACTTTTTGAAAAGCAGGGATTACAAAGGTCTACAGAAAATGTTGAGGAAAATACATGTAGATGTGGAGGGTGTAAGTAAGCACGAGGTTGAGGTCTCCTGCTACAACCAACCGTCTATGGTCATTAAATGCTTAACGTCACTGCCTGCTCCCCAGGAGATAGATGGACAAGATTAGTGTTTCCTAAACCTGGCTACATATTAGAGTCATCCAGACATTTAGAAATACATTGCAGCTGTCTTAACTGGGTCCATCTCAGAGAAATTGCATTATTAGATCTTGGGGGCAGGATTCTCAGGCTCATTAGGCATTAGGGTATCTCATGAGCATAAACACCTGCCTGTCTAGTGGTTGCTAGGTGTCTCCCAGCACCAAAGCCTTGTGTACCAGCACATCTTTCTTATTACAATCACATACATAAAGGTGTTTGTCCTAGTGGAAAAAATGTGTACGTTTGTATTTAGAGAAGGCAAGGGAATATGACTTGCACTATTAGCTCTGGGTAAAAGCAACCTATTTTCAAAACCTTATATTAAGTGTGAACCATTCTTGCCCCCTGAGAGATGCTCTGCTAATGCTATTACTTTGTGCTGTGTTCTGCTGTCCTCCCACTCAGTCTCCATCTTTTCTGGTGTGAAAAGTTCTAACTCTGTAGAAGTTCAGACCTGATGAATATGTAGTACATGAAAGGCTTCCTCTCTGCCTAGAGGCTATATGTAAAGGGACATGTGAGAGCTTTTTTTTCTCATGCATTGATCACAGCACACAACATCAGCCTGGACAAAATAATTTTTCTTCATGATAGAAATATTCAGTGATTAAAACCCCATACTTTCCATTTGTATCATTAGCATGATAGAAGGAACATATGGTTTGGATTAGGGAAGCGAATGTTAGCTCTGAGGCTGCATGTGTAAGAGACATTAATTAGGATTGTGAGTACCTCAAGTACTTGACTTAGAAAACAAATTTGTTTAAGAAGCATCACGGCTTGCAGATGCCTTCCTTCCTCCATCGTATTTCTGAACAAAGCAGCTCTATGTGTGCAGGGCTAAGCACACCTGAGAACTCCATGTTTCTCAAACTTCACTCCATTTGTGATTAGAAACAAATTGGCATGACCCTCACATGGTTAAAATGTCTCTGCCAGCAGTGTAGAGCAGGTGAGGTGAGGGTGGGCATCAGAATCTTACCCAAGACTGACTCAGGGCCTTGTCTTTACATAGGTGCCACTTCACTGGAATATCTAACCCAGTGCCTCTATGCTGTGCCCATACCCAGAGAAGTTCTGTGCCAGGATGTGCTTGAGTGGAGGACCGTCCACATGTCCTGCCTCATGCTTGGATCCATTCCTGCTGCTTCCTTTGATCAGTGACTGATGAAACCTCTCTTGGGCTTTGGGAAGCTGATAAAAGCCATGTGTTTGGGCTAACTCTTTGGAACTTGAGTTTTGGCAGTATCCAACTGTTAATATCCAACTGTTAGTACATTTTAAAACACATGCACAGGGCCTTGGTTTCTTGGAGTTATCTCGAAAATGCTGGCTGGGGCAGCTGACATATGGGTTTTGTCGAACCCTCGAAAGCATACACTGAATCACTTAAATGAGGAGAGATGTAATGACTCTCTGGGGACAAATAAACATTTCCTGTGAAGTCCCCACTTGCTTAATTGCCAGCCTTGAATTTTAAAGTCCTTGCTACCTTAGTGAACTCATTGTAATAAAACTCAAAGTTTCCAGCTCTTTTATTGCTTCTTTCATAAGAAAGAAACTATCAACTAGGAATTGAGGAGAGATTTAACCAGTTGTTAAGACAATATTTGCAGTGTGCTACATAAAGGTAGACAGGTGGGGAACTCGACCAGGGTAAGGGTGAGTTTCTGGATATGGACATTCTGGCTTTGAACCCTAGCTCTATGACCCCACTTCTTGGAAACCTCAGACAAGCTATGAAACCCTCTGTGTCCTGATTTCTCTCTATGTCAGATGTGTACAATGATGGTCCAGGTGAGTTGGTTAATATCTGTAAAGAGATTGGCATTGTCCCTGTATATCAAAAGCACTCAATAAATGCCACTGTAGCATCAAAGACAATAAAATATTTTAGAATAAACATAAACAAGGAGGTGAATGACCTCTATAATGAAAACTTAAAATATCTGCAGAAAAAGACACTATGAAATGGAAAGATATCTCATGTTCATAGATTGGTAGAATTAATATTATGAAAATGACTGTGCTACCAAAGAAAATTTAAAGATTCAATGCAATCCCAGTCAAAATGCCTATAACATTCTTCACAGAACGAGGAAAAAGAAACGCGCGCAAAAAAAAAATCTAAAATCCATAAGGAACCAGAAAAGACCCCAGATAGCCAAAGCAATCCCAAGCAAAGAAGAACTCAGGAGAGAATGCTGTTCAAGACTTCAAGATACATGGTAGAGCTATAGTAATAAAAACAACATGATATTAGCACAAAAACAGACAGCAGACTCGTGATAAAATAGGAGACTAAACATGAGTACTTGTTATTATAGCCATCTGATATTTGAAATAGAGGCAAAACACCTATGCTGAGAAAAGACAGCCTTTTCAACTAATGATGCTGAGAAAACTGGATCTCCACGTATGGAAGAATAAAATTAGACATGCATGTATCATCCTGCATAAAAATTAGATCTAAATGGACCAAAGATCTCAATTTCAAATCCAAAACACTAAAACTGTAGAAGAAAACATAGGTAGTGTCTTACAAAATGTAGGAGTAGGAAAGGACTTCTTGAATCGGACTCCATTTGCCCAGGAATCAAGGCCAGCAATTGACAAATGGGATCTCGTGAAACCAGAAATCTTCCACACAGCTAAAGAGCCAATCGGGTATATAAAAGGCCCACAGAAGAGGAGAGACTCTTTGCCAGCTATACACCTAACAGAGGATTAATATCCAGAATATACAAAAAAAAAAAAACCCTCAAAAAACAGAGTCAAGGAAACAAACACCCAATTAAAAAATGAACTAGGGATCTAAACAGAGAGTTCTCAAAAGAATAAATAAAAATAGACAAGAAACACCTTTAAAAAATGTTCATCATCCTTAGCAATTAGGGAAACGCAAATTAAAACAACACTGAGATTTCATCTTACCCCAACCAGAATGGCTCAGATCAACAAAACAACGGACAACAAATGCTGCTGAGGGTAAGAAGACCCCTCATTCCCTGTTGGTAGGAATGTAAATTGGTGCAGCCTCTCTGGAAATTGATATAGAGAATCCTCAAAAAAGCTAAAAATTAATCTACCCTGTGTGCCCACAGACTTGACACCTTACTCCTCAGATGCTTGTTCAGCAATGTTCGTAGCTGCTCACCCTATTACAACAGCCAGGAAATGGACCAGACCTAAATGTTCTTAAAAAGATGAATGGACAATGAAAATGTGATGAACATACACAATGAACTACTATTCAGCTGTATCAGCTATAGAAAAAAAAAGAAATCATGGAATTTGTAGGTGAATGAATGGACCTAGAAAAGATTACATTAAATGAGGCAATCCTGATCCAGAAAGACAAACTGAATATTCTCTCACATCTGCACTCTTAGATCCAAATTCTCAGATATGTGTAGCTACCACCCCTCATCAAAAAAGGCCCTCTTTACAGCAAGTGGAGACCATCCCAGAAAACTACAACTGGACACAATGCAGAGATCAATGGTGAGCCCAGCCCTGGTGGATATATCTACATCTCAGCTCCTGCATCTGTGATGGCTCAGATAGCGTCTCAGACAAGGGATTGGAAAACTAGTAAGAGCCAGAATACCAGGAAGCCTGCTGTGAAACAGTCTTTCCCAGAAATGACTGCATGCACAAGAGCAGAACCATGGCAGTACCAATGCACATGCTAATGTGGAAGGGGAAGGTTTCTCAGGGTCACACCTCTAGACAAAGAACTATGAGCAACTAATGACTTCTGGGAGAGGGAGAATTAGCCTCTCCCAAGGATGAGGCCCCTTATTGGTTATTCAATGTAGCTGGCCATCCCTGAAACCATATACACATAAACAAGAAAAATTAGCAGGTTGTATTTATATATTACCCACACGTATAACAATACTATTCAAAGAACAGGAGGCTATCAACTTGAAAATGGGGGTGGATCTGGGAGGGGTTGGAAGGAAAGTACTTGGGAATGGCTAGGAGGAAGAAGAGCAGAGGGTAAAGTGATGCAATTCTATTTCAATTAAACTACATTTGAAAAGACAAATGTTACCATCTAGAAGAGTGACAAGCTGGCATCCTTCTCTAGAACCAGGGCAGAACTGTGAGTCTAGATGAAGATTTTTTTTCCCTAATTCAGAGGTGGGTGATGCTTCTTGATGCTGCCCTTGTTTATAGAGTGTAACTCATTTCAAAGTATTTATAGTGATATAATTAAAAACAAAAGTCACTAGGACCATTACTATAAATGCTTTTGACCCCACGTAAACAGCAGGACCACAAAGTGGTGTATATAGTTACCCAACTTATCAGTCCAAAGTTAACCCCCAAAATAAGTAACTCTGTGATACATGTTGACTGTTCTTTTTAGTATTCACAAATCACAATAAGGAATGTTATTGAAATACTGTGGATTCTTAGACTGTGTTATTTAAGTTTTTCAGCTAGCCATTTATTAAAAGCAAAACAAAAACCTACTTACTTTATTGTTGATATACTCCACCTAGGTCTAGGAGGCATTTAAGCCTACCGAAAATTACTTCAAACAGTAGGAGTTAGGAACATGTATCACCTTGTGACTTTCATTATTTGGGTATGTAAAAATTCCCTTTAAACACGCAACAATCCAATAGAAACTCTTGTCAAAAAGTCACTTAGTAGTAAGTTTAGGATTAAATGTTCACGTATTAGTTATGTTTTAAACTGTAAGTTGATAGCAAGATGGTTGGGTTATCATTATTCTTGACACCTTGTGAGAGACTCTTGTGACCCCACCCAGTCTTCAGTTCCTCTAATGTGTTTGTGGTTATATTTTTCATTACTAAATTGAGTCCTGAGGTAAAACATGGAGGATGTGGGTGCTAATGGATTTTTTCCCCTTCATACGCAGTAGGACTTCAGTAAATGTTGGTGATAGTCAATGTTTCTTTTTCAAATACAATAATATTTTTGGAGAAAATTAGACAACAGGAGATGGGGTGATGGTGTTGCCTTTCAACTTAGCCTAGTAATGTAGACAAGGTATTATTTACTTCAGCGTCTGTCCATCATCTATGAACTAAAGAGTCATCCTAGTTTGGAATTCACCTTGCTAAGTTACATGAAGTAGTCTTGAGATTGTAAGTATCTGCATAATTTTGAAGATCATTGCTGCTCTACAGGATAATTCTTTAAATTCTTTAAACTTTGAAGAATTGACATAGAACCAAAGCATAGAAGCTTTAAAGTAATTGGGTATCTGAGAATTGGGCTTTTCATTTTATTTTATATAACTTGATTGTCATAGTCTTACTATGCATCTCTGGACTTCTGTTTTACATGCTCTTGGAAGCAGGTAGCTATACAAGATAGATACACCTAATTTATTGAAAAGGAACATATTTGTTTAATAATTTTAAAACAGTTTCTAACTTACTTTGTATGTATATAAGAGTGCATATGATAGTGTGCATAAGAATTGGACAAGGTTAGTAGCCAATCAAGATCCTGGGAGAGAAAGAAATACACATGTCTAGGAATTGAAGGTGACTTACTCATGTGCATGTGCGTGTGCGTGTGCGTGTGCGTGTGCGTGTGTGTGTGTGTGTGTGTGTGTGTGTGTGTGAGAGAGAGAGAGAGAGAGAGAGAGAGAGAGAGAATGCCTAGGTGAGTGGAAGCAGAGGCAAAGAGATGGCAGTTTCTAGTAGGCATTGTTAAGATGGAGACAGCTCTATATCTGGTTATCAGGAGTAGAGTTTGAAGAAGGTTGCCAGGTTTGCTTGGCTGAGTGTTGTTGAATATTAGATTAAGATGTGTTACATTCATTTATGCTGCAGAATGTTTGTTTAATGATGCAAAGATGTGTTGCATTCTTTTATGTTGCACTTGTTTAACTCTGTAAAGCTGTGTTACTTTGCCTGCCTAAAACATCTGCTTGGTTTAATAAAAAGCTGAACAGTCAATAGCTAGGCACGAGAAGGAAACAGGAGGGGCTGGTGGGCAGAGAGAAACAGGATAATTTAAGTTAGAAAATCTGGCTAGAAACAAGTCAAGCTAAGGCTGGGCATTTATAAGTAGGAATAAGTCTCCATGTATTTATTTGGAGGCTGGGTGGTGGGCCCCCAAAGAATTAAAAAAAAAAAAACCCTAACTACAGGTTAGTCACATGGTGGCATTGTTTATGGGATGGTTCTTGGTAACCACTGAAGCACAAAGTAAATTCTTTTCAGTTCTTCATATACAGTCCTCAGTGATAGAATTACTAGATCTTATATGCCAGAACTTGCAGCTTTTTCTTGGGTTTTCTCATATAACTTGATATAGTTGTTTTTCCACTTGAAATATTAAAAGGTGAAGAAGTTTGTGACAATTTTTCTCATTCATTTTTATAGCGTTAGCTAAAGGGAAGTTTTAACCTACCTCCATGTATATAAATCTAAAATGGAAAGAAAATATTATCCTATTTCCGATGTTGGAATTGAAAAATTAGTTTTAAGTTGATGCTTTTACATATTTTTTTTTATCTAAACTAATATCACTGTCTTGTAATTAACTGCCAAGAAGAAACACTATGCAGCTAGTTTTTGTGAAAGTGGAAACTGATGCAACTTTTATCCATACAGTTATGCCTGTGCTTGCAGACGCTGCTCTTTGAACAGAGAGAATAGTTTAAAATGTTTACTCTCATCTGCTTAACCATTGAAACCAAACCATGAAAATATGGATTTGGGGTATTTTCCAAAACCTTGAAAAGATTTTTTGTGCAAGCAGAACCTTTTCTATCAGTGGATCTATAGGAATCGTGTAAATAACCAGCAGTTTTCTCTCTTTCTCCCTTTCTTTTCTTTTTCTACTATAACATGATTCTTGAGACCCAGTAACTTATGGAACAATACTTCCCTTCTTGTAGTCTACAGTTTGAGAAGACAGTCTCTAGTCAAGGCTTTCTTGGTATTTCATCCTGTGGTATCAGGAGGCAGAAGGACTACAAGAATATGCACAGGGGGCTTAACTCACCCTTTTGTGGGGAACCCACTCCCCATAATAAGTCACCCATTGTCATGAGAGCAGAACCCTCCAGATATAGTCACCCCTCACAGGCCATACCCCTCAATACTGCTGCCCTGGGATTAGATTCCTAGCACACATCTTTAGGGGACCCTTCCAAATCATAGTGTTAACCTTCATCACAAATTCTAATTTAAAATCAGAGATATTAATTTAAGATCATCCTGGTTATATTTCTAGAAATAAAGTGATAAAAATACTGCTTTTGAGAATTCCATACCAGGCCAAGAAAAATAAAAGGAATTTAAAGTTTTATTGATACCAGTATACATAAATTGAACCACTAACAGGTTTGAATTGAGTCTGTGAACCTGTTCTCACAAAATCGGAAAGTACACCAAATTATTTTATCAACAACCATTGGCTTTGAAAAGTGTAGAATGAAACATAATCTGAGATATTGAAACATTCAGACTCATTTATGCTTTCTTTTTCCTCTGAGTCTTAGTTTATTTCTCATTTTTACATCTTTGGGCTTTAAAAGATATCCTAAAGTGTCCTTCCATGAATGAATGGAGATCATCGAGGAAGTCAGTGATTTTGCAATGTCATTCTGAAGGAATATTTCTTTTTATTAGACTGCTTATGCTCCAAATGATCACAGGACACTTACACTGCCATGGTCCTGATAAACTCAAACAATCACAGCATTGACTGGGAATGATGAAAAGCTCTTCTGCTGGGAGAGGGCATTCATTCATCACCATGGCCTGACATGCCCCACAGATCCAGGGAGAGGCCATGACACCAGATACTGATGTGTTTAATTAGCAGTTGCAGAGTCTGGAAGCATCTTGAAATCCATTATCATTTAGTAGGTTATTTAGTTTAGTGAAGTTCATATTTTAGTGATTAGTATAATTTGTTGCTTAAGTGTTAAAGAGAGTGGGAGTCCAAATCTCATTGGCACTGGCTGGAAGTAGTTTATGGGAGTAAGACTTGTTTTGTATGTTAAGCTCTGGAGAAATGTAACTTGACCTGGTACGATAAGGTTTGGGATCTTGAGGTCAGAAGCCTGGGCTTTATGTTACTGGAGGAAAGAAATAAATTACCCCTCTCAGCACATTACCCATAGCTGTCTACGTGAGGTTACATACTAGCCTCAGGTAGGGCTTCAGAATGTCCGTGTCTCCCTACACAGGCAAGCAACCCCATATTCCAAAGAAAAGTTTTACCATGGCCTTGTCTCCTTCCTCTTAATTTTTTTTTCAAAATCCAGGTCTTTGAATAGTGCTAGGTTTTCGTTTTTAAATTTCCAGGCATCTGGCAGGTCACTAAACAGCGAAGCACCAGGCATTCTCCACAACCCGTTTCCATATGAAGGTTTGTTCCCATTTCAGGAGGTCTGAGGAGTCAAGAAACACCTAATGATGCCACTGGGTGGATGCTTTCCCCAAGGCCTGCTGGTTACATAGCACTCCCTGCTGCTTTGAGTGGAGAAGCCTGAGTATTCTTGCTTCAGGTAGCAAATCCACGGGTCTCTGCTTTATGTGGAATTTGTGGCAAGACACACCAACGTGTACAGCTTTGTACGACTCTTTATACAGAGAATGAGTAATCCTTTGAGATGTCAGTGGACTCACATGGACGAGCATACCAAGTCATCCGGTCAGACGTTGCCAGTCATTAAGGATATGGAAACCTGTGGTTTAGGATCAAACCTGGCTACGGTCAGACAGATTATGAGATTATGATCTGGTTGGTGTCCTTGCTCATGCTCTTTAATCTTATGACACCTTTGCTGGAGCAGACATGTGTTCTAACATTAATCTGTATGCCTCTGTGAAAGTATTTTTGGAGAGGCTAACATTTAAATGGCAGGATTTAGAGTGGGTTGTCCTCTTATAGGTAGGCCTTATTCCTTCAGTGGAAGTCCTTAAAACTAAACTCCCTAAGCAAGAAGGACTGCTGCTGATAGGCTGCCTGTGACCTCAGAGTACAGCTCTCTGTAGTCTCCAGCCTGCTTACCTTTACCAAGAACTGGATTTGACCAACTTGTGTGAATCGATTCATTTTTAATAACCCTTCTCCCAAACACACAGCCACATGTGCATCCTACTGATTGTAGTTTTCTGGAGTATATTGTTGTCCTTTACCTAAGCATACTCTTAAAATTGTTCGTACTTCATGAGAAGAAACTAACATGATCAAATTAGTCAGTTACTAAAAGTATGTAATGGCAGGAAAACACTTGCTGTACAAGCCAGGATATCTAGCATGGCAGGCAGCACATTCCCTATGGGGAATCAAAGTTAGGGAAATTTCTAGAGCTTGCTCTGGGCCTCCCAGTCTAGCCAACTCAGGGAAAGATCCTGTCACCAAAAACAATGTGAAGAGTGATTAATGACAATGGACATCAACCTCTAGCCTCTCCACACATGTAAATACATAGTCACGCACCCCTGCACCCCTACATACAAATATACACTATACAATGTGCACAAAATATGCTTGGAAATTTAATAGTGAAGTCTCGGGGAATGAAGAGTTACTCTTAATACTCCTCAATCCATAATAAGTTGAAACCGTGTTTACATGCAGAAGTAATACTTGATTGTTTTAGAATGACTCCCTGGGAGGAGGAAAAGGTCTGCACTACAGCCTTGGCACTGATTGCCTTTAGTTACCAATACTTGCTGATGTAACTGTTTCTTGTACTGTAAAATGGCAAATGTGAACCTTCAAGGGTGCTTAACATACTTTGGTTGTCTGATGTCTTAATGCCCTAATTTTCTTTTGGTACCTTCCCAACATTTCTTAGTGTGTCACTAGTCCTGATGGGCTCTGCTAACCAGCTGCTAGTACAGGACACAGCACTTCCTGATGTGTATGAGATGGCCATTAAGGAGTTGAAAGAGAGTGGTATCTGTGTATAGGAAGGCGGTTCCTTTCCCCAGGTACTATGAGAAACTTAGAGAGGACAGAAATTTTCTCTGTATTTGATGATAAACCCACTGACACTGTTCCTTGAGAATGGAGAAGAAGGGCCTCATCTCTAAATGGCATCATGATGAAAGGCCTCTTACTTACATTCATGGTTTTGTCTGCAGAGGAACTTGGTATTTTGCCAGTGCTTAATGTCTTCAAAAAGCAATGGGCCATTTTGCAGCCCAGCATTTAATAACACCATCTCACAAATCTGATTTATTTATTTATTTATTTTGTCACCAATTTGAACCTAGAATACAAGCTCCAAACGATAAAACTTTAATGACCTGAGTGCAGTGTTTTACATCTCATCTCCAAATGTATTCCACTTAGAGGAAATCCTGTGAATTCTCTCTACTGTGTTCATTGAATGAAGATATTTATCATCTGAGCTGAAAAAGGAAAGATTATCACAATTTTGACTCTTGACAAAGAACAAAGGAAAATGCGTTCAGTTTGTTTAAGACCAGAGCTACAGAATGACTCCTTTTATTAGGTACCCTGGCAAAAATGAACTGCTCAGTGCTAAATGGAACAAGCCAATATGATTTCTCCTAAGATAAAGTTGTTCTTTGTTGTTGTTGAAACTTTAATACTTGATGTCAAAAAATATAGACAAAGTATGAGGAATTCTACCTACTCAAAGTACTTACTGCATGGGTGTTGTTTGTTTGTGTGGAGTTTTATGTTTTACCCCAAGTATCATCATTAACAACCAGTATTCTTTAAAAATACTAACAAATTTTGAATACCACTTTTCTATTATATAAAAGTGTTTTAGCCTACTGCTATTGTTTGGCTTTGACTAAGTCTGTTCAGCTATAATTTTCTGTTTTCTAAATTGCATATTAATTTAGAACTGGCTTTCTGTAACAATGTATCATGGAACTCCTCTCCTTGTCTGTATTTACACATCCAAGATGTCTTCATATTGATCACCTTTCTTGTATGAAGCCAAATTTGACCAATTACCTCATAGAAGGTCTCTTTGATATGTTATCATGTAACTCTTAGATTGTTCTCTTGGAAGGACCATTATCAAAGTAATTGAAAATTTTAAAAATATGTTACTAAGTTCCCTCAGAACTGTATCTATGTATTCTCACTAACATATAGCATTAGAAATTAGAAAAGAAATGTTTTCATTTAAAAAGTTATATATATATATATATATATATATATATATATATATATGGGTGTTTTACCTGCAGGAATGTCTGTGTACCACTTGAGTGCAGTGTCTACAGAGGCCAGAAGAGGGTGTTGGATCTCCTGGTACAGGAGTTACAGATGTTCATGAGCCTCCCTCCATATGGTTGCTGAGAGCAGAACCTAGATCCTCTTAACTACCGAACAGTATCTCCAGCACCATGTGTATAACAGTGAATGCTGAATTGTGTGGTAGGCACAGAAGGGTTTGTTGGGCTGATGAGATGGCCCATCAAGTAAAGGTATTTGCTATGAAAACCTGAGTTCACTCCCTGTAAAAGTGGAAAAGGGAACCCATGTCAAAAACGCATTTGTCTTCACTGCAGCATGAACCCACCTGCACCAGTGTGCACACATATACATGATGAAAAGAAAGGGTGTGTTGCTTTCATTTCCTATATATTCCTTTACTGATTATTAGTGAAACAGATTATTTTATTATGTAAGTTTTAAATTTGTCTTTTGTGTTATGTTTTTATCCTATTTTTAAAAATGATATATGAAAAACTCTTACCAAAATCCTCTAGTTTTTAAGCTAATTAAAAAAAATATGTTTAAAAAGTACTTTTAACAGAATACCAAGAGTTCCATCCCTGGGTGGACAATAATATCCAGAAATAACACGGGTTGTTGAATAAAAATGTCAGTGCCAGTCATGAGATAGCTCCCTACAAATTCTTGGTGAGGGAGGCCATAGAAATACCCAAAATAGTGTAGGCTGTTGCCACTGCTCTTAGTTGCCTACCAAAATTAAATGGTAAGACTCTATTGCTGAAGACAGCATTCACTTTGGATGTAGGGCATAGAGAAATCAATCCCTCTTTTCCTTTTGGTCAGCTTACATAGTGCCAGAAATGCTATTCTGGCTGCTGGAAAAGAAAATACATCAGTGGCCTCACCCAACACTTGACCCCACATATTACAATAACAACCTGCCTGGCAGGATATGCCCACTGCTGTTCTCCTGGCCTGATGAGAGTCTGGATGCTGACTTGCCTTCTCTGATTACATCTCAGCCAGAATCCTCTTGCACTTCAGTTTGCTGTGGCTGTATTGGCTCTACTCAAGCTTTGGTCATATTCAGTCTCCAAGAAGTCAAGAGAGCTCTTTCCCTCAGAGTTTCATCTTTTAGGAAGCACTTGAGATGCTCATTTGTACTCAATTCATCTCTCCAGGTTTCCAGGTTGGGAGAGGGGCACAGACCTTCCATCTGTGCCTCTCTCCGCCCTTTAGCCACCTCCTCTCTCTCTCCCAGGGCCTTGCACATACTAGGCAAGTGCTCTACAACTAAAGTACATCCCTCTACCTCTCTGCCTTCTTCAAATTCCACTAGTATCTGAGGTTTTATTCAAGATCACGGGGCTAGGATACTTCCATCTCCTGACTTCTCTTATTCTTGACTTTACCACATCCCAACTCCCCAGGTGGCCACCATCTTTGTTCTTTCCTCTGGTCTGATTTCACCCTTATGCTGTAACTTGGTCCTGATGGGTATAGTAAGTTTCCAGTGTGAGACACTCTATCGCAGATGAATGCATTCTTCCTGGCATTTAAAAAAGAGCATTTCACGGCAACTTCAAACCTGAGATTAGGCATGGCCAAACTGCATCTTTTATGATTGCCAAATGTTGTTTTATAAATACATAAGACCATTTAGATTGAGCTGGGAAATGAGACAGAGCTGGTTCCTTTCACATATGTTGTAAATATCTATTTCCCCTTTTTGTAAAGATAAAAATTGATGCTGGGGTGGAGACATTATTATGTTTTCAAATCTGTGACTCAACAGTTTCTATAGTTTCATATTTTTAAAACTAAAAATGTCCACCCTATCACAAAGGAACAATTATATTCACCTCTATTTTCCCTAAATATTTTGTACATTTTTAAGAACTTTACATTGGAAACATTTATGGCAATCTAATTATATATGCATGTGTGAACATGCACATAGAAATAGATTTATTACTAGCTCTTTTCTGGACGTTTTACTCCATCATCTTTTTCTTACTGATTTGTAGTTATTCAATATTAAATTTAGCTAATTATCTTTATTTCTGTACTTCACTCCTCCTATACTCACATTACTGTTTATTGCTTTACTGGTTCAACAGTATATTTAGCTTTCCAAAGCCTTTGTTTCTGTTCAAGATGCTTCCCTTCATGCATTTATGGGTTTTTCAGCATATTTTTAGTCTCCTCATTAGCTATATACAGATAATTTCTAGTTTCTCTCAAAATCCATTAGTATTTTCTTTGTTAAATTAAGTCAAGAGACTTGGAAGAAAAGCAATTAATTATTGTTGTCTATAGGGCTTGTTAACATTCATGAATTAGGGCATGAAAATAATTGTCTCTATCTGCCCCTTGCCTATCATTCTGTTTAGGCCAAATTACATTTCACAATTACAGATCAGAATCAAGTGATACAGTTTATCTGTGGGAGAAAAAAGCCGGCGAAAGACACAGGACTTAAGTAGTTGGGAACCAAAACCACATTTTTTTTCTATTATTTAGATCAGTAGTATAAATTTTTAGTCTTACAGATAAGACTAATTTCAGGATTGCTAATGTTCTGTTATTACAACGATGATGCTCTGAGTCTTTTTCACCATTTCAACAACTAATAAAACCCCAGAGGTTGGCTTCCTGCTTCCCCTTACTCTCTCTTCACTCCTACTTCTCATGTCTTGATCATGTCAAACTTTACTTAGCCTCTAAGTGACAGGAAATTTCTCTGTCACAATTTATTACATGTCCAGGCCTAAGTTCAAAAAAGCAATTCCATATTACTACATGGATTTATTTTCTCCTGTGACCATGTATGTATGAGCATATTATATATTATATTATGTATTATATATCCCGGGAGCATAATCTTTTCACTTAAGAACTCTCTATGTATGTTACTTGACAATGAAGTTGCATGTTTTTGGTTACTTGAGGGGGGTGGTCCCAGATTTTGCAGTCTTGTGTAGTGTCTTTGTTCACTCTGGCTTGATACAATGGCTGCCCCGGATTTTTCCGTCTTCTGTAGTGTCTTTGTACATTCTGGGTTAATACAATAGCTGCCTTTGTCATTACTTGTCAAGTGCTGCAAATGCACAGAATTAAGGGAGATAGGTCAGAGATTAATGACTGGGAGGCATATGGTAAAATCACTTATCAGAGCTGTGGGACTTATAATCTTCCAGTTTTGAGCTCATCAGCAAAGCAAAGGGTCAAGCTGCTTGATACACTGAGTCCTCCAATACTCCTACAATGTCTTCTGGCTTAGAGTTTAGAAGGAGGAGACTAACCCAACCTGGAAGGAAGAGGAGATGAATGCCAACACATAGCTTCTCTAAAGAAAATAAGAAACAGCTGTTCCAACCATTACTTACAAATAGTTATGTGTTCACTTTTTATATGGGTTGATACGATTTTTTTTCTCTCTAAATTATTTTGTAAACTAATTTTAGAATGTTGAATTTTAGTAGAAAACTCCATATGGAAGAAAATATATTTCTTCAAATCAGAAGCAGTGTGCTCTAGTTCCAGCACCGTGTCTTTAGTAAACGAATTGTATTATACATTTTAACTCATGCCAATAAATAACAAAAAACTGAGTTTATTTGCTGCTATCATGACCACCCACATTCAGCACAGATGTTCAGCAAAAGATTTAGGAACTGTTTTGAAGCTTTCATTAGCTCAGATAAATTAGTAGTGTATTTATTGGCAACAGTAAACTATGCAAGTTCATATTTCCTTCCTTGATCATTTTATAGAGGCCTCCTAAATTTCATCGGCCAGCCAGCTTGTCCCTCAGGAAGTCCTTGCATATGTCAGTAAGCCTGGAGCCTGCCATTTCAAGGGTTCTGAGCACAGAAGCAGTGATTTGATCTGAAGGCATCTGAACTTGCTCAACCAGACCCCAGCCTCCCCAGGATCCTCATGTCATCTAAGTTCTATTTGTTTCTGAAGCACTTCATGGGTTCTGTGTGGACCAAAATGGGTTTCTGCAAAGGATGTGATGTATTGTGGGCTATCTTGTCCCCAAAGCCTCCTGGGAGAACTCAGAGGATATATACAAGAAAATTAGAAGGCATTAGTATATTCACAACAGATTAAGTTAGCGCAAAGCCAATTTTCATACATGTATGCCTTCTTCTTTACTAGGCCAGATTCAGTCGTTCAGGAACCCAGGAGACTAATACCAGGTAGGACAAGACACCAAGCATTCCGAGAGACACAGGACAACACAACTGCCTGTAGAACTTGTCACTTGATGAGTAGGTGAATGGAAAAAAAAAATCAAGTGTATAGTTTGTTTATTATCATATGTACCTTGAGGGTCAATTTTGAATAAGTAAGTCACAGAATCTAACTTGTATTCATGAGAATGACCAGAAAAGAGGTTTTACACACTAGATTGTTGCTGGGAATGGGTTTTGACAATGGAGACCACCAAAGCCAAGTTAAATGTGAACAGTCCTATTAGCAATATCAGCAAAAGGAAGCTATGATCAAGAGCTATAAGAAAGATGTTATGGTTGGTTAACTTTACATAATACTAATGAGAACTGCAGACACTTAGGGGCAGACAAGCAGGTTCAAGTGAGCTTTACACAGGCATCCAGGTGTAATTGAGGAGGGTCTGAATGCGGCAGTGATGTTGAGGAGAGGAAGTGGTTACAGGAGCCATTGTGAACATTGACTATTGGTGGGAACTAATTGCTCATCACAGTGATGAGGGTGGACTTGAACTGTGTGGCATTTTGAGCAAAGATAATTAAGACAGCATAAATGCTGCTAAAAACAAAGGCTAATCTGGAAGAGTTCCAGGTATAGAGGATGCTATAATCTGAGTTTATACCCTCCAAGCTCATGCTGCAATTTAGTTGCTACTGTATCAGTATTCAGATGAAACCCAAAGAAATGATTAGTACATTAGGTATTATATATTCTTATATGTGGATTGATAATGTTATGAAAAGGTGAGTTTAGGTCTCTTATTCTCTTGCTCTTGCTTTCTATTTTCTGCCAAAGGATGTCTTAGCCATAAAGACCTCCACAGATATCAGGCTGTTGATGATGTTGACCCCCTGATCCTGGTTTTCCAAGACTCTAGGACTAACTACAAGCCAACTTTTTTTTTCTCTTGTAAACTCTCTAGTCTCAGGTGTTGTGTTAGCATAGTTTTTACTATGATGGAGTCCGAAGGTTCTTGCCTTGCTATTGTGAGATCCTGGGTTTGACCCCAAAAAGCCACTTAGGAAAAACAGACATCATGGTATGCTTGCAATCCCAGAAATGGGGAGACAAGCTAGCATACACAACAGACTCAAGTCCAGTGAGAGTCTGTCTCAAACAAACAACAAAACCAAAGACACAGGATGAATAGAGCCTGAAGAACAACATTCAGGGTTGTCTGATAGTCTCTGTATGCCTATACACCAACACAGCATGAACACACACACACACACACACACACACACACACACACACACACACACACACACGTATACAATGCAAACAACTAAGATTGTACTTTAAGCAAATAATCTTCTTACTGAAAGTTAAGACAATGAATTAGCTTTCTAGTCCCTGACAATGAGCACTTAGAGAAGTTATAGACTAGAAAAGGAAAGAGGAGAGTAAGTCACTGCCACTCTGAAGACACTGGCAAGCCATTGGGACCCTGGCAAGCATTGAAATAGATGCATATGTAAAATGGGAACAGTGAAGATTTGAAATGGTATCTGATTCGCTCCTGGGGTAAGGTCATTAAGGAAAACCCCAACCAACACATTTGTATTAAATGATGGATCAAACCCAGGTGGGAAATACTCAACATGAACATTACAAACAAAGGAACTTCCACATTGGACAATTTACATAGTTTGTGGGCCAAGGAACAAACAGATGGTAAATAAGTCAGAGGTTACCTTTGGCAGGAAACCTCACATACTTAGGGCTGGAGGGTCAGGGGAGATGCAAGTGGCCAGAGTTTGGTAGTGGGAACCATAGAGTGAAAGACCACCATCTGCAAATTGGAAGAGCTGGCAGTACTAAAGATGTCTTGGGAGGCAGGGAGCTAAAAGGGGAAATACCTTGACCTTGTTCCTCAGCCTTTCCTCTAATCTTTCATCGTTTCCCAAGGGCCACGCCTATCTACAATCTAGAGAGTCAGGGGGCCTGAGAAATGTTCTTTTCTTCTTCCTGGAGCTGAGGAAAGGGAGGGTTGGAGGACATTTGCTCATTAAAAGGAAGTGGCCTATACAGACAGCCTGCCATGTGTTACCTAATATGGAGTACAGTATTTTAAGGTCTCAAGGGCTGTCTCCTGGGAAATTTGGAAGATAAACAGATAAAATGTTGAATTTTTTCCTCCTCTGTAACTGTAGTCTGGGTGGGTGGGGAGATGGAACTTTCAAATACTATTAAAAGCAGTGAGTTTAAAGGTCATCTAAAAATAGTGGGACATGAGTTTTCAGCTGCTAAATGGCCTTAATCCTCCTCCATTCCTATGTCTTGTCAACATCACCATGTGCTGCATCTCTAGACATCACAAACTAGAGCATCTGCATAAGGAGCATGGCTCAGCCATGTTAAATAGAGCAGCGAAAGCTTCTGTGATGTGAGGGTAGCTTCTGAAAGATAAGGGCTAGCAAGTAACTGGCTGAACTACATTTTGTATTTTGAAAGTGATTTATGACCTCCTGGCTGGAAGACTCAGACTCATATCATAGATGCTTTGCCTGTGGATTTCTGTGAGAATCTTGGAAAGTCACTGACTGTTAGCACTTCTGTTTACTTCTGTAGCAATGAAGAACAGACCCCAAAGACAGAGACAGGGAGAAACAAATAGGAATTCTGCGAGTGCCCTAAAGAAATACATCAATGTCTTATGTTGCTTGCTTCTTCTGTAACATATCAGGCTGAATGCAGTGTTTATATTTGGCTGAAAATAGTAACAATTAATATTGAACATGAGTACTCACTAATTTCCCAGTGAAGTTTAAGTACATACTTCACCAATGCTGCCTCATTCAACTTCCAGAGCAAATCTATGAAGAAGAGACCCTTGTAACTGTGTTTTATAATTAAATCAAGGTGCCAAAGGGACTGTGGCTATAGAAACTATCTATATGGTATGTGGTAGGGTCAGTATTCAATCCTTACAACTTGTCCTTAGAGCCCATGCTGTACTTAAGGCATGAGGTCAACTCTGGTAGTCTCAATTACAGGGACATGGATCACTGCTAATGTATTCCAAAAGCTGAGGAGCTGGCTTCTGGAGGAACTGGTTTAGTGGCTCTTCCAAGGCTCCTTTTAGACCACTGTATCTCAATAGCTACAAATAATGAAGGATAAAGAACTTTCTGGTATCCCCATGTGAAGTAAGAGTTAAGAATGGTCAACCCAGACCAAGTCAGTTTGTCCTGGCCTCACTGGGATTTCCTAGTGGAGACTTCTGGGCCAACAGAAACAGTTAAAAATTAAAAAGGCCATGAAGCTTTCAGCCTCTCTCTAATATAACCCTACATGGACTTTAGTGGTATGTCCCTCTTGTCTCCTCTTTCCTCTGTCTCCAAGTCAATCAAGCCAAGTACTGTTCCCATATTTTCCCCATGCTGTGTGACTTGTTCTTAATTTATATTACCTAGAATATACTCCTCCCTCAACCTGACAAAAACTTCCTTTCTTAGGTCTGGCTTACATGAATCTAGTCTACAAAGCTTTTATTGTTTTCCTTGGTCAGTGGATGAACTGATGAGCTGCTCAGCCGTTAACTGCACCTATCGCAGCCACCTCCTCCCTTGTACCATTCATGAGTGCCAGCCCTGTGAGAAGGTGCAGATGTGGGAACTGAACTGCAGCTGGACATTCCTTGCAGCAGCTTTCTTTGTGCCCTGAGCAGAGCAGTCGTTTAAAAATTATGTGCAAAATTAGATGCTACACAGAGAATTTATTTTGAGAAATATAACTTCTTCAGTTCCTACCATCTCTGACCACATTCCTCAGCTCAGCTATATTCTGACTCGAGTCTCTGTTCCAGGGTTTTGATTAAACAATACCCAAGCAAGCCGTGCATTGCAGAGACCTTTCTTTAAAAAAGATCTTCAGTGGGAAACATTTTCCCATTCATTTTGTTGTTAACTAAAAGCAAGAGCATTTTGAAGTTAAAGGCAGCCAACTATAGCTGTTGGAATAACTCTTTAATTGGCCATTAAGCATGGGAATAAAATCTCTCCAAACTGAACTGAGAATTACATCACCTAACATTGCTTGCTTTTTTCCCCCTAACAGCCAAAGGAACAGGCATGATTTGAATGAGTCAAAACTTTCTAGATACCTTTCTCTACAGAAGGCCCTCCTATTTCAGAAGTATGACACCCCAAACCCACATGTATACAGAAGCAAAAAATTTACCTTTTCTTTTCCTGTTAATCAATACTATGGAAGCTGGCAAGATAAATCCAGAGGCGAATATTGTGATTTACTTGTTTTTATGCACATGCTATGATAAAAAATGATATAAAGTGATCACAGATCACATTTCTAATCAATGGGCCACGAACACTCTCCTATATTTATCATTTGGCATTGGGTGTGCTGGGCGTGTTTGAGTACATACTAAATAATGTAGTGAGAACCATCCCTTGGGGAAGAGTAGAGTGAAATGCAGAGCCCCAGCCTTATAGATTTGTGTCTCCATGACAGTGTAGCCAGGCTACAGGCTTGATGCACTTGGCCAGTGCGTTTGGACTTTTTAAAGATTCCAAGTCATAAATTCTGGTTTCAATTACAGCTAGTAAAAAGGAAAATAGCACAAGAGTTATTAATATGTAAATCTAGTAATCTGGGAAATTGAATGATCTCAGGTTAGAGTTCTGAATTTGTACAATCTATTTTTGACCAAAATGACATAACATATCAGCAGCTCTGCATAAATTGACAGCAAACTGCAAATGATTCTTTAAAACTGGTATGGAAAAGGAATGCATAAGAAGAAACAAGAACGCATCATACCAATGACCTACATGGTCTGACCTCTCTCACTCCCTGATGGCCAATGCAATTGGGTATGGGAATATAAGCTCCAACAATAAAAGAGATCATTCTACAAATAGAGCTGCACGGTTCCTTTAGTAATGTCCTATGCCTTTGTTAAAATTAGAATGTCTTATCTCAATGCTGGCACAAGCATAACCATTAAAAAAATCTTTACTGGTAGCCTTGTCATTTCTAAAGATAGTGTTGATAGAGGAAATGTTTCTTGAAATTGTTCAACCACCAAGTCCCAAATAGACACAGCTGGACTCAATTATGAAATGGGATACCTAGCTAATCAGCTTACAATATGGACTTGAGATTTGACTGCCATTAGTCTGCTTGCAATCACTTGCAAGAATCTCAAGTAACCTGAAATAATCGATTTGTTTTGAAAACCAGTCACATGGTTCCTTTCTCTGACTAAAATAATAGTTGACATGGTGAGCAGGCTGCATTAGTTGTCTCATATCCCATGGAACCAGAAACACTGGGGAGACATTCCTCATTATTTTTTCATGCTGAAATATAGTTCAGTCAAATACTAGTTCAGGCCCTGATCCACTGAGTTTAATAACCTGACAGTCCTGTGAAGAGCAGATTTACAGATACATATGCCTTTCTCGACACTTCCATCTTGTTTTGCTTTACTTGAACAATCTGTTGTAAATGTTTGACATAAAGAAATGTAATTGTATTTAAAGCCTGTTAAAGTTAAGCTTCTGTGTGAAGTTGTTGGTTGCTTTTTAAAAATCTTAAGTCTCAAAGAATGACCCTTACTTTCAATACCCAAGGCTTTAGTGCACAACTTCATGGGCGTTGGTCTAGTTGGAGGAGTTAGCTTTGTCCTGAGAGGAAGAAGTCTTGGGCTGAAATCTTAGGTTCCTTACCAGTAAGTTAGTTGAATTTTCTCATTTTCTTCTGAAACGTAGAGCTTGTATATCTGATGTATATGCACACATCCTTTCATGTATACGTACTTAACAAAACCTACTCATCTGGCATTTTACTAAAAATCCTAATAATTCACAGGTTGACTAATTTTCAGTTTTCACAGCCCGGGATCTTATCCACGAGTATAGGGATGGTGTAAACAACACACAAACAAAGTAAGCCCGGCAGCAGCATGAAGACTGTCATAACTGCAGTTACAACAGGCCCAGCAATTGAAGAAGAAAATGAATTTACTTTTCTCTTTAGTGCGTTTCAAAAAAGAAGTGATTTTAATTTGGTCCAGAGAAGAGAATGAACAGGTGTGGAATTACGAGGAAGGGCAAAGTAAGAACAGTGTGTGACCATCACAGAATGCGGGGATGGAGTGCAGAGAACAGGTGTTCCTTCATCATCAACATATAAAACCATACCTCTGGGTTCTGTCTCACTTTCACGCTTATCTACCCTATCAAAGAATGTACCACATTATTCAGTCATGTTTCCTTTTGAAAACACAGGTGGCATGTATGTGTACTCTAAATGTTCATCAGTACTTCTTTTTATTATAGATTGATCCAGACTTCCAAGTATGGTAAGAGGTCTGATCCATCTTTATTTTCAATGTTCTTTTTGGAATGTTCCTTAGGCTACAGACTGGTGCTGTAAAAAAACAATCATTTTTTAAAAAGATACTTTGGACTGACAAAATGCGTATGTAGTCCAGAGGTCTACGATTTTAATGTTTTAATCTTTATAATGTTCTTAGATGGATTCTTCTGACCCTATCCCAGGGATTATTAACTACTAATGCTATTTATAGCTTTAGGAATCAATAAATCAAGAATCAAATCCTATGGAGGATTTGAGCTTTGACTTAGGTCTTAAAAGACAAAAAGAAAGTAATGACCACCTAGACCCTTAGAACTTTCATAAATTAGGTATTCAGGCAAGAATATCCAGGGCAGAAAGCACAGAGCTAGACCAAAAGCATGTATTCACTGGATGTGAAATCATGGTATCTGCCTGTGCTTAGGCTTTATTCCATGGATACTTTAGAATAGCTAAAGTTTGAGAATATAGGACTATTGAGATTTAAACTGTTCTGCAGGAAAACAAGCTATAAACCAGACTCCAGAGAGGACTGAGAATAAGGTATATCACTGGATAATATTTAGAATGCATATGCATGGCAATGAGGAAGGCAATGTGGCTGTGGTATTTAACACAAAGAGAATGTAACAAGGAGGAGAGGTCTTCTGGAAATAGAACCAGTTGGCAAGTAACCAGAAGGGGAGGGGTGGTGTTTATGGTGGGGCTGAGACTTTGGGCGAGTGATGCTGTTTCCAGGAACAGAAAGTGGAAGCACCAAAGAAAGAGGAAGCCAATGTTTCAGGGAGAATATGACGAGTTAATTAGCTACACATATGTAATGTAAGTAGAGATAATAGACTGCTTATAAAATTAGATGTGTGGGTCACAGGAAATTAAGCCCCTGCTGATGATCTGACACCTGTGTTCATTTCTCTTTTGGGGCTGACTATGGTGGATTAAGATGAAAGGTGAATTGCAATGACTGAGTTTGTTTAGATTAAGCACAACGTTGTCCTCGTCTGAGTGTCGAACTCTCTCACTGCTTAGCCTCTGTTCGTACTACTACGTTTTCTTACCTCCGTCTAACTCAGCGGTCCCCATGAAATCCCCAGCCAATAGAGAGTGTCTCTCTCCCTTTTTACTTCTCTATGGCAGCTGGAAAAGGTTATTGGTTCTGAACCCAGATAGCTTCTGTCTCATTCTCTCTCTGAACCCGCATAATTAATCTTTCCCAGACTGACAATAATTCCACTGTCTTCATTTCAGAGAAACTCGTGGTTTTCTAACACTTCAGATAGCTCATTACTGGGTTAAAAAGGAATGGGGATACTCCTTCAGGCCTCTCCAGCTTCCCCACGTGCTGTCAGGTCAATGCCCGGAGCACAGTTAAGCAGGGACAGATGGTGCCCATTCCCTCAGTGACAGAACCATCCAGCAATGTCAAAGGCATTTACATCCTTGAGAGAGAAATGCTTTATGACTAAAAGTTTCCCACCACGTGTACTTCAGGATGCAGAAATGAAACTCCAATAACAATTCATGTCCAATTATGTTAAACTTTAATTACATGAATCATTTAAAAATAAACTCAGTTGCTCTCTTCAGTTAGCAATTCTCCAAGGATCCTTTCTAAAAGGGCATTAGTGCACTTGGCTTGAAGGTCTCCACACTAATGATCATGTAAAACTCAAGATTGGACATATGTTCTACCTTGAAGACACATGCTTGCACCGCTAAAGTGAAATTCAAAAGGGGGATGTGAGATGCTTAGGAAGAAACCTTCTGTTTCTTTAACTACAATTCTTCACCTTTATGGACGGCATAGGGCTTTTTGTTTGTTTGTTTTTTTGATTTTGTAAATACAGACTCATATCTTCTACTTAAATAATAGAAATCTGAATGGTGAATGGAATGGAATAGGCCTACAATCCCATCAATAGGGAGGCTAAGGCAGGAGGATTGGGGGCTTGCTGCCAGTCTGGGCTACCTTGAAAGATCGTATATCAACAAATTCCAGTAAGAGAAGTGGGTGGGTGGGAGTAGATTTTAAGAGTCTGATGATTTGAATGATATTCCCACACAATCTTTACTGACTTATTTTCTCCCCCCCCCCAACAGTCCATGGAGGCTTTTTATTTGTGTTTTACATCTCTAGAAAAAGAGTCCCGGGATTTCCCCTCCTGTGTTTTCATCTTGCTTCCTCATGGTCCATGATACCAGCTGAGGTTGTCAGTACATGAAGTCAAACTGACAGGATGGGAGCAGATCATTCTGCACTCTTCCAGGTCCTTGAGTCCATCAAGTCTCGGGCTCATCACTCCACACTGCCCAGGGTTCCTCGAGGAGATGTCGCTGACATCAGCAAGGTTCTCAATGCAACAAAAGCCCGAGCTGCAAGCAACAGCTTCTCCCAGGTCCTCTTCAGATTTATGATGTAGATACCATAATTTTTCCTTTTGTAGAAGTACTGCCCCATATGAAAGTCAAGGTTGGTGCCGCCTAAGTGGGTTCCTGAAGCAAGGAATTTGAGGACATCCTCTTCCTTCATCTGCAGGATGTCAAGGGCTCTGGACATTGTGTAAGTTTCCCTTTAAGTTATGATGGGAATCAAGAACAACACCGTATGGACCCATCCCAGGGAAGCACGGAAAAGAACTGACATACTTTCTGAATCTCAGATTTCTCACAAAGGACCAAGTTTTATACCTAAAACCTCCTGTGCTCCTGAAATGCCAACAGAATGATTGGCTTAGATATAAACAGTGAATTGATAGTCATATGAAATAGTTTCCTGACATACATTTTTCTGGGGCTCAGTAGATAAAGTATTTTATAATCAAACATGAGGACCTGAATTGGGATCACCTTTTTACTCATGAAAACTGTCAGGCATGACAGTGTGTGCTTGTAATCCCAGAGATGAGAGACAGAAACAGGAGGATCCCTCAGCTTGCTGACCAGCTCGTAACGTCAGTTGGTGAGCTCCAGTTCCATGGCAGTTCCTGTTTCAAAAATATTTGGGGAGAGTGATCAAAGAACATGACTTATGAAGACCTCTGGCATCAATGGAACACATACCTGCATCTGCATGTGTATTATATACACATAAACACATACACAAAATTAATTCCCTCACTAAATTCGTATTATAGGATCTGAAATATACATATATATTTTAAAACCTGTAGTATTTTAGTCTTTGCATTATTTGAAGATGACAGTAATTTTAATCTTGAATATATCAGAGCTAAGGGCACAATTACATATCTTCTATATTAATTTTCACTTCAGGGTGTTTCTACCACTAAAGTTGTATTAAGAGTTGAACTATATGTTTAAGGAAACATATGCATTGTATAGATTTGTAGTTATTCCTTATTTTTAATCATTGTAAGTATACTTAAATAATAAGGGGTGAAGATGACCCTACAAGAAAGTCTTTAAATCCACATACACCAATAAAGGGAGCTTAAGTAATCATTTCAGTCAATGACTCACCAAGGTGATCAGTCAAAGCCTAAAACATGAGTGGGAGCTTTCCTCATAAGGAGAATATTGGAAATCAAATGTTACTTTGTTATTCCAATCCCTGTGCATTTCTGTTGTCTTGAAAAGAAGATGCTAACTATAGGATGAGGAACAAGTGCAGGTCTACCCTTTATTGCAACAAAGCCACATCCCTGAGGTGGGCGCTAGCCTCTGTTAACTAGGGGAAGTAGCTATAAGGAGGAGCCTGTGCTGTAATCTTGGCCAGATCGCTAGGCTGTCCTGGGATCAGCTTCCTCTCTGCTGAGTTCACGAGTGTCATATGATATCTTAATTTTAGACTCTTTCCCTAACCATAGAAAAGTTAAAAAATGGTATAATGTACTTCCACATCCACACCATCTGGATTCACATCTGGTGAGAGCCATCTTGTTACATCAAAGCACAGTGGAGGGCATGGCATGATGAGACAGAGTGAGCATGGTATGTCTTATCTGTTATCTGTGCTTCTGACAAAGATGTCATCATGGAGGCCCTGCTCTTTTTTTTTTTTTTTTTTTCGAGACAGGGTTTCTCTGTGTAGCTTTGTGCCTTTCCTGGATCTTGCTCTGTAGACCAGGCTGGCCTCGAACTCACAGAGATCCTCCTGCCTCTGCCTCCCGAGTGCTGGGATTAAAGGCGTGCGCCACCACCGCCCGGCGAGGCCCTGCTCTTAATCTTCTTCTGACCCTCATTGCCTCCAGAGGCCCATCCTCTAAACACCATGAGCATAAATTTGGGGTTGAGTTTTCAACACATGAACTTTTAGGGAACACATTCATACAAGGCCAGACCATTATTCCTCCCTACTCTGTCTTTTTCCACATTATGCCTCAACCTGTCATACAACACACCATCCAATGGGACAGCATTACAATGCTGTGAGCATCTAGGGGCTTCTGTTCAAGAGCAGATCAAAAGATTTATCTTGTTTACAGTCAGCTTCTCTGCATCGTTAGGTTATGACAGTTGGTTCCTGTCAGAAAGACGTTAGCTAATGGGGCTTATGTAGTAAATTCCACAAATCATACATATAGTATTTCAGTACATATGGAATTGCAGAAAATAGAATTTATCATTATTATGAGACAGCCTATTGGTGCTCCACAATGAATGTCTTTGAGAGATGTTGCATGTTTTACACATCTAAGTATATGTTAACATTTTTTAGAAAATCTCATTCATCCTTCCTAAAGAAGCTTGGCCGAGTCAGAGGGAGTCTTGTGCAAACTTGTCGATGATGCCATGAGTTGACAAAGGCAGACATGAAGGAAACATGACCGAAGTGCTCCATCTTGTTGAGTAAAGGTAGAAGATGTTGGATGCTTACTGTGCTACTGTTCTGTATTTGGAGGTTTTTCATAATTAAAAGTTCAGAAGATAACCCTGTAAAACCTATCTACTTTGCAGAAATAATTTAGCCAGATATATCAATAAGTTGATGTATATTGTAGAAGAAGAATTTGATCACACAGTTTTACCATCTTCTATTATGAGGTGGATATTATTTTAACTGGAAAAAATACATTGAACAGATACACTACACATATTTAAGAGACAACATATAATATTTCACTATAGATCTCCATCGTGTAATGCTTAGTTTGTGCTAAATTAAGCACATTCATCATTGTTCCATGTGTGTGTCTGCACACAGGCATGCCCATTCACACATATGTGTGCCTGCATGTGGTGGTTCAATGTCAACATTATAGTGTCTCTCGTGGTCAACCTCTACCTCGGGTTTTTAGGTCTCTCACTGAACCTGGAGCTCAATAATTCAGCTAGGTTGGCTGGTTTGTGAGTTCTAGCTCTAGGGATCCATTTTTTGCATAGGTACTGGGAGTCTAGACTTGGTTTCTCATGATTTCACTTCAAGCACTCTCAACCGATTGGGCCTCCCCATCCCTTAATCACTTCTTTATAGTAAATGCATGCAAAATCCTTTCTTCTAGCATTTTGGGGTGACAAGTTCCATACCTGAAACCCACATGGTGGAAGGAGAGAATAAATTCTGCACATTGTCCTCCATATGTGTTCTGTGGTGCATATGCTTGTGCACATGTAAACACACACACATACACACAGACACACAGACACACACACACAGACAAATGTAATAAAAAGTATTTGTTTTCTTATCATGTAAAACTTAAACAGATGGATTTTATATATTCTTCATAATTGTCAATCAGATCATCATGCACACAAAACTGATTGAGGTATGTTCATGGAATCCAAAAAAGAAAGAAAGAAAGAGAGAGGGGGGAGAGAGAGGGGGGGAGGGAGGGAGAAAGGAAGGGAGGAAGGAAGAAAAAGAGAAAAGAAGACTGACAGATTCTTTAAAATGTTAAAAACCAACTTAGCGTATCACTGGAATTTCAATGCTCTGATGTTAAAATCAATAAAACTGTTTTTCAGCTATCAATTAAACACTAACCCTTCTGTTACTCAGAAGCCCAAAGTTATCTTTCTGTTTACTCTTTGAATTAATCAAATCTTATACTACCAAGCATGTGAGGAAAAGTAGTTTATGGAGACAATAATTAATAAAGTATATTCTGAACTTCTGTGTTTGTCAAGACCTGAAATTTATAATTTCTTGTATTTTTCTCATTTATAATAATATTCACAACTGGAATTGGTGGTATATGCCTATAATCTTCAACATTTAGGAAATATAGCCAAGACAATGGTTCCAAGCTATTCTTGGCTAAATTGCAAGACCCTGTCTAATTTATTTCATCCAGAAAAGCTTAATCAAGGATGGAAGACCCACCCTTAATGTGGATGGAATGATCACATGCCCATATCAGGGTTCCTAGACTAAATAAAGAAAAGATGAGCTGAGCATCAGTATTCCCTTCTCCCTGCGTCATCATGACTATGTCCATACACAAAGTGGCCACCTGTTGCCTCATATAAAGCTGTTTTCACTGTCATGCATGTGCTACCGTGATTACTTGTCCCCTGGAACATAAGCCAAAACAAACCATTAGGTTGTTTTTGTCGGGTCCTTTGTCACAGTAACAAGAAAACTAAAGTGATGATAGGTGAATGGATAAATAGTAGATGGATATATCAATAGATGGTGGATGGATAAATAGAAATATATAGGTAGATTATAGAGAGATGCAGATACCGACTTATTAAAATTAATTTATGGCATTACTGAGGTTGAGAAGTTCTAAGATCTGTAGTCCACGGACCTAGAAACTAAGAGATCTAGTAACACCAGTTCAAATCACAGGCTAATATCAGGAAAGGCCTAAACTGTACCTCATCTCAAAGACTATCAGGAAGAGAGGATGAGTTCATTCTTGTCCAGCCTCCTATTCTACTCCAGCCTTCAAGGGATGATGATCATAGTGAGAAGACACTATGCTTCCCTGGGTCCACCAGTTCAAACACTGGTATTCCTGAAGCATCTTCAAAACTGCATCCAGAGATAATGTTTAAGCAAACATCTGGGCACTGGTGGCTCATTCAAGTTGACACATGAATGTTATCATTATTCATGTCTTTCTTCTCTCCCCATTTCTCTATAATTGTCTTATATTACAGCTCCCTAAAATCAGATTCTTAGGTGAAAGTTTTTGGGAAATCAGTTTACTGAGAAATTCTACCAAGAAAAATAATTAGGAAGATCTAGACCAGTGGTTCTCAACTTTCCTGATGTTGGGACCCTTTAACACAGTTTCTCATGTTGTGGTGATCCCAACCATAAAAATATTTTTCTTGATACTTCATAACTATAATTTTGCTACTGTTATGAATTGTAATGTAAATATCTATTTTCTGATGGTCATAGGGAACCTATGTGAAGGGATTATTTTTCAAGGGTTGTGACTCGCTGGTTGAGAATAACTTATCTAGACAATGGTAATGGGAAGGGAAGGAGGCCAAGCCAGTGAAAGGCTGAACTGAGCCCTAGAGACACAAAGCCACTCTCTAGTTATGTGAGTACATTGCAGAGATTGTCCTGGGCAGTTCCCAGGAAGCTAGGGTATTATGCCTACCAGGTCAGCCAGAGTTAAGGATGCAAATCTCTACAAACTTCTGTTCCTTATGCAGGCTTAATGGGCTTGACTAGCTAGAGGAAGTATCATTAGTATAGATCTGGGAGGCTGTTTGTGTCTGAAATGTTCCCTGTGGGCTCACATGTTCAAATCCCAGATCCCCAGCTGAAGTATTGTTTTGAAAGGTTATAGATGAGACTTAGCTAATCATTGTGGGTAGGGCTTGAGAGAGATGGATGCTCTGAGTGAGGTAAGTGTTCCACAGTAAAACAAGGACTGATACAATCCTCCTCAATTCCCAGATGCTGCCTAATCTCTGTGTCATATCCTTTCCTATTGTCTCATGTTATCAGGTGAAAATGCCATTAATTGCTGTGTAAGATAATTGGGTTGAATGCCAACATTTCCTTTTGTGGTAGGGATGACATTTCACTATTTATAATTATGCTCTCAAATCCTTTGCTATTGCTCCATGACATAATTGCTTCAAACTAAAACCCTTCAATATTGATGCACATCTGAACTTGCAACATTAGAAGGTGCAAAAGTTGGAAGGTGGGTCATAGTTTTTTAAAAACATGTAGCTTTGCACTCTGGGTTTTAAAAACCTTCAGGAATACAACAGAAGTCTTCAATGTGTAGTAGTAAGACAGCATTTCCAAATTTAACCATTCATTCTAATGTAAAGAGCAAGTGTTGGAAAAATTCCATGTGCAAGCTATAAATTCTGGGACCATCCCACGTGGGTGAGTCATGTAATTTCATCTCCTGAAGGCTCTCAAAAAGACAGCTGCATGCTTTTTAAAACAAAATATGTTTGTACACTCTACTACACCAGTATCAGCAATTATTTTGAGTTCTCTCATAAATGTGCATAGAATTGAAGACATAATTAGGAAAATTTAGGAAGCTTTGTGTTTTCTGGAGTTACTGTCTATTTTGCAAAGGAAATATTATCAAAACAGTTTAAGCCCATTCTAAAGGACAAATTTGGAGAAGGCTTAACAAAGGATTGTCTAACCAAGAATAGGTTGGTGCTTTTGTTATAGGTTTAATGTTGTACAATTAATATTTTCAATTCCTTGGATTTGTCAAGAATTGAACAATTTGAAAATTGTTTAGACAACTCTAAATTAGATCTTTCTGTTTATATGTGCAGCAAGTGTGAAATTAAATTTTGACAAATGTGCACAGTTGCACAATATTGAGCTTGTTAAAAGGTTACACTGAGAGAATCTTATTAATTTTCACCTTGTATTTAGCACCTTTACTTTTTATTGTGGTGTCTAGCATTACTTTACATAGAAGATTGTCCTTCAAGAATGTTTTTCATGTGTGGGTATATTTTAAGTTACCATGTAATGGCGTAGAGATGTATTCATGCAGTAATTATGAGAAAGACAGCTTGAGGCACCTAAATTATGTGTTTCCAACTGGCCTTCTTCTAATCACCCTCTTTTAGGGGGAAAAAAGCTAAAAGAGTTTGTTATCTTTGTTTTGTGGGTTTTTTTTTTTAATTTTAAAAAAAAAAAAGAAAAAGAAAAAACCAGCCAGACCCATAAATTTCAACACTGCAAACTAGTAGAAGAAATGCAAGTCCTTTCATTTTCTGGCATAGTTCCATTTCTTTCGGGACCCTAGTGGGGAGTGACTCTTATCTAATGGTATCTAAGGGTCCTTCAGAATCTGGGAGGAACCCTCACATACCTGTGCACACAGAACACACTCATGCACTCCTGAGACTCAGTCAATCCCTGGGAATCTGTCCTGTGTCATTGGGACACCATCCTCTCTCATCTCCCTTCAAGCATCCAGCAGAATCTTTGGGAGGAGAGAGGAGAGGTTCAAAAACCTCTGAGGTGAGAAAATGTAAAGCTTCCTCAGCAGCTGAGATGTGAGAGCAGAAGAAAGTGAGCAGGGCAGGGAAGAAAGCGCTGTAGTAGAGGATCAGAAAGTGCTGTCCCCACTGCCCAGCCCACAGTGCTTAACCTCCTCGGGTCTTCAGCTGTGGGGTAAGGGAGAGTGAGGCCCCCCACCCCTCCCCCACCCCCTCTCCCTGAGGATGCTAGACTCTAGCCATATGGAGTTGGGGGGGATGGACAGTGTGCTCTGGCTGACCTCTGCGGTACATGGGCAGACCCTCTGGGAGAGGATGTGGCAATGTGTTATAGTCTCTTTTTCCCTCACTCAAGAGAAAGTCCTTTAAGGCACGTGTGTGTGTGTGTGTGTGTGTGTGTGTGTGTGTGTGTGTGTGTGTGCATTTTTTCCTATGCCAGTAAATATTTCTTATTCTGATTTAACATTTTACTGGGGTTTAAAAAATGATTTAAAATACTTTCCATATCTTTAAGAATAATGACCATGATTTCAAAACATTTTCAGTTGGAAATATTTGAGTAGAAAAACTATACTAATGAGGAAAAGGGTAAAAATGTAAAACATGTGCAAAACAGATGCTGCATTCAGTTTCTTACCAGAAAAAAAAATTACAAATCAGGACAGCATTGCAATGTAGATAGCGGGCAAGCTCTATAGACGTGGGCAAGCTGAAAAACATGTGCATGAGAGATGGGATGCTTTTTAAATTGTTGAAACTTAAGTGTCCAAATGAAAGCCTGCTCAGTTACTGCAATAGAAAGCTCTTCCTTGATAGGTCTTCTCTACCCATACCCAAACCTTCTCACAGCACATCAACCAGCCTGTGGGAATGGGAATAATGGAGGGTCTATACCCCCAGTGAGAAAATTGGATCTGAGAATTTAAGAACATTTTTATAAAGCTGAATAAATCTTCATATAACCCATGCTGATTTAAAACATACTAAAACCATGACATCAATTACATACAAAGCCCTATGCCGGTGCACCAACAGGGTGCTCAAACTGCTGATGCAGATAAATAGTTTGCATGGACAAGGACGAACCCCATGTAACCTCAAAACACTGTCAGAGAGACAGCCACTGCCTTATGTAGATGTTCATGACTCTTTAAAAAAAAAGAAAAGAAAAGAAAGAAAGAAAGAGAGAGAGGGAGGGAGAAGAGAGAGAGAGAGGGAGAGAGAGAAAAGAAAGAAAGAAAGGAAGGAAGGAAGGAAGGAAGGAAGGAAGGAAGGAAGGAAGGAAGGAAGGAAGGAAGAAAACATGATTAAAAACATGTCCCAACCAAATAGGGATTTTAATGAGATATGGTGCATTTGAATTAATGTTATAAGGACTTCAACAATTCTTCATGACAGTCATTATTCAAGAATAATAGGATGCTTTTCCTGGGAGTCTATTAGGCATTCACAGGCTCTGTGGCTAGGTTGCAGAGGGTTCAGCTCCTTGAAAACTGTGTATAAAGTGTGTTTATATTTTAAGTGCTTTCAAAACATTCTCATGAGAGCCGACTTCTCAAACATTAAACTATGTTGAAGAAAGCAGAGTTCCATTGATGGCGACAACTCTACATATCTCATATGAAAAATGACTTGTGCAACAGAGAAAGACTTCGCAGTTAGTGGAAGTATGTAGCAAAGCAAGTGTTGTGTTTATGCCTTCAAACAAGTCCCATACAACAACTCCAGTAAAACGGTTTCCTTCTGGATGAATGTTTAGATGTTCAAGCTATTTGTCACCAAACACTTTCTTTACAATTTGAACAATTTAAAGGGCTATGGGAACCAAACATTCATAGAACTAAGTCATACATTGCTGGTGTATGACATAGTCATGAAAGAGCCAGCAGTATATGATTCAGCCTAATGAACAAGAGACATCAGCATGGATAATGGGGAGGGATCTGGTTACATACCTGGTTATGGGCTGTGAAGCACATAATGCAGTTGAATGTAGCGGCAATACTAATGAGTTCATAGGCTATGCAAAGCACTATGTCCTGGTGAGAAATAGAGAAACTAATTTTGAAGCTTGATTGTGCTATGACTATTCTTGTTACCATTCTGAGGATAACTTGTCAAATGAAGGAAATTAAGATTCGGGTAGTGCTGGTTTCTCATCCATAAGAGGATGTCAGAACAATGTGATGTATTTCCATTATGTTGTGTTGGCTAAACTGGGAATACAGTGTCACAAATTTCCCACTAGTCTCCTTCTAGATTAATATAGAGTGGTAGAGACACAGTCCATGAGTGTTGGTAAGCTATAAACTAAAGGGCTTGCTCCTTTTTGCTTCAAAATCAGCTCAGGGCATAGCCCTGTTGTTGTCATCTGTGGGTGACCATCTGCTGACCCACCTCGTATCTTGGGGAACAGTTGGCCTCTAGCTCCTTCAGCTTCTGCCAAGATTCTGACTCCCCAGCAAGGTGCTTGCTAAGCTCTGTGATAAAGAGTGGCTTTCTCCATCTGAGTTACTAAAACATACAAAAGGAGAGAGAGAGACAGAGACAGAGACAGAGACAGAGAGAGACAGAGAGAGAGGCAGAGACACACACAGAAAGACGGAGACACAGAGACAGAAAGATAGAGACAGCATTTTAAGATAGTTTTTCACTCCTGGGCTTCAGGAATAATCAGAAATAAGACAAGCCTATGGATCAGATGTACTTTGCATTATTTTTTAAATGAATTCTTTTCTAATAATTACTAGTAGATGAAGCGCTGACTTTCTATGGAAAAAACAGAGAAAGGGGAAGTCTAGGTCAAGACTGAGGCTGGCCTCTCATATTGCCGAGGTAACTGGGGAGAACAAAGATGTTGACATTTGGCAGTAAAACACTTTTGACATTTTAAATGTAGTTAGTGCAAAGGTATCATTTGCAGAAAGTGATGACTGGATGGAGCCTAGAGGATCTGTATTAGCTTCTGTAAATGTTGATGAGAATTCTTAATACACCACATTGATCCAGCCAAAGATGGCTCAGGGAGAGAATCATGAACCAGGTTAAGAGCTGATAAAGTCCATAGGGCTAAAGAGATGGCTCAGAGGCTAAGAACACTTGTTGTTCTTCCAGAGGATCCAGGATTAATTCCCAGCACCCATATGGTGGCTCACAACCATCTGTAACTCCAGATCCAGGGAATCCAATGCCTTCTTTTGATTTCCTTGGGCACCAGGCAGGCACACAGATTCATACATGTAGGCAAAACACTCAAACATATATAATAAATAAATCTAAATTTAAAAAGTTAATTAAGTCCTTAAAGAAGATGTGCTGCAAGGAATACAAATGATCTTGATGTCATATCTGGGTAGGACTATTGGTTGCTTCCTTCCTTCAGATGTTTGCATGGTACCTTCTGGTACCATGAAAGTTAGTCCTCAGGGAGAAGATGTGTAGGTCAGTCCTCAGGTAGAAGACATGTAGGTCATTTCTGGCTGCATCGAAGTGCATGGTGTCTTCAACAATAGGAACTTATTTCCATCTCTGGGGCAACCAAGGACAATAGCAACAACCTGTAATGTTTTAGGAGTATCTTGGAAAACTCTGACCAAAACTCAAAAGAGGAACTTTCATGCCTTGTTGTTGGGAGTTTTGTTAGAGGGTCTTTGGCTCTTGGGTGGAGGATTGTCAGCCCAGATAGTAAAATTCTGTTTAAACTATATGTATAAGTATACAGAGTCTTATTATGTGTTGTAGTTTTTTTAAGGTAGATGATTAATAATCATGATTCCTTCACATGCACCATTACTGTTGTTTTTTACCCTGCTCCCTTCTATTTCTGTATTTATCACTCTCCCATCCCCTAATGAATGACCGCTCTTTTATCCCACCCCATCCCCCATCAGATCACCTGATAGACAGGCAAAATGTCTGAATACTTCCCACTAAGCCTGACAACCTAAGTTTGATATTTGAAACACACATGGTAGAAGTAGAGAACCAACTCTTGCAAGTTGTCCTCTGACTTCTACACATGTACTGTGTGGCACTTGTGTGTGTAGCGTACATACATACACACACACATGCACACTTGACTTTGTATAATTTTTTTAAAAAAATTAAATGCAACAAGACCAATTTGTACTGTCTAAATATTCTTGGGTGTGTGGCCTTCTGTTAGCACATGGTTAACTTACCAGGCGCTATATACTGAGAGAAAATGACTCCCCTACTGTAGATGTAACCAACCATCTTATTAAATAAGAAACACAGAACCAATGCAAAGAGGAAAGCCAAGAGATCAGAGCTAAGAGCCTTACCTGTCTGCTGCAGCTAGCCTCTTCAGCCAAGAGACCTCTCCGAAAGAGACCTACTTCCTGTCTGTTTGTCTTTATATAGACTTCCTGTTCTGCCTTCTCATTGGTTGTAAACCCAACCACATGACTGCCTCATCACTGCCTGTCTGTACAGACCTCCAGATCTTCTATGGTTGGTATTGAGATTAAAGGGTGTGTCTCCAATGCTGGCTGTATCCTTGAACACAGATATCTACCTAGTTCTGTCTACCAAGTGCTGGGATTAAAGATGTGCGCCACGAACGCCCAGCTCTGCTATGGCTTGCTATTAGCTCTGACACCCAGGCAACTTTATTTATTAACATACAAATAAAATCACATTTCAGTACAAATAAAATATCACTATACCCTACCCCTAGTAGCTATCAATTGCCAACAGCTTCTGGACTAGGGAGGAACATTGTGTCCACTCTCTTCTCCATGTTTGATATTTGGTATCAAGCTTGCACAGGTCTTTGACCACACTGCCACAACTGTTTTGATTTCTTATATGCAGCTGCCCTGTTGTTTCTAGAAGACATTGTTTCCTTTTTTATTTAGCCCCTCCCAGTTCTACTCTTTCTGCCTCCTTCCTCAATGGCCCTTGAGCCTTGAGATGCTTATATAGTACATAAGTTTCTTTTAGGGCTGAGAATCCCACGATCTCTTATTCTTGCATCTTGGCCAGTCCAAGCCAGTTTGAATTCATTGCAGAGTGAGGGGTATCAGGCTTTCTCTGTTCTTGGGCAGGGAGTCTGTGGCTCTGGACACGTTGGTTCTAACATGTCCGTATGTGGAAGGAACTTAATCCTAGTCCATATTGAAGGTTACTTGCAGCACGTGTTTGTTCTTGTTTTCAAGGTGGGGACTCATGTTGTAGCCATGGCTCCGTAGCCCAGGCTGGCTTTATACTGATAGCAATCCTCATGCTTTGGCCTGCTGAGTACTTGGATTATAGACATCAGCCACTATGCAAGGCTAAAGATTATATTTTTTGAAAGCACTGAGCCTTTTAACTATAAGTACTATAAAATATTAGACGTGACTGTTATAAGCAAATAAACTTTCATTACTTTAAAAGCCCAGTTAATTCTTTTTCTCTAGATAACTAGTCTTCTTACCAACCAGAAAGGAAAGGTTCAGATCTGCATTCTCAAGGTGTGCTTGTAATGAGTGTGGGGATAATTACAGGAAACAGTGATCTGCCTGGCCACTCCCGGGCTGTGCTTTTGCTTCTGAATTAGAGGAAGGTACTGTGCTCCTTGATGTTCATGCACAGAAAAAACTAATTTGGTGGGAATGGAAATCACCCTAGGAGGATGAAGGAACTCCTTGGTGTAAAAAAAGTATATCACAATCCAAGAATGCTGCAGGTTAGGGCCACTTAGACGTGGAACAGTCTAACCCAATCTTTCCGGTGTCTAGGTTCTCAAAAAAGAGGTTAGTTGCTGTTAGGCAGCTTCTGGAGGACAAGTTTATAATGAGCCAGTAGTAGATCTCTCAATCTGAGTACAAGAGCAGCAGGAAAACATTGGCTTAGAAAGTCTTTCTCCCCACTTACCTCCCTCTCTCCCTCCATCCCTCTGGCCCTTCCTCCCTCCACTAAGGATATAAGAACACAATTAGTTGTCTACATGGTTAGAAAACATAATTTTACCTTTTTTCACAATTACTTTATCAACTTTGTTTTTACCAAAAGTTGCTGAAGAAAATATTTTTAAAAGCATATTAATTAAGAGTGATATTTAGGACATTCATGTCGCTATTGACATAATTGGTGATGTCTTTAACTCCCACCCATAAAGTCCTGGAGGACTGAAGGGTAGAGCGAAGTTAAAAGTGCGGCAGTACAAGCTTAATTTCCACTACATATCAGCTGTGAAGTTAAGGACAGGGTTCGTATTTAATTTATTATGAGGGTATAAAGTATTAGATGATGTTGGAAATAGCAGAAAACCAATGAAACCTTTACAGCTTTGAGAAAGAAGTCATGTCTCTGTGTTTTGAACCTGCAGGAACTTGGAATATTATTGCTCTATAAGGAGACTGTTCAGAGTGTGACAGGAAACAGTTCTACTAGTCAGAGTAAAGGAAAGCAAGAGTAACTGGTTGTATCAAGAGACCAGGGAAGTAGGAGCCACTTTAACCTTGATCCTTATGTAGCTATTCATAGGTCACATCTTTTCCCCTTTGAGATGTGTTGGCTTCCTTCCCCTCAGTAAAGTCTCTTAGCTCATTTATACGCACGAATTCCATCCAGGGAAAGCCTTTCATGTCTATTTATATCATATTCTACTTCATTTTGTTTATTTAATGATTTATTAAATGCATTAAACAGCACAACTCCCTAGGAGAGTTAAGACCTAGGAATAAAATTATTTTGAAATTATGTTTATGTTGTGATTTATAGAATTGCAAATTGTCAAAGACATGAGGGATTGTGGTAAGGCAACACACTGTTGCTTGGAGCCCACATCTCAACTCCCAGTCTTCACTAGAAAGCTGGTAATTTCCACGAGATAGCCTATAGGGAAGGCATTTGCAAGTTGAGTCAGGGCACACATGTTGAATATATGTGCGCAGCAAAGGAAGGGGAGTTAGGAGGCAGTATCAACAGAGAATATGAATACTGGAGCAACTTTGTAAGTCAGTCCAGACCCTGGCCACCTTCTCACCAAGATTTACAGTCTCTCTTATGAAAAAGAGAAAGGGATTTTCCTCAAAAAACACACAGTTCTTGACCTGTGAGCTCATGGTGTAGTATGTAAAAAGTAATGCCGTCACGTGCCTCTTTCATGGTGTTGTAGACTTAGAAAATAGAACATATTGATCAGAAGCTACAGTCCCTGCTAGTGACAGTCACTTAACAATCGCTGAACCTTTCTGTGTGTCAGTCTTCAATAACTCACTCGTCTCTCCAACAAATGCGAATTGTCTACTGAGTGTTTTCTAATGGTTCCTGGAATAGGGGAGTGAAGGACAGTGGTCAGAGAGGAGGCTGGGGGGGTACTGATGCAAGATTTAAAAAGCTCTTGTAACAGTTAGTTAAAAAAAAAAAAACATGTAACTGAAGGAGAGCATGGAGGGATATATGGAGGATTCCAAAGGAGGAAAGAGAAGGAAGAAATGTAATAATATGGATCTCAAAAGTATAAAATAAAATAATAAGGCCTTCTGTTAAAAATCTAAGCAGTTAGGATTTCTTCTTTTTCATCTTTTAAGAGTCTCTAAAGGATTCTAGGAAGAGAAGCATGGTTAGATTCGGCTCTGAAAAATAACACTCAAGCAGTGGTGTGGAGTCTTGATCAAAGACAGGCCTGGTGTAACTTAGGAGACCATTGTGATGGATTAGACAAGAGATGGTCATTTGAGCAAAGGCCATGCCAGTAGCGAATGATATGGAGAAGTTGTTTTGGAGGAGAGGCTTAAAAGTTTGATTTCAAGTGGATTGTATGGGGACTAAGAATGCAGCTGCCTTGACACCTAGTGAGAGAATAACAGTGGTTTGGACTTGTCCTGTTCAGACCTTTACAGATTTACTTTTATAGCAGTAAAAGTAATTGCTAGAGAGGCCTGCTAGCTGTGCCTACCGAACTACGTGTATAGAGTGGCACTGTGTCATTCCAACTGTGAATGGAATGACAGCTAGGTTAAAAGCTGCCTTCTCTTGTTTCCCTCCCATTAATAACTAGGCTGAGAAAAGTGGTCTAAATTGACAGCCTTTATGGTTGATATTTGAAGAACTGCCTTTACTTCTCTGTGGAAATGGGAAACAGGCCATAGCAAAAACTCCATCCGCAGTTTTGAGGTCTAAAGATGTCATGACTTGATGGACAAGGGCACCTGAGTCTCAGGTTCCTAACTCCAGAGAGCAAAGGCGAGGCAATGGAATCGATGAATCTTTGACTCCAACTAATTCCTTGAATACCGGCCCATGCACTTGCTGCCACTTATCCTTGTGTCTTCTCAGCTCATAGAAAGATGAACTCTGAACAAAAATGGAGAGAACCACCTGTCTGCTGAGTAGCGCTCCAAGAATGCATAGTCAAGTTTACACTGACCACTGGCAGGAAGTGGAGGGGCCATCTTCTCTTGTTCACTGTCAGATCCAATTTCAAGGGAGGAACATTGCAAAAAACCTGACTCCTGGTTAAGGCCCATGTCATAGAGCGCCCTTCATGTTCACAGCAGCTTGGAGTTGAGTGTCAGGATCCGATGGGCATCAAATGAGCAGGTTCACAATGTAGAATGTCTCTTTTACAGATTATTATTATTATTATTATTATTTGTGCATGCATGTGTGTATGTGCTTATGCACACATGCAGTGCATGCTTTCATGTGTATGAGGATATGCTTGCTTGGATAAGCACATGTGGAGACCTGAAGTTGAATTGGGGAGTCTTTTTATAGTACTCCCCACCTTACTTTTTGAGACAGAGTTCTCAATAAGCCTTGCTGGGTAGTGAGGTGTCAGAATCTGCATGATTCCAGCCCCCCCAGCACTAGGACTTCAGAGTGTGGCTCAGTGCCTTGGCCTTTTACGTGGATGCTGGGACTCCCAACCCAACTCCTCATGCTTTCAGAGCAAGCACTTCTATCTGCTAAGCTATCTCCTCAAAACACAAGGTAGAGTTTCTATTTTCCTCATCTACTTAATTTTGGATCTAGTGCAGTGTAGCTTTGGAGTGATGGCGGAAGTCATTCACATGGTAGAGTGAGATTATTCTTTTCATTTAGGTAGGTAATGTAAGAATTATTTACTCCTGTTTTCTCCATCCAGTACTGAATGCATAGTTACCAAACTGTGTTGTCAAAATGCAATGGTGGAAGATTAAAAAACTGAGGAACTCCTCCATCATGAGGCCCTCATAGCCATCCTAGAACTCTATTTGGTCTACAAATTGTAGCTCTATTTGGTCTACTGGACCTGAATTAGACTAGGGCAAACTTTGCTGGGAATCTGTTTTTGACAAACTGCTAGGTACTTATAATCACAAAAATCTTAAAGACCCAATGCGATTCTCAGAAACATTTAGAGATAGTTTTTGCTTTTTGAAAATCACTCTTATCTTCCCCCTTTCAGAACCACAGAATAACCCACACGTGTCCATCACCACACCACTGCCGGCATTTGGCCTGGTTTTTCCTGCATACACAGCTCTACTGGCCTGGATTCCTAGCTGGCAGTTTAGAGACACACATGTCTGAAGTTTCTGGGGCACTTGGTCACTGGTACCAGCAACCCCTGAGGGCTTGAATATATGTTGCCCAACCTGGTGCTAATAGTCAATAAAAGGTGGCTGATTTTGATAGCATACATTTGAAACATAATAATAAGGCACAACCATAATTTTTCCATAAACAGATATACACAGGACATAAAATATTAAAATAATTAACCAAGCAAGTAAGTGTGTGTGTGTGTGTGTGTGTGTGTGTGTGTGTGTGTGTGTGTGTGTGTTTGTGTGTGTGTGTATGTGTGTGTGCATGCATGCATTTGCAACTGTAGGGACATGTATAGGTCAAAAGTCAAGTTGCAAATCTGGTTCTTTCCTTCTACTGGGGGATCCAGAGACTGAACTCAGCTTGTCTGAATTGTACAGAAAGCCAGAAAGCCAGAAAGCACATTTCCCTGCTCACCCATCTCACCTACTCCAAAAGTATCTCTTTAAAATCAATACTGGGGCCCAAAGACTTTGCTTAGTTTCTAATTCACTTTGAACCTTTTGCATACTATAAACCTTTTATAAGGCATGGCAATGTTTTGATGTGACATTTGGAATTTTACTTCCAGACATTTTACTTAGGTGAACTATTGACCCAATGCTACATTTCTATGGGTCATTTAGCAAGCAGTGGGTTTTCTGTTTTGCTTTGTTTTTGCCTTTTTGTTTTGTTTTCAATGATGATGATCAAACCCAGGGTCTTGTGCATACTGGACAAATAACCTACCACTGAGGCACATGGCCAGCCCTTTGGCTGCTCTTATCTAGTGTTAAGAAGGAGGGCTATGGGTAAATATTCAGTCTTGCTATTCTTCTCACTTTGCAATCAGCAGAATTTAGTATTAAAGACTTGAGTTGACCTAATTTTCTTTAATTGTTTACCAAGTACATGAATTTTGATCCAAATAACAGCTTTTCAGAAATTAATGAACATCTTGTTGCATATAAAGAAAACATACTCTTACAAAAGTATCCCTGTCCCAAGTTGGACTCCATTGACTTTGAATTCTACCACCTATTATTGCAGGAGCATTGAGAAAACATTTCTATTTGTTGTTTAACACACACTTCCACAGCAAGGATACTTTCTGGAGGGTGAATTTGTGTCAAATATTGAATTTTTAAAATGTCTATATTTGTGATTTTTCAAATCCTCATATTTTTGTGATCTTAGTGTCATGCTGCTTGAAAGCATTTGCTGTTTCTTTTCAAAAGACATTGAAGGCTTTACTAGGGAGGGTCCTTGAAACATGTGGCCCTGACATTTGGACAATTCTCAGTCCCATATATGCGAGAAAGAACCTCTTGAGTTATTTGATCCTGTGTGGTTGAATGGGACAATCTTTCTATTTATGTCAATAGTAACACAGGAAGGAAAAAGCCAGCCCTTGGCTGATAAATATTTCTCTGGAAGTTATTCTTGGTGAACCTTAAAATTGAATTTAAGACATGACTTTGTCCTTTTCTAGGGATTTCTAGTGGCTCTTTAGACACTTACAAGTTTTTTAAACACAGAAACAATTTGAATTCTGTTGTCTATAGTGGAAACAATTGAAGTACAAGCCATCTTGTAGCCTAGCCTTCGACAGTTTTGGGATGAAGTATTTTGTCATTCTGTTTAGCCATCATTCAATAGTTATTGGTCATGTGGAAAAATTATATGAGATATGAAGATGAAGAAGGAACCATTCTTATTTGATAAAATAGCTCACATAAATTGATAAAGAATGTATTCCAGGGCTGCGAAAGCACAGTATATTTCTATTTTTCTTTAAAAATGGAAATAACTTTATTACATTTTCCTGAAAATGATACTGATATTTTTGCTACCTTTTGTTCAAGCAATGTTTGTGTCTAGTGATAAGGGACCTCATTTCTTTCTAGAACTGTTCTTCATTACACCTCTTCCTCTACCCACTCTCTCCTCCAGTGGTCCTGTTCCACAAAAGTGCAAGTTTTGTGCATCTGCAAACATGTTTATGAGAGGCTGAGCTTGCTCATGTGTATGCATACTTTGGAAGCTTGCACACGATAAGCACCAAATTATAACTGACATGTGACTTGATTGCATATATGGTCTCATAATTTTTTTCTGTAATTTATGTCTCCCATGGAAAGAATTTTTCATATAAAATCATGAAGTTCTCATTTGGTGAGTATTTAGTATTCATTTTGCTAGAATTTAACTTGTTTAACTACTTCTTTCTTTGTGGGCCTTTCAATAGTTTAAAATAGTTTTTGAAATTTGCACTTGAGAAAGTCTTGTCCTCCAAAAAACTTGGGTCAACTCACGACACTACCAACAACATACTAGAAAACACATTTCATGACCTTGGTTGTAATCATGAGTTCTCACAGAATCCAAGCACTCTGCCGGAAAATCAAGACTTTGAACCTAGTCTTGGATGCATGTTGAGTTATAGGCCAACCTGGTCCAGACAATGAGACCCTGTTTCTAAAAAATAGAAACAGAAAACCTCTGTTCTTACACATTATTATTTTTCTTATGCTTTATAAAACTTTGGAGCCAAACTACAAAGCATCTCATCTCAAGATTTAGCTGATACTTATTCGTGTAGCTTGTCTATTACTTTTATAGCTTTATTTTGTCACTTAAATTCAGCCCATCTGTTTCATCTAAACTATTCTTATGTATTTAATTTTTCAAATAAACTGAACATTTCAGATCTGGATGAGGGATACTCAAAATGAATGATATGCACAGATTAATGTCGAGCAAATGAGAATAGTAGCAATCTGGCATGTTTTAGCCACAGAAATATGGTATATTTCTCTACATGTTTAACTTTGCCTTTATAATGAGCCGTTCTATAAAGCTTTGCAATTTTACGTGGTTTCTTAGTATTTCTGAAATCATCTTTCAAATTCTTACCCTGATATCTGAGTCTCGATTTCTTATTGATAAAAATTAACTAGATTAATGCTTCAACAGAATTTCTTTGATGATACTTTTGTCAAAGAATCTTGAGAAGTACTGATTTTGGTTCCATTCCTTACCTCAAACAAGTCAGCATGGCCAAGGACAAGAGGAATTCTGTTCTGCAATGAGATTAGGAGAACAAACAGTGGACAGAGTAGGGTCCCATGAGAATCATGGCCTGAGCATGGCTAGTGTGGGTGACATGCCGTGAGCAGGAACACACGTGGAGCAGGAAAGGGTCTTAGAGACCCGGAGAACAGAGCTAGATGTTCTTATTCATTCAAGCTCGCTCTACCATTTAGTTAGCAGTTTGGGCTCATCTAATCAGACGCACTAGTTTAAGGTGCTGTGATAGAAATTTTATTTGTTATTTTCTACTTCCGTAGACCATAATACATACCAGGGGACAAAAAGCAGAATTTTATTCATACCATGTTTTTTCTTTCTTTCCATGAACTCTAATTAATGCAGAGCACCTGTCCACCCCCCTTCTATACTTTAAACTAGAGAGTAATCTCTCTTCTTTCCCTTTAGGCATCATCACTTCTTGCTCCACAGACTCTGCAAAAAATGATCTATTAGAAAAAGAAAAGCTAGACTATTGCACAAATCAATATCATATGTGTATTGACTGAAAATTCTCTATACTTTCTATTTTAATCTATTTATGTAACATTAATCTTTATTTCTTTATGCTGGGGAAAGATAAGAAAAAAACTATGTTCAAGTTACTTCTTTTCCTCCTCATCCTTCCCACTGCCTTGCCCTCCTCCTGCCCTTCCCCATCTCCTGCCCCCACTTCCTCCCCCTCCTCCTCCTCCTCCTCCTGCTTCTTATTGTTCTTGATCTTTGTTACAGCACATTTATTCCTTAGAAATCTTCCTAGAGCTATGCTTTAGTTCTGGAATTCCAATTTATTATTATATGGGGGCTGTGAACAGGTATCTACAGAATTAGGAAGAGAAGTAACAGTTGAACAAGTATTTTTACTTCCACCTTAGGTCATTATAGTAATAAAGAAAACAAATATCTACTGGTTATAATTCTAAAATTGACTTATTACTAGTGATGAATATTGCTTCCATGGAAACAAAAATGATGACTATTAATCAATAAATTGATTTCTACAGACCTTTGATGATGCTTCTGAATATTTTCCAAGCTATTTTGCTTATGCTTAACAATAAAACAGGAGCCTAAAGCAATTAGCAGCTTATAGAAGAAAACCATTAATTGCTAGGGTGAGACTAGCAATATTCAAGGTATATGGGCTAGTGAAAATGTAATGTTTAGTTCATTTTAAATCTTTAAAATAATGTATTACCTAATTGTATATGTTTTAATGTGTACTGACTCAAAGTACAAAGGAAAATTAAAAAATATTTCACCTCAAGAGAAAAAGGGATGCTATGAAATAGAAATTAATAAAGATATCCTTCAAGAAATCAATTCTTATAGGATGTCTGATATTTGAAAGTGATATTCTTTTTTTTTTTTTTTTTTTTTTTGGTTTTTCGAGACAGGGTTTCTCTGTGTAGCTTTGTGCCTCTCCTGGAACTCACTTGGTAGCCCAGGCTGGCCTTGAACTCACAGAGATCCGCCTGCCTCTGCCTCCCGAGTGCTGGGATTAAAGGCGTGCGCCACCACCGCCCGGCTGAAAGTGATATTCTTGACACTGTACGACAACAGAATGATTATTTAAGAGAGGTGAAAAAGCAAATAATAGTAGGAAATGGTGTAAGTGAATAAACTGAGATTTTTAAAAAATAGAGTTCTTGAAAAACTGTTATAGTTAAAATTATAGGCAGTGCATATCGTAACTAAATATAAGAGAGAAAATAGTGGTTTTTGTCTTTGGAAAACTCTTCTTGCCACTTTTGCTTTTTATTATCAACACCAATTCTCCAATCATGCTCATTTTATTATCCATAATGAGTAGTAGTCATGTTTTCATTTCTCAGTGTGAAATGCCACCTGACTGTTTCTGTATGTGCTTATATTTCCACTTTCTTCTCGTTATTGTGTGATCTCTGACTCCCTGGTCTCAACACCAAATTTGGAGCTTTTGAGATTCTAGGCATAAAGTGCCTTCTTTTCCCATAGCTGCTCACCTACAGCTTCAGAAACAGCGTGTCTTTACTGTTCGTGCACCATGCTAATCCACTTACTTTCCAATTTACGGGGAGTTGTAGAAAGCTATCATGTGGTGATGTTATCCACTGTTCTTTTCAATACTGTCAATGGATCTGTTTTAGTATATTTTATTCATTTTTGTCTTTTATGGTTTACTATTTTTCCTACGTGTGTGTGTGTGTGTGTGTGTGTGTGTGTGTGTGTGTGTGTGTGTGTTTGTACCATTTGTGTGCCTGGTATGCATGGAGGCTGGAAGAGACAGATCCCCTGGAGCTGGAGCTACAGGTAGTTGTGTGTTGTTCAACATGGATGTTAGAAACCAAACTCTGATCTTTTGCAAAAGGACCAGATCCCATTGTCTTTGTTTAAAAAGAATATTTTTATTTTTTATTTATTTCATAAAATTTATTTATTTTTGTTTTATGTGCAAGTATATTTTTATTTTTATTTTTTTTTTTTTTTTTGTGTGTGTGTGTGTGTGTGTGTGTGTGTGTGTGTGTGTGTGTGTGTTTGTACCATGGAGACCAGAAGAAAATGCTGTATCCCTAGGAGCTGGAGTTACAGGCCATTGTAAGGCAGTCACCATGAATGCTGATAACCACACTCTGGTCCTCTGTGAGAGCAGTACACTGTCTTAACAATTCCCCCAGAACCATGTTTTTAGCATGTATTTGTTACTAAAGTGTGATCAAGGGGAAGAGGTAATATAAATCAGGGTGTTATGTAGATATTTTAGAACAAAATTCCCGTTCTTCCATTTTTTAATAACAAGGATTAGGAAATAATGATACTACTTACAAACATCACTTCTAAGATTAATGGTGTTTTCTTACCATTTGTTGAAGCTTTACTATGCACACTTTGTATTAAGCACTTTATATACACTCTCTGTCTTCACATCATCTTCAAAAGTAGACATATATAATTTACCTCTCACAGAGAAAGAAACTAGATCAAGTTGCTAAAAACTAAGTAATGCCCAAATTGCACAACTATAAATAATATATTTAACTGTAACTCTGATTGGTTTTGTTGCTTATACATTCTCTAATCTATTTGTATAACCTTTCTGAATTCACTTTCTAACTTAATACTGCCATTATCCATTTAGTCTATTTTTTTAGTACATATATCTGCATATAATTATTCTTGCCTATTGTTATCTTGGTGTCTTTTTACATGTTTAGGAAGGTACATGGAACTTGATCTCTCCACACTTCATATTCTTGCTGAGCTCCTAACACACAGGAACATAGAAAAGTAGGTTGAAAAATCACAATGCAGCAAATGTAGTGCCATTGATTCTCTGGGAACCAAGAGGCTGAATCTTTGTGATAGATTAGCTCATCTGTAGAAAGTGTATGTAGAATTTTAATTCTAAAATTACTCTACACATAAGGAAGAGAGAATATTTCCTTATGTTTTAACAGAATAGAATTTAGGCAAATTCCAGAACACTGGACCTGGTTGAAAATCCTGGAGCTTCAGACCCCATAACATTTGCCACTACTGTTCACCAAGTCCCACTCAATCCTACAACAGGAGATTCATGCTCAATGAAATAAGCCAAACCATTCGGAATATGGGGAGAGTGGGGTTTTCTCTTGTTTCTTATGGAAAAAATACTGCTCTTGAACATAAAAAGTAAGTTGACCCCTTTTTTGTACCCAATTAAGGATTAGTTTTCCCAGAACTTTTCTGAGTCTGTCTATATTTAAGACATTTTTGGACATTTCATCTATCTTCACACTTTTATTAGAAACATATTCAACAAGATACTACAAGTGGATTCCAATTTGATTTCTAAACATAACAAGAGTCTAAGATTCTGTGATTCAGTTCTTGCCTTAAACAGCCTGACAGTTAATGACATTTTGGTTTCTTTTGGATCCACAGGCATCTGTAGAACACCATATATTATAGGCATGAATCGTATATATATATATATTAGCACACCAAATGTAGTTTCTTCCCTAGCAAACAATTGTTGTCACTTCAGAGTAGGCACACAAGAAGTCATAGCATTTAAGGTACTGTAGCTGAGGAAGAAGACTCAGTAACTTCACAACAGAGAATGTCATAACATATGAGAACACAGATGAGATTAGTTCTCTATATGTGAAATTTGCACTGGATTAGAAATTTTCAAAAGCCCTTGAGAGAGTACTTAGGGCTTAAAATTGGAGCCCTACCTACAGTCACTGGGAATAGGTTGATAAATTAGATCTGAGATAACTTACATTTTTTTAAACTTTCATTATATTTTACCAAAAGAAAACAACCTTGAACTTTTTTTTGTTGTTGTTTATTGAGACACGGTTTCAAGAAACAGTGTAACAGCCCTGGCTGTCCTGGAATTCACTTTGTAGACCAGGATGGTCTCAAACTCACAGAGATCTGCCTGACTCTGCCTCCAGAGTACTGGAATTAAAGGTGTGCATCATCACTGCCTGGCCAGCCTAAACTTTTAACGGTATTTTGCAGCTGTTTTAATGCTTCTGGCCACAGAAAGCATTTTAAAATTATATGTAATAATACTATGCCTGGCTAGGATGATTTTATTTATGAGTCAGTGGTTTAGTTTAACAGGATCGTCATGACACAGGCATAAAAATGTTGCTACTTTTGTGAAGTTCCAGGTGGTTTAAAGTCAGCAGAACTCCTTTTGTAACTGATAGGGAGCAGACAGAGAACAGAGAAATTATTGAGCTCTTGAACTCAGAGTTTTTGATAATCAAAGATTAGAAACAAAGACGGGAGTCTGGAGAAATGGTTCAGTGCGTAAAAATGCCTGCTGCTCTGGGTTAAGGATCTGAGTTCAGATCCTCAATAACCAAGTAAAACCTGGGTGTGGCCATGGGGGCCCATAACACCGGCAACATAGGGTTGGATACAAGGAGTGAGTTTGTTGAGTATTGCTAACTGACAGACTAGCATGAAAGATCTTGTCAACAGGGAATAAAATGAGAATAATAAAATTTTCTCTTGTGTATTCATACACCACACACACACACACACACACACACACCTCACAAATAAAAGAAAAAAAAAAGACCAACTCTCAAATTAATTATTCTTTGCTGATTGTTCTAGAAAAACTGTACAGAAAGTGGGTCAATGAACAATATCAAAACAGATATTAATCATTTTCTGAACGATTTTATCTACAACAAACTAGATAACTTCCATAATTCTAATTGAATTGTGTGAATACAAGTCTATACTTTTGCTAAAACGTGCACATACAATGGGCTGTGTGGTTAAAAAGACTGAACCTCATGCCACATGCTTGTTTGTGTGGCATAAAATGAAACCAGCCAGCCCTATCTGCTCAAGAAGGTAGCATGTGGTAACGTAAGGAAACCACACTGTGTAACAAAAGGATGTTCGAAGGGTTTAGAAAGCAAAATTACTTACAGCCATGCTAGCTGCATGCTGTTGTTGAAACGCCGCCACCCAATGCTATCAAGGCACACATTTGAAGTCTTACAAGGTTTCAACGGGATAATACCTCTTAACAAACTGAGTGACACAGGGAACCATTTTCTCGGGCCTTTTCCTCTCCTTGGTCTGCTTTGTCTTTTAGAATGATCTTCTGCCTAGTCAGGACTTGATTGGCTTCCTATATGCTAATATTTCAGATATCTTACCTTCAACCCATTTCCTTACCAGATTAATGATATCCTGTTTAATGTCTATCCTTACTTAGATGTCCACACACACCTCAGAGACGTCTCAAATGACACTGTCTTCCCAGTCTTCTTCTTTAGCTCCTAATGCCTTCTTCTTCTTGTGCTCCTGATCTCAGTAGATGGCATCAGTATCCACCTATGAAGTCAAGCGTGGGACCCATCACCTTTATTTTCTCTTTGCTTCATCTCATGGACTGCTGATAAGACTTGTCCAGTCCATCATCTAACTGTGTCTCAAAATTCTCTGCTCCATTTCCATCTTGTTGCCATTTCAGCCTGATTCAGTTTCCACTGGTTCGCTTTATTGATTTCTTAATTGTTGAAAATAAAATTATTGTACAACTTTTATGGGTGTCCATATAATGAAGTCATTACTATAATCACTATTACTATTTACTCTACTCAATATTACTATACTCAAAGGGAACTGTATTCTGTGCCTCGTTATCAAACTGTTTGGTATTGATTTTTAGCTTTGAATGTGTCAGTTGAGCATAGAAAGATCGAACCCTTGCAGGTTATAGCTAAGCGTCTACATGTGGAACATACACACAAAGCCATCAGTAAGCCACATCTGAATTGGGCGTTGAACTTGATGAATTTCCCAAGACACGCCATTTTCACACTCGAATTCTTGGAGTTCTAATCCAATGTTAGATAGCTGTGATACCCAGAGAGCCATTTTAGTTTAGGAAAGGAAATAAGTACAAGAAAAAAATTGAAGTTGTTTACCCACTGTGTGTGTTTAAGAAATAGTGTGGTTATTTAAATGAAGGGGCAAATAATTCTCAAAAAGCATTTCCTGTCAGAGTTTGAAAATGATGCCACAAATATATTTTAAGTGTAAAAATTCTTCCCTATATTAAGAAAATAATTCCACAGCATGCATTTATAGTATCAATTAGCATGGCCATCACTAAAATACATCTCTATCACTTGGCATTTTCTTTTTAAATTTTTGTTTTATTTACTATTGCTAGTGTGATGGCTCGGTTGTGTGGGGGAGCACTTATCACTAAGACTGATTACCTGAGTTCATTATCCAGGACACATAGTTGAAGGAGAAAACTAACTCCCACAAATTGTTCTCTGGTTTCCATACATGACGTGTGGCACAAACACCTCTGTATGTGTGTGTGTGTGTGTGTGTGTGTGTGTGTGTGTGTGTGTGTGTGTGTATGAGCTGTGTATTTAGAGTCTCAATTTCTCTCATTTGAGTTAATATATTTTCATCTAGTATACAGTGTATGATAAATGTCCTGGGCACATATAAAGATGAAACAGACATGACTCCCACTCTAGAGAAACTGAACTGAAAGTTGACTCAAAGTGAGAATAAGATAGCATCAGTGTGCCCCCCTTGGGCTGATTGATCTCATGCAACACCCAAAGGAGGAGAAGACAGTTCATCAGTGCTCTCACCTTCATGACCCCCACCATTGTCCGAGAGAAGACTTTGCTGTGGAATCCTCAGGCATATGGCCTCATGGGCTTTAAGAAGTCAGCATGATTTGCTGAGCCAAACAGTTGATAAAATCAATAACTAAAAATGAGTAATCACTACCACTGGTTACTTGGTATGATTTCTTTTTAATTCTTACATTTTTGAGACATTTAAACATTGAGATTATAATATAATAACATTTCTCACCTCTCCTTTCTTCTTCCAAACCTTCCCATACACCCCTCCCTGATCTCTTTAAAATTCATGGTCCTCTTTAATATAACCTTTTTGGTCTAAATAAGATTATTTGTATGTATGTTTTCTGGACTGATCATTTGGCACTAGACAACCAATTGGTTGTCTTGCCCTGGGGAAGAATACCTCTCCTGTCCCAGCTTTCTTCAGCTGCCTGTAGTTCTTTGTGCAGGATTGAGGCTTCTCGGGCTTTTCTCCATCTATTTTGACATATCCATTGGTGTCATCCTTGTTCCGCTCATGTTTGGGCAGTCATGTTTGTGAGAGGTTATGGGTATAGCTTCTGGTATTACAAGGAGAAACAATCCCACAGCAAACTCCCCGATTCTCTTCCTCTTGCAGTCTTTCAGCTCCGTCTTCCATGTTATTCTCTGAGCCTTAGATGCAGGAGTGTTTGGAGATGTATCCATGGCGAGTGGGCTCCATCACTGCCTTTTGGTTGGTGGTGGTTTTCTCTAGTGGTCTCCATCTATTAGAATAGTCATTTCTTTGATAGTTTGTTTGTTCTATTGGTCCTTAGGTCATGATTATGTTTTTTACTCTTTCTTGGCATAGTCTAGTTTCAAATCTATATTAACATAACACAAATATCAAAGTACCTTACAGTGCATTAAATATAGATACTGGAATCTCCCCCAGGAGGTCTGCCAACAGAAGCATGAAGCTGCTTTGCAGAGAAATCTGCATCAGCTGACCAGCTCCAAAGCATTCCTGATTACCAACAAGAATAGGAATGTTGAGCTTTATATGTATATGACATGAAAGCTCTAGTTCCCATTGTGAAGGAAATATTTCTCATTACCAAAAGTTTAAAAGAAAAAAATATGAAAATCAAAAATGAAGTTATTTCTGGCTGAGCCTATGTTGTAATTTTGGTTCTTTGTGTGTAGACTGTTTAGATCAGTGACTATTTTGTACAGACTGTTTTCTGAAACCATGTAATCTGTGAGTGTGCGTACCTAGCTGCAGAGCTTCAGGTTGTACTGCTCTGTAGGACTGCAGGTTTGCCGTTGTCTTCCAGCTCTTAGGTTTTTCTTCTTCCTTCCCTCCTTCCTTCCTTCCATTCTTTCATTCTTCCTTCCTTCCTTCCTTCCATTCTCCCTTCCTTACTTCCATTCTCCCTTCCTCCCTCCCTCTGTCTCTCCCTTCCTTCCTTCCTTCCTTCCTTCCTTCCTTCCTTCCTTCCATTCTTTCATTCTTCCTTTCTTCCTTCCATTCTCCCTTCCTTCCTTGCTTCCTTCCTTCCATTCTCCCTTCCTCCCTCTGTCTCTCCCTTCCTTCCTTCCATTCTTTCATTCTTCCTTTCTTCCTTCCATTCTCCCTTCCTTCCTTCCTTTTTTCCATTCTTCCTTCCTTCTTTTTCTTTTCTTTTTTTAAAAAATCTAGTTCTGAATTTTAGATTTCTTTTCCTCACAAGCTCAGGAAAAGCACATGAGCCACAACTGAAGGCTCATTATGCCACCTGGCAAAATATGTTTAATGATTGATTGAAAGTTTCTTGGAATTTTTTTAATTTTTGTTTTTGAAGTACTGGGGTTCAGAACCAGGGCCTTGCAGATACTAGGCAAATACTCTATCACTGAGCTACACAACCTGTCTTGGGAAACAGTTTAAATGGATAAAACATATTTATTGTATATTTTTTCCTGTTTTCATATCTTACACTAAACATTGAACAATAGAATATAAGTTGTTGTTTGACTTAAATTCTTACTTTTTATATTTATTTACTTTGTGTGTGTGTGTGTGTGTGTGTAAGCACATGCCTGTATGTGCATGCATATGAGTGCGCATGTGTCATGGTGTGCAGGAAAGTCAGGAGACAACTGGCAGGAGTTGGTTTTCTCCCTCAACTCCATGGGAATTTAACTCAGGTCACCAGTGGTTTTGCAAGTGCCTTTGCTATTAAGGAATTTTATTGGCCCACTGTGGGCTCCTGAGTTACATTTTAAACTAATTGAGATCATCCTCTATGCTATTTCAGAAAGTGAAGAGCCTTAGAAGTGCCATAGATCTTATTTTAAGTTAAGACTACATAATTTAAATTATGTAGTCTTCTTCAAGAATAATTTAAAAATAAGTTGCTCTAAAATAAATAAACTTAGTGTTTCTTTAGAGACACTGAAGGAACAAGCTGATATCCACAGTATCCATTGTGTGGACCTGTCACCTCGATCCCACCCCACACACAGAATATGTGGTGGATGTCCCTTCCCTTAATTTTATTGGAGAAAGAGAATATTAGAGACAATAGAGAAACCATCCAGGGCCAAACTGGTCCTAAGTGACATCTACAATGGGTTATTCTGACCTCAAAAATTATATTCTTTTCATCACAGTGTATTAAGCTTCCAAAACAAATCCTGGTCACTTTTGCCTTTAAATTAAACCACAGCAGCAGAGATGCACCTTAAAAGAGAGAGAACATCTTTAGAGAGAGAGAGCCCTTTGCTCCTTTCCCCCAAACGATAGTAATCATGCTGATTATTCAGGGTGAGTTTCAGGGGCTAGTGCTGTGGTTTAAACTAGGAACATCAGTGTCTTAATTAAATACCTGCCTGCTAAACAATTAAAATGCTGATTAAGGTCCCAGTGTGAAGTATGAGCCTCTGTTGTCTGTGCCCCAGGGTCACTCACACTTTGCAGATTCAATGCTCACAGTACAGTGGTTTCACCCCAGAGCCCTCTGAATAGCTGAGAGGAAAGACAGGAAAACCATCAGGTGAGAAGCATAAAAGGTTGCCACTCATTGCTCTCAGTACCCTTGACCCTCAGTCCACATCTTAACTGTGAACAACAAAAACCTATTGTGTGAGAGAATTACTTAAAATACTTCAGTTGCTCGCTAGTGGAGGCAGCTTGTGGTCTGCGGCGCTACGGTGACAGTTTGAAACAGTTGTATCAATTCTGAGTATATATATATACTGCAGTGTGGTGTGCCTTCTTATCTTCAGGAACATGACCTCTAACAGTTGACAAAACTAAGCACAAAGAAAGTAAAGTCACACATTTCCTCATTTCAAAGATTGTGTTCAGGCAGCAACGTGGGTGTCAACAAAGGTCGGTATTAATCCACTTGAACATGATCAGACAAGGGTTTCTCATTTTACATTCCCTTGACAGGTGTGAGCACGTCTGTGCCAAATTTACATCCACTATTGGAAGTTTTATTATTTCTCCAAATAAAATGCAAACATGCGACCTTGCAAAGGGGTTATCACAAAACCACTCATTCATCCTATTCTAGGCAACCTTACAGTAGCAGGAAAGTCTTACAAAGCACACATTAGATGCCAAGTGAATGCCTGTGGATTAAAATGTGAATATGGTGTTAGCCTTGCTCTGAGGAATAAGCACCTAGTTTATTAGACATTAAGTGCTCTTTGAAAAAAAGATGGACTTTATTTTGGGAGACTCTGTGATTCAGAGTGCGGAGGCTAAGAGAGAGTTTCCCACTGAATAAGGAACATAGGAAGGTACATAGGAAGCATGGGATACAGGATGAAAGACAAATTTATAAGAGATGTTTTTTATTTTCATTTTTTCTATAAATATCTTCATTTTAGATACATTTAAGATTTGTCCACAGCTATAAGAGATTCAGAAATGAGTCACAGGCCATAGAAATAAAGGGGAATGATTATTGAAAGAAGGGGAACTGGACATGAGGGAAAGCTTCTAAGGGATGGAAGGAGACGATCTGGAGGAACAAAGGTGTTTGTAGAACTAGAACGATTGTGAGTCCTCTGCCCTTTCTGAGTCTTCAGACTCCTGTGGATTCGCATTCGCTGCAGCTTTCACAGGATGTACATTTTTAGCCTGTTTACTTGGTAACTGAAACCTTTGCTTTTTTCCTCTTTAAACAAGTCATGAAATGCAAGATGAGGAGGGAGAAGTTGGTTTTCAGCCAGTTACCATGAAATCCTCATCTGGGGCAGTGTAGTGTTTCAAAATAGTCTTTAGAAATCTAACGTATTCAGTTTAACCATGTTCAGTTAGACTCCTTCTGTGGGACTATTAAGCTTTCTTACAGCTTAGCCTCCAGAACATTTTATGATATCACATCAGTGACATTTGAATGAGAAGCGCCTCTAGTACGAGCAATGGAGTTTTCTTTGCAACGGTTTTAGAATGTTTTCAAGAAGGTAAGTTGTTGATACTCCAGTAAAGTGCCTCCCACCCACACTCGGAAGTAGCTATAAACTCAGAGTCACATACAAATGAAAACATCAGAGGAGGAGGGGACTTGTTCAGAAGAAAGATTTCAACAAGAGGGAGGGGTAAAAGAGAGGAACTGGGGGGGTGAAATCACTAAAACACATTGTATAAATGTAGGAAACTTTTAAGAAAAAAATAGGAAAAAATGAAATAAAAGCAGAAGCCCATTTAAAAAAGCAAATGAATATCTGTACCAAAAGGTAAAGATTCTTCTTAAACTACAACAACTATGGATGGGATTTATCAAAAATAAGTTCCATATAATAAAAATTTAATAAATATTTGATGAAAAAATTGATGGAGATAAGGATAAAATACAGAATTGGAGTCATCCAACAAAATGACATCAGATTCAGATATGAGCTTCAATTGCAATAGGCATGTTTTGATTGATGGAGTAATATTAGATGTGACCCACTGTATGAGGGTGATTTCAATAAACAGGAGAGAAGATTGCATATAGAACAGGCAGGAGCATTGGGTTCCCATATAACAAGCTCTCAATAAACACTCAAATACTTATTCAATAGTTAAATAGAAAGAACAAGGTGATTGTAAGTGATAATACTAGTGTATGGAATTATTAGCGAGGGATTTGTAAGGACACAAATTATTCGGGTTGATCCCATCCTAAGTCACTGTTTTGACAGATGATTAATATGCTTGTGGATATACACTTGTCATCCTTGATCTTGGATGATATCAGAATAGAGAAGTTTCAATCCCTACCCCAGGATAATCTCATATCATTGATCTGAGGTGTAACCCAGGCATCTGTAAGGCTTAGGAGTTATAAAAGTGATTCTAACTCCCAGTCAGGGTGTGCCTTAGTTGGGGTTACTATTGCTGTGATAAAACGGCATGACCTAGAACAATTTGGGAAGGGAAAAGTTTATTTGGCTTGCACGTCTACATCACTGTCCATCACTGAAGTGGCATCAAGAACTGAGCCATATGAGAATACTGAGTGCCTATGAGAAAATTCCAAGAAAACAAGACAAGAGTCTATGACCTCACTTTCCTCAGAACACAGAATTGTTCTTGGAATGTATTCTCATGCTCCTCCCAGGTGTAGCAGGTAGGAGAGAGTTTACTTCAGTTGTTGTTATTCATATGTCTAAATGGAAAGACATGGTTTTTGCCACATGTGGGTTGTCCTTCGATTGAACGCCTTACTCGTGATTCTTCTTAACCCTCGAGTATGAATTGTCTGATGCTCTGAATAAAGTTGGCTATTGCATGAAACTTTAGTCCACCTCACTTTTAGGCCCTGATCTCCCAGATTCACACCTCCAACTAAAGTGGTGAACACTGAAGGAAGTCAAGGCAGGAACTCAAAGAGGGCAGGAACCTGGAGACAGGAGCTAAGACAGAGGCCATGATGGGGTGCTGCTTACTGACTTGCTCCTCATGGCTTGCTCAGTCTGCTTTCTTATAGAACCCAGAACCACTAGCCCAGGGGTGGCCCCACCCACAATAGACTGGACTCTTCCACATCAATCACTAAGAAAATGCCTGATAAGCTTGCCTACAGCCTGATTTTATGGAGGCATTTTCTTAATTGAGGTTCCCTCCTTTTAGATGACTCTAGTTTGTGTCAAGTTAACGTAAAAGCCAGCTACCACAGGGCAAAGGCAGACAAGTTCTGGGCGGGACCTGGGGAGGATTTATTAGTAGGGCCTTGGAAAGATGTGTAGTGACTTGGAAGGTAGTCATCCTGAATCTAGTCTAGCTTAATGTTAAGGTAAACAAGTTCTAAACTGAAAGGGCCTGAATAAGCCTGGAAGAGATAGGTAAAGGCTCTCAGATGAGGAGCTCTGATATTAGAGAGGCCCAGATCCACCTCCTTGGACAGTGGTATAATATCTACATGCCTTAAATTTCACAGCTATATAGTGAGTAATAATTCTTCTTCATGGCACTCTCTCATAAATGTCATTGTGACCAAAGGATGCAGTAAAAGGACAAGCTGAGTCATAGCAAATGGGAAAGTTGAGACAGAGGCAGGAGGATGCAGCACTAAAAGGAACAAACACAAGTCACGTGCTTTATGACCTTATTCCCAGGGATCTGGGTCACTCAGAAATCCCTGATTGAAATGCCCGGGGACTCTCAAAGTGACAATTCTAGGAAACAAAGCAAACCCTACCTTCTCTCCAGACTCAAAACCACCATTAGTGAAGCTTCCCTCATAACTGACCTTACCAACTCAGAAGTGAGATTGGCAAGGTGTAAGCCCATTTACGCAAAATAAGAAATGGCTCACTTGGAAAGTTTTCGTGGTGCTTTTAACCACTCAGAGTAGAAGCGGAAGTAAGTGAGTCCCATGAGAAAAAGTTACATGAAAATAGGAAGTGCTAAGCATGAAAGCAACACACATTTTGTAAGATTTTGTCCTTCCAAAGTCTCTCTGTGAACTCTTCTTTGTACATAACAATAGTTAAAGCGGTGAGTTTCCTCCAAATATAATCTTCATGGCAGCACTACTTTTTTAATTAATTGATTTAGTGATAGGGTGTGACACTGTATCTCAGGCAGGTCTAGAACTCACTGTGTAGCCTAAGCTAGCCTCAAACCCCAGCAATCCTCCCTCCTCAGCCTCCTAAGTGCTGTGATTATTGTCATGAGTCACGGTGTCTGGATTGCACAGCTATTGTTAAACTAAAATACTATGTTGCTTAGAGGTCAAGGGACAGTTAGAACCCATTTTGAGCTAGAGCAAGTACAAATTAATAATACAGAAGAGCAATCTACCTACAAAAAAAAAGAGGTGATATGTGATTAAACTGTCTTTTTGTTTGAAGTCATAGAGATTTGTGAGGCCAGCTCTTAGAGTTATTTCTAGGCACCATTGGCAAAATATTCCTATGATATCTGTGCATTACTGAAGATGTTTGCTCATCTTATTGCCATGGCAAGTCTCAGAGATAGAGTTGGCATGTTATTCATTCACATAGCAGAGAAAGGAGATGCAGACAGGGACTGGCTGTCCCAAGAATATGTCCCCAGCTAAACAATAACGGTGATGAGGCTGTACTGAAGCCCAGCATTTTGGGGTTCAGGGAATGGTAGTTCATTTGGGGTTGCAGTATCCATTCCCATCACGAATGAACTTTTCAGCCAGAGTAAGTAGAAAGCATTGTGCATCTTTTTTCTGCTTGATGTAGCACCAGGGAAGCCAAGCATACCCTCTTCCTAGAACTGTGTATGTCTGCAAATGTGACTCATGTTACTTCAATACACAAAGTGTTTGATAGACATACATATACATATATATATGATTATTTTAGATGTATTTAGTCTAAATGTCTCAGATAAGTTTCATAATCATAGAATTTTCATTCATAAAATTTAAAATAGTTTATACCTTTATATTTGCGATCATTTGAATAAATATTATTAATGTAAATTATATGATTTTGATACTGAAAATGACAATTTCATAATGGAAGTATGTTTATTGATTTAATTTTCTAAAACTAAAATTGTAACATTGGTGTTACAACCAAAGGTTCTTTGAAGAAAATCTCACTTTAGAATATGGAAAAGTATTTTAAATGCAGATATGTAATATGAATTTTTAAAATGCATGAATTTTCTACAGCTAGGCAAGTCAAAGCTCCTGTGTAGAGTAAACACATTAAAATAGCCAGGAGATCATTTTGAAGAAAGCCATTAACTGGAAGCTAGTGCTAAACAAATTAAATCCCAGTGTGATTCTATATTCATAAAAACCTCCCGGGTCTGGTGAGATCACAGACCTGTAATCCTTGGAGGAAGTGACAAGAAGATTGCAAGTTCAAGACCAACTTGAGGAAATTAGTGTGATCTTGTCTTAGAATATAAAGTAAAAAGAGGAGTGGACATGTAGCTCAAGGAGAAAGGAAGAAGGAAAGAAGAAGAAAGAAAGGAAGGAAGGACAGAAGGAAGGGAAGGGAAGGGAAGGGAAGGAAGGGGAAGGAGGGAAAAAATAAGGGAAGAGAAGAAATAAAGGAGCTCTAGGGATTGACCTAACTGGGGCAGTAAGAAAATGAAGAAAAGACATGACAGATACAGAGATGTAGAAAAGCTGGAGTGGTGTTGTCTGGGTTCTCTAATGGAGAAGCCACAGCACCCCAGCAACTCAGTGTATTTGATTTCTACAGTTGAACAGGAAGCAGATATGCTGCTGAATGAGGAGACAAGGTTATTACCTACAGATAGACAAGGAGGCAGAGTTACTATATAACACTGAACATGGAGACAGGATTATTGACTACAGATAGACAAGGAGGCAGAGTTACTCTTTATCACTGAACAAGGAGGCAGGTCTCAGTAATCTGGGTATGAGCAGACTCTAGGGAGAAGTCTTCAGGCAGTAGGTATCTAAGGGAAGAAACTATGGTGAACATTTTCTGCTCACACTGTCAACATAACGCCCTTGGAACAGAGGAAGGCTTTGCCATCCCACTAGGCTTCACCAAGGGGAGGCTTTACCACGCCCATGAGGCTGAGGCATTGGGGTGCTTGACATGGTCATGCCCATTTCAACAACACACATACAATCAAGATCTCACACACTCCCTACAGAGGGTGAGATTGATATATGATAAGGAGATAGAACTGAATGGAAATAATAGGAGCACATACAGATACTTATAGAATGTTACTATGTCTATGAAGATCTTCACATTTACAACTCTTTCCAAGTCTTCTCCCAAAACTGAAAACTCGGGAGTTCTTTTTCGGACTCCTTTTTTTAATTTTGATTATTTTATTTTGTGAGAATTCACAGGAGTACTGTATTCATATCATGTCCACATTTTTCTCCCATCCAACTCCTCTCAAATTTATGACCTCTTCTTTATTTACTGGGTGATTATGTGTTTATATGTGACCTATTGAGTCCATTTGGTGTTGCTTGTTTTTAACATGTGTTTATGGCTGACCACATGTTAGAAGACAGGGTCACAGCAGGCTTCCTTGTCCTCTGGCTCTTACAATCTTTCCACTCCCTCTTCCCTCACTGTACCTGCACTTTAGATTTATGATTACATTGTAGATGTATTAATTGGGCCGAGGTACCCCATGGTCATTTATTCTCTATGTTTTGACCAGTGGTGAATCTTTGCAATAGTCCCCATTTGTTGTAAAAAGAACAAAAACTTTGATGATTGGTGAGAGCTAAACTTATCTGTGGGTATAAGGGTATTTGTAGTACAATTAGAAATTATGTTGGTATAGAAAAATGGCGGTAGTAGGTTCACTTCTGTGTATATCATTGCTCCAGCCATGGTTAGCTGGCTAGGTTTAGAGTGCTAGGCATGAGTCCCTCCCACCCCATTGAGTGGGAGATTAGACAGCTGTCAGTTATCTCCAAGATATGATACCATTGGGGATATCTTGCCCATCCAGTCATTGTTGTGATTCATAGTTTTTACATGAATCAGGTAGGACTAAGTGTCCCTCCCAGAAGTTTGCATAGCACCTTAAGATACTATGAAATCTAGTCCTCAGGAAGGAGGCTTCCAGATCATTCCAGCTATATTCCTCCAAGTCCTGTATCTAAACTATGTGATGTCTTCAGCAACGGGGTGTTACCTTCAAGTTCTGCTAAAAAATATTCTAAAATTAGGGCTGTCCAGTAGGGCAGCCACACCTCTCTTGTAGCTATTGAGTCTTCAGAGTAGGAGTAGTGTAACAGACGAATTCATTTTTTAATTCTACTTAATTTCAATAACTTTATATTTATATAGCCATACAGATCTATTGGCATAGAGCAGGTGTGCTGGTTACATTTCCACATAAGAATATTTGAGGCTGCCATGGATGCCTAGAGGCAACCCATGTAACTACTTCTGGGTGAGACGGAAGATCTACAACTGTCTAGATAACAAACAGATGCTCCTTGCAATGGAGTACTTTTGCAAAGCAGAAGCTGTTTTGGTATTGCTCATAAAAGTTTGCAAGACTGGCTGGGTGGTGGTGGCGCACGCCTTTAATCCCAGCACTCTGGAGGCAGAGCCAGGTGGATCTCTGTGAGTTTGAGGCCAGCCTGGTCTCCAAAGTGAGTTCCAGGAATGGCGCAAAGCTATACAGAGAAACCCTGTCTCGAAAAACCAAAAAAAAAAAAAAAAAAGTTTGCAAGACTGTACTCTAATTTGGAAGAGCCTGTGTGTGTGTGTGTGTGTGTGTGTGTGTGTGTGTGTGTGTGTGTGTGTGCGTGTGCGTGCGCGTGCGCGCGCGTGTGTGTGTGTGTGTGTGTGTGTGTGTGTGTGTGTGTGTGTATAATATGAATTTTCTAAAAAGCAGGTACAAACACATTTGTTCACCTGATTCAAGGGAATTCATGAATCCTTAAAATAATGCTTCCTGCTTTTCAGATATGGAAACGTGTTTTTGAGGAAATATTTAAATAAACATGAGTTGTAGGAGAGCAGAACATAGGATAGAGTGACTGACAGCTATAAAGGGGGAAACTGGCATTTTCAAAACAAATTCTAGTAACATAAGAATTCTTCTCGGTAGCCCTATATAGACAATTTGGGCAGTCAAAATGTTAAAGAGCATTCTAGAATGGCAGCTAGGGGCATAAGATGCAAATCTGACTTTCAGCTGTCCTATTACCCTTGGGTGTCTGAAGACAACTCCCCAATTTCCAGAGCTTTGGCCTCTTTCTCAGCAAAGGTGAGGAAGCACCAAATTGTGAAAGCACAGTTTGAGGGGTGGGATGGCCCACTTCAGGACATGTCAATAAAGGTGAATTCCCGCTCCCAGTATCCCTCCCACAGCTGGAAAATATTCTAGAAACCACCTGTCAGAATGAGGAAATTGAGCATGCAAAAATGCAAAGACAATAGTGATACTGGCAACAGATTCTAAAAAAGAGAGATGACAAGAGCCAGCTGCTGGACACCTGCTCCATGCTCAGTCACCAACTCTGAAACCAGAACTCAGTGCCAGAAAGGCAAGACAGACATGCACACATCCCATGCATCTCAGAGCTGTTTCTCAGCCTGTGATTTCCAGCTTGCTTCCAGTCAGTTCAAAGAGCTGCCAGAGTAGTGAAGAATGTGCTAGAATATATGACTACAATCTCCTTTAAAAAAAAAAAAAGGAGAGAGATAAGCCCTTTGCTGTTTGCACACATAATTGTTTGAGCCTTTCTCTCTTCTAATGTGATGCTTTAGGCTGTCCCCAGAGGAGTCACGACCCACAGTTTGAGAACCATTGCTCCAGCACACACAATGAGTCGTCTGGCCTTATTCTTCTTCCCTTGTTTATTATTTCTCCAGTGTTCTCTTTGCTTTACTTTTATACCCTATCTCCAAACTTCACCAACACATACCTGCCCTATACTTTGTCTGTCTGTCTATCCATGTCCCCACCTGTCCATCTGCCTTGTTTGGGAAAAAACCCCAGGATAAAGCAAAAGTTAATCAAAAAGGAAGATCGACTCCCAAAGAAAGCTTTCCTTCAGAGTGCTGAACTGTTGCCTCTGCTTTTCCTTTATGGATGCTATTTGGACAAAGTCTGCAATGAAACTTCCCCTAAACAATAACTCTCTAAGTGAAGCTATTTTGTGGCTGATTTTCTTCCTTTACAATTTCCTGCTCTAGTGCAATATTTCTGGATACTTAACCTCTCACTCCCTTTCAATAGGAATCTCTTCCTTTATGGAGAGTAACAAAGCCAGGAAGAGAAGCAGGTGTTCAAAGCCTCAGGGGCCACAATTTAAAAAAAAGTAAATCTTCATCCTTCATCTATATAGAACATACCCTTGAAAAAAAACACGCCTTCCTGGGTGTTATATTCAATTTGCTTAACTGTGCGTGCTCACGATAAGCTTGCCAGAAAATTTCTGTGATGCCCTGTTTCTCTTGTTCTTGTTAATGAATGGGAAATTCTACACAACACACTCCCTTGGCTCAGCTCATGCCCTGACCGAAGGTAAGGGGTCTAACTAGAGTAAGGACAAAGGGACCTTCAGGGGCTTTGACATCAGTCCTTTATAATTGCAATCATGGTGTAGCACTCAAAAAGTCCAATTCTGAGACAAGTTTATTTCTGTAATATGAGTTCTTTATAAAATTACCATGCCATACAAATTGAATTATAGTGCCATTGGTCCACTACTTTTATTTTCTAATTGGGTGAAAGGGAATCCAAGATGATCTATGGAAATAATTAAACTTTTTAATGTGATAAATTAGTGAAATTAACCTGTTAATTATTGTGAGACATTGAAATATTAGTGCTTTCCATGCAGAGTGAGGAAATGTTAGAGACATTACCTGATACCTTTAAAATATTTTCTTCTATATGTTACCTTACATCTCTAAAATAAAATATAAGTAAATATAAATATAAAATATAAGTAGACTCCTGAATGCTTACTTGTCCTTAAATATATAGGTTCATGTATTGAGTGATACAGTCAGAGTGATATTGTCTGTGCATTTTTATAGTGCCAAAGACTACAATTAACCCAAATGCCACTAATGGGAAATATATAAAATAAGTTTTTCTATCTCCATATTATAGAATGACACCAAATTATTAAATCAGAAGGAAAAATACTACTAACAAAATGATGCATTAATTAAAGTCATAAGGATACCTAGCAAACACTGAGCAACAATGACTGAATGACGTTTATGAAATGGATAAATATATGTACCCCTCTCACATTTCTGTGATGTATATACTATCACCAGCCCCAGTTTATAAGTAGGAAAACCAAGATGTGGAGAGGGTTTTTGTTGTTTCTGTTGTCGTTCTGTTTTGTTTCAGAGATAAGAGAATGCAGAGAGGCAATAATAATATAAAAACAGAACCAATCTTATTCTGTGGTACTATTGTATAAACTGTTACAGAGTTATATAGAATATGTGTCTATCTGTAAGAGAATATATATATAAAGAAGGGATGGGGAAGATACATACCATTAATTTATTTGAATTACAGTTCTTGAAAACATGTACTTTCCTAAGATTTTCACTGTTAGTTTACAGACTGTTAGCATAATTCAATAGCTTTTTCAATACCAGCAGCGGCTTTTGTAAGGTCCAACACTTGGAAACACATAATACAATAGCCATCACTGTGGCATCCCTTAGGCACATGAAGCTCTTCAGCACTTAACATGTGGCCCTTTCAAGCTGATTAATACTCAAACAATGAAACCCTTGTCAGGTTTTGAAAAGAAAAGATGTAAAATTTCTTATTAAACATTTTTATTAAATTCTTGCAAGGATGTTTGTATTGCATGAAGTTATTGTTAACTTCATGCATTTCCTTGAGTTTTGGAAAGGTGTCTACTAAAATTTAAAATTACTTGTCATTTGGCTAGATGTTAAGGATTTTGAAGAATTCAGGTTTCTTGGAGTTTCTTTTTCTTTCCCTTCAGCATTAGTGCTCCTTCGTTCTTGATGGGCCTTAGAGTCCCCTGAGAAACATCAAGTACCACCTAGACCCCCTGTCAGAGGTTCTGAATGGCCTATGCTGACCAGCTAGCGCAGTCAGCTACTCCAGGGTCTGCTGTGTTTTGGAATATGTGACCTAGTATAAGGCCATGCAGAGAACAGCTTCTCTATGTTAAATAGTGTCCAAATAGCTTGGTTGTTCAAAGGCATTTCTTCTAATATTTGAGAAGCTATACTTTATGTTGCTTTACCAAGCAGAGGTTTTTCCTTTTTAAAGACAATATCAAGTAAATTGGAAGGCAGGACAATTTTTCAGTCACAGGAATATGCTAAAAGTTTTAAAATCTTTATTGTAAAGCTTCTTTATTCTAAATAAATCAGTCTTATTTATAGTGCTCTCTGTCTTCCAGACCTGGTCAAGCAGTGGCATGTGAAATATTTCAGATGGAGCAAATGCAAGTTACAAACCTATTTACATTCGGAGTATGATTATTTAAGCCCTCCTTCAAAGAGGACTGGCTCAGAGGATGTGTCTTCGTAAATCACAGAAATAAATTTTTATAGCCCTAACGTTTTACTGCCATATGAACAGAATGTGGTGCCCACGCTACTAACATATTTTGCATCCTTACTCCAAGTTTGCAAAAATGCTACTCAAAGTTGACTCTTTTCATACATCCTATTTTATGGAACCAGCATTCAGTTACCCAGTCTTTCTAGCATTTTGCTTAATTCCTTCTTCTTCCCCCAAATGGTGTTTCTCTCCGTATTCTGGTTTCTGTTGCTGATTGGATGGTAGTGATAAGAGAAGATTGCTAAAGAAACTAAAGTAAAATGAAATTGTGAGACACAGTTATCTGTCAGTTTTCTGGAAGAAAATACTCAGGGAATCTGACTTACTTTCTGGACATTGCTATCAGCTACATATTTATTTTCTAGTGTAAGGTATTATAAACTAAGCCACAAGGCTCTCAATGTTTTGTTAACATTTAAACTAAAATGTTACCTTCAGCAGTATTTAATTTTTTTCCAAATTGCTAAAATTTTCTTATCAGTTGCCTGTGTTGGCAAGATAAAATAGTTTCTTCCAGACAGACACATCTGTCTTGTTTTCTGTTTCTCCCCATGTCTAGTAAAATACTTCTCATGCATTTTTTTTTAAATGAGAGAAAATAAGAATTTGTCATGGCATTTTAAAATACAATATTATCTCATTTATAATAAAATTCCTTAATAATAAAGTGAAGTTACACTTTATTCACTCACAATTTTTCACATTTTCTGTTTATTTCTGAATAATTATAAAATTGGATTCCTAAATGGTTTTAAAACTAAATTTCTAAAATACGTCTGTGTGCGAGCGTGCATGTGAGGTGTATGGGTGTGTATGTGTGTGGCATATGTGCATGTGTGTGGGGAGGAGCAGGTAGCTGATGCAACAGAAGCCTGAGGAGAGCTTTCTGAGTCCCTCTTTATCAATCTCTGCCTTGTTCCTCTGAGGAAGGGTCTCTGGCTGAACGTGATCATGGTTTTCACCTCAGATGAAGGGCTGCAAGCTCCAGCAATGCTCTTGTCTCCACCCTCAGTGCTGAGGTCACATACATGTGAAGGGCCATGTTTTAAGTGGGGGCTAGGATTGGAACCCCTGGTCCTCAGGTACACACAGCAAATGCTCTTAGATGCTGAGCCATCTCTCTCCCCCTAAAATACTTTTAAAAGTAGTTTTAAAATGAAAAAAAAAATTTTGTTATCAAATTTTGGAGAAAATAATTGAGCTACATTTTCAGCTTTTCCTATCAAGTGTTCTTTCAAGGGGCAAAATGACAGCTGAAGATACTTTACACGGGAGCTACTGTAGCCTTCATGAAATGGTGGTGCAGCACTCATTCATGTCACGGAGATTAGGTGGTCAGACTGAGTGGGCCCAGTTAATTGGGCTGTGGTGGCTTCATCTTGGAAAGCCTGTGATGGTTAGGTCAGCCTAGGTCTCAGCTTATGATCTGATGGAAGCAATTGTCAGGTCACTTTGAATGAAAAAATCTAGTGTGGATGTAAATTGGGGACACTTGTGAAAAATGCCATTCTCTTGTCTAGACATCTCAACTGACAAGAACTGGAATTTGTGAAACTGGACATGCTAACTCACTGATCTGAAGTCTGCTATGGTATCAGGTAGGCTTATATTTTTTTAATCACTACTTGTGGAAGGGGCTGTATCCATTGTAGGATATACTTTGCAAAACATCCATAATGATGCTGGCAGTTATTCAAGCCTCATGTTATCTATCATTAGTATGCTCTTCTATGTGTGCTTAAAAGCAAAGAATGTTCCAGCAGAGGGGGATTCATACATTTACTACTTTAAAATAAATAATTACATATTAGTCTCTATCTATATGGAATAATTAACTTTTTAGAAATATCAGTATTACAGGAATATGCTTTTAACTTGATCAACCCTGGAGAAATTACTCCTCTGCATCTGACTTCGAAGCTTTTTCTTTTAAGTGGCAACAAAATGCAATAGTTATAAATATACTTCTTGGAACTAAGTGGGAAAAGTGATGATGTGCACTCGTTGTTCTAGAACCATTACAGGAATTAATTTAGTCTCAACTGAAAAGCAGCGAGGATAGCCAGTGCTTGACAGATTGGATTTCTCAATATAGTAAATTGCAAACTGTGGAAAATTATGTAACAATTGATTCAAATAAAACTCTGCAAAACCTTGACAATAAGAAGTTCAGCTTTAGCCATTAACTCCTCTGGCTGAAAGACCCTTTAGCACAGCCAGGCTAGCTTGTCATACATTCTCCTGCTGGCTAGCTGCTTAATTACCCCACCACTGGAGTAGATGGGCTAATATTCAAACTTGAGTCACTATATTTATCCTCCTTATCTTAGTGCTCATCATTGCAATAGTCAAGATTTAGTACAGGATTCTTGTGGTGATATTGTGTTCCCCAATATATTGTGCACTTTAATAAACTTATCTGGGGTCAGAGAACAGAACAGCCACTAGATAGACATAGAGGCCAGAAAATGGTGGCACGGACACCTTTAATCCTAGCATTCCAAAGGCAAAGATCCGTCTGGATCTCTGTGAGTTCAAAGCCACACTGAAAACAGCCAGGCATGGTGACACATGCCTTTATTCCCAGGAAGTGATGGCAAGAAGCAGAAAGGTATATAAGGGATGAGGACCAGGAACTAGAACCTCGTTAAGCTTTTAGGCTTTTGAGCGGCAGTTCAGCTGAGATCCATTTGGATGAGGACTCAGAGGCTTACAGTCTGAGGAAACAGGATCAGCTGAGGAATTGCCGAGGTGAGGTAGTTGTGGCTTGTTCTGCTTCTCTGATCTTCCAGCATTCACCCCAATAACTGGCCTCAGGTTTGTTTTTATTAATAAGACCTTTTAATATTTGTGCTACAGATTCTTATCTTCCAGGCATGACACACAGATGGTTTCATTTGATCCTCACATGACCCTTTTGGGAAGAGAGGGCTGTAAGGGTCAGTTTGTGCTTAGCCATCATGGATAGAGCTCTCCATCATGGGTCACGATGGCTAACATTGGGGGTGGGAGGAAGGAAGAGTATCATCACAAAATGGCTGATATGGGTATACAGGAAACCCCAAAGTAAACAGTGGTGTAATATGTTATATAACTGTTCAGGAGACTGCCACTTTTGTGGGGGTCTTGTATAAATTCGATCTTGAAGTCAGATGTTTGAGTGTTTGCCTTCGAGAGCCTGCCTGTGTGTCTCCGTAGATCCAAGCGCTTATTTTTGTAGGATATGTGTGCCATTCTTCCTGTGTGCCTGTGCCTGCCTGTGTGAGTCCTGTATGTGCTGGCACATGATGGGTGCCTGCTGGCATCTGCTCCATAGTGATCTGTGTGCCATCCTTCGCTCAGAGTAAACCAAGTGAGTCTTACCAGTATTTGACTCCTCAAATTCTCTTCAACTCCTTGTCTCCCATGACCTTCCTCCTTTCCTGGCATTAGAATCTTGACCACGGAGAACATTATGTTGAAAGTCCTATTATTTTTACTTTTTATGGGTAAAAGAACTAAGGGTTAGTTAGAAAGGGTATAGAACTTGCTGGGTGTCCTGCAGTGAGCACCTGTTAAAGTTGAAATTCAATCACAAATAATCTGATGTTATTATCTAGTTTTAAGCCTAGTATGTTTCTTTCAAATATATATGCATATATATATCATAGCATATGTATATCATAGGCTTTATGATAATCTATACAGTCGATAAAGCTATATATTGATTTAAATGTATATTAAAGAGATAAACTTTTGGTCAAACCTGTGACTTTAACATATTTTTACATGGGATGTGCCTAAATAAGTAAATGTGTAACATGCACAAAGTAGACCATGTGTATATCATGATGGGATACAGAAACACTTATTAACATTTCCCTAGTTAACTGTTAGGATATAAGCATGTTAGGGATTAGTTGATCACTACTATAGATTCTCATGTATGGAATGTCTACATCATTATTTCTTTTCAGCAATGCTCTAATATCACTTCAATATCCAAAATATCAATTATCAGCTGCAGTCCCTATGGTGCACTGTGCTTTCATTTTTTTCTTGACCCATTATGGATCAGTGCATTATAAATATGTCCTTAAAACAATGCCAGTGGTACTGATGGAAATGCTGGTTCTAGGGTGGTCAAAATGAAATCACTCATACATTTTCAGGAGGAGGAAGACCAAATTGATGAATCACCTGGAGCCATCTGCTGCTATTAAAAATCTCCACCTGCAATAAAAACCAAAGCAGCATGCATATAGAGTGATTATTACCTGAAACTTGAATTTTTACAGACTGTCAATGAAATTATACTTCTTCATTAGATTAGTATATTTGGGGACTTACAAAGATGTAGTTACAAAAAAAAGCATCCTACGCAAACATAACTTTTGAAATATCGGAAGACTACACTGTAATACCCTAGATATATTAAATTGTTTTGACTTTTAATTTTTTTTATTAAAATGCAGTTTCATCATTTTCCCTTCCCTTTCCTTCCTTCAACCCCTCCCATGTATCCCTTTCTCTCTATCAAATTTATGACCTCTGGCTCTTTTTCTTTAATTGTTGTCACACACACACACACACACACACACACACACACACACACACACACACACTGTCTGCTCAGCCCATATATTACCTGTATGTATACAATTAAAAGACTAATCACTTGGCAATAACCAGTTGAGGGGTGGTGGTGGTTCTTCCCTGGTAAAGACTGTTTTCTCCAGTCTCAATATTGATCAGTTGCCTCTAGTTCTTTCTCTAGTATTGGGGTCCACTGAGCTTTCTCCTGTCCACATTAGCAGGTCTGTTGACATCACCCTTGTTAAGGTCTTACTGACTTTTAAAAAGTGAAACAGGATGATGTTCCAGGCCCCAGAAACATCAACATGGGTTGACAGAGGATGAAATTGCCAAGTTGCAGGAGCCCCGGTTTCCATTGGCAAGGTTGTCACAGCTTAAGCAATTGGTGGGACAATTCCTAAATAAGTTGCCAAATGATGTGAATGTTTATCTGTGAGACAAAGCAAGGGGAGTGAAGCTGACGGGGCAACTCTGTCAGTAACAGTGACAGCAGTGACCCAAGCATACACCATTCTTTACTTTTGCCTATACAAGCATGTCCACACCACTGCCTGGAGAGGAAGACAGATTCACTGATTGTCAGCACTGTAGCTGATCGTATGTGTTTGTTAGATATGGGCTGGATAAAGAAGCTCAATGGGACATACTGCTGGGCCAATCTTTGTTAACTCTTACAACTACAGAAGAGACTTTAAAACTGTTGCTAGCTTCAAGATACACAGTCACGTGGAAGGGATGTGCTGTGTTATGCACAGATGGTGCTCACGCAATGGTATCCAATAAGAATGACTGTTCCATGTATTCAAGCTGTTGTACTGGAAACAAGATCTATCCACTGTTTCACACATGGGGGATGCTCTCACCATCTGAGATTTTTTTTTAAAGATTTAATAAAAGAACCTAATGAAAATATAGATCATCAACCATCTTAAGGATAGCAAATTAAATCCACGACTTCTCAGCTTTGCAAAAACACCGGCGCTGATTTCAAACATTGCTGTTCCCGTAGGAATGCAATGAAAAGCTTCGTGTCTTCGGTGATAAATCTTACACGATGTATAAGAACAAACACATACTTTGGATTAGTTTTGTAAATCGTCATGTTGAAGATGTATTTTCTCTTTTAAATAAGCTAGTGTTGCCGTCTCAAGGCAAGCAAATCCCCATTATTCCACATGATAGGAAAAGTGACCATGATGAATGCAGATGTGACTCTGTGGGACATAAGGACCTGATACAGTGAGCTGGATTAATATATTGAATGGCCTTATAAAAACTCATTTAAGATGAAATAAAGAAAATATCCTGAAAAATTGCAAATACTTAGTGATAGATCTCCCCATAAATACTTAGCAGAGGAAATAAATTCAAGGAATAAGTGAGTGCTACAGTTTTATGTAGGTAGAGTTTTCCTGCCTGGCCCACAGTCAGGACAAATCTCTCTCACCCGCCAGTCCCAAGCCGCTCAGACCCGACCAAGTAAACACAGAGACTTATATTGGTTACAAACTGTATGGCCGTGGCAGGCTTCTTGCTAACTGTTCTTACAGCTTAAATTAATCCATTTCTATTAATCTATACCTTGCCACGTGGCTTGTGGCTTACCGGTACTTTACATCTTCCTTGTCCTGATGGCGGCTGGCAGTGTCTCCCCCCCCCCCCCCCAGCTTCCTGTTCTCTCAATTCTCCTCTCTGTTAGTCCCGCCTATACTTCCTGCCTGGCCACTGCCAATCAGTGATTTATTCATTGACCAATCAGCAACACATTTGCCATACAGACCATCCCACAGCACCTCCCCTTTTCTTTTCTTAAAAAGGAAGGTTTTAACCTTTGCACATCTCCAAAGTTAGTTTGGTATATTTGGGAATTTGGGCGTAGCTTCTCTTACTACTTCCTGCTGCAGGGGGGGCGCTGTATCTTCTGGGGAAACAATATTTTAGGATTATGGAGTAGTCCATGAGGGTGTATCATCTGAGCCAGTTGCCTTGAAACGGTTCTGGATGTTGGATCATCTGGGCCATGGTGTCATCGGAGACCTTTCAGGTGGTCTTGGCTGGTCAAACCTGATGTGTCTTAATCTTGAACAAATCCATAGCCTCTGGCTTTCTGTGGAAACAAAAGAGACTCTTTTCCAAAGCAACATATCCTTATATCCAAATTTTGAAGTCAAGGTACCTTTAAAATATACATTTTGGCATAACTCAACATCTTTTATGATCAAATGTTTTTCTGCAGTTAAAAATCCCAAAGACAACACAATCCAGATTCTCTGTGTAATATTCATCTTTATGTGGCTTATTTTTTATATTAATTTTACTGTCTCTTTAAAGACTTTATTTTTTAAAACTATGTATTTGTTTCTATAACTGTATATACCACCTTTTTTTGTCTCTTTCAAGCCTACGTACATTTTTACACACATTGTAAACTATTACATCTGAATCTGTCTTATTGTGAATCTATTGCCTTAAACTGCAGCAGTTGTGGCCGCTGGCTCCGCCCACCTCAGCTTCCCAACATGGCGGTGGTTTACCGTCAGCTCTGGGAGCTATGTGGGTCTATGCTTTTATCCAAGCAGCGTGTAGCCCAGAAACCTCTTTTTTTGTTTTGTACTAGTAAAGACTAAATCCACCATGCAGCTTAATGTGCCACTTGCAGAGGCCTCATTCCCGCCATACTGCAGGTCGAGCGCGCACACCAGAAACCCACCAGTAGCTCAAACCCGCAGCTGCCGCTCATTTGAGAGAGACAATTAGGAACTGTTTTTAGCTCCATTTTAGAATCTTTTTTCTCAGTTTTTAGGTGGAAACTCTTGCCACCACGTTGGACGCCATTTGTAGGTAGAGTTTTCCTGCCTGGCCCACAGTCAGGACAAATCTCTCTCACCCGCCAGTCCCAAGCCGCTCAGACCCGACCAAGTAAACACAGAGACTTATATTGGTTACAAACTGTATGGCCGTGGCAGGCTTCTTGCTAACTGTTCTTACAGCTTAAATTAATCCATTTCTATTAATCTATACCTTGCCACGTGGCTTGTGGCTTACCGGTACTTTACATCTTCCTTGTCCTGATGGCGGCTGGCAGTGTCTCCCCCCCCCCCCCCCAGCTTCCTGTTCTCTCAATTCTCCTCTCTGTTAGTCCCGCCTATACTTCCTGCCTGGCCACTGCCAATCAGTGATTTATTCATTGACCAATCAGCAACACATTTGCCATACAGACCATCCCACAGCAGTTTTATAGTTTGGCCCACATTACCAAATATCCCAACACACTCATATTTAAATACATTTTAAGTGGGATCTTCTGAACATTTATTCAGCTAAAGTTACTGAAGAAATGTGATGACAGCATGAGCTGTGATATCACCCATGTTGTGTCTGTGGCAATAACTGATGTCCCATTTCTGTTAAACTTTATAGGTATTTGTTCATAAATGAGTCCTCTCTTCATGAACTTATGATACTCTCATTAAACCAACACTTTAATAATAGCATTCGTAGAGGACCTTATGAAATTTTGTGTACTGCTCCTTCAAAGAGAGCAGTACTGCTAATACTCCTAAAGCCCCATGCTTTCCTTCTAATGGTCCTTCATATTATACAGTAGGCTGTTTTCTGTGTGTTAAGATTACCATGATGGTTACTTTATCATGGGTGTAGTAATCTTTAAAATGAGTTAAAGTACTTGTTCCATTAAGAACTCTTAACTTGGAGCTCCCAATTGATTAGTTTTAGTATTTTTTTAATGCTTCATTTTTGTTTGAACACTTATATGCATATTCTTTAGACATTCTGACTCGCCTTTGTTTCATTCCATGTGTCTTTTCAAAGAATCTCTTTTGGACCAAGTTTCAGAAATCCTTTTAAATAATCAATAAATCCTATATGTTTACATTTTAATAGATCTCTGAGTGCTTGACTTTTATCTTTTAATTTTATTATATCTTCATTTCTTCATTTTATTTTACATTTATTATCAGATAATTGTTTCCTAGTAATTTTAAGATATGAAGTTTACACTGAAATATGTCAGCTACTCACTTATTTTAGAAAGCCATTATGTGTTTATTGTCTCTGCTATAAACTTTAGAAGCTAACCAGCTGTGCTGGTGATCTCATGGTCTCCCACATTATTGGGATAATAACACTGTTTATCCCTCCTTTTATCATTTTGCTCTTCAGGCAATTCTTAGTAGCTTTTAATAATGTTCAAATTTCATCCACAAAAGTAACCTTCTCTCTTTGACCACACATCTCTCTTCTGTGAGTGGCCCATCCCCTCTCCATTGCTTTCTTCTGGAAAGGATTGGCAATACCAGCTGTCCCCATTTATCATGTGCCTGGGCTTTAGCCAAATGCCTGCCCTGATTTTGTTCCTACTACTACGTGGCTGCTTCTTGGTCCTTTGTGTTGTGTTTCTGCCTTCATAGTCCTCACATCTTTATTCTGAATCTTTTATCTCCTCTTTTGGAGGCATCCAGTCAAAAAGTTCCAGATGACACCCACATACAGATGACTTGCTATGTATGTCTATAGTCACAGACACCCCTGGCCCTAGGCTCAGAGTCTTCACATCTGTCTTTGCCTCTGCCTTCTCGACAACTCTAGGACAGCAAAAACACCTTAAATCAATGTGTCTCTAACTGAATTTCAAGTTGTTTTCACTATGCTGATTGATTCTTGTATCATGATAACAAAGAGAGTTATGAGAAAGCCAAGAGTCAGCAATGAGAAGAGTGGCAGGGAATGTGACTTGAGAGGTTGCCCACACTAGAACGTGACTATCCCTGCAAGTCATGGTAAGGACTTTAGACTCCTTTGATCTTATGATCTCCCACACCATTGGGATAATAATGCTACTTATTTCTACTTTTATCACTTTTCAGGCAATTCTTTATTTTTGAAACACAAAGCCATCTGAAGATTTTCAATAGAGAAGTGATCATATGTGTTTGCTAAGGGTTGTTGTTGTTGTTTTATTTTCATCCATGGAGAATGTTGGAAAGAATAAACAGAAAATCCAGGAAGTCTAGTGCACAGGTTTAGGTAATGGGTAACTTGAAGAGGTTCTTCAGTGTTAGCAATGCAAGAGACGAGATTTTGATACTGTCTCAGGGTAAACTAAACAATATTCTTGATGGATTATATAGAGAGGGTAAGAGAAAAAGAAGAATCCAGAACCACTCCTGGGCTTTTCAGTGACATGCTCTAATAAGAGGACATTTCCAAGAAAGACACATGTAGGCAGACACTAGAATCAAGAGATAAATTTAAACCCTGATGATCTGAGATGCTCACTAGACATTAGGTGATATTGCTGGGCAATGGAGTTAAAAAGTTGAGTTCAGAAGAGATCAGAGATGTAGGTGTAAACTTGGGAGTCATTAGAGACACCATGGGAAACTGAGACAAGAAGATCCAAGCACATAAGCTGTGCAGAGTGGTTTTAAAAGTCAGGCTTTGTGTGTGTGTGTGTGTGTGTGTGTGTGTGTGTGTGTGTGTGTGTGTGTTAACTACCACTGACCATGATTGACTTGAGACAAGAGAAAAATCTTCGAGTAGGTTTGTCAAACATCTTTCCAAACCGATCTTACTCTGAAGCCCCTACCTCTTTGACTTAGCACCTTATTTTGTGATTTAGAAATATCTAATATATCAATCAAACCTTTTGCATAATTAAGCATCCAGTTCAAGAGTTAGGGAGGTTGTTCAGTGGGTGAAACATTTGCTATTCAAGCATGAGAAACTGATGTAAATGTTGGATATGTCAGAGCTTCTGCCAGGCCTGCACTAGAGGTATGCACACTTGGGTGTCGTGTGTGTGTGTGTGTGTGTGTGTGTGTGTGTGTGTGTGTGTGTGTGTGAGAGAGAGAGAGAGAGAGAGAGAGAGAGAGAGAGAGAGAGAGAGAGAGAGAAACCCAGAGGCTCACTGATCAATCAGTCTAGTTAAAACAGTAAGTAACAGTAAGAGGCTGTTCCTCAAAAAAATAATATTGATGGTAATCAAAGATATCAAACCTGATGCCAAACTCTGGCTTCCACACGCACTGCACAACAGCACCCACCCGCCAATTAACACCTACTTGCACATTGAAAAGGGAAAAAAAGTCCAAATGCAGAAAAGCCATGCTACTGCAGGTTTCGGCATCATGGATTTCTTTACTTCAGCAAAGAGTTTTACAATGTTGTTAGTTCATTTCAAAAAGAAAATTCCTCCAAGGTTGGTATGCCTCATGTTTCATGGCTTGCCCAAGCCCTCATTTCAGCACTATCATTCCTGACCTGGGACTCTTGGTGCCTATGAGGTATGTTTAAACATAATTCTTTACTTTCACCCACAGTTCACTCCTCACCCAGAAATACTGACACTGCTTCATTTTCCGTGATCACATCTTTGATATATGGAGCTATATTTCCTGTAGTTTTCTAGTTTATTAATCTTGTTTTCCAATGTTAGCCACCAAGGTAGTCCCTTAATAGATTCAACTTGGAAACCCTTGGAGACACGAAGGCATGTAGATGCCATATTGTTTTCATGAAGATCACAAAGCCAATGAGACCCTGTTGGGCTTAGATTTCCTCAGTGAAATAGAGTGATTAATGTATAAAAGCGAACACAGTCCAATTCTTATATTCCTGAGATGTTTCCATTGATATGGCAGATTGAATAGTTTATTAGAATGAGTGTGTCAAAGAAATACCAGCTGCCATTAACCCTTAATACTGTTACGTTATTATAAAAGATTCACAATGTTTCACATGATAGATTTTACAGAGAACTCCCCAATTTATGTATATGTTCCTTGTGGGCTTTGAACTCTGAAGAAGTAAATACCTTGAGTAATTCCATGCTTGAACCAACAGAAGGGTTTTGTTTCATGGCATTTATATTCATAAGCACTTAAGTCCTCCTCAAGCTAGACCCCCACCCATCTCCTTATTCTACCATCTAGATGACATACCCTCCAGCTCTATGTAATCCTCCACATTCTCCAGACACATCCGGCTGTTTCCTACCTGTGCCCTTATTCGTGTGTCTCATCGTATTGGGACCTCCTTTGTTTCATTACCCCCTATGTAAAAACTGATCGGCTTTTCTTCCAAGGCTTAGTTCAGGCAACATCTGCTTATGAAGGCTTTCCAATTACCGCTGCTGCAACCATCAGTAGTACTTTCTCTTACCCTGCAAATGCCTCAAACTGTTACAGCCATTATGTCTTATTCCATTCATTTATTTTCATGTGTTTATTCAGTTCACTGAAGGTTGACATACTATGTGTACTTAATGGCAATGCATCTATACAGTTCTGGGTATGTAAAGAGATGGTTAACAATACTTTGCTATATTCAAGAGTGATATTCAAAGTTAATGACCATAATAAACAATCTGAATAGCTGTTCATTCAATCATAAGGGACACCAGACGGTGCCCATCAGCTGAGCTAGCTTCTCCAAGTTGGCTTAAGTTGTATTACATATTTTGTTCTTTATTTGTTTGATGGTCATGGATCTGGTGTAATATATGAAAAAATAATTCCCTAACTCAGTACGTATTCCTTCTCAGAACCAAACATCTTAAAACAGCGTAAGTTGATATACCACCCATTGCTTTATAAAACCATGTTAAGTTCCATGACAGAATCTCATCAGATCTTCATACTAACATATCTTCCAAATTATTTGCATATACATACTGGTAACATACAGGCTGAGCAGGTGGTATATATATTTAGAGGGCATGAATTTGAAAGAGAGCAAGGGAGTTTGGAGTGAGGAAAGGAAAGGGGAAATGATGAAATTATATTATAATATCAAAAAATTATTTTTTTATAAAGCATTGATTTTTACCTTGTAAATGAGGTTTGGGTACTCCCTAGCAGTCCCCTATCTTATGAAGTATTTTTGTATTGCCTGGGACCCACCAGTTAGATCATGGAGAATGATGAAATTAGGAGCCTTTCCTTGAAAGCTTATTTATACAGCATCTAGAACCGTCTCAGCTACTGATAATGTCCAACAAAACTCCACTCACAAACAGTTCATGTTTCACACTATGAAAGCGATTAAGTGAACCAACAATAGCAAACCAACCATGGATACGGATAGGGAAGAGAGAGGCTGCTGAAGTGGGTACATCATTTTGGACTCATGGATTTAGAAATACTTTTCCTCTGAAGACACAAAATGAAAGTTAAATTGAAACTTGAGTGAGTAAACAAACCATGGTACTTTCCATTGTCGACATGTAAAGGTACACATGGAGAGAGACAGATAAGGTACACAGGAAGAGATAGATGCCTTAGTCATCAAGGTCTAAGATTGAACTTTTAGAATTCCAGCACGCAGGAACACAAATCACGTGAAATGCTATTTAATCTTTAAAGAGTATTTACAACAATCCAATGGCCCCTAGAATAAAAGCGGTTGAGGGATGTGGCAGACCATGATGGAGGGAGGCAATAAAGGAGAAGGCTCAGCTTGAAGTACAGCATAACCATATAACCGGGTGACTTACACCTCCCTGCTGAAGGCAGCAGACTCGCAGTTACGAAACCGGTAATCTGTTCTACTGTTTTTTAATCAGATGTTGGCATTATCTGCCACTAATTGCTTTTTCATTTCCACTTGTAATTATTCCATTGCATGTTTGTAGTGAGAAGCTGAAAATGAGGCAGATCACTGAGAAAGAATTAATTGTTAATGAATAATCATCAGTAGGAAGCCAATTTCATTATCTTCAAAGAGGTAGCCAGAGATTAGCCACTAGCTGTGGGTCCCCTGCTTTCTGTGCATGACTGTAAAGTAATCACAAATAATCACGCCCTCCAACTTCATCAATTATTTTCTATTATGTGGATTGATACCCATTTTTGTCTTTGTTGTTTAATTATAATGGCAGTATTCATGCTGGGGAGTGCTAATTGGAAGGTGTTACATTCAGTGGGCTCTAGGCCTAATTATTAGAACATCTTCTTCATTAGCACATGATCCTACAAGGGTTGCATGGCAGGAGTTACTCATTTCCCCAGCTACAGGAATATCATATTAGGAAACTTTTGCACATCTTTATGCCAAGTAACACAGAAAATCTTCTGCCTGCCCAAAGTAGTGCAGCTACCAACAGACATTAGTAAGTAAGCCAAGTCGGATTATTTAATCTGAGGCTTTGAACACAAAGCCTGTATCTGCCCCAGAAGCTGGGCCTGCCAGGACTGTGGGCAGGTTTCCATTTGTCGTCTGTTTCTTTCTAATGCTTAGCCTCCCACATGGATCACATGACCACTGAGGATGCAGGGGCTCTCATGAGAGCCCTGTTAGCTTCTAATGGTCTCTTCCTGAGATGAGTTGGAAGTCAGGATAGAAGAGTCCTACTATTTGCTGTTTCTGGGGTCTAATGATGTCACTCTATCAGAATTTATTTAGAGAAAAATAGATATTCCTTCCTCACACTTGGCTGGAACATTGTAGGTTCTCGCGGCACCTCCATGTTGATTGGCATGCAGTGGCCTTTAACAGGGCCTTATTATTGCCTGGCAGACCTGCTCTCGCTTCAGAAGCTTCTATGTTGCAAAACTACCCACCGGCATAGCACGGGTCCATTCGCCAGCCTTCACTTCCCATGATGCTTGGCACCTCCGTGAACATAACGAAATATGCTCCCTCCAATCTGGTAGAGCTTCCTTGGTGCTTGTAATCACTCCCAGGCAATCGAAGCCTGGTTTCTAAAAGAAGTCACAGGTAAATAAAGGCCTAGCACACAGCTATCTTGACGTTATTGGATTACAGAACATGCTTTTGAAACATACGCAGGAAGAAAACTTTGCAAAAGAGATGGAAAAATTGGGTAAAGAGGAAAGAGTGTGGGCTTTGGTGATAGCACCTTCAATGGTGTTTGATGTGTGAACCAGCGTATAGTATTAACTCTCTTGGGGTCTCAGTTTCACTCCCTGGGTTATTATAAAGAGTAAAAGAGATATACGAAATTTCTATATAAAGCGCTTAACCTAAGGTCTGGCCCAGGGTGCTTTCTGGAAATGAATCAGAAATTTCTAAGTGTTAACAGGTGCTGCACAGGCAAACTTGGTATGAGAATGAAAACCCCACAGCCAGGAAGTTATATCTCTCTTCAGGATCCAGATTCCTTCCATGCGATGCTGCTTCCATGTGGTTTCCAAGATCATCCGGAAAGGGCAAGTAAGCAATGGCAGAGACTGACATTCCCACATGCTAAAATCCAGCTGTCGTGCCTAAGAAGTATGCTTTTCTGTGCACCATCAAAAAGACAGGGTGGAGAGAACACAGAACTGTCTCAGCTACAGTGTGTCAAACACCATGATCAGGAGGCCTTCTTAAAAACATTTATTAGAAATACATTAGAGATGTTTGGGAGCAGGGACAAGACTAAATGACTCATTAAGGAATATCACAGAAGTAAACGGAGAATAGAAGCCTAGAACAGGGTAGGCACTAATTAGAGAGTGCCAGCCAAGAGAAATTCCAAGCTTAAATGGTGCTTCTGTGGAGACAGGTACGTTATGATGTCAGGGAACACTGGATTGGGAAAAAAATGATTAAAGCATAGCAATTGCCACTGTAAATAGGTCAGGTAGCTCTGGCCACTGTTGTAACGATCAGGGGACGAGCAACCACAGAGATCTGAACTTTGAAAAGCCCATCCTTGAGAAGAGGTGGGTTTCCAGTGAATAGAATCGCTTGATGAAAATCCTACTGAGACATTTCCTAGAACGTAGTAATCAGATTATTCTTTCACATAGTGTCTTAAACTCAAACACAAGAGATTGATAAGACTATGTTCTTGGTTTTTTCTTTGTTGTTGTTGTTGTTGTTAAATGAGAGGCTTGGTAGGGGGTAGTGAGCAGTAGGAGGAAAGAAGCAGCATGCACTTAGACACACCCACTTTTCGTAGCATTTCTAATGTTGTATGTGAGAAACACGATTGCCTGACAGATTCTCTCATTTATTAAAGAAGTAAAATTCTGTTGGTATTTGTGGATGTCAAGCTATAAGTTACTATAGCATAAAATGTTTTCTTCTGTGTAAGTAATATTCTAACACTCCTTGTTTCTCCACCTGGTTGGGTCTCACTTGTTCTTGGTTATATGACATTTCACAGAGCAGTTAGCAGGCACTTTGAGATCCTGGCATTATTTGTGATGTGGGTGTCAGAGTAGGCTTACTAATGATTAACTGTTTCAACCCCTAGGATCTTTATCAGCCACTCATATGCCTTTGATGAGATATGTCACCCTGCCACGCCAGTCCTAACCACAGTGGCAGCATGACTGTTGTACTTAAAATTATAATCTGAAGACAATGACGAAGGTGATGATGATGATGGTGATGATGATGATATTCTCAAGTTTTGGTTGTTTTGTGCAGAACTAAGGGATCTTTGGACTGGCATAAATGTTAAGAAGGATAGTGATCTATCTTCAGTATCAACTATTTTCTGGTAAAGGCTAGACAAGATGTGCATTCCCAGAGGGCATCATGGGATTTCTGAGGGAATGCAGGCTTTCTGGAGGTAGGGTACTCCACTCTCACATTCCTTCTTTATGTTTTCATTTGATCCACATTTTCAGAATCAGCTCCAACTTTTTTTTCATTTTTATTTTGAATTGCTAGATAGAGTTGTACATTTATATAATGAATTTGTCACTTTCACTCCATCTCCTTCTCTCCGCCCTCTCTTTCATTGAAACACCCTTTCCCATCAAGTTCTCTTATGTCTTCTTTTTATGTGTGACCTATTGGGTTTATTTAGAGTTTTATTTTTGCCTAGTATGGATGGGAGGTTAGCTAATGGAGCAAGGGAATCATCAGTGGCTACACCATTGGAGAAGATGACACTTCCTCCCCCAGAAATCCAACTTTCTATAACATTTTTGTGCAACAATACAGATGTCATGTATTTAAGTACACATGACAGTTTTATTTATGTGTGTTCTTTTATGCTAAATAAATAACAGTTATGATCTAGTTTTCTCTCCAAAGCTTACTTCAACCATTATCCCTTAAAGCCATTTCTTCACAGTGTTTCACTGATGAGCAAGAGACATGTCAAGAAGAGAAATTCAAACTAGAGAGTTTTGAGCTTTCTGAGTATTTTAGGGTATAATGACAGCTATAAATCCAATTAATACAGGTTTAAATATTACAAAATGTTTCTTCCTGAAGTCAAGGAAGAAACTTACTAGTAATGTTATTCTTTAAAGCATATCAATATGAAGTTTATAACACATGAGAATAGGTGCTGTGGGATGTTCTGTATGCTGTGAATATATGTTGCTATGATTGATAAATAAAATGCTGATTGGCCAGTAGCCAGGCAGGAAGTATAGTGTAGGCGGGACAAGGGAGAGGAGACTGCTGGGTGGAAGAAGGCTGAGTGAGGAGATGCTGCCAGCCACCGCACGATGAGTAGCAAGATGTAAGTTACCTACTGGTAAGTCACAAGCCACATAGCAAGGTTTAGATTAATAGAAATGGGCTGGGTTTAAGTGTAAGAGCTAGTCAATAGTTAGCCTGAACTAATGGCCAAGCAGTTTAATTAATATGAGCTTCTGAGTGATTATTTTATAAGCAGTTGTGGGGTCCATGGGGCTGGGCAGGACTGGAGAAAACTCTAGCTACAAATAGGTCTTGATACAGTTAAGGAAAGTACTAAAATGTCTTTGGCAGAATTCTTTTGTCAGTCAATTCAACCAAATACATAGCATTGAACCCGAGTCATTTGAGAAGTGGATTCTGACTCTAACACAGGTGAGCAGATAGACTCTGGGAAAGGTGCTAAAACAGGCCTGATGGTGACAGATGAGAACAATACCCATACAATGCTAGCCTCCCACTTCGCAATCTCATATCAATTTTAACACTTTATACCTTATCAGAGAGTTCTTATCCTCTGACATGTCCCCTCTTGGTATAAGTCAGAAGCTACAAATACAAATCAAGTCAGAGAATGACTGCATTTAGAGCCAGTTTTCTATTTGAAAATAATAGCAATGTTAATTTCAGCTTGAGAATGATGGGTTTTGTGTAGTGATATAATGGTACAGATTATAACAGTGCCATCTATTTCCATAAAATATGCTTCAGATGGGCTACCTTTTTATATTTCAACCAGGGTAACTTCTGTCACATTTTTTTGGCATGAAACTGACAATCTATTAAATAAATATTAATCCCTAGCAGTCTTCAAAGCAGGCTCAACCATATCTGGATTTTAAATAACTTCATTAATTGCTTAACTACCCTTTCCCTCAATTCCTGTGGGATTCTTTGATGCTAGTCATTCTAATGAGTTACCAAGTGATTCATGACTCCAACCTGTTATCATGCAAAATACATTTCCAGTTGGAAATCTTTGCAGATGGTTTTGCCAGAAAGTAAGTAACCTGCTCAGATTTTAGAGAAGACAAATCCCATATTGCAGTGTATAAGAAGAGGGGTTGGCTTTCTTTCCCCAGTAGCACTAAACAAGAAAATAATATACTCCAAATTCAGTTTGGACAATGTATGATCCAATTAAGGGATCCTACTTGAAAAGTAAAAGAGGACCCGATTAGCTATGAGTGAATTGTTCATGGCAAACTTTTAAAGTCTATACTGGCCAAGACCCCAAAATTGTCAGCTACCACATCATTTTTCTCCTTCTGAAGTATCCAAACAAATAGATTCTTTTAAATTTATTTTGATAAGAAATTGATAAAGTAGCTGGTTTTTTGTTTGTTTGTTCGTTTTTCGGGAGGACCGAACCCAGGCAAGTGCTTAACCACTGAGCTAAATCCTCAACCCCAAGGTAGCTGTTTTTTAAAGGATGTGAAGAAATTATATTTAAAACCTGTCTTTCAAAAATACATTTCCAGGGCTGGAGAGATGGCCCAGTGGTTAAGGAAATCGACTGCTTACAGTCAATTCTGGTTGAGGAACCACTCAGTCCTTACGAAGGAACCAGATTTGGTTTCCAGTCCCCATACAGTGACCCACAACCACCTGTAACTCCAGATGCAACACCCTACTCTGGCCTCCGTGGGCACCAGACATGAGCTTGGTACACAGATATACATTCAGGAAAAACACCAATACACGTAAATATTTTTTAATTCCTACTTCGATGGCAATTAAACACTGTATTCTTTTTAATTAAAAAAATATATATGCAAACGTACATAGGTATATACATACATACATTTATACAGTTGTATTACTGGGAATGAATATTATGGTGATTGATATTAGAGGGTCTTCCTAACCTTCCTATAGAAGAGAGCATATCCCTAGAATTACAACGTTATAGAAGAAAGCTACTATTTCCATTCTATAACATCCACTTTTTTTCAAATACTGTCATGAAATACTAAATGACTTATCTTTGTGAATGTTCTCTTCTACTTAAGATACCAATCCAGATTTCATGATGATATGTGTAGAATTTAATTTGACTTTTGGAGTTTTCAGAAAACTAGACATGAATTGCCCTTCTGGCTAGAGGACTGTTTGGATTCCTCCTGCTGCCAGCTTCCTGTCTATTTATTCAACTTTACTCCACACGGGTTCTGTTGATTTCATTTAAATTGCACCAACTTGCACAGATAGATCTGCCCTAGAGAAGTTTGACTCTTTTAACATTCTACTCACCACTAATGTTCCTTTTTCATTTGAGCTTTTAATTTGGATGAATTCCAAATTACTAATTATTCTGATAGAAATCCTACTAATTGCACAGGGCACCATAATAAAGAATGGAGATGCGATTCACAGGATTCTCCTTGTGGTATTCTAATGCCTTGTGGTTTTAAAATAGCACCAAGGCCCCTTTCTTCCAGAGCTGTTATCTAATGCTATTAAAACCCTTGGTGCCCCTTGTTTTCCTAATGCTGAGCTAACTTAGATTCAGCAGGTTTCTGGAGAGCTCTCAATCTCTAGATAGGTTTTAAATTTGACCAACAAGGACAGTTTGAGGAAACATAGTGATCTCTGCTATTGATAGAAGAATAATTCACAAAAGTTGTGCTAAACACATGCAAACACAATGGAATACATTTTGTTTTCTTGCACCTAGCACTGTTTATTATTGGATCCTGGTTGCTTGCTTCTTGGTTTGTGCTAATGCAGTGGATTAAACTGGCGGTTCTCATTCTTCCTTCCCACCTCATGTCCATTTCTTTGGCTAAGCACTTTCCTGTTTGTTTGTGACCTGAGTGATTTCCTTTGTCTTTGGCTACTGGATGCAGGTATACAAATGGCTTTAAGCAATATGTGAAAACAGCTTTAGGGCACACTGCTTATTTCACTCTTTATTTTAATCTCAGGTGTCTAGAATTTTGTAGAGATTTGTTCGGTGTTCGTGAGAAGTTTCATAAACATTAATGTAACAGCCATTGAAAGTGATGTTTCTCAACCATTTCTTTTTTCTTTTCTTTTTCTTTTTCTTTTTTTTCTTTTTGGCTATCCTTGGCTATTCTAGTAGCCTCAACTGCAAACTTCCACATGTAATAATAGGTTTATCAAATGAACAAACTTGTGACTTGCTATCCTAAAGAGTCTCAACCAGTGTGGTATGTTTCTCGTTGATGTGACAATATCTGACAAAAATCTATTTAAAGGAAAAAAGAATTTTTGTGACTCATATTTGAGGATGAAGTCAATTACAATGAGAAAAGCATGATGGTAGGAGCCTGAGGTAGCTGGTCATAGCGTGTCCACAGGAAGCAGAGAAAGATGCATAATTAGCTGGCTTTCTCCTGTGTTCCTTTCATTCAGTCCTAGAGACCAGCCCCAAGGATGGTACCACCTATATTTAAGATGGGTTTTCTCTCCGTAGTTAAACCTTTCTAGAAACACCCTTTCAGACACAACTAGAGGAGGAGAGATGTGGCTCAGTGGTTAAGGGCACTGACAGATAAAACTAGAAGAGTGTCTCCTAAGTCATTCTAAATCTAAACTAGTTGACAATGAAGATTGGTCATCAGATCATTTCTTTGTCTTCCTTAACTATTTCAGAGACCATTTCCACAGATTTTCCCTGGCCCAGTTCATATTTACCCACTCAAAACAATAAAAACTTCAGCTCATGAAAAAAAACAAAAACCATTGGTAAATGATGTGCAGATCAAAAAAGACTGCTGAAAGGAAAACCATGTGAGACTCAGCGTTCAATATGATGCTTTATCTCGCTTTGGGTTCTATAGTAAAGTGAAGAGTGAATCATCCACATTTCCCTTTGAACGTACCTCCTTCTTCTTCCCTCATCAAACCCAACTCTAAAACACACCTGGAAAAGAGATATTTATGAGAAACTGTGGGCAGTATTGCCTCTCATCAGGAGATTTGTATGTTAATGTTCCTTCACTTGCTCACTCATCCAGGATTTCTCCCTGGTCGCCTTACCTAGTACAATGGAAAGTATCCAGGGTATGATGATGGCTGAGATAAGCTTGGTATCTTTCTTAGGATTTTTGGGTTGAAGGCAGAATGAGGGTATGGAGCTGACACTGGACAAGGGTACCACAAACTGTGAAGTGTGCTAAGGGTTGCTAATCCGTCAACAGAGATAGGGAATTCCCCTGGGAAAATTGGGTTTTCATAAGAAGAAGTTGAATTTGGTTCAAAACATACAAAGGAACCATTCCTGGAAAATTAACTGTACACAGAGATGTCTTACGATGAGAAAGATCATAATTTGCTTCAAGAACCAAAGGAAGTTGTGGAAAGAAAAGGTAAGAGAGATCCTTGATGGGGGTGTTTGGAATATTGTTCAAGCTTTTTTGATTGTCAAAATAGTGTCTTAGAATACTTTTAGGATTACTTCCTATTCATGTTTAAAAAAGCAGAAATCTGAGTGGCCTCCAGTATTACCCAATCAAATTCTTCAGCTAGAGACTCTGGTCTATGTTTTTGTAGGCTCATGAGACAATTCTTATGCTCTCATTTTTTTTTTTTTTTTTTTTGGCAAGTCACTGGCTTAAATGAATAACACTTCCAAGGGTAAAAACATATATGAAAAAATTCACTGGAGACATCTTCCACTGGCAGATGATATGTGTACTTGGGTAGAACAGAGTATACCTAGAGCTCTCAGACACAATAGCAGATGGATCAGAATCTACCACCCTTTGGCCAGCAGAGTCACTGAGCCTCTGTAGGAATAGGGACATAAAATTCTTCCCAGGGAGGCATAATAGTCTTTCCATGTTCTGCCTTGAGGTAACATACCCAATAAGCCAGTATCAACTTGTTGTAAAGAAAATTTAGCTATAGTTTTTATATCATAATAATTTGGGGAAATTATTGGGGAAGACCTTTGGTGTGGATATTTACCTTAATAGACTATCACACTTGTCCAATTTCCTGAACTTGGCAATATGTTCAGTCCCTTTCCTCCCCAACATCCTGTGCTGGTTGGTTTTTGTCAACATGATGCAAACCTAGACATATCTGGAAAGATGGAATCTTACTTGAGCCTCCATCAGATTGGCCTTTTGCAGTCTATAGGCTATTGTCTTGATTAATGATTGATGTGGGTGGTTCCATCACTGGGCCAGATGGTCCAGAGTTGTATAAAAAAAGTAGGCTGAGTAAGCCATGGGGAGCAAGCCAGTAAGCAGCATCCATCCATGGCTTCTGCTCTGATTCCTGCCTTGAGTTCCTGCCTTGACTTCCTTAGATGATAGACTGTGGTGTGGAAACATAAGCCAAAATACTCTCTTCTCTCCAAGTTGCACTTGGCCATGGTGTTTCACAGCCCTAGAAGCCCTAACTAAGACACATGCAGATGTTTGTGAATAAGCAATGTTAAGAGCAATCACACATTTCTGCACGTTAGTGAGTTTTATTCTCAGTGCTTTCATGTTCGTTCCTATAGTTTATGCGGCTTATTTTTCATTTCACAATTACAAAATTTAAATGCTAAAGAAATGAAATGCAATTGTTAAAATAAATCCCATTTTTGTGAACACTAATTTGAATGCTTTTTAAGGTTTTGAAAATTGTTTTTAATATTATTTTCAAGTAAAGTACAGATTAAAAACAGAAAAGATTTAGGAAAATCGGAAATTGTAAATGGAATCTTCTGTGAATTCTTTAACGTGTGTTTTTATTTTATTACAAACAACAAAATAAGTGAAACAAATGTAATTTACCCCATTGAGGACGTAATACGATTTGTTACTTCAAAAATTCTATTTAAATCTCAATCTATGGGTCCCATAACCCCCTCCAAATGACTTTGGCCCTACATCCCAAGTTTGGTAAATGAATGGGTGTATTTCAATGAGGAAGGGGAATGAGAATGTGTACAAAAATTCCATATACAAATGTATTACTTTGTAAGCTAATTACAAAAAATAAAACATAGATGTTAAGATGTATGTACCTTTCTGTTATTGCAGTTTCCACCAACATTTTTGGTTGAATAAGTGGCTGTTAATTAATCTGCTCCCCATCACATCATCCAAGAATCTTTCAATTTAGAATGAACCGCAGGGCTTAGTACCCATCAGCTTTGGATGTTTCCTACTGGTGGGCAGTAGACTAAGTACATGACCATCTCCAGCCCTCGGTAAATGATAATCAAGTCTTTACAGCCTGCAATGTGTTATGCTTATGTCATGGTTCATGATTTATAGGTAACAGAGTGTTCTAAAGCAGGAATTCTTTCCTTCTTCAGAAAGGAGCCATCGTTTGCTCTTTTGATTTATTCCCCCACAGTGTAAAGTCACAGTGCAATTATTTCTGTCTAGAGAAATCCAGAGGTTATGGATGCCTCTAAGATAGAGTTCTTCACTCCACTTTTTTCCCTTCTCTGGTTATAATAGCAGGTGTAGCAAAAGTAGAGAACTTCAATTTATGCCCTCTCTTCCCATCTCCTAGAGATGCTAACTACCTTTCAGAGACAGCTTTAAGCCCAGCAAAGGAATATTAGCCAGAGGTGCTTAGAATTCATGTCCCTGAATTCTGGTCCCTGACCAGGGTGCCACATGTAAGCCATAAATATTGGCTGACAAGAATGGTAGTCCTAGATTCTGCTTTTACCATGAGCAGTAACTAAGTGTGATGTGCAAGGGCATCTGCACTTGCAGAGGCTGAATGAGGGTGAAACATTAGTTCTGGGTTTTGTGAAAACAAGATACTACCATGCACATATTAGAATGGCCCAAATCCAGACTGACAAGAAATGCTAATGAGTGCACTGAGCAGGTACAAATGGCCAGCCTTTGCTGATGTGAAGGCCACAGCCACACTGAAAACAGCTTTTTCTTTCATTAATTTTTTTTTCTGAGAGATAAAGAACACAAAGTTGGGTGAATAGGGACAGGAAAGAATCTCAGGTAGGGGAAAATATGATCAAAGTATTGTATGCAAAATTTTAACACACACATGAGGGGAGAGAGAGAGAGAGAGAGAGAGAGAGAGAGAGAGAGAGAGAGAGAGAGAGAGAGGTCTATGTGTGCCATGGTGCATCCATAGTGGTCAGAGGACAACTTGTGGAAATTGTTTCTGTTCTTCCACCACGTGGGCTCTGGGGACTGAATTAAGGTCCTTACTCTTGTGCCAAAAACCCTTGCTTGTTGCTTTATCTCATTGACCAGTTTTTGCTCTCTTATGAATACATGACACAGCAATATCATGCCACATGGTATTTACTCAAGGGAATTGACAAGTTATGTTACCACAAAAAATTCATATAAATGCATATAGCAGTATCTTTCATAATTTCAAAATGTGGAGGAGACATGTGCTCATGATCTCAGCACCTAGAAGGCTGAAGTCTGAATATCTTAAATTTAAGGGTCACCTGGGCTATATAGTAAGTTTGCCGCCAACACGGGCTAAATAGTAACACTCTGAAAAAAAAAATCAACTAACCAATCATTAAAACAAACCAAAAAAGAAACCAACCAACCAACCAACCAACCAAACAAACAAACAAAAAAACACCTTGGAAATGCCCATGATGTCTTTTAATACCTTAATGGCTAAACTGGTAGTTGATAAACAATGAAATGTTATTCAAGACTTAAAAGAAACGAGCTATCAAATGTTGCAAAGACAAGGAAGAATCTAACATGACAATCACTGCTAAGTGCAATGAGCCAGAGCCTACATACCCACCATCAAGGAATAAGAACATGTCTCCAACTAAATGGGATTGTGGGAAAGGCAAAGCCATGAACAATGAAGAGTCCAGTGACTGCTAGGAGTTAGAGTATAGAAGGTTTATGAGGCCCTGCAAATGTTTTATACAACACTACAATGATGGATCCGTGTTACACTCACATACTTTTTATATGTTTGTCTAAACTCATAGGATATATAACACCAAGAGTGAACTCTAACACAAAGCATAAACTTTGAGATTACAATGTGTCTAAGAAGTTTCATAGTCATAAAACAAGTGTACCCTTCTGTTAGGAAGCAATAATCCTAGGCAAGTTGTGTATGTGTTGGAGCAGAAAGGCCTCTGGGAACTCTACTTTTCAGCTTTACTGAAAACCTAAAATTGCTCTCCTCCAAAAATACAAACTTTTAAAATTCCAGTTTCTGCAATTATTTCCAATACTATACATTCACTAGCTCCCTATATTCTCACTTACTTAGAAACAATTTGTGCAATGAGCTCTATCTCAAGGACTCCTAGAATCGGAGCCAGTGAACAAATGATCAAGGGTTATTTTGTCTCATTTTTATGGCTGGTCTAGCAGTCATTTTTATATAGCTTTGTGATAGGTTATTTACACAGGGTACTAGCATCTCTCAATTTCAGAGTCTCTCTTCAGAATCACAGATATCTCAGCAATATTTTCATTGTGGGCTCTTGATGACAGATGGAGGATGATGTGTCTGCACATCTGATTTTTTTTTCTGAGACAGGGTTTCTCTGTGTGCACATCTGATTTTTAAAAATATCTCATAGTGAGCAAAATGTGTGTGTGTTCAGAGGTTGTCTTCTCTGCTCCATTCGTTTCCCATGCATCCTTTGCTAGCATGACAAATTGTCTGTCTAACAGAATTAGGTTGGGGAAATGTATACTAGATCGTGATGCCTTGTGAATAATTGACTAGCCACGCAGGTGTATAAGATTTCCAATGAGATTTTCCCTTTATTCTTTGGGGGTGGGGTGAGGACTATATATTATTAAAAGATTGTAAAAGAATTATTTCTAGGAGTGCGTTCTCATCTTCCTAACAAAATTTTGTACATATTATAGATTATGAAAACAGTCACTGCCTTTGCTGTCTTGTTTTTGGCATCAAAATTTCCTGAAGAAAATAGAATTTCATCATTTATTCTGACCACCATGGTAATGTTTTACACAACTGGCTTTGTTTTCTTCTGTTTGGGGGAGCAGGATGCTACACCAGCGTGGTCGTCTAATCATATTCTATTAAAACACTTTACCTGGTTACAATTATAATGTTGTAATAGCTCGTCTAATAACCTGTTCTGTGTTTATCCCTGCCAGTACTTTACTAATGATGTGCAGAAGAGTGACCTTCGGCTTACCCACGGAATCAAGTAGGTGGCTGACACACAACTTTGAAGGAAGGATGGATACGCAGAAGAGAGTGAGAAGTCTTGCATCCCCCCACCCCCACTCCTCTTCTTACCCTTCCTAGTGCTGTTGTAGACAGTGAGATCCAGGAGAAAGTCGAGGCAAGCCTAGTGGCAAGATAAGCTCCCAGCACCCTGAGGCCCTGCTCAGCCTGGACTCAATCCTGCCCCCTCTGGGGGAAGTGTGAATCTCTGTAGAAAAGTACAGTGAGGGAGCATTATTTAGAGACTATATAACAGTTTGGGCACAGTGTCAAATAGAAAACAATTACTGTTTTCACACAGGGACAAGGTCAGCCTTATATCACTCTTTATAGCACTTTCAGATCCTTTTATAGAGAAAATGTGTTGTGCCCAGCTTCACTATTGTGAGAACATTCTCTTTTTTTTTTTTCGAGACAGGGTTTCTCTATGTAGCTTTTGGAGCCTATCCTGGAACTCACAGAGATCCGCCTGCCTCTGCCTCCTGAGTGCTGGGATTAAAGGCGTGTGCCACCATGGCCCGGCTGTGAGAACATTCTTAACCTTTTAAGGTTGACCCCACAGAGGAGAACTGGAACTTCACACAGTCCTCTTTTCATGGCCTTGGAAGTTTGGATTACCAGGCCCCTCCCGCATTTCCCCATTTCCCTGATATATTTTGAGATTGCTGGCCTTTAGGACAATCACTAAAATTCTTATTGTCCTTATCATAGGCATACTTTATTTGGTGGATCCTAATCCAAAGGGAGCAGCAGGTATCCGTAAATGGTGTGGGCTCTGGAGTAAACCCTTGAGGTGAAAACCCTGACACTTGCTCATGATGCAGCCATAATCAAGTATCTTATCTAAAAAGTGAGATGGTACCTCCTTCGCATTAGGAAACAGGCCGGTGCCTGGGTCTCAGTGTCATACCTGATTGTCTCTCTTGTCTGTCTTTTGTTTGGAAGCTCTAGGTCTGACCACACTACAGTCACATCAAGGATTTGCCCTCCTTGCAGGCAGTTCGCTGTGTACTTTTCCTGTAACTTTCACCTTTCCGCATAATTCTCATCTTCATTTAGCTAACGCTGATTCATTTTTGGCATCCTAACTTTGTTACTTTCCTATGGAGGTCCTCTTTCCCTCTCGGCCTATTGGCTACCAGGTTGAGAGGGGAAAGAGACAGAAAGGGTGACAGAAAGCTTTGTTCGCAGCCCATGAGCACGAACAGAGACAGCACTCCTAGAGACAGATTTCAGTGAAACAGCTCAATTTTATTCGGGGGTATAAGAAATATATAGGATTGGGGAGCCTGGGGACAAACCCTAATTTGCATTAAGTGGCACATTCCTGTCACAAGGCTTTGTATGTGGCTCCTAGTGCAAGTCTTCTTAGCAGGGTGTCTGTGCCAAGGGTCAAGCTAAAGATGAATCAGGAATCTGGTTTTAGAAATTTCTTTTAAAGTCAGTCCTCCAGGCCCAGGGACATTCTCCAGATAAGGGCAGGTAGAGGTAGGCAGTTCTGCTGAAGGGAGGGAGCACCATATTGCTGAGTTTATTGAGATAAGCTGCGAGGCTATGGGGAGGCTGTGACCTCTGCCCAGCCAGCAATGTCTTCCAACAGTTTCCTAGGTTTGCCTAGTCTAGGCAGAGTTGTACTTAACCATTTAGTCATTGTGGTCTAGCACTTGTTCTGTCTTCTGGCCTCATGCTCAGGAGGGCTGGAGCCATGGTTCACTGTGTTAAGAATATGAATGAACCTGTCATTCATTCTTTCCTGTAGGGATATAATTCACAAAGAAAACCTGTGAGGAGATCATGATACTTCTCTGAGAAAATGTGCCCAGATTGGAGATTTAGATTTCAATTTTCATTGCTTTGTTACAAGTTAAAGAAAGAACTGAGGGACAAATGAAACCTCATCCCTTTTGTGAAATTCTGAGTTCAGAGGTATGTTTCTATCAGGTCATGATGTATTAACACAGTAATTTCAGCGTCCTTTTCTTCATTAAATTTGTCCTTTGACAATTCCACACATGTATATAATATACACTGATTACTCTGCTTTCCCATCTTCTGTTAGATCCCTTTCTACACCCATCTTCCCTACAAATCTCTTTCTCGCATTCCTGTCTATTTGTTTTGTTTGGATATGCCATTCTGTTATTGTTGAAATCTTACAAGATAGTACAGTTTTTAAGGGCTTTAGGAAGCATAGACTAATATAGCAATGCTTTTTGCCAACTTGGTGTAGTTATTTTTTTTTATAACCAGCAGAGTACTATGACTAAAGTACAGCTATAAAGATATAATGTATCTTCAACGTCTCCTGATGAATATGCGCAAGGCCCTGAGATTTCTGAGACTCTGGTGCTTCCTTCAATTTGGCACAATGGGGCCTGCCATCTCCAGATGAAATGGCTCGACTGTGAAGAGCTGTTTCCTGCAGAGGACTTGGGTGGCTTCCTAGCACACATGCCAGGCAGTTCACAATCCGGGATCTCCAGCTCCAGGGAAGACAACAGTCTTCTCTGGCCTCATTGGAGACCTGGATATGTATAGCATACATTCCTATAGACACTTACATAAAAATAAAAACAAATCTTAAAAAAATAACTTGATAAAGTGAAAATATGGGGCTAAATTTGTCTTTAAAAATTTATGTAATAAATCTGTTTCATATTTGTCAGTGAAGCTGAATCCTCGGTTGCTTCTCAGGGCAATCACCAATCCCATATCAGCTTTCTGCTAGTCACACTTTATCAGGGGCCAGACAGTCATAGGGGTCAGATGGCTTCCATGTGTCAGCCAAATACTAATACTCTGAAGTGTTTTCTGGACATCTCCAACCCATTTTTTTTTTCCCTTCAAGTTCATCTAGAGTACCTTCTTTCCATATACCTCCATCATTGAACTTCCTTCTTGAGAAAACAATTATTATCTCGATTGTTTGTCTCCCCCACAGGCTGTCAGCTCATTGGTAGCCTTTATTATTCATCTAAATAATCTGAGTGTCTAGAATAGGTCCTGAATCACAATAAGGGTTCCATTATTGGCTTGATCCTCAGTTGAACTGAACTGTTCCTTTACTTGAAAAGACTTATAAAGGGCAAGATTTCAGAAATGTCTGCCAGTGCTTGGCAATGAACATTTTTTCATCTCAAATTAAAAAAAAATCTTGAGAGCATCAGTCCAGAAGGATTTAACTTCCCAAATGTACATTTATTAATTGTTATTATTTGTATGTCTACATGTGGGGTGTATGCATGTCAGGACAACTTACAGGGTTAGTTCTTTCTTCCTACCAGGTTATTCCCGGGTATTGAACTCTAATTATCAGGCTTTGTGACAAGTGCTTTCAACTGTTGAACCATTTCACCAGCCTTCAAGGAAGATTTAAGAATAGTGTAGAATTTGGAGCAGCTTGGGTTGTTGGTTTCTCAAGGAGAAATGATTTGGTATCCACTCCCTTATTTCCTCACCAGGTTATTAGGTAAGACTAAACTGAAGAATCTAAAGCTTTGAAGACTCACAATACATGAGCCATCACTACGTAAGTCACAGCTGGAGTTATACCATTCACAGAAGTTATTGAAGCCCCACAGTGATTTAAGTTTAAGTGATTTAACAGTATTGCCAAGATGAGTTCTAAATTCTCACTTGTAAAATGACACTGGTGTGGACCTGACTCTGTAATTTCAGGCTGCAGGTTCACATTGGGGAAACATGGAAGCTACTTAAGGTTTAAGAATTGGACTTCTGTTCAGAATGGAATCTGGAATTGTGTGCCATGGGTCCAACCACCAATATCACATGATGGAAGCATCAGTGTCCCGTTCCTGAACCTCAGTGAACAGTGGCACCACAATTTGCAGAAGCTCATGATCTCGGGGAATGACTCAAGCTCAGTTTCATTTTTCTTTTCATCTATCTGTCTATCTATCTATCTATCTATCTATCTATCTATCTATCTATCTATCTACCTATTTATTTATTTTTCTGGAGATAGAGTTTCTCTGTATAGCCCTGGCTGTTCTGGAACTCTCTTTGTAGACCAAGATGGACTTAAACTCAGAGATCTGCCTGCCCCTCCCTCCTGAGTGCTTGGATTAAAGGCATGAGCCACCACCATCCCAGCTCAGTTTCACTTTTCTAACCATGGGAAAATAGAAGTACTCTATTCATTTTGGACTAGCATGGGAAATGATAAAGGCTTTTCTAGTGAGTGGTAGTCACTGTGAATTCCCTCTTCTAGATCACAGAGGGGATTAGAGACAGACCTTCCTGCCCTTCAAGTTAAAGTGACTTCTCTTTAAAAGAAATTAATTAACATTCTGTCACTGTTTACTTTTCTGAGTCCTTCCCTCCTCTAGATACATTCTATACACAAACTTGAATGAATTAATATTTTATTTCTACTTAAAAATAACTACAAAGAGCATCACATCATGTCATGGTGGACATACATCAACAATGTGCTTCAACTTGAACTCTAGGGAAGAATATCTCAAATTATATGCATGAATATTCAATGTCTGTGAATCTTTAAGTTGCAAGTTAATGTTCAGAAAAAAAGATGGGTCCTATTTGTTCATACAAATCAGAAAATAATAGACCCTTGCTTTATTGTCCAAACTACAGATGCCTCTTGTACTTCTTTTTTTATCTGGACAAATTAAGTATCTAATTGGAAAAGAAATAAAAAATGAAATTTGATTTTTGACCATGTAATATCTAGCAATTAAGAAAAATTCCCTTCACCAGAAACCAGTTTCTAGTTACTTAAAATGTGTAATATTGTATAAAGACCCCAAATGAGAGATTTTTCTATTGTAATAGTTATTGCATTTTCTAAAAACTATTTCTTAATAAAGCTATTTTATGCCAAATGATAATATAAAGATACCTCTGAGCACTTGTAGGAGAAATGGAAGCTTTTCCAACTACAATTGTAGCTTAAAATATGCATTCAACTTGATAGTTTAGAATAATGTATATTTAATGCCTAAAATGTAAGGAGATGGGCAGGGGTGATGCACGCCTTTAATCCCAGCACTCGGGAGGCAGAGGCAGGCGGATCTCTGTGAGTTCGAGGCCAGCCTGGTCTACAAAGCTAGGCGCAAAGCTTCACAGAGAAACCCTGTCTTGAAAAACCAAAAAAAAAAAAAAAAGTAAGGAGAAAGAGGCAGACTTGGATAAATAGAACAGAAGCCAAGGGACTTAGGATTGGACATTGTTTTGTCAAGAAGAGGTTTGGTTTACAAAAAACCTAACTCTCTTTGGAAATAAAGGATAAATAAATTTAGATACTTATGGCTTCTGGTCTTTACTAGAACAACTTAGTCTTAGAAAAACCTCAAAAATTAAAATAAATGTAGGGTCCCTCTCTAAAGGGACTGAAGTTTAAAAGAAGACCTGAAGGTTCCCCTCAAAGTCAGTGCCCAGCACATTCTGTATAAACTAACACAGAAACTCATTTAGAACATCATGACTGTAATGTAGAGCCCAGAACTTACTCATTCTGCAACAGAAATTTATACCTTTTAACTAGAATCCTCCTGTCTCCCCCACTGTACAATCACGGGCTGCTGTGCTTCCACATTCGAGACCGTGTGCTGTTTGTGTTTGTGTGCCTGGTTTATCTCACATCACATAATGTCTCCAGATTCATCCACATTATCACTAAAGGCAAGATTTTCTTTTTTTAATGGATGAGTAATATTCTACTGTGTGTGTGTGTGTTTATATCAGATATTCTTGATCTGTTACAGCTGTAGGTAATAATACTATACTATTTACTTGAAATTTGGTATTAGAACAGATTTTAAGTGGCTTACCCTCCCTCCTGATGTCCACAAATTAACTATGGAGGTGATCGGTGTATTAATTTGATTATGGTTATCATTACAACACGTATACATCTATCAAGCCAGCTTCTGTATCTTGAATATGTACAATTTATATCATTCAAATATTTTAAGGTCAAACTAGGAAAAGAGAATAGAACCCATATTGGAGCCAGTGGGGGTAGGTGGGTGGGGTACCACTCTTTGATTTTATCAACTTAAATGAAGGAAATCTAGAAACTGATTTATTTCATAGGCTAACTACACTACCTACCTATGTTTCTGGAACTTTCATAATACATAATACATAAAATACATAAATAAATAAAGCTTAAAGTAAAAGTGGCCATGATGATTATGTCAAGAAAAGATTAGAAACCTTTCTGAAATGTCAAAAAAATTTACACTGAATCAACAGAAACCATAATTTTGTTCATTATTTCCAACATGAACTTTTCCCAAAGAACAGAATGTTGGCAACTTCTGTGCAGACTGTATATAGTTCCTTAATGCAGACAGGCTGCATCCAAAGTCTCCCTTAGAAGGTTCTTCAGTCGGTGGATATCCTCTAACAGCAAGCTGTAGCTCCACAGCTCTGTCAGCACTTGCTTACTGCTCCATTAAAATGTTTAGGTCAGAGAGGCCCACCATGTGGAATGTTCTATTGTCTTCTACTTATAAGTCAATGATGTAGAACTAGGAAGAAGCTGTCACTTTGCAGTATCTGAAGGCATCTTAACGAAATGGTATGTCCATGTACCACCAAAGCGTAGACAAAAACAATTGCTCTCATTTGATTGTGGAAAGGAAATGTGTTCTAAGCCTCTGAGTTATACCTATGCTGTGATAAACCTGGAAATGGCAAAAGGTCAAATCTATGTATCTGCATGAAACACTTGGGCTCTCATTCACACACCGGGCATGCAGGAGAAGACATATTGCCTCTTCCAAAAGGCCTGCTGTGCTTATCAGTTTCCAGAAAGGGCAGCAAGGAATACCTCACAGAGGCCTGAAAAGGCGACTATATACAGCATGAAAAGCAGAGACAAAAATAGTTTATCGTTTTACTTAAGAATTATGTCTAGTTTGTTTCAATTTACATAGTTATTGTCCATGTCAGACAAAGGCCTTCCCCCAGGGGTTTACATTCCATGGTCAAGAGCTGACAAAATGCAGTATTAACCACAGACGATTGATTTTGTTTAGACTAGGGGATAAGGAGAGGGATAAATAAGCAGAGTCAATGCAAGTACTTAGAAAGAGAAACAGCAGCAAACCTTCCTACAGTGAGTGGGTAGCTGGCTCATGGATATTGTCCATTACTAGACAAGATGTGGTGATGACTATTATTATATTTTATTTCTTCCCAAATCTATTGTTTCCAAATTATTTTAGCTGAGTCTCTTCTTAGGTAGACTAGTGCCTCCCTCCTGAATTCCTGCTGGGTGAAGCTGCTCTGTGGGCTTCAGGATTGGAGAAGAGCCTGGCTACTCTGCAAGAACAGGTTTCTGTAGAGTGAAGAATGTAGTGTGAGGGTCACCAAGCCTCCTCTCCAGGAGAGAAAGGAATCCTCCCACTGTATTAGGAAGAATGAAAGAGATCCAAGCCATGTGCTTTTAATCATTTTAACTGATGGCAGTCAAAATACCAATTAAATAAATCTTAGGAATACTGTTTATACCTCAGATTTAAGTGACCTTGAATGTTTTCTGGACCTCCAATTTATCATGAACAAATCCATACTGAGCTCACAGGCAACGCATTAATCATCTGCCATACAAAGTAAGCTACACAATGAAATTAAATTAAATCTCAATTTACCAAAACATTAACATGCTAACAACTATCAACTTTGTGAAGTCACAGTGTAGGGATGAAATGAATAAAACAGTACACTCACTATACTAAACGATGTAATCGAAGTTAAAAAAGCTGTTTTCTGTGTTCTTTGAGAGAAAATAACACGTTGTTTACTTTAATGCAGTGACATTTTATTTTGTGATTAATTTTAAAATAACATTGTAAAAACTACAAACTCATTTTAATTTGACAAGCATTTTGTAATTAAATTTCAAACAATGCTATGGGAACCCAGAAAGCACTCTTCCTTTGACATGTATTTTATAATTTATTTTAAAACAATGCCACACAAATCTGCAAAGGCATAATTCATTTGGGAGTTCATTAATTATGCAAATGAGTTGCAATTAACAAATCTGTTCCAAGGATGGCATTTGCATAATAATGAACTTCATGTCTGTGACATTATTTAATAAGATACCTTTGTGCATTTTTACACAAAACACTCTTGTGAATACTATATGATGAGTTGGGGTTGAAAATGGACATGTAGTCAATGAGATTCAAAACTGCATCAGAAAAACGTTAAAATAAACAGAATTATATGTAATTCTAATAATAAATATGGATTTTTAGAACACAGGGGTTTTGATTAGTCTAAGCTTCCCTAGATAGCATAAGACATCGATTTACATTTATAAAGACTCATATACAAATTAGGCTAAAGTAAGCTGAATCAAGCAAAACTATAACTTCATTTTAATATTTCTAGTGAAAGTGGGTCATATTCTATACATGTGAATCATAAATCAGAAACTTTTTTTATTAAAAATGAACATATTATATGTCAAAAGACTTCTTTCACAAACTTATGGCAGGATGCCCAAAAAACCTTCATCACTTTTCAATCAGTAATAATTTTCAGTCATCGACAAAGGATGTAACTGTGGTCAAGTTAGTGTGGATAACAGCAAGGTAAAGGGCTTGGGCGATGGTCAGTGTGTAAGTGTGCTTGCTTTGCAGACGTGAGGCCCTAAGTTTGAGTCCTCACCATTCTTCTAAGAAGCTGGGCATGGTCGTGTGCCTAAGACCCCACAAACAAAAATAGGCAGATTCCGAGAACTCACTGGCCAGACCGCCTAGCCAATTAAAGACCCTACCTCTAGGTAATAAAGCAGAGGGAATAAAGGAGGACAGCCTATGACGCTGTGGCCTCCACCTCTAGGCACATGAACCCACACACTCCAGTGCATGTAACACTCACACACACACACACACACACACACACTCACGAAAGACATATTACTACCTTTATGTGAGATGAAGGTCAGAGACATGAAACACTAAAACTCAATGAAAATTATGTGTGGTGATATTTTATTTGTGCTGAAATTTTATTTGTATGTTAATAAATAAAGTTTGCCTGGAGATCAGAGGAAATAACAAGCCATTTTAAGTAAACACAAAAGTCAGGCAGTGGTAGCACATGCCCTTAATCCAGTCACTTGGCAGGCAGGATCTCTGTGTGTTCAATGCCATACTAGGGAACAGAGCCAAGCGTGGTGACGCACGCCTTTAATCCCAGTACCAACCATAGAGACCTGGAAGTCTATACAGACACGCAGTGACAAGGAAGTGAGGTAGCTGGGCTAAGAGCCATGAGAGGGCAGAACAGCAAGGCAATAAATGCCTGTGTAGACAGGAAGTCATAGCATTTTGCAAGCTGCAGAGCTGGTGAGATAAGGTTGGTTGGTTGCTCTCACCATTTCCCTCATCTCTAAGGCTCTCATCCCTATATTTGGCTCTGTGTTTTTTATTTAGTAAGACTGCTTAGAAATTCGGCTACAATTATGAAAGACAGAAAGGCTCTGTGCTCTAGAGAAGTCTAGGGATGGTAGAGTGTTTTACTTAGTTTGAAGAATTCAGAAAAGTGTCTTTGAAAAGGGCCAGAGAGACAAAGTGCCTTTATAAACAGGAAAGAGGTTGCCAGGGGGGCATGAACATAAGGAGCCCTGGGGAAGGAGGAAGCAGCATGCATAAACTGATGAAATAGCCTATGATGGGATTGTAGGAAGTGAGAGGAAGATCATCATGACTGGAGGGGACAAGGTGGGGGACAAATACTTGTGGAGGAACACCGCCAGGAGTTTGAGATCCAGCTTTAGAGAGATGAGAGCAGCATATCAAAAGATGGCTCTGAAGGGATAAATGAGTGGAGGGAAATCCCTCTGCAGGGCATTGGTTGAGTGTCTTAATTGATTGGCATGCATGTTCTGAAGATAGGGTGTGGTCAGGTGATTTAATGAACTGTGTGTTTGCCATCTCAAAACAGCATGACTGGAGTGACTATTAAGATCCTTTGATTTTTTGCACGTCTTTGTGACTGTGTCTCCATTTATGGTCACATCTCATTTTGAAACCAAGGATCATGTAGGAATCACTCCACAACTCACCAAACCTACTTTCTGTAGTTGGGTGTTCTTTCAAGCCTCACCTTCTCTACCTGTCATGTCAGCCTTCAAAATTATTTCCTAATGAAGTAAGTAAGTAAGTAACAATGGATGAGAGCGCAAAGCGGCAGTAGGCAAACCAGCAGAGGAGGCAAATGAGAAGTACCCATGGATATGTCCTTCCCATGCTACTTCCAGAATCACATGCAGGAAAGAACAAAAATGTCCATGATACTAAATTAGAACAGCCTACTCCAGGAACCCAAGGTTTCAAAGTTTTGTTTGTTTTTAGATAAATAAATAGCTTTTTTAGGTGGTATTTTATTTTGGAAAACTTTTCTTTAATAGTAAAGTCCTACCAACAGACAACCAGTTTTGATTATCTATCCCACAATAGTGAAAGTACAGAGGTGGATGTTTCTAGCTTTTGGCCATTGAGCATCATCTGTTCTCTCTTAACAGCACTCAGTTTTCTTAGGAAATAGTGTCTTCCCCATTGGGTGCAGTTCTGCTAGGTCAATTATGCTAGGTACTTCCTTTCCTTCCCTTCCTCTAGATTCTGTTAGGCCTTTCCTCAAATTCAAGCGACTAAACTCTCTCCTCTGAGAGAGTTTTTGTTAGAGCATTTCAAAGCCTCATCCTTTTGTGATAAATGGACAAAAGGCCTGCTTGTTTTAAAGCTAGATCACCACTTACTTCTCAAATCCTGCAAGCTCCTACAAAATTCACTTTCTGTTGTCATTACTATCATGACACTATTCCTAGGAAGATGTGAGCAAACATCTATTCACCCCGGATAGGGAACCTATGACAAGACTACCAAAGTCCAGTTTGGTGAAAAAATGACTTTTATTGGGGTTATTACAGGAATATGGGGCAAGGGGATACTTACAGGAGCAGAAAACAACATGTACGTAGCTCAACACATTGGAGAATGTCTTTCCAGGTAGTTTAGTTCGTCTCTGCTTCTTTCAGGCAGGACAGCAGTCGGTGCACTTAGAGAAGGAGGAGTCTAGTGCATCTGTTCTGTTTCAGTGACTTCCTGAAGCTATTGACTTGCTTACTTCCTAAGCGCATGGATTTCCCTGCAGAATTGAAATTCTTGCCTTCCTTTTAGAACATCTTGTTGTTACATCCCTGTAAACATCCTGAGTCTTATTGAGCTTGCTCCTGTTACCTCATCTCTTCTGTATCATTCTGTGATTCAACAAGTGCGATTCAACTTGAGTGTGGCAGCTTCTAACCTCAGAGGAAACTGCTACACAGCATCAGAGAACTCTGGGGTGATATAAAAGCACACAGTACTCAAGCTAATCTTCCATAAAGCAAGTTTCCTAAATGAGTGAAAATAACCACCACTTCAAAAATGATATAGGAAAAGAAATTCAAGTAAAACGTCACTTTGAATAAAGAAAGGATCCAGGAGATGTCTGTGTAAAGACAGGATTTTAGTGGTGCCATTGATTCTCAGTCCCAAGTGGTAGGAAGCAGAGGTTGACAGCTTGCTCAAATCTTACAAGCTAGAATTCAACTGTTTTCCTCCAGAACTGTACACCATTTACCAACCTAGCTGTAACCATGGCCCTCACAAGGGGCAGACAAAAAAATCCTTCACATGGTCTTATCTTGAAAGTGGGCCTAGGATGGCACTAATGATCCTGACATTGAAAACAGATGTCAGCCACAAGCCCTTGACCATCAGTGGTGTTATATGGTTCCAGAGCAGCTAGCTAGTTCAAACAGCTTCTTTGTGTCTTAAATACCCACCACATTTCAAAGTGTGAAAAGTGCCGGGCAGTGGTGGTGCACACCTTTAATCCCAGCACTCGGGAGGCAGAGGCAGGCAGATCTCTGTGAGTTCAAGGCCAGCCTGGGCTACAGAGTGAGTTCCAGGAAAGGCGCAACATTACACAGAGTAAACCCTGTCTTGAAAAACCAAAAAAAAAAAAAAAAAAAAAAAAGTATGAAAAGCATAGAATATTTTTTAAATTGCAACTGTACAGTAATTGCGTTTTTGGTGACGATTAAAGTATCAGTGTTACTTGCTTACATTTGATTCTTGCAAGTACCTATGTAAAAGAGATTATGGAATGAACACTCCCATCAAGCACCTGAGCATTTTGAGTCATTGGAATGCAAAGCACTGTGATGAAGTAGCATACACAGGATTGTTGAGAGAGGCAAATTGTTGATCAAAGATAAACATTGAGGGTAAATGTTGTCCCCCCCCCATATGTTTTATATCGAATTGTATACCAGAAAGAGAAGGAAGGAGACCCCCACCTCACAAAACATGTTTTTCTAATGCCACTAAAGGCAGGCTTTGACATTCATTGTTCAGTGTTTATGTTCCCTTAATCCTCCTAAAGCATCCAGGTGCTCTCAAGATCTCCATGCTATCCTCTCTGTGTGCTCAGTCCTAAGGTGGTGACTGTGCTTTCTGTCCTGCACTCCTGTCCACATGATTTCCTTGCCATGCTCACTTTACTGTTTCAAATCTCATTGCCAGGATTGGGCACATAGCTCAGTGGTAGGGCACATGCCTAGAAGATACAAGGCCCTTTTGAGAGAGGGAGAAAGAGGGACAGAGGGACAGAAGGAGAGAGAAAGGGAGAGGAGTTGCCCCAAATTGTTATTCCCTTGGAGCAGGTCTGCTCAGCAGCATTCCAGTGGGTAGATGAAAGCTTCATAGATCATAAACATTCTCTCTGAGCTTTGACTTAAAATAAGTCAGGCCAAATGAGGTTGACCCTTGAGTGCTATAAAGATACAAGTTTATCTTTTAAAAACGTTGACTAACAATCATTGTTCAGCTATTTAGAATAATAGTTTACATCTCCAGCTGAACATTATACATTCCTAGGAATGTTTCAATCCATTGTTCTATCCCCAGCCCAGGGTGGAGATGGGGAATTAGAGCCCTTTAAAAGATTCTCAGGTGAGCCTGATGTGGAACTAGAGCCTGTGTTAGGCTGTGAAGAAGGGCTCAAAGTGGTGTTGGTGGCAGGAGCTCTTCTGTTCCATCCTGCAGGTTTTGTTCTAGCTTCCTGCTAAGTATGACCCAAGCGTCTTTCTTCCTTTGTCCTTTGATCTCTCTTTGGCTGTATTGATCTTTAAGATGTGTTAATTGTACACAGGGATTGTGTACACTGTTCATACTGTTTTCTAGTTCTAGTCCAATGGTGTGTAAATGCATGTATAAACACAGGCATTTTTAATGGATGCTGCTATACACTAGTCAAAATAAGTATATATATTTCATTTAGTCATTATATTAGTGGAGATAAGCAAACAATAAACAAATGAGAGAAGGAATAATTATAATAACTACTAGTATTATTAAAAAGTAATAATTACAATTTATCAATATGTGAGCCCAGTAATCGTATTTAGCCTCAAAAGCACTTGTTTGTTTATAGAAAGAAGTTCTCAGCCATCTCAAAGTAAACTATCACACTTCCCAAATTCTTATCTGTGTTTGTGCCCTTTCCCACAACCTCTCTTGAGAATCCCTGATAACATGGCCATCAGATGTCATGTGGCCTGGCAGCCAACAACATCCTTAATTTGTTAAACATTAAAATTGGCAGACTTAGATGGCTGTCAAAGAATTCTTAGCAGTCTTTCCTTCTTCATAGCTCCTCACAATGCAATAGTAATCGATTGTATCAAATTCCAAACAGCGTTCGTTTAATAACATTAATTGTCTACTTACTATGTACCAGGTTTTGTGCTTTCTGTAAACTTACCTTAGAGGAAGAAGAAGAAAGAGAGGGAGAAGGGTAGGGAAGAGGTTGAGAGAGAAGAGACAGGGAAGGAGAGGGGAGGGTGACAGCAAGAGACATTTATAGAGTTGGAAGTGTGTGAACTGGGCAACTGTGGAAGCACCTTGGATAAGAACAAGATAGGGAGTCAAGTAAAGCTGCCCAGAAGATGCACAGGGCTACAGAAAGGGCTCAGTGGGTGAAGTTCTTGCTTGGCAATGTTGGCAACTGAAGTTGGGATCACTAGGACCCCTGTGAAAAGCTCATGAGTCTGTGATCCCTCTAAGCTCACAGGTCAGCTAGCTTGGTGTTTGTGTATGAAATGCTGACACAAACAGGGTGGAAGGCAGGACTGACACCCAAGGCAGGCCTCTGACCTACACACACACACACACACACACACACACACACACACACACACACACCATACATGCGGACCATCTCGCACACAGAAGATGCATCATCTATTCTGAGGCAGCACACCAGTCCCGTGAAGAAAGGGGCAGAAGAGCTCCCCCCAGGGAGATGAAATGCGAGGCAGCAGGCTCAAAAGTGAGAGGACACACAGTCTAATGGAGAAACCAGACGTTTCCTCCATTTGGCATGAACTACCTAGATATTTGACCTGCTAAAAAAGATTGATATAGATTATTACATTTGTTGTTAAAACAGTCATTTTTGCCATGCTTATGTGTGGAGGCACATTGTTCCACCCATTGATCTTCATCAGGAACACGTATCTATCTCAATCTTAAAAAAGGATAAGTGTAAATGAGGTCTGTCATGCGGTCACTGCCACACGGGTGGTCATGTCCAGAAGAGAAGAGTTTTCACTTGTTTCACTTGGCTAGGTGAAGATGGCATAAGCCAGTCCCCCTGCTGACCCATGGTGGATAGGGCGTAAGAGTGAAAAATCAGCATGGGATGGTATAGGTTTCCAATATTGGCAGAATTTTTGTTCTGCACTTAGATTACAATATACTGACCGATACACAGGATATATCCAATCAAATGACCTGTTATTATATAGAGTTTGATATTGTTCAATGCAAGCTAGGTAACAGTAACAAGAAAAGAAAGGAAGCATAGAGGAGAAATTATTAGTTTCCAGAGAATTATTACTTTCCCTAAGATGATAAGAAAGTTCCCTCTTGCATTTTATAATTGTAAAGTAGAATAGAACTGCAAAGACTGTCTTTCAGGGTCTTCCTGGGTTTTACTGAAGAGGTGTCTAAGAGAGCAATGCTCACAGTTGGTTGGTTTCACACAGCGGCATGACATTTTATGCTTGCTGAATACTTTTCATCTGGCCCATCCTGTCTCCTCACTGGTGCCCATGAAGACAGCAGTATTGATTGAATCTGAGGAATCATTCAATTCCCTATGGTTCTCTGGATAAATCTGTTCAAACAGGACAAGGCCTCATTACAAACACAATCTTCTTTATGGAGGTTCCATCTTAAATAAAAATATCAATGGTAGAAAAAAATGAAAATCTACTATTCTAATGAGAGAAAATGCATAGGAAATGACTAGATCCTTCATTCAGAGGTAGCAGAAGCTAGGGACTATAGCTGAATTTCTATCTCTTCCATTTAAGCTTCCAAACTTATTCAGTTTTCTTATCCATAGACCAATAGCAGTGATAGTACACTTATGCTCTCTCTCTCTCTCTCTCTCTCTCTCTCTCTCTCTCTCTCTCTTTCTCCTCCTCTCTCTCTCTCTCTCTCTCTCTCTCTCTCTCTCTCTCTCTCTCTCACACACACACACACACACACACACTGAAGTGTATTGCAGGCAGTATAATTAAACTTAAAAATGTATAAAAATAACTTGAATGGTGGCTGGCAAAGTTTTTGTTCCAAGGTAATATTATATCCTGCCACATGTGATCGAGCTGGCTGAGGTTAACTACTCATATAGTGTGGAGGCCCAAATTACTCAGGGTCAGAGAATCTGAGCTTGCTTTACCAAGTAGAGCTGCATAAGGGGATGATTTGACCACGGGCGTGGTTACCAGGTGTTTGGAAGGGTCTATACTTGGCTGTATCTAGCAAGGGGGAAGTCTTTTGCCTCGCCCCTTGGCATTGTTATAAAAAAAAACCCTTTTGAATAAAGTTCTGGGCCATTGGGTATTGACCCAGGTCCTCCAGAAGCTATCCTGTGTTTCTGTCTTTCTTCTTGTCAACGTCAACTAAGTCTCTTTTTCTACCTGATATTTTCTTATCCTTCTCTCCTCAAGAGTCCCCCACAATATAGTTTGCAAAGAAACACTCTTAACAGTCATGCGGCTCTTCTCAGAGACAACAAATCTGAAATAGAAGTTCCCCTGTAAACACCTTGGTCATGTTCATGGAGGAGAAAACCATCACAATAGTGACTGCAAAAAAGCAGAAGTTCTGGAGTTGAGCAGTGCAGGAAGGAAGGACAGCAACATTGTCATTGGCCCTCCACACATGCTTCTCGTCCTTCGGCTTGTGTTCCATCTGCAAGTTTACATCATAGTTCCAGATGGCAACCAGAGCTTTGTTGGTCACATCTGCAGCCCAAACCCCAGGAAGAAAAATCAAAGAAGTTAAATACCCCTGACTTCAAGTAGGCTAGGCAGAAACCTACTTCATTTCACAGGCCAGAACTTAGTTACTCTGTCGTACCTGACTGCAAAGGACAACGGGAAAATGCAATCTCCTGGTTCCTGGCTTGTTTATTCTCCATAGGATTTTGTTTCTGAGGAAGACATAGAAAAAGGAAAAGGCTTCAGCAGCTTCTAGCCCTTCCTCATACCCAAAGGGAGGGTAAGGAGTTACAGCTGAGCACAGATAAATAACCTTGAACTTCTCAAGTACTGATCCTGGTTCCACATGTGAGCCTTTCACTTCCACTATGTGCCAACCACTTTCACTGATTTAATTATTTCAGAATAAAACAATTACAGAGGATTTTTCATAATGTAAAGAGAAGCAGGAGATTGTGTGCTTTATAAATCAACAGCCCCTTTGTGCCCACAAGCCATCCCATAATGGGGTTTTTCTCCAGACTTCTCAGAGCATTTGGCCTGGCAAAGTTGACCCTTGTTGACCCATGACAAGTTATAAATTGGCTCATTCATCTTAAGGAGAAAAAGTGTTATCCATTCTCTTACAGTAAACCCTCCATGCATTTTATTTTAAATGAAGTAAATTTTCAAAAGGATGTTTTCATGCATGTAATTCAGTTGCCAACTATTCAAAGTATCCACAGACTTAACAATACATATTTATTGAATGCTGTAAAACAACCGTCTATGATATTTGTTTTCCTAAATATTTAAAAGTACTAAAATTTAAGCTTAATTTTTCATAGGTAAATAAACCTAAGCAGATACTGTTTTGTTTTATTTAAATATATTTCTGAAAAGAGGAAATACGTTGTAGAATTTTCCTAAAAGATGTTTGAGATCCAGAATAAACAATACACACATGTAGATCATCCATAATCACTTTGATGTCTTTATTATTATAGTTAGCTTGTGTAAATCTCTGCAAATTGTCTGGCAGGAATAATTGGTTAATTTTGTTCAGACTTGTCCGGCAAGTATTTAAAGATCATATATTAATAAATGAGATGGGTTGTGAAAGGGAAACAGAAGATTAAGGACAGCAGAGTGTCCAGTTATATCATCTTAAAATGCTGTGAAATCCTACATTTACTTCCTGTCAAGTTAGAAATAAAATGGTGTGAATGAAATGCCAAATAAAGCAAACTCTATAGGCTACTGATTAAGAAACCATGGAGGACTCCTTATGACTACAGGTGGTGAGAGATCCCAAAATGGAGAAGAAGTGAATCACCACCATGCAACTGAAGTCATGTTACTAGGGAAATTCAAACACGGAACAAGACAGTGAAGAGAAGCCCTAAGAAGTAAGAGATAGAAGAATCCAGGAATTCGGAAGTCAAAGAACTCCACTGGACATAAGGTCCCTTTGCTTCCAGAGGCATCACTGCCCTTCCCACACCCTCTCACAAAGAGCTGTTCTCAGATAACCTCTTCTATGGTCCCTCTTTCTGTCACTGAGACTCAGTTTGTACTTTCTTCTCAAAGGACAAGTATTTAATTCTTCAGATTTCCTTTCAACCTGCCCTAGATTATATAGCCTAGATATCCTATGGCACTATACATTGTGGCTTAAAGAATTCACATATTCTACAAAAATCTCACTGTGTACTTGGAATTATTGAAAGTGTCAAAATGAAGTCAAGAGCTATGCCACAAAATTCTTGGGGACAAGAACAAGTTCCAGATTCTTGTGTAATTATTCTTTAAAATATTGAAATATTCAATGAGAAATTCAATTGAAAATGCAAAGGTGGAGCCTGGTATTTTGGACAAATCTGTCTCAGGACCCTTCAGATGTTTCCTGGGCTAAAAGGAAATGTTTTCTAGTGTGAAAATCACATCCTTCATGCAACAAAGGCTGTTTTCAACAGTGAGAGCACTAGCACTATTACATAGACTATGGAAGACAGCTGTTCAAGTTCACCAGTGAAATAATTAGGCATTCTACACTGCTGCCATTTGATATAAGGTACTCAGACAAGGACTCCAAGGCAGGGAATCAAGGGTTGGTAATAGAAGACATAAAGGGCAGGGGAACAGTATGAATAGAATGAATAACACCAAATGCAATTAGGATTCTAGGCTAGCTTTGCTAAAGATTTATGTCCACAAAAATCCCAAACCTAAATAAAGTAAGGCATGGAATGGTAGAAAGCTCTCAGCGAGGGGAACATGTGTGGGACTGCCAAACGGGTCATTGTTTCTAAAAATGACCTGTCCCAAGATGACAGCAAACTACTCTTCAGACAACTGGTATTTAGTTGTGCTCCTGTGCCAGCACTTCCTTCCTTCCTGGTTTGTTTGAGCAAGACTGGGGTGTCATCCACCTGAGTTGGTGATGGTGGCTATGTGAGATGTTTTTAGTTCATGAATATCATTTTCTTTCAGTGTATATTATTATAATATTTAGAGAAGGGAGAAGAGTGAGGCCAGGTTGAGCATTTCATTCAACTTTCAGTTAAGAAACACCAGAATTCTGAGTCTATAGAGAACTCTTTTTACTTCAGTTCATAAGACTAATTTATAATTTGTACAGCTTAGCTAAATTCCTTCAAGATAAGGAGCTTTTTTTTCCTCCTTCACAATCAATAAACATTTTTTAGATTTTGTTTGTCTGATTCAACTTGTTGGATTCATCACCGACAGTCGGAAATAGTTTGATGTAGGGCTCCATTATTTCTCAAAAACCAATTTCTAGAAAACATAACCGTTGCTGACCATGGGGCCCTGCAGTCCTTTCTCTCTGCTCTTATCCTAGGCGTTTGTACATTTGCTGTCTTCCTTAAAGCCGTCAAGGTTCACACACAGCTGAATCATATCGGTTTGATGATCGCGGTCTGTCACCAAATTGGGACAGTTCTGCTTTAAGTCTGTTGCTTTTTGTCTTATTGTCTCCACTGCTGAAAGACCTTCCTCACTGGCTTTGCTGTCAGGATCCTCTCCTCACCCTCTATCTCTCCCCTCACAAATAACTGTCCTAAACAACACCAACCAATCTCTCTGCTTAAAGTCTTCCACTTGTCCTCTTACAAGCAGGAGACATTTTACCTTCAGTTCCCAGCCTGACTCCAGGGCCACTTCTTATCATAGCTCTGCTTATCTCTCCAACCTCACCTTTTCCTGTTCCCTCTGCTTCTAGCCACTGACCAACCAAATATCACCAAGTAGCCTGTTAATATTCTGTGTGAAACCCTACACACAGGCAATGATTTACTGCAGAAAAAAAGCCCCTCATAATGAAGCTATAGTAGCAATACCAAAATAGGAATGTGCCCTGCTGCTACTCATCTATTCCCCCACCCATCATCTACTTTAGTGAATAATTTTTTAGTATCCACTCATATCCACCACTGTGCTTGCTAAATTAGCTATAACAACTGTGGGGAAATCCAGTAATTATTCTAGGTATAGTTGGGAACTCAGCTGATTCCACTAGCAGTATTTCCAGGAAAAATGAGCAATAGATTATGCATATGTGTCTGTTGTACATAAACATATACAATAGCAGTGAGACTCAAAATATTTTAACCAGGGGGGCACAGGAACTGATTAACCAAATTGATTCATTTATTTTATCCTGAATTCCTTATCACAGAAAGAGAAGTGCAAGAGGAGAAGGGAAGGATGGAGGAGGGGAAGAGGGGAGCAGGAGGTGAGTAGAGGCACTAGAATAGCATGCCAGAGGTAGGCAAAGGCATAAGAAACTGATCTAAAGACTGAGAATGCAGCTTTGAAGTGAGATTTTAAGCCTCTCCATATCTACCAAACTCAGAGGGATCTGCAACTCAGAACTGAGCTAGAGACGAAAACATCTTACTTTTTTTATTGTTTGGGGAACCACATGACCTTTTCTGAAGGCTATCAATGCCCATCAACCCAAATGTGACATTTCTTCAAAAAACAGTGGTTTTATGAGAAAGCAGGGCAGTGGTCAACCAAGAAAGAGGACAAGCCCAGCCCTGGTGGGCTGATACAGATCAATTTTGTTTTTACAGAGGAAACCTTTTCTAACTACGCCCCCCCCCCCAAAAAAAAAGACAGAACAAGAAAAGATATTAATTGCAAAAGTTTCCCGATATCTGCTACAGTTGACCAGAACTTCTAGATTATTGCTTGTCAGACTATTAATGGGTTTGGCTAACCATGACAGTCATTACTTTTCCCCTCCTGTGAGCCACTTCTATGTAATTTATGCATAGGTTTTGCCAAGATTTGACAACTTTCAGGATATTAACATAAAATTAGACTGCAGAGTTGAACAATGGGTTGGCTTTAAAATTAGCTGTGGTGAAAACCAATCAAACCAAACTGGCTTCTCCTTTGCATTGTTCCTAAGTTTATTAGCAGTCTTCCTTTTCAACATTTAAGAGCCAGTGTCAGCCTTTCTGCTCAGATTCCAGGAAGGGCTGAGAGAGGCAGGGTGACCTTGGAGATGGTCTCTGTGACCAAGTCAAGATCTGTATGCTCCTCCCATAGACTGTGTCCACAGAGGCTTGAATGCACCAGTGAAGCCCCCATTTTTGAAATTAGCCAACACACACACACACACACACACACACACACACACACACACACACACACACACACACACTTTGGAGCCCATCTGAGAGAATTTCGCCTCTGCCATGTCTAGGTTCCACACAGCTTGCTTGGTGAATGCCTTTACAGAATGCGATGTGCGTGTTAATAAGCCAGGACATCTGGTAACCAGCTTTTTTCTGATTCATTAACTGAGTGCTTCTGTGGCCAGCGGGGAGGAGAGGAGAAACTGGAAGGTTTTGCTTTTAGCAAATGGGTGTTTGATGGATGTCTGGGTCCTTTGGTGTTGCCTGCACTTTTAAACTTCACTCCAAGGTTAGCATTTAAAATCTTAGCAACCTTTGCAAAGCTGTGCCTTGTCCCATATGGAAAACGAAGGGTGTTTGCATCATTCCTGCAGTGTGAGGGAGTAGGAAAGAGAAAAGGTGGGTCAGAAGGGAGATTGCCTTGATCCCACAGAGGAAAGCAGAGGAAGTAGATAACAAAGGGCTGGCTCTCCTACAGATAGGGCCAAGGCAGAGCAGAGGTGGTCTCCCCATTTCCCTACCTTTAAGGCAGTCTTTTCACCTGAACATATTGCTTGAGTTGACTTCTTTTCTTATCCTGTGGTTGTCTTTTAGGTTAATAAAGCAGTGTGCATGACTTTTCTTTTTTTTCTTTTTTCTTTTTCTCTTATTCAAATGCCTGTAGGACACTTTGAGCTAAGCAGATTCCAGCAGGCTGCCTAAATCCTCCTGCCCCCTCTAATAAGTGATTAGGGATCCACCGGAGCATCCTAGGAGATACTTAGTGGTAGTTAATTTAAACTTTTGAAGAATGGACAGTTTCAATCGAGGTTGTGAACCACTCTAGGGATTACAATTAGATGACCGGACTATAAAGAAAATACGAGTGGGAAACTATAGGTAGCACGATTATGAAAAACCTCCCAATGATCAAGATGGCCAAATCACATTTGAAAAGAAATGCCATTTTCCCATTAAAATTTACAAAACAAAGTCCCCTGTTGGAAGTAAATCAGGTCCCAATGCTTGAGAGAATGATGGAATAAAAGCGGTCTGCCTTGATGGTACACATCGAGGGATGAAATGGACAATGAAGTTTCCATATGTTGTTTTTATGCAGTAATTAGAAACTGTCACACACCGTTTCATTTTTTCATTTCCTTGGGCTTATTTGAGTGTTGGAGCTTCCCTTGGAGGCGAAAGGAGAGCATCAAACTGGCACCCAGTAGAAAGGTGGAGCGGTGGCTGATGGGAGTCCTCCCCACCCCTAGGCACTAAGGACCGGTGCCAGAGGCAGGAATGTCAAGGCACATTGTTCACTGAAGCAGTGAGAAAAGCAGCGAACAGCAGCAGCTGCCCTGGCAGAGGATCACCTGGCGCAGCATCCTGCCTGGGTGGGAAGGCTGACCCAGCCCCAGAATCCCCCTGTACGTCATTATGGGGCACTTTGGCAGCACCAGCCTGGGCTCTCTTTGAGATCGCTTTCCTTCCATCCTCAACATCTACCTTTGATATTAGTATAATCAGACTTGAACCGGGGCTCCTGTGGGGCGCAGGGGTTCCTATGAGGATTAGAAGATCTGAAAACAGCTTTCTACTGTTAAAATACTAACAGATCCCAGGAAGCCGGAAGCAGAAAGAACTTCTTTTGTTTAAATGGTATTTTCTTTCTGGACAGCTGTTCCATGGAACGCTAAATGGCCTAGAACCATTCAAAGAATTGAATTGCAAGACCTGACTTGACTTGCAAAGTAGTAAAGAAGTTCCAGAAATTACAACGTGGACAGAAAGAAATGCCTTTAGAATTTTAAAATGCAATCTAATAAAATCCCTCAACACCCTCAATTAAAAATACAAATAAGAAAAAAGACAAAACAAGAAAAAAACATTGTTATAGGCAAACACTATTGTTATATTAACTTTCATATTTAAATTAATGTTAAACATTAATGTTAATTCAATTTTATTATGTGTCCTTGGGCTTTTTATATGTAATTTTCTCACAAAAATAATTAACAATGAACTTAGTGTCCTATAATTTTTCCAACATAAAAGGCACTGATGCCATTTTTTCAAGATAGTCTACACTATTATTTTAATTACTGTGTGGTATTGTAGAATTTACACTTTTGGTATTTTTTAAGCATAATTTTTGTTAGACATTTTGATTGTTTGAAATATTTTCCCATTATAATCAATGATATGATCAGCATGGACTATCTGTATTTGATGCATTATTATATCCCTGGGAAATATTTTCAGAATCCAGAGTGCCTAGTGGAAGGCTGTGCCCATTTTCAGGCTTTTGATACATATTGCCAATTGCCTTCCAGAAAACTTGTATTAATTTAGGATCCCACCAGCAGAGTGTGCAGCCCTAGTTCCCTCCATCCCTTGCCAACACTCAGCATTCTGTTTCTTTTTAATCTTTGCTAATCTGAGTCGTGAAAAATGGTGTCTCTTTGTTGTTTTAATTAATTCACTGTTGAAACCAGCATTTCTGAAGACAGAATGGCATTTATTTGTTTGATCAATGCTGTAAGCCAGTCGTTAAATCTAGAATTCACTATTACTTTAGATTTTTAGTTTTTGCCATTTCGCAGTAAGGAATGGGATCTTGTTTAGAACACAAGCGATTTGATGCTTCTAGGAAAATACAGATGTATGTAAATGAAGCATGGGGGCCATTTCATCCCTTATATCTGGAAAAATACAAAGGAGAGTGAGATTTTAAAACCCTGCACTGGCCGTTGCAGAGGGAGTGTGGAAGTAGCCTGCGGGAAGTCTGTGTTATTGGTCAGCCAGTGGAAGGCATCCATTGGCGACCACAGGACTGCTGGGGTGACTGTGTTGGTATCTGTAACATGTTGATGTGTAAAGTGAAAAAAAAATGAATGCTATTCCTCAGGAGAGTCCTGCATATGTCAAGTATATTGTCTCATTAAGCCAATCCATTTATCAACCCGCTGAATGCCAATTAAATTGCACAGGGTGGTGTAGGTATATGGTGGGCTGTTGGTGCCAAACTTTATTACAGCTGAGCTTTTCTGGCATAGTGCGTTCCACCCAGTGAAATGGCAGGCACACCGAAGCCAAATTAAATGTTCTTGAAATAATGCCTTTAAAGAGGATGAAACGCCGCAGCCTGGCAGAAAAGAATGTAAAATGTAATGTCAATTCTTAGTGTACTTTTAGTTCCAATGAAGATGTCAAGGCTCTGATCCAGCCAGTGCCAAATGTCTTCACAGCGTGCAAATTAGATCAGTGTAATTTCATCAGGAGAATGATCAGCCTGTGCTGTAGTCATGGCTGAATTCGCTGCTTCTGCCCAGGGCTGGGCTGTGGACCTGGGGTCCAGCTGAGCTCACACTGATATCCTCAGAAAGAGAGAGGGTGGAATTAAATACACTCTTCTTTTTCCACCTCATTTCTTAGGGCTGTTTCTAAGAGCACATCTAGCATAGCTGATATAAATTTGGTTGGGATTTTTTAAAAATTGGTTTAATAATAATTAAATCCCAAGTAAGTGCAATAACTAATCCAGCTGCTCAAGGACATTTCAGAAGTTTTGTATGTATACCTAAACATGAAATTTATATGAACACAGGTAGACACCAGCATTAAATGCTTAAATGATTAAAATACCAGGTATGTTTTGTGAAATATATACATGGAATCTAATATATTGACAAAGTGACAAATATTCTAAAGAGTCAATAAAGAGCAATAAATCGCAAATACACAGTAAACAATACCGAAAATCTATAACCATAAAACAAGCACAATAAGGGTACAGTGACTAATTTTCAATGCTAATTATAGGGGAAGAGTGACCTTATAATGGTCCTGGGAAGGAAAACCGAAGTGATGTACCTTAAAGCTAAGGATACATGGGGTTTGCCAGTCTTACAATGAGAGGACATTTTCATTATTAAATTATTACCCACATTGAAATTGATTCTCTATGCAGTACTGTGGAAAATATTCCTTAGATAGCATTTAGCTGAAAAATAGATTTCCCACAAATTATTTCCTTTCATAACCCCTCTTTGAATGTATCACTAGGTCCTCAGTAAACATGAAGCAGAGTTCCTGAGATTGGAGTGACAATCTTGAGAATCACTAGAGGATTCTCAGTGTCTCCCTGTTTGCAGAAGTTGGGCTTTGTCACCAAATTTCCAAGCTATTATCATGTCATAATAAAGCCCTTTGTTTTAATTCAATTTGCAAAACATTTCAAAACATCTTACTATCTGACACTTATAGATGATTCAAAATGCTAAGAAATGTAGAGGATAATAAAAATTATCCTAATCTACTATCTAGACAAAGAAATTACTGTCGTAACTTTTGTAGTGTTGACAGTTATCTATTTTTATTCTCCATTTAGGGCCCTATTGATTACAACATCTTTCCTTTAAATATCTTAAGTATTTTATGTTTCACTAAATATTTAAAATTACTTCACTACTAAGGAAAAATGTGGCACCCTCCATTGTTAGCATTTTAGGTCAACATTTAAACATTAATTCTTATAAACCAACCTGACTTGATAGGTGATTTATTTAATTGAAAATATTCCTAAGGGGCATCATTGAAATTTAAGAGACAGTGTCAAGGTATGATTACAACTGAATACTTTTCAGGACCTGCTCTAAATCTACAACTTACAGAAAAACAATACATTTATAAAATCAGATGCAAGGATCAGTCCGATTTCATATTCCAAAAGCCCTGTTAGGAATTCCACATTTCAAGTCTTAATTTCCTAGAAATGGGGCAAACACAGTTTAAAGTTCTTTAAAAGTGTAAAATTGAGGCTAGGGAGGCACTGTCCTCACCTCTGTTTGTCACTGCGGAAAGCATGCTCTCCTGCCCTGGGAAATCATTTGTTGGCTATAGGTATCTTGGGACATGCTTTTGTATCATGAAAAATGATCATCCTAAGACTTGAAACTCTTGGTGTCTTTTTTTTTTTTTTTTTTTTTTTTTTTTTTTTTTTTTTTTTTTTTTTTTTTTTGCCAGTATAGATACCTAATAGCTCACCATAATCTAGTGGTACTCTGAATTACTTGTCATTCTTCTATCTTTTGCCAACCATTTGGAATCACTGCTGTGAACTTTTCCTTCATTTCCTATTTTAGGAATAGGAACACTACCCACAGCTAGTTGCTAGGCTTGCCAAGACCCCAGATGCCAAGCCTTGGAACCTTCTAGTAGCAACATCTGGCCTTTTTGTGAGTTCCACAAGCAGTTGTGCACTGGGCTCAGAACTGCCACTGGGGTGTCACATGGCCAAAATTCTACTGATTTGGGACTGATGAGGGAACATTCCTCTCTCTGCTTAGCTTGACTATGTCACAAAAAATTAGAGCAATTGTATGGAAAAAATATTTTCTACAGTAAATAACTTAAGAATCTTAATGTTTTTAACTAATAATATTGCTTTCCCACTTATTTATGGAATTTTTCAAAAGCTCAGAAAAATAACTGTTTTTTTTTTTTTCTTTTTTTTTTTTTTTTTTTTTTTTTTTTTTTTTTTTTTTTTTTGCATTTGTTCCAAATTGATAGGACACATCAGATTTACATGCAGGAATGACTAGGAGTTCTGAAGATAGAGGAACGAGCACTAACAGTTCCAAAACACTTCCTCTAAAGTAAACATTCTAGTTTATTTTTTCACTAACATTTCCCATGGAAGTAGAGTGCTGTGATCCAATTTGGTATTTGGTTTCCTATGTCAATAGAATGTTTCAAGATGTGTTTTAGTGTCTTTTTCAAGCAAGAAATTAAAATTCATATTCAAGGAATGGCAATGATTTCCTTAAAGTTATCAATTTAGCATAGAAAGCAATCCCAAATGTTTTCCTTTTTGACTATGCAAGATTAATCAGACATAAGATAAAATGCACTTAAATTAACATTGCCTCCAACAATTTTTCTCTTTTTCAAGGGAGAAGATAAAATGCATTTGTGAATATTTTGTGTAGTGTAAAGAACATTGAAGCTAATACTATGTTAAACTACATAGAATTCTTCACACAATGGTTTTATTCTATTGTCTTTAGAAGTTGCTAAATTTTAGCTTCTTATTAAACATTTATTATGACTTTATTATATAGTTCATTTTCATTGTCAATGGAGTACTTAAAATTTCATATTCCCTTACAAATTAATTTTTGCATAAAATTTTAGAAGCAAAATGTATTTCTATTCATTTTTAAGTGTTATTTTTTTAGGAAATCATTATTTTTTTTATAATCTTTCAGTCTAAGTAATGAATGCAGAGTTAGTAGCTCTTAGAGAGGATATATGTAAATGAGTCCTTAGTCCTGTAGTGAAATCAGAGGTACTTTCTGTTCAGCATCAGGTGAATGTTTGCTCAGCCTTCAAAGGAAGAAAGACTCTCGTGCAAGTACAATCAGCAAAATGTGGCTGCCCTAAGCATCTAAATGCCCAGTAGAAAGGATCAATGAGCACAAGAGAGTATGGCCAGAGGGTCTTCCTAAAAGGCCCGTGCCATAGGAATCATAGTTTGAGAACTCAGTCTGTCTTCAGTGTCAGGGGAGACATTTGGAATAGCTTCTTTATTAAGAGTGATTTCAGGCTGGCAAGATGGCTCATTGGATAAGAGCACTTGCTGCTCTTCCAGAGGATTGGAGTGTGATTCCTAGCATCTACGAAGTAACTCCATCTCCAGGGCATCCAACACCTCTTCCGGTTTACATTTCCACTTCTATAATTTCTTTTTAAATTTGTGGCTTTGAAAATATCCAAATTAGTGTAAATGATAAGGATTAATATGTTGTTTTATAAATATATCAACTTGTATAAAATTACAACTAATTACTATATGAATCAGACTATTAAGGGGGAAGCATTCTGATTTGTATTTGGCACCAGGCTCAGATTCAGCAATGAGGACAAACTATGAACACATATAACTTCATTCCTTTCTTTTCAGATTGTCCTTTCTTTGGAATCTAATGGCTACTCTGGTATCTGTGAACGTTTGACAGCTACAAACAACTTTTTATTGTATGCTATAAGAAAACAAAACAAAACAAAACAAAACATCTTTGGGTAGGAAGTCAGAAGCTCAAACATTTGGGCAGGATTAAAACTTGCTTTTGCTTTGCCCTTATCATGCATCAGGGGAACTAAGGAGACCTTGAGTGAATACATGTTGTTGACATGGGTATGGAGCAAGGCGTTAGACCCCGGGAAATTGGCAAAGGTTTTCCTCTGGGTCAGGCTTGGAAAGGCAAAAGCCTTACTTTTGCCCAAGCACAGGAGTTTAAGAACGACTGATCGGTGTGTATAAAACTAGCAATTGCACCTTCCTCCTCCTGCTGTTTATAGCCTGAGACAGCTCACCCCACAGACACCTACCTAGCTGACCCTGTGATGTGCATAACAAATGCACTGAGATTCAGGCTGCTTCGGGAGTTGGTGCCACGCCACCAGAGTACACAAATAATCCACCTGAGCCCAGCTTTTCTTAATATGTGTGTCGTTTCTTTAGTGTCTGGCCTTTCCTCACTTCCTCATGACCCCCAGTTAAGTCAAATGGCCCCCAGGCTCTACCTTTTAGGATAATATTGTCCTCCTAGTTAAGAGTAGGGCACAGCGGGGCAGTTTCCACAGAGTGTATCAGACTGCAGCAATAAACTATGGCACAGGAATGGGTACAAGATGGTAGGGCAACTGTATGGGCAATTCTGAAAAGAAAAATGTAAGTAATGAACTCCTCCATACCATATTCAAAACTAATTTAAATCGTTTATCTAAATATAAAAACGAAAATTGTAAGAGCCCTAGAGTCAAACACAAGTGTATATCTCCATGATCTTGGATTAAGCAATATTTTCATATATGTGACAGCAAAAACACACAATGGAAGAACAAATAGATAAGTTAGATTTCAACAATATTGAAAATATTCATACTTCAAAGGAAATATCAGGGAAATAAAGAGACAAAGCAAAATGTGAGAAAAAATTTCAAATTATCTGATATAAGAGTCTAATGTAAATTATTAGAATGTAAAGTGGTTTTTAAACTTACATAGTAAAAGGGAAGAAGGCAATTTCTCTAGGGAAGATATACACACACATTGCTAACAAGCACATTAGAAGTCAACGCATTTGGCTTTCAGAGAAACACAAGTCAGTACTATGCTTATCGGGGAAGAATGCAGTCCTGTGTGACTGTGCATTCTAGATATGAGCAAAGCCATGTACAAGAAGTCTCAAGGCTAAGAGAATGGCATGACCTCCCCCACATCTGAGACTGGGATGTTTGCTGAAGCAGGATGTTTGTGTAGCAGCTGACCTTTAGCAAGAGACCAGCAGTGTACAAGGCTCTGACCACAGTTTCCTTGCTCAAGGAGACTGCATGATCATGCAGACCCCTGTTCAAATCCCCTACTAAGATTATCTAGCCAACCCTTTGTTTTCCATGTGTGTAAGAAGCACTCTGAGTGTAATAAATAAATACAGCACTCTGGTGTGTCTCCATCCTAGCACACAGTATACCTGATCCCAGCTTTCTGTTACTAATGTCTGTCTTTCTTAATATCTGTTACTTTCAATCAGGTTTCCAGTGCCCAGATGAACAGTTCATGGCATATGCCATACCATTTCATAGCATGATAGTTAAAAAAAAAGTTGGAAACTGGTAGGTGATACCAAGGTTGTGAAGGTATTAAAACCCTCATAGGTAGCTAGTGAGAATGTAAATGATGCAGTCATTGTGGAAAAACAGTTTGGCTGTTACGTTAAGCATAGAATTACTGTTTGACCAAGCAGTCCATTCCAGCAAAATTGAAAATACTTGTTAATTAGCAGAAAGAATCCAAGTGTCTACCACCTGATGAACACATATACAAAACATGATCTCCCATTATAGAATATGACAAAAGTGAATGAAGTGCTGATTCATGTAAAATTTGAACACTGAAAGAGAAACCAAACATAAAAATATGTATACTACTAGCCGGGCGGTGGTGGCGCACGCCTTTAATCCCAGCACTCGGGAGGCAGAGCCAGGCGGATCTCTGTGAGTTCGAGGCCAGCCTGGGCTACCAAGTGAGTTCCAGGAAAGGCGCAAAGCTACACAGAGAAACCCTGTCTCGAAAAACCAAAAAAAAAAAAAAAAAAAGTATACTATACTATTCCATTTATATGAAATATTTATTATATTCATAAAGTCTATGAGTGTGGAAAATTAATTGTTAGTTGTCAAAGCCTAGAAGAGAAATGGGGAATTGCTGGTAATAGGCTTATTTTTTTTGGGGGGGGGTTGATGAAAATACTCTAGAAATAGATACAATGGGTGCATAGTCTTGTGAAAAAATTGATAACTAAATGTTATACTTTATCAGGGAGAATTTTATTAGATGTGAATTATATGCTAATAAATACTTTTACAAACTCTTCACACACCTCCTATCCTAACACTCATCATCATGGATAATGATAAGGAATGATGTCACATTTTGTTTCCAACTTTGTTTCACCCATATCACTCTTTTAGACAGCCTATGGGCAGAGGCTAACCCCATCACACACTCTTTCCTCAGCATGCTGACATTTTATACAATCAAAATCATGTGATTAGTTCTGCAGGTCAGCTAGGAGAAAATATGTTTTAAAAAAGGAAAAATAAATTGTTGTGTGTAGAAAGAACTAAGGCTCATCCTGCAAGCCAGGCTGATGGTGTCACTCCTGCCTTGAGAACCTCCATGTATTCAGTGTACCTTGAGAAACATCCACATCCTTCCCATGGCCCTGAAGACTTCTACAAGCCTAGCACAGCTCCCAGAATCATGGGTGCACTATAGATTCTAGGTGTATTGAATCCCCCACTATTGCACGAGAAAGTTAGGATCCTTCATGATCCAGAACCTTTAACTTGCCTTTCTCTCAAAAGTAGGGTGCCTTTACTGTGTTTGCCTCTGAGTGATTTTTCACAAAATGCGAATTAAAAGCTTAGTGGTTATTAGGTAATGGAAACAATGAATTGTTGGTCTACTTTTTATGATGAACTGTTGTTGGTTGTTTTTGCTCTTTACTCTTTGAAGGGCCTGCCACCAAGGTCCCAAATAAGTAAACAAAGGAAGGCTTCTTATTATAAATAGTCAGCCTTAGCTTGGCTTGATTCTAGCCAGCTTTCCTTAACTTAAATTATCCTGTCTACTTTTTGCCTTTGGGCTTTTACCTTTTCTTACTTCTGTATATCTTACTTTTACTCTTACTCCATGACTGGCTGGGTGACTGGGTGGCTGACCCCTAGCATCCTCCTCTCCTTGTTCTCCTGCTCTTTCTTCTTTCTTGCTTCCAGATGTCTCTTTCTATTTATTCTCTGCCTGCCAGCCCTGCCTATCCTTTCTCCTTCCTTGCTATTGGCTAGTCAGTTCTTTATTAAACCAATCAGGTGTTTTAGACAGGCACATAAACATAGCTTTGCAGAGTTAAACAAATTCAACACAAACAAATGCAACACATCTTTGCATCATTAAAAAATGTTCCACAGCATAAACAATGTAACACATCTTAAAATAATATTTTACAACAATGAACATAATCTTTTTACACACTGTCAGGCATATGTTGCCATCACTCTATATATTTATGAGCATTATGAACAATTTTCCAAACCTTGGCTTTAAAGCAAAAATAACACGAGTATTGTTGGCAGGGCCATTCAAGGATTTGTCATTATTAGCTCTCATGATTATTTAGTTACAGAGTAAGGACAAGATTCTGGTGTTTCACATTTTGTAGATTTTTTTTTTATTTTTAAGGGTGGAAGTGAATTCTTCCTGGAAGAAAAAAGTACAAAACTATTGTGGTTTTATTGACATAAAGTTCTTTTTTTCTTTTGGATCTAACCCAGATGTCTTACTTTGTCTTTGTTTTGTCAATTCCTATAAATAATAACTAGTCATTTTTATGCTATTTTTAATCACATTGGTCCCCTTATTCGTAAGTCCAACAATCCTTGACATGTTCTTAATTCTGTATACATATAAAACTTGCTATTCCATTTTACATGTAACTATTTTACATTAGACACTCAACTGATTTGTTCAGTTTTCAAAATTTTCCCAAAGGTTTTGTCATAACACCAAAGTACTTTTCAGAAAAATAATATATATTTCAAAAATGAGAGGAAACCTACTTTGTCCTGGCCCAGTGCACTAAGGATGGGCTACGAACAGGGATGCACTTGGCTCATGCCCTTTTCTGGCATCTTTTTTTCCAGAGAAGTTTAAATAGTATCCTGTCTTTTCCTATAGGCATATCCTGGATGAGACATTATTGATGGAGTGGAGAAATAAGCTCGACATGGTAGTACAGGCCTTTTAATCTGAGCACTGAGTGGGCAGAGACAAGTGGATTTCTATGAATTCAAGGCTGGCCTGATCTACAAAGTGAGGGCTAAGCCAACCAGGGATATGTAGGGAGATCCTGTTTCAAACAAACTAAAGAAAAAAGAAGAAGAGACGTGAGGAGGAGGAGGGTGGAAGGAGAGAAGGGAGAGGAGGAGGAATATGGGACTTCAGTGTAAATGATTCAAGAGCAAGTCAGAGTAATCGAATATGTGCAAAAATATTTACTCATTTACACCAATTGAATATTTAATGATGACCCTTGGATTTTAAGGTTAGTGTTTTCTTAATATGGAAATATAAAATAGAAAACTGTCTACCTCTACTTTCAGAAGTGAACATTATCCATTTTGGAATACACTGAAATTGTACTGTGGCTTCATGCCCAACAAATGTTAGCCAAAAATCGTTTAGTGTAATTCACTCATCAATAGTGCAAACTATGAAATGATAGCAAAAAAAGATCTACATTTTGAATTTTTAGTATATTAATTTATAGTAGTTACTCAGGAAGCAGTGTTTTTAATGGATTAATATGCAGTTAAAAAGGGGAGGGGAGAAAAGCTTTGAGTATTGTGTTTAAACACTGAAAGAACACTAACATAATGCATGTGTGTTCAAGAAAAGCAAAAGAAATGGAGCCAAGTGTTGGATGACACACACACACCCAGGAGGCTTCAGAACAGCTCTACAGAAAAGTCAACTTATATCCAAGATATTCTCATCTGTGATTCATTGTCTTTAGTATGATAATTACAGAATTACTCTTAATCTCATGATTATTTTTAAATACTTTTAATAATGTTCTTGGAGTTTTGACATTTTATTTTGTGTCATATTTCTCTAGAACTTTAATAATATTCTATCTTTTCGGTAGGTATTCCTTTGGATTTTTTTAGACTTCCTAATTTAAAAATATTTAGTGCAAACAAGAGAACCTTAAACCAATACATTTAAAATGGATATTTGAAATGCTTCCTGCAAAAACAACTGCTACTTTCATAAAAATATAGATGAGACATAGAAGAACAATCCTGATATTTTGCACTGTTTTGGTAGCTTCCCAGAAAACTTTATTTCCGGTTGTAATTCATATAAGAATCAAGTGGTGCTGTGCCTATGACATATTTCAGTATGCTTAATTACTGCCGTTGGAGCTTCTCGCATTTCCCTAATGAATCACTGGCCTATTATGAAGAAATGACTCTCTCAAAGGACAATCATTTATTACACCTGAGCCCTTTTGGTTCCAACTGTACCACATGCTGCCTAATAATTTGCAATGATTTAGGAAGATTGCCATAACCACTCAATTACTTAAGCGGCTTTGGATGCAATCTATATAGCACAAGGCACATCCTTGGCCTACATTTACAACTGTCTTGTTAATTAAAAAGAACCTAGAAACAGTTGTGTTCTGAGCATCCCACCTATGCTGAGGACTAAAAGAAGTCACTTATTTCTGTGGCCATCCAGCAGTTGTGCCATGGAATACAGCTGGGGAAAGAAAGACATAGACTGGGGTTCAGGAAATGGGATCTCAAATCTGACTGTCTTGCTTTTCATCTTCGGAGCTTTGGGTAATAGTATTCTCTGAGCTCAGTTTCCTTCTCTTTATAGGACATGAGCCACCACTATGGATTTCTCAGCCATTTTCTTAATTAACATCGTATCTCTGCATAACCTATGGTAAGGTTAAAATATTTTTGCAATAATGTTGCTAGAATATTTATAAAACATCTCAGTGATTAATCAACGGAATAAAATATCAAATAATAAATAAATTAAAATAATAAAACAACACTGTGTGATGGACTGAATAAAATATCTCTCATACTCTTGGGTATCTGAATATTTGGTCCCCAGTTATGATATTTTTTGGGTAGGTTTAGGTGGTTTGGCCTTGCTGGAGGAAGTATGAACTGGGGGTGGGCTTTAAGGTTTCAAAATTCGTGTATCATTTCTAGTACACTCTCCTTTCTGTTTGATGTTCAAGATATGAGCCCTTAGCTCTTAATTTTCATCTCCAGTCCCCATGCCTGTCTGCTGCCACACTTCCCTATCATGATAGTGATGGACTCGTATCCTTCTGGAACCATATACCTCAAATAAGACCTTAATTCTAAATATGTTGCCTTAGTTTTGATATTTTGTCACAGCAATAGAAAAGCAACCAGAACAGAAATTGGTATCAGGGAGGAAGTATTTCTGTGACAGACCTGACCATGCTGGGATTTAAACTCTGGAATATGGGTGAGCATTGTAACCAGAGTTTAACGAGCCACCCGGAGGAGTTTGGGAGACCGTAGTGCTGAGAGCTGTGTGGACAATGGAGCCTAGCTCACAAGGATTCAGAGAGAACTAATATTAACAATTGGGATAGAAACCTTTCTTGTGATATTTTGGCAAAAAAATGTGGGTACTTTCTGCCCTTACCCTAAGAAATTTCCTGAGGATAAATTAAAAAGTAATAGACTAGTTTATTTGTCAGAGAACATTTCAAGACAGCCTAATATTGACTCTGTTACATGGTTTTTAGTAATCACTCCTATGGAGATCTACAAAGAAAAAAGAGCAAGATGGGTAGAAGGAAATACAAAGGGTATAGTTTGGAGAGGAAAAGATCACTAGCAAGATTAATACTAAATCTTCTCTCTCTGCCCTTCATCTCAGGGTAGGAGTACTGAGGTTGCAGGTGTGTGCCACCACATTTAAATTGTTTTAAATAAATAAATAAATATATATATATATGTTTTATATATATACACACACATGTGTGTGTATGAATTCCTGAATATATGTATATATACATAAATACATATATTTTCCTAAACGTGTAAATACAACATGCTCAGTCCATATATTAATTTTATGCATATGGTTTATGATTTTGGGGCTGGTCACATGGTATTGGGTAATAATTGGCAGCTCTTCCCAGGGAAAGGTAATTTTTCCTGCTCTCAGCATTCCTTAGTTGCCTGTAGTTGTTTATCCAGGCTTGGAGACCTTTCCACCTTAACATATGTGATGGTGTTGTGTGCCACCATACTTGACCTTTTACACTGGTTCTGGGGGATTAAACTCAGGATCCCATGTCTGTTTGACAAGTATTTTATAGATCGAGCCATCTCCCCAGCCCCAAAAACTTTATTAACTGTCACGTTTTTCTTCACAGTTTCACTTGCAGCTTTTCTTTCTTTCCTTTGTCTCTTGCATCACTCATTTTGTTAAGCATGAATACTCTTTAAAATTAAAAAAAATGCCTAAGTTTTATGGTAAGTGGAATTTATATTTTGAAACACAGAGAGTTGTAGTTATCTTCCCTGTGTAAAGTGTGGCATGGAAATTAAACTGCTGAGTTTCTCTAGTCGTACATACTCCGCCTCAAATGTCTCACGTTTAGCAAGAGTTTTATTGTTCAATTTGAAGTGATCCAACAGCCAAGAAACTTCTCAAAGATTATATCACATTCCCAAACTTTGCTTGTAATAGTTTCCAAGCTAAAGCTTTAGTTACAAACATGAAGTCATTGGTTGACTAGTGTCACTGCGATACTAACAGCATCACAACATACGGTTTATATTCTCACATTATCAAACTCTCAAACACTAATCACTAAAGCAATGCCTTTGCACATCATTTGTAGAAGGTATTTCAGGACAATTTTATGTGGAAAGACAAAATTTTCACATATACATAGTTTTTTTTCCAGTGAATCATAATTTAATTTTTTTAATATTTATTTATTTATTTAGATGTATATGTATGTGCATGCATGTGTGTGTGCACATATATGTAGGTTGTGAACATCTGCAGAAGTGCTGTGAGGCCCACAGAAAGCATTGAGTGTCCTGTAGTACTCTCTACCCATTCCTTTGATAAAGTGATCTCTCTCTGAGCCTGGGATTTACCTTTCCTTGGCTACACTAGAAGCCAGCCAGCCCCAGTGATCCTGTCTTCATATCCTCAAGAGTTGGATTATAGGTATTGGCTGGAAACTTGGATTGTTACATGAGTGCTGAGATCTGAACTCTGGTCCTCATAATTGTATGACAAGTGTTGAACCCTCTATATCTCCCATACTTTGAATGCTTGTGTTTATGTGAAAGGGGTGCAACAACTGAGATTTTGAAAATCCTTTTAGTCTTTTGAATTTTTATTCCTCACAAGGCCTTGCAAAACGTTTTGGTTAATGAAAAAGCAATAGTTTCAAAATACTAGTTAAATATAGAAGTATAATTCAATTGCTGCAATTAAAGAGTCAATTCTTCCATTTAAACCAAATTACAAAGTAGAACCAGCCCTCAAGTCATGAATTTTAATTTTTAAAAGCTGCATATATATCCCCCTCCCTTTCTTTTAACATTTCTTTCAGAAAGAGCTCCTATTAAAACTCAACTTTATATACATAAAGTATACATTTATAGAACCCCAATTAATAAAGCATTTCTATAAGGAAAGAGCGCATGGTCATTAGGACAAGAGCCCCTAAAATTTTGACCTTGTCTCTGACCACAAACGAGAAGCACAATTATACCCAGAAGAATCCTCCAGGCCAATTCTTGCTAAGTGTGTTTATCCAGTCATCCGGCATGCCACACAGCTGGGAACTATTTAGAGGTCTGATAGACATTCCTGTCTAGGAACTTTGTCTTCCTGATTTTCTGCTTTGTATCATGTTAGAGACAATTTAATATGAGTACATCAAGTGTTTGCAAAACTACTTTGGTTTTTAAACAATCCCAATGTCTTTGAGGCATGATTTCCTCAAAAGCAGCTTTCTTTGAGACTTTGACATAATGAATTTAGCATATTAGGCATATAGGATGATAAAAACAACCATAATTATTATTTTAGCCCAACATAGATACTGGCCCTGAGGATGGCAACAGGGCCCAGGGATGGGTGTTCTCTTGGGATTACGTGTTATGGGAGAGACCTAAGGCAATAAAATAACAACAACCACAAGCCCAAAGAATTAAAAGAGCATTCCAGAAGAAAATGCTACATAAGTAAGGGATATCTGGTCATCTTCTTTCTTTAAAGGCCATTTTTGGGGGATCTATTTTCTAAGTATGAGAGAAAGGCATATAATTCTCTTCATGAAGTAGCTAATCTTTATCACACCTCTTTTTTTCCAAATAGATATTTCAAGGTATAAAGGGAAAAGATTGGGGACTGCAAAGAAAACACAAAGTAAAGAAATAGACATTGCCAAAGACAATGAACAAAACAGGCAGAAAGAGGGAATACAGAGCCATAGGTATGTTCAGAATAATAAGAGCCCGCAGAATCGCAAGACATTCTAAGGGTCCATGGCTCTTACAGAGTCTTAGAGAGCTAAAGTGGCCTGTGTGTTTTCGTCCATACCCCTTCCTCAACAGTAGAGTGACTGCCTGCTGGAGTGAAGATACGCTGGTGGTGTTTAGGGATTTAGAACTGGGAGTCAGCTTCTGGTATATTTTACTTCTTTCTCTACCAAGAATTGCTGTCAGTTATGTTGTGTCTGTTCTAGCCATAAATCTTTGTGTTTCACAACAAATACTCAACAAGGAATAGTATGCAATTTTAGGTACCCACAAAATTAGGTAGCAACTACATTTATGCTGTGGCAAAAATGTTCAGTGGGGAAGAACATCCCATTAATTGCTGGTGGGAAGGATTCAAGTGTCTTGTGATTGGAGTGAGGAGGTACAAGTTGCTTTCCTTTTCCCCAGGAATTTAGGCAGCATGGGAACTGACTATAAAGATGTCCTTGTTCTGTTGAGAAGGGAGTGCTTGCAAAGTCCCCCAGCAAGAAAGGAAATTAATAGGGCTGTGATGATTATCTCCTTACTTATTTGAAAGGAATTCTAGGGAAAATTAAAAAGCACTGTGGTATGGTCTATAGTTAAATTCATGGACATGTAATTAACATTGATCTGGGGCAGCCAGTACAGGGGTAATTCTGGAAGCTCTGGCAAAGTGGAGGCTTCATTCTCTGTAATCACATATAAAAACCTAATAAGAAATTTCCATTGATGATTAAGGAATGGAGAATAAAAATAGAAAGTGAGTGAGCCTTTGCCAGTGAATGTACACAATGAAGTGAGTTCTGCTCACCCATTTACTGTGCTCATTTCAGGTGCTCCTTCCTTCATGAGAGGTAGGAGGCACCAATGAAATATGCCAAAAAAATCTTCTGAGTGTGGGCAAGAAGCACCGCGTGTTACCATGGAATTACTTGATCAACGTGATTCTGCTCACATGGGAGAAAGTTAACAAAGAAAACAGGTTTTTAGAAAAAGCTAACTTGGGATTTTAGGAGACTAAAAAATTCCCACAAAGCTAAGAAAACAACAGGGTGAAGAGATACAGATTTGGGGAATATTTAAAGAATACACATCTAGAAAGGTGTTAATATTATAAAATATGTGAGGCAGTTATATAACACAATAGCAAAAATGCAGACATAATTCAAAGTGGGCAAATGACCTAATAGACAAGAAGACATACAAAAACCCAATAGATTAGATGCAAAAGTGCCCAACATCAGCAGTCCTGGAGGAAATACAAATGCAAACTGCGATGAGCTACCACCTTACTCCAGTTAGAACCACCCTTGATAAGAAGACGAAAGGTATTCATCCAGTGAGAGTGGGATATAGGAAAAGGAAAACTCAGAGATGATGGGGAGAATGTAAACTGTGGTGGTATTTTACTTGTACTGAAATGTGATTTTAATTGTATGTTAATAAATAAAGTTGTCTGGGGGTCAGAGCTATTAGAGCCATAGCAAGTGCGTGGCGGCAGTGGCGCACGCCTTTAAGGACCTGGAGGGCGGTACATTCAGGCAGTGATGAGGCAGTCACATGTTTGGGTTTACAACCAATGAGAAGGCAGAACAGCTAGAGTATATAAAGACATACACACAGGAAGTAGGTCCTTTTCGGAGAGCTCTCTTGGCTGAAGAGGATCCCTGAATCAGGAAGGGTGAGGCTCTTAGCTCTGACCTCTTGGCTTTCTTCTCTGAATCGGCTCTGTGTTTCTTATTTAATAAGACCGTTAGTTACATCTACATTTGGCACCCAACGTGACAAGAATCCATTAAAAACCGCTTAACTTGGCTTGGTGGCAGGTCCGGTTTCCCGCCAGGGCGGCGGCTCCCTAGTCCGGGCCCAGGTCGGCTTGGCCTCAGGCCGGACTAACCTTGAGCTACTTGCTTAAAGCCGGTGCTACAAACAACTCAGGCCTGCCCTGCCGAACAGGGCCCCTGCCTGTAAAGCCAACGCACGCATGTGGTTGGAGCTTAAGGTAGCCAGAGCCAAGGCTTGACTAGGCTCAAGCGGGAACACGTGGCTGGATTCAAGCTCTTAGGCAGAACTTGCAGCTACAGTTCTTGCGTGTTCTCCCCCCCGCCTCTCTGGATTCACACCTCAGACACTAGATGGCTGTTTTGAAATTCCCTCGGATTGGTACTGTTCTACGAAGACTTGGTAAGTCACTTAACAAATCAGATATTTTAAAGGAAACTATTTAAAAGAGAAATTTTTTTCCACATTAAAAAAAAAATGGGTTTTCTGTGTACATTGGAAGAAAATTGGGCTTTGTTTGCAATTTTAGGCAGTCTGACAATGGAACAGCTATATGAGAAGATTAATGTTGATTGAATTATGCATTTTATTACTATGCTTATCCTCATTTTACTATTTAAAAAGATAGTCAATTTAAGTGCCAGGGTGACAGCTTTAGAAAAACTTGTTAAACCTGTAAAAACTCAGACAGAAGAAACTAACAGTGAAGTTGCTTCAAGATTGGATCATAGGGTTACAGAAAGAAAGCCTGTTTTCACACAGTCACCCTTAGTTTGTCTAGTAACCATACAGCAGTTGCCTGATCAAATGACTACACAAAATATTTGGGCTCCAATTGAAATGATAGATTTACGAAGGCTTAAGGAGGCAGTAGTATCTTATGGCATGCATTCCCCATATGTAAAGCAAATGTTAAACTCTTGGTCAACATATAATAGGATTGTACCACAGGACTGGCGGGAGCTGGCACAAGCTGTTCTTGAACCCAGTCAAAGGCTTCAGTGGCTAACTTGGTTCAAGGGTGAAGCTAAAAACATAGAAAAACAGTGGAGGGATAAAGGAATACAAGTCTGCCAGGATCAGCTTATTGGAGAAGGTCAATATGCTTCAGCACAAACACAATGTTTATATGATGTCCAAACCCTAATTTTATGTCGAACAGCAGCCTTGAATGCATGGGACAGAGTTGAGGAACCAGGAAAAAAAACTGAGTCATTTACAAAGGTTGTACAAGGCCCAAAAGAATCTTTCACAGGTTTTTTACAAAGACTGGCTTCAGGAGTAAAGAGAATGGTCCCGGATTCAGAAGCTAGTAAGATAATAATTGAATCTTTGGCCTTTGAGAATGTGAATGCAGCATGCAAAACAATAATCAGGCCGTTAAAGGCAATATCTGCACCTTTGGAAGATTGGATTAGAGACACAGTTAATATTGAAGCTTATGAGCATGATGATACGTGGGTAGGAGAAGCAATTTCAAAAGGTTTGAGGAATGTTAGATGTTTTGGATGTGGAAAGCAAGGACATTTGAAAAGGGACTGTAAACAGGTCATTCCTAGAAACAATGTTTCTTCAAGGAACAATGGCAACAGAATGCCCCTTCCTTCTGGAGTATGCAGAAGGTGTGGTAAGGGAAAACACTGGACCAACGAGTGTAGATCAACAAGGGACAGACAGGGTAATCCTTTGCCTCAGTCTTCGGGAAACTCCCAGAGGGGCCTCATGCAGGCCCCAATAGCAAATCCAGTTCAAACCTTTCCTGCAGTCATAGAGGAAACCCCTACTCAGAGCAATTAAATAACCAAATGCCTATTGGAATAAGTCATGCTGGTCAGGATGATGAAACAGAGAGAATAGAAAATTCAGGAGAAAACATAAAGACAATTTTTTGGCAAACTTCTATTAATGAACAAAGACCAAAATTATCAATAAAAATAAATGGTGTTTTGTTGTCTGGTCTGGTAGACACAGGTGCGGACGTTACCATAATTGCACCAGAATTTTGGCATCCAACTTGGCCTCTTCAGGAGGTAAACGTTCAACTGTTAGGTATTGGGACATTATCTCAGGTGAAACAGAGTGCAAGATGGCTCGAATGTATAGGTCCAGAAGGACAGAGGAAAATTGAAACCATATGTAGCTAACATAGCTATGAACCTGTGGGGTCGAGACTTGTTGCAACAATGGAATACTCAGATTAACATCCCTCCAATCTCAGAAACAAATCATAAACTAGCACATGTTTCTGGGAGAAATATTAGAAGGCATTTTTCTGAGTGGTCACCAGCCATCCATATTATACAAGAACAGGGCACAACAACTGATGATCTTCCAAAAACAACAACAGCTCTACCTTTAAAATGGTTGACAGACAAGCCTGTATGGGTCCAGCAATGGCCTTTAACAATAGAGAAACTTCAGGCTTTAGAAGAGCTGGTAGAAGAACAGTTAAATGCTCAGCATATTGAGGAATCAACCAGCCCTTGGAATTCTCCTGTATTTGTTATTAAAAAGAAATCCGGTAAATGGAGAATGGTAACAGACCTTAGAGCAATTAACAAAGTAATTCAGCCAATGGGCTCTCTACAATCTGGAATTCCTTTGCCTACTCTGTTACCAAAAGGATGGCCTCTCATAGTTATTGATTTAAAAGACTGTTTCTTTTCAATACCCTTACAAGAAAAAGACAGAGAAAGATTTGCTTTCACAGTGCCTACTTATAATAATTCTCAACCGGTTAAAAGATTTCAATGGAGGGTCCTCCCACAGGGAATGTTGAATAGCCCAACTCTGTGCCAATATTTTGTACAACAGCCATTGGAAGTGATACGTAAAAAATTTCCTAAATCTATAATTTATCATTATATGGATGATATTTTACTAGCTGACTCAAATGCAGATACTTTAGAAAGAATGTTTAAAGAAGTAAAGAAAATTTTGCCTTGCTGGGGATTACAAATTGCTCCTGAAAAGATACAAAGAGGAGATTCTATTAATTATTTAGGATATAAAATAGAGCTACAAAAAATTAGACCCCAAAAGGTGCAAATTAGGAGAGATAGACTACAGACGCTTAATGACTTTCAAAGATTATTTGGAGATATTTCTCATCTAAGAACTATTGTTGGGGTAAAAAATGATGAACTGCATAATTTGTTCAAAACCTTAGAAGGTGACAAGGACTTAAATAGTCCAAGAGAATTATCACCTGAAGCTGAGAAAGAATTGGCCTTGGTAGAAAAGAAAATACATGAAGGACACGTGGATTGTATTGATCCAAAGCTGGATTGCATTTTGGTTATTTTACCTTCCAGACATTCTCCTACAGGAATATTAATGCAGAGGGAAGATATTATATTAGAATGGATATTTTTACCAAATAAACCAAATAAAAAATTAAAAACTTATGTGGAAAAAATCTCTGACTTGATTTGGAAAGGAAAATTGAGACTTCGTCAATTAGCAGGAATAGACCCAGCAGAAATTGTCGTACCTTTAACTAAGGAGGATATTGAAAAATTATGGACAGAAAGTGAACCTTGGCAAAGAGCTTGCAGTAATTTTTTGGGAGAAATTAACAGCAAATATCCCAAAAGCGATAGAATTGATCTTATAAAGAGATCTGATTGGATCTTGCCTCGAATTGTATGGGAAAAGCCCATATCTGGAGTTTGTACATTTTATACAGATGCCAACAAACAAGGAAAGGCAGGTTACAAATCAGAAAATTTAAGTAAAGTGGTTCAAAGTCCTTATAATTCAGTTCAAAAATCAGAATTGTATGCTATTCTGTTGGTATTAATGGATTTTTCAGAACCTCTCAACATAGTAACTGACTCTCAGTATGCTGAAAGAGTAGTATTACATATTGAGACTGCAGAATTTATCCCTGATGCTTCAGAATTAACTTCACTATTCATTCAATTACAAGATACAATCAGGAAAAGGAGTCATCCTTTATATATAACTCACATTCGATCCCATACTGGTCTGCCAGGCCCTCTAGCACAAGGCAATGATGAGATTGATAAATTATTGATAGGAAATGTGCTGGAGGCCTCAGAATTTCATAAAAAACATCATGTCAATAGTGAAGGTTTAAAAAAGGATTTTTCCATAACCTGGCAACAAGCCAAAGAAATATCCTACTTGTTCCTTTTACAATCAAACACCATTAACACCAGGATGTAACCCAAAGTGTACTCAGAGGAATGAAATCTGCCAGATGGACGTGTTTCACTTTGCAGAATTTGGAAAACTGAAATATGTACACCACACTATTGATACTTATTCAGGATTTCAGTGGGCAACTGCTTTGAGTTCTGAAAAAGCTGATTCTGTAATCACTCATTTGCTAGAAGTTATGGCCGTCATGGGTATACCTGCACAAATCAACACTGACAATGCTCCATCATATGTCTCTGTTAAAATGAAACAGTTTTTTGCTTATTACAATATAAAGCATATTACAGGCATACTACATAATCCTACAGGTCAAGCAATTATAGAAAGATCAAACAGAACTCTAAAGGATATGCTAAATAAACAGAAAGGGGTAACAAAAACCCCCAGAAACAGACTTCATAATGCTCTATTAACTTTGAATTTTCTTAATGCCAATGAGAAAGGAATAACAGCTGCAGAGAGACATTGGTTAATAGAAAAAAACTACAGAATTAAATCAGCCTATACACTTTAAGGACGTGCTGACCTCAGAATGGAAACCAGGGTATGTGTTACGTTGGGGATGAGGTTTTGCTTTTGTTTCTACAGGAGAAGATAAGTTGTGGGTACCATCAAAATTGATAAAGTTTCGATGTGAACAAGAGAGACCTCTTAATTAGAGGAGGTGATAGTTCTTCAACCAGCATGAACATCCAATTAAACTAACTTATACCAGTAACACATGTCTTTTCATTTAATCAGATAATAACTTGCCAAAAAGGAACATCCCCAAAATTAGTCTTGGGGAAAGGTTTTTGTTTTTGTCTTTTAGGAGAATGAAGGTTAAGGAATCTGAAGAACACTGGACAAATGAGACAACTGAAGAAAAGGGACAAATCATCTATCCCAGGAAACAGAGTGAAACGGCGTATGGGTATATATTATCTAAAAAATTTTATGTCTTCCTAAATGTTTGTTTCTGCTTTTCTCTAAAAATTTAACGCTATTGGTCTTCTAATAGTCCCAGTTCAATTAAAATTTAAAGCTGACTTTAGAGTTGGAGAATGGCTCTCTCCTTCTTTAAACTCAAGCATGTTGTTAAAAGGAAAATGCAAACCCCCTGTATCATGCCAGAATAAAAGAGCCATCTTCTGCTATGGGACAGGAGAAAAGCCAAATTAATTAAGGGACTATTCTATTACTAATCTCAACTCTTTGATTCTATTCTGATTCTTTAAAACTTTTCTTAAAGTATAAATTTTATATCAAAATTTCTAAGATTAATATATATAGATATATAGTTATATATACATTTTAAACTTTAAGATATGAATGGTCATATACAGTACTAATTAATTCTAGAAAAAAGGCTTCAATTAGCTGCATATATATGTTTTTGTGTTCGAGTCTCTTATCAGTTTTCTGCAGGAAATCAAGGCCAGGCCTAACATCAACTGAAGTCTCCAGGAAGAAGTTGGGGCCCCACAACAACAACAATTCCACGTGGACAATAATAATATCACTAAGCTGACAAACATCATCTACAGATCAGCTTTGAACTACAAGGTGCTCATAGCAATTTTGAGATGACTAGCTGAGATGATCCAGTCTCAAAGACTACTTGAATAAGGACTTGCGATAAACCCTGAACTTTGGCATTATACACAGACTTGATAATGAAGGATATGGTTACCTTTCCTAGAATTTGACAATTAACCTAAAATTTTTCTTTCAGGATAAAGATAACTTCGCCCATACCCAGCAGGAAGCAATTTTAAGAATACGACGCCCACATTCCCAAAGAGGTGGTGTGGGGCGGGTGGTTTTTTGGTCTTTTTAATGGGTTTTGGGTCTGGATAATTTTCATTGGAGTTGGTTACAAGTTGTTGTCAAGGGTTAGGAAAAAGGCTAAGCAAAGGAGATTAGATTAAAAAAAAGAGAGAAAGAAAGAAAAGAAAAGAAGAAAAAGACAATTACTAGTTTTAAATACTTTACATTGGATTGGATTGTTTTATATTGTATACAAATTATATATATATTGAAATTAATATTGTTAGAAAATGCTATATGTATATTTCTAATTGTACTTATACTATTCATTTAACAATGCAATTTTCTGATCCTTGAATGTTATTATTACCAACTATTAGGATATAAAGAAATGAAAGTTAGTAGTTAGACATTACAATAGAACTTGTAGTCATATTAGATATGTTTTAAAAATTGAGCAGATATATTTTAGACAGGTCATCTTCAAACCCTTCAGAGATCTACAGAATATGGCATTTAAAATGTTTTAATAACTTAGAAAATTTTTCTTTTTTGTTATGATTATGAGACATGTTGACTCCTGGCAGTACCAATCTACTTCAGAGAAAATATGGGCATTGAAGAAACTGCATATGGAGTTAACTTTCATTGTGGCAAAAGTTAGCCACTGGACAACAAAGCATCCTCGAATCAATTGCTGACAAAATGGACAGACAGGACATGAAACAAAGGACTACTGATTCTTGCCAAAACAAGTGTGGTTATGGCTTTATCAAAAGGCATCTCTGAGGCCAGGACAATATGGCACCATCCCTGAAGTGGCCTTAGCAACTCGGAAAAGGTACAGTGCCCTTTTCTTCAAAGGCAGCTGAACAGGCAGTGAGCTGATGGCTTCTGATGTGCAATGGAACAGCAGCTGAAACAGTTATTCTTGAAGAGTAACTAAGCTCATGCCTCTCAATAGTAGACTGGCATTTGATAGAGGGATGTGGAGAAGAATGGGATGCTAAGATGAAGCCATATATACACAGCCAAGAAGAATGGACAGCTGAATTAAAAAATCAACAACAATTTCCAGAATTTAAAATCCTGAATCATGACATGACACTAGTGGAATTCAGGTGTTTCTGGTACATGGACTGCTCTCACCCAATGTGAGGTTGAACTGTTGACCTTGTGTACATCCTACTTCACAAATGAGTCTGTCAGATATGCTAAGCCTATAGGCTGAAGATGATGCCCCAACACTGTGGAGAAACCTCAGGTGACTGTCCAGGCAGCTGGCTGTTTCTGTCAACTCACAAATTTTTTGGAAGTTGCTTGCATGCACTTTCTGTTTTTATTTTTGTTAGCTAATATTATTTCCTTCTTGGGTCTCTGAGGGAGTTGAAGATTAGTTAGTTATAGTTGAAGGTTAGTTAGTTATAGTTGAAGATTAATTAGGATAGAAAGTGAATTAGATACATTTTGGACTTAACAAAATAGGATAGATAATGAAATTATTTTCTCTGAATTTGTCAAATACAAATGGACTAGACATTGTTTAGACATTTATTACTTGTATATATTGTATATAGTCATTGTACTTTTGTATACAGTTTTTCTTTTGTTAGTTATAACCTTTTTCTTTTTTTTCCTTTTTATTAAAATAGAAAAGGGGAAATGTGGTGGTATTTTACTTGTACTGAAATGTGATTTTAATTATATGTTAATAAATAAAGTTGTCTGGGGGTCAGAGCTATTAGAGCCATAGCAAGTGCGTGGCGGCAGTGGCGCACACCTTTAAGGACCTGGAGGGCGGTACATTCAGGCAGTGATGAGGCAGTCACATGTTTGGGTTTACAACCAATGAGAAGGCAGAACAGCTAGAGTATATAAAGACATACACACAGGAAGTAGGTCCTTTTCGGAGAGCTCTCTTGGCTGAAGAGGATCCCTGAATCAGGAAGGGTGAGGCTCTTAGCTCTGACCTCTTGGCTTTCTTCTCTGAATCGGCTCTGTGTTTCTTATTTAATAAGACCGTTGGTTACGTCTACAGTAAACTACTATAGCCATTTTGAAAAAAAAAAAAAATAACATAGAAGGTCCTCGAGACTTAAATGTAGAAATTAGTGCATGACTGGGCAGTTCTACTCCTGGGCAGATATGGAACATGGTATTAGCTCATCAAAGAGATAACTATACTTCCATTGAATTGCAGCACATTCTTCAGATCTAAGAGTTACAGAACGGATGAGATGGCTCAGTAGAAAAAGGATCTGCTCACCAAGCCCAATGACCTGAATGTGACACTGGGGACCTACTTATGTGGTAGGAGAGAGCCAACTCCCTCAAGTTGTCCTCTGACTTCCACATGTAAATATATACATGCAAACACATGTATATACACATGCAATAAAGGTGTAATGAGATTTTCCAATCTAAGACTTCTATGGCTCCATAGTATTTCATTATACTACCATACTGTGCTTTATTGATTTGTCTGTTATTGGGAATTCAAATGAATTCCAAGTCTTAGATTAAGTGCAAGATAAAGAGGAAGAACAAGCCTCTTGGATGTGTAGTCTTTTAACTATAGATCTCATGTCTAGGACTGAGCTGTTCATAGACTGCCCTGGATCTCCTCTGGCAAGAGTCTTTCCATCCATCAGAAGTCTTCCACCCTTCCACCACCAGAAGGAATTAGTGACTTTGACAGTACCAGACAGGAGGCACTCCAGCAAGAAGCAGAGGCAAGTGGTGCTCAATTATGTCTCATTCAAGTGCCTTGTAAGACAGGCACTTAAATTCTCTATCCACATTTTCAGTCCTAGTCATGGTGCTATCTATTAATTATTGACTTCTGTACAGTAAAATAGTTTACTTTAGCAGCTTAACACATGAATAAGAATATATTATTCTATCCCACCTCTATGATGGTATAGAACATGATGGTATAGAATTTCCCAAGCGCTTCATGTAATATAATGAGTGCTTGCGACTCATGGTACCTTGTGTGGTTGCACTTAGTGGTTACCAGCTCCCTCACCTGGATGGATGCAAGAGGCCTGCGGGGAAGGGGGTTGATACTAATTGACAGAAGACTTAGTTCCTCATGACATTGTCCTCTCTGCTGGACAAAGTTTCATGGTACAGTCATTAGCTTCCCCCCAAAAAATGGTCAAGACAGCAAGAAGGAAGTCTCTTGACATAGTCTTGGGGGTTTCACTCTTTCAACTGTACCACATTGATGGGCTACATGTTGGTCAAATTCAGCACCCTACAGAGGCATGCACACCAGCAGTGAGGACCAGTGGAGCCATGGCTGCCTTTTCTACCTAACACATTATTATTTAATGTTTCACTTAATCTGTATTTTTTTTAAGATCTTGAGTAATATCCAAGAATTCATGGACTTTACCTGATCTATAAGCTATTACAATATGCTAATTTCTAAATAAAAACAGTACTGTTCAAGCACAAAATGTCTTATCTCCCAAGAGCCACTTAAACCTTACCACTATTCCCTGTGCCACCAGTTGTGAAGCACCACTGCTCACAAGCTTTAGTCTTGCTTGAAAGAGATCCTGCTGAGGCAATGTAAGTGAAGAAACCCTTACTGATACTAAAGTCCCTGTACAGTTCACTGCAACAGTACTGGGCAGTAGTGGGAAGATGAGAGCATTACAGCCAAGCCCATTGGCTGCTGTGCTTTTTCCTGACACTTGCCAGCCAGTTATCATTTGCATTTACTTAAAACAGGAACAAAGACTTGAACCATAAGGCTAAAGCAGATTTTTCCCAGGACATAAAACTAAACTCACCTTATTACGTATTGTTACTCTACTGTCCACTCTCATAATGGAAGGCCATAAAGCACATTTAACTGTTCCCTGGAATGTCACCAGCGTTAAGTGCTTTTCACTTTCCTGTTCATTTGGTTGTGCTGACTATAATAGTTACATCTTAGAGCTTTTGCAGCTGGGACATCTAGAAATGCCTTCTGGTGTCAGAATTCATGGGAAATACTTAGTTTGGATAACCTTGGTGTTTAAGTACAGTTGGGGAAATTGTGTCATGACCATTGGGTTTTATTAGCAGTCAGCCCTTTTGCATCATAAAACGCAGTGTTCTGAAACCAACTGCTTATTCTGTCCTAGGCTGATGACTTTATCTATGCTTTTGGCACTCCATTCTTGAGCCCTCATTACAATTTCCTGAGGATGCTGTATTTACCTGAGTCCTTCATGGCCAAAGGTGACAAGACAGTGATGATGAGGACCTGTGCTGATCATAGACTGTCACCCATGATTCACCCTGAAGCCTGTGGCTATTTACAGGGTCAGGAATCTGCGATTTCATCATATACCTGTCAGATTTACTTAGTGTTTATTTACTTCATTTGAGAAGACAATAAAAAAATCTTGATTTTATTCTAAATTCATATTAGAGTTAATAAACTATTCAATAAAGTTATATGGTTAAATAGATTTTCTTTGTCATTATGTTTTCAAAAAACTGAGGGATAGTATAGAGACTCTCAAACAGAACATGTATTTGCCATGCCAATGCCTCCATGGTAAATCTATTTCCTTTTATTGCAAAACTTAGCTTTCATTAATAAATATTTTGTCAACTTAAAACTGAGTAGGTATAGCCTCTTGGTCATGAAAACTGTGGGGAGAAATGTTAGCTTGGTCTCATTATGTGACTCAGGCATATGAAAGTGATTATGCAATTTTAATCTTCCTCTTTTTTTTTTTTTTTAAGAGCCATATTAGAAGCTCAGTGTATCTTCAGGACCAAGAACTCATTGAAGCTGGCTTTTAAAAAAAGAAATTATTTTGTAAGGCTATAAAAGACCATGAAGTGGGCATTCAAGGGACTGGAGTTAAAAGTGGATCTGAAAGTCAAGGTTGGGAGGTTTGGGTTATTTGATTTTTGTTTGTTTGTTTTTAATTTCTTAAGCATCATGTGTTTTCTGTCATTATTGTTCCTTCGCTCTCTTTCCTCTTTTCTCAAAAGGCCTTGTCTGCTTGGCCTTGGCCCCTCCCCCATCCTTACATGGCATGACCATGTCAGTGGTAACCATCAGCTAAAGAGTATGCCCATTCAAATTAGACAAAGAAAGATAGAGTTATGTATACCTCTCAATGTGTATTCTAAGAGGAATGGCTTCTTGTTTTCTGGATAGGATTGAAAATATCTAAATGGGAGACTATGTAAATGTGGTGGTTTGAATAAGAATGGCCCCCATAGGCTCATATACTTGAATGCTTGGTCATCAGGGAGTGGTACTATGTAAAAAGGATTAGGAGGCATGGCATTATTGAAGGAATTGTGTTGCTAGAAATGGGCTTTGAGGTTCCCAAAGCCCATACCAAGCTCAGAGTCTCTCTCTGTAAGCCTTTGGATCAGGAGGTAGCTCTTAGCTACTTTCCTGGCACTGTGCCTGCCTGCCACCATGCTCCCCACCATGATGAGAATGGACTAAACCTCTAACACTCTAAGCAAGCCCCAAATTAAATGTTTTCTTTTATATGCATTGCCTTGGTCATGATGTCTCATCACAGCAACAGAACACTGAATAATAAGACAATCAGGAATGAAAATTTTGAATTTTTCTGAGGGGAAGGAAAGTTAAAAGATGAATTGTTTCAGCCAGCAAGAGACTTGTGTCACTGGTAAGGACACAGCTGTTTAATGAGTCATTTCATTAAGTTTTAGTATACACTAATTGTCTTTTGGGCCTCCTATCAAATCTGTAATATAGCTTTTGGATGACCTCTGCTTAGTCAAGATTGCCTTCTGTGGACTGTGGCTGAGTGTTAAATCAAGGTGAACATAGGCTGAAGAGCAAGAGGCTCCACTCAGCAGGGGAGTCAGACCCAGGGAATCTCTCCTTCATTCTCTGAGAAAATGCTTCCATAAATTTACCGTATATCTAATTTTCAGGCTTTATTTCTAAGTAGCCCCCCAAGCTCCAAATCTTGCTAGGATAGACCGGTTTCTGTATTCCCTCTTTTACCATCCTTCTGTGACTACGCCATTACTCTGCCTCCTCTTCAGAACTTCATCCCTGCAGTTCTGAGAGCTACCTTAAACCGAAATCCAACTTGAAATCTCCCCAAACTAAACTCTCCCCAAGTCTCCTGCCTTTCATGTTGGAAACATGATAGTGCTATTACATTGTACCTTGTACTAGTTAGGTATTTACAGGTAAATAGTGTCTTACATACTGTCCAGATTCCCCTCAGATGCCAAGCTCTACACAACACATGTAAGCATTTGAAATTGTTTCTTGAATTAAATATACAAGTTAGTAAGTCAGCTTACTTTCCAGAATTTTCATGATAATAGTTTGAAGTGATAGGCAAACACATCCATATTTGAAGGGCTGCATTTTTTGTCGTGAAGATATTTTGACTTCTTGTTGGTCAGGTGATGATCTTTGAGCCCTCTACACTATCATCTGTTCTAAAGCTAGTGTGAGAACATGAATGTGGAAACACTTTGGGAAGTGAAAACACGTGACCAATAAATGTGGCTATTTATTGCTAGAGCCACAGTATAGAATTAACCCAGTGTCTTTCTGTACTGTATGGAATCATGGTAGTTTAGGTTGATCTGATCTTTCCAAGTCAATTCCTTAACCGTGGAAGTAAACACTTGAAAACTTTTACAGCAGTTGCAAGGATGAATATCAAATTTTAAAAATGTGGCTCATGCCTATTTCTCTTTGTCATAGTAATTTCATTTGCCAGTAATACGTTTCCATTGTACAAGATAACAAAACTTCCACAATAGATTGAAAATAAAAACATATAAAGCAAAATGAAGTTGATCATTTAATGTAGATAGATTATTCCAAATAATTCTCTCCAGATGGGAGATACCCCTATTCTGTACATGGCGTGCATGGCAGGCAAAGAGGCATGACAAAATACCAGTACTCTCAAAGTTGATATGAAAGAAGAGTAGACTGGTTGATGATGAGAATAACACATCTGAAACGTGGCAGTTCTAGTATAAGCATGCATTTAGACATCCCCCATATGTGTATTTACGTATGTTCATGCTCATATGTGTGCTGGTGATATGGATGCCCACAGGACAATGTCAAGTGTCAATACCAATGTCATTCCTCATGCTCCATCTATCTGTCTATCTATCTATCTATCTATCTATCTATCTATCTATCTATCTATCTATCTATCTATTGAGACCGAGTCTCTTACCGGGCTTTGAGCTCTCCATGCAGGCTCTGCTGGATGGCCAGTGAGCCCCAGGGATCCAACTGTCTATTTCCTCAGAGCTGGAGTGACAAGCATGCACCACCACACTGCCTTTTTAAAATCTGGGTCCTGAATGTGAGAGCCAGGTCTTACACTTACAAGGTAAGCACTTTACTGACTGAGTGATCTCTTCTGTCCTGGCCAATCTTTCTGAAACCCTTGTTACATCTTTAGAAATATTCTATACAGATTCCCCTTTTCAGTAAATGAATTTAGATTTTGTAACTTCTGGAGAAACCAGCAGTCTCTCCTATAAGTGAGTTGGGGTTTGGTTTGCTTAAAGAAAACATCTGTGCATCTGTTTATTATTTGTGACATTTGCCCAGTAATCTTTAAATTTGACTATCTTCCTCTTTAAAACACAATGAAATTCTCGCAACTGTGTGCTGTTTTGACAATTTAGCCATGGCTTTTATAGAATACTTTCTAAGTGGGAGCCAGAATGATATTTAGGGTAGCTATTATAAAGTCTTCTTGTCGGAGCACCACATTTTCCTAAGTCACCGAGATAAGACTTTTCACATAGCTTTAGGGGAAGTTTAAAAACAAAGACACATATCCACATGGGCTCTAAAGTCTTACATTCATGAAGCTTTTTGTAAATTTGGGGTTGAGGAATCATTAATTCAGAGTCACTGAATCATTAAGCATAGAGTTGGCTCCAAGAATAAAGGAACTGCAGAGAGAATCGGGCAGTTTCTTGTTTGGGGGGGGGGGGGGGGTTGTTGTTTTGATTGTGACTTTTCTTTGTCTTGCTTTACTTGTGCATCCTTACTGGTCCTCTCCTGGAGTCTGTGAAGTCTAACTTTGCTTAAGATTCCAATCCCAAGCCATCCTTTGTCCTTGCCATGTTTTCTTCATTGTGACTCTAGCCAGGCCTGCTCTGTTGGCATCACTAAACTCTTGAGCTAAGGACATTTCTGAGGTTCCCTAGGGCATCAGATGGTCCTCTCATAGCCTTGCCCATCCCAGTCCTCTGCCTCCAATCTTGAGAAATTTCTCCATTCTGATCTTGGCTTTTCTTTGGTCTCCCACCTGTTTAAGGGTCCCCTGACTTCCTCCCTGTCTTTGTTGAGAATTTTGCCTACCTGTACATGTATAGCTGGCTCCCTCCCCACTGTCACTGACTGAACTCTTCTCTCTCAGCTCATCTTCACTCAGAAACCTAGCTGTGGCTCCAAGTGCCTCCAGAGACCTAGAAATAGGATCAGCTTTCTGGACCATAAAATAAAGAGCAAGGCTGAGGTGATTTTTGTGGTGGCCAACCTTCTGCTGGCTTCTTCCCGTAGGCTCCTGTTGCTCTCTTTTAAGCTATGCATCCTCACTTATACACAGAGGCTCAAAAGCTGATCTTTCAGAAGTAGATAGAAGAACAGTAGTTATCAGAGTCTAAAAGAGTATCGCGGAAGGGTAGAGAGAGGATAGTTAATGGATTCTGGTGAGCAGCTGACTTGGAGGAATGCCATCTTGTGTCCAACAGCACAGTATGGAAACTGGCTGGCAACAATTAGTTGCATAGTTTGAAATAGCTGCTAGAGAAGGACTTTCATGCTCCCAACATCAAAAATAAATAAATACTTGGGGTCATGGACATGTCTATCATCTTGATCATTACTTATTGTAGGTATGTATTGAAATTTTACCCTGCTATAGACACTATCTGTCAATTTTGAATGCATTATAATGTATTAGTTCAGTTCTGTTGAATGAATTAATTGCATCACCTATATGTAACAATTTAAAGTAAGTTAAACAGTGCTGGTAACCCATGCCTCAGCAGAAGCAGGAAGAGATGGTGACCCAGAAGTGTCTGTGACAACATACTTCTATCATCTTTGCTTAGCTACTCTCAAGTCTTCAAAAAGCTTCCAATTCAGAAGCAAAACAGCCCTTCCTCAGTGCAGCCCATGCTGAGTCCACTGTCTGCATCCTGCCCTGACCGGCACTCCCCTGTTGGCATGGGTGTGAGCACTGCACTCTCACCAGCACTGGCATGGGTGTGAGCACTGCACTCTCACCAGCACTGGCATGGGTGTGAGCACTGCACTCTCACCAGCACTGGCATGGGTGTGAGCACTGCACTCTCACCAGCACTGGCATGGCTGTGAGCACTGCACTCTCACCAGCACTGGCATGGGTGTGAGCACTGCACTCTCACCAGCACTGGCATGGCTGTGAGCACTGCACTTCACCAGCACTGGCATGGCTGTGAGCACTGCACTCTCACCAGCACTGGCATGGCTGTGAGCACTGCGCTCTCACCAGCACTGGCATGGCTGTGAGCACTGCGCTCTCACCAGCACTGGCATGGCTGTGAGCACTGCGCTCTCCCCAGCACTGGCATGGCTGTGAGCACTGCGCTCTCCCCAGCACTGGCATGGCTGTGAGCACTGCGCTCTCCCCAGCACTGGCATGGCTGTGAGCACTGCGCTCTCCCCAGCACTGGCATGGCTGTGAGCACTGCACTCTCACCAGCAGCAGGTGCTTTCTGTGGTAAAGCAGCTGTGGAAGCTGCTGAGCCAGGATTTTTCCCTTGAGTCTGTTTAAACCTGAGTGCACACAGACATGACAGACATTACTAGACATATTTTCTCGCCATTGCGTTCCAAATTCCCACCTTGTTCTTATGCTTAGAGTTCTGTTGTTTGGTCTGTGCCTCGGGTTTTAGGATGAATACCAGAAGCTCCCATCGGTGATAACGTCTTCCCCACATTAACCGTTTCAGTCCAACTCATTCCTTGAGGAAAAAAAAATAAAATCAACTTCCCCACAGCCTGGCTTCTCCCTCACCAGGTGTTGCCATGACAAATTTCATCTTTCTGATGGACGTGGTCGGCGCAGTTCAACATATTGTTTCTCTTTTCCTCCCAAGTTTCATCTGGAGTTCAAACTGCTTCGTATTTCCTCCCAGCTCTCAGAAGAATTGGATTTGTTCTTTTCTTTCCTCTTCCTGCCCACCTGCCCTGTTGTGTATTTATTCAGTCTCCTCACTGCTGCCTTCGCTTCTGGCCAGCTGTGTGCTGAAGGGTTGGACATCCTTGCATCTACTCACTGGTCTGTTGTCTCATCTTTCAGCCTGTGGCTCCTATCCTGCTTGCTCTCACTAGCCACCTACCATTTCTTTGTTCTACAGTACCAGCTACTTGATAGTTCCCTTGGGATCCAGGGTGAACACTGTCCTATTTAATGCTTTAGTTTCTTATGACACTATTACGTGTGGGCCTCACTTCTGACTGAAACCCGTCTCTGAGATGCAGGTCCTCTACACTTGTGAACATTACATTGTCAAAGAAAACTGTACTTGGATTCTAGTTCTAAGAGATGTACTCTGGGGGCTGGAGAGATGGCTCAGAGGTTAAGAGCACTGCTTGCTCTTCCAAAGGTCCTGAGTTCAATTCCCAGCAACCACATGGTGGCTCACAACCATCTGTAATGAGATCTGGTGCCCTCTTCTGGCCTGCAGGGATATGTGCAGACAGAACACTGTATACATAATAAATAAATAAATCTTTAAAAAAAAAAAAAAAAAAGAGATGTACTCTGAGAAGTCATTCTAGTAAGATCCCAAGGGTCCTTAATAGCTGGATTTATTTTGTTACATATCCAATATGGCCCACATTTTATGTAGTCTCTATGTGTGCATTCACTGAATTCTCATAAAGCTAGGGGGTATGGGACATCATCAGCTACACTCAAGCTAAGACACCAGCACAGAGGAGTTTGTGACTTACTTGTAACCCAAGTCCCCATTGACAATCAGCTTTAGCCAAGGATATTTGCCTTCAGACCCTATGCTCCGTATCATCAGTGTCCACAGCATGTTTAATATTTATGTTCCTGTGTTCCTTCTCTTCTCTCAGTTCCTTTAAGTATTTCTAGAGCCACAAGCCCTTTGTTTGGTCACAATCTAAATAAACAGAGAAGGAAGATTCCTTCTTGAACTCATGAAATCTTATGACTTCCTCTTTATTCACCAAACTTCTATTTCTTTGGCAAATCAAACTCAGTTCCTTCCTTTTGATGGCATGCCTTCAGGGCCTTTCTCATGACTCATTTTACCAAGTATAGATGAACACTTGTAGTCCCACTGCAGACATTTCCTGTGTCAAGAAGAGCAGCTTGCCGAGAGCACGAGCCCTCCTCGGATACTCGCGGGCGGCCCTCATCTGAGCTCCCTGCACTGCAGATCCTTATTTCCCTCTCTAAGTCCTGTGATGACCACTACGCAGTTGAAGTCATTTTACAGCACAAAGGACTGTTTGTAGTCCTTTGCTTCCTAAGAAAGGGTCACATACTTCTTTGTTACTTTTCCTTTCTTCTTACAATGGCTAACATGGACCCTGCTAATATTTGAGTCCTTGGTCTGGATTCTTCTGTTTCTTTCCTTCCATCTTCCAATCTATAAGTTTTAAGATATATTTTCCTGGTTTTCAGAGGCAACCAAGGCTTATGCTTGCTTTATTCTTTTACATCATCCCACTTCCTTATCCACACACTTCCTTATTCACTTACACTGGCCTTCTTTCTGTTTTGTGTTACTTTACCTTTTCTATCTCAAGACCTTGGCAGCTTTTCATCTTTGGGGAGATGGTCTTATCTCTGATTTTCACAGAATCTTTCAGAAGATACACTTCAAAGGCTCCATTTAGTGATTCTGTCACTGCACCTCATTTTAACCTTCTGTGCCATTGTAAGAAAGATCTTAAATTCACAATCACTACTCAACTTTCAAATGAGTTCACAAAACAGCAGGCAGAAGAGGTTTCCCCAATTCAGAATGAGATGTCAGACCATGTTCATGACATGTAAAAGGGGTGGTAGGCCAACTGGTTTTCCAACCCTTAGCTGAACATCGAACTGCAGTCTAGACAGTAAACTGGCAGAGCCATAACAAACACTGGAAATTAGAAATTACTGTTTCAGAGAGAACTGATTCTCTGAAATCAGTATGTTCTGGCATGTTCTGAGTATCTCCTCACAGACAAACATGCTCACGAAGAAGGGATGAATGTAGGAGTCATCATCCACTGGTTTGTCTGCTGGAGAAAATTGAAGTAAAACTCCATGACCTTGACTTACATCCACGGGAGTCGTGAAACATAGGCTGGTGATTACAAATATCTAAAGGCAAGAGATGAGTTGCCCTGACTGAGCAGAAGAAAGAGGGCACTGGTTGGCAATGATTTCCTTGATTAGAACTAAGGACACACAAGTACCCCTATCTATCTATCTATCTATCTATCTATCTATCTATCTATCTATCTATCATCTATCTATTTTTCTATCTATCTAGTGGCCTCAGGAGAGAGTACCAACTGAACAGTCTTTAAAATCGTGTCAATAAGAGCCACTGTGGACAAGGGTGAACTTGAGAAGACCTGGGTTTCTGGATTCCCAGCAGCTGGAAGAGGAAGTGGATGTGCTCACACAGAAGAATATTCACAAAGCAGCAGAAATCATGCCGTGATTGCATCACTGACTTCGATTTACTCTGTTTGCTCATTTCCTTACTTTCATACGGCCTGTCACTTGTGATTAGAAAATAAATTTGACAAGCGAGAGTAAGGACCTTAGAATATCATTAGTATATTTCTGAATGAATAATTAATAGCTATTGATTGGTTGATTGAAATAGATAAAGACCAGGAAGTCATAAACTGCCCCTTAACTCATGAGGATCCACTTCCACCAAGTTTTGCAACTAAAGCTCTACCAGCATGCCTATCTCTAGGCCAAATATTTCTAATTTCAACTGCTTTCCTCTCATTTTTAACTAGTTAATAGCAATAATTACTGGATATAGTCAAAATCACAAATATCAATTATATAAGTTTAGACAACATGATACTGGAAAGTAAGAGTTCATAACATCATAAGATTACAGATGATCCAAACGTGATATTTTAGGGGAAAAGTAAAATGTTAAATCTTAACAAAAATAATTCCACTTGTGATGAACTTAATGTAAGCATTTACTGGGTACACATGCACAGAATTGGCTTCAACTTGTATTCATGTGTGTAAACATATATTATATATAACAAATAAAGTAGTATATAAGTATATATTTATATATTTCAACTTATATTGCATGAATTATATACTACTTTTTCAAAATGAAGCTAGACTGTTTATACAATGCTGATAATTTAAATAATAGTTTAGACTTCAGATTTCAAAAGGAAAATATGGGAAAAAACTATAAGACTGAGAGAAAGTAACTAACAATTATTATGTTAGGTTATTCCCTACCAATAATTACTTTAAGTATAAATAAATGCCCTGATCAAAAGATATACTATAGTTGAATATATTACAAAAAAGGGAAAGCAAAATACAATTGTATGTTGTGTATAAAAGAATCATTTTATACTTAAAACACATACAGGCTGAAGTTAAAGGTATATAAAGAGACAGATTATATCAATGTTAGCCAAGAGAACAGAAGTGGCTATACATGTATCAAACAAGATAGGCTTTGTGTCAGAAATTGTCACTCTCAAGAGACAAAGAGAAACATTATATTGTGAGAAAAAAGTTAATTCACAAAAAAAATCACAATTTTAACTATTTAGGCACCAAATAAAAAACCACCTAAATATATAAACGAAGCACTGACAGAACATAAGAGATGTAAATAATAATGTAATGGGAGATTTCAAGACCCCACTTTGAAGTATAGAGCATCTGAGTAGAAAAACCAACAGGGAAATAATGGACTAGACTAACATTATAAACCAAATGTCCTAGGAGACATACATAGGACATTCTATCAAAAGTAGCAGAATCCACATTCTTGACTATACATGGAACATGCCTCTTCAGGGGAAATCAAGTTTAAGAAGACTGAAATCATATTGAATATCTGTTCAACTGACAATAGAATAAAACTAGACACAGCAAAAGCAAAACAAAATCACAAATACATTGAAGTTAGACAAGATAACTAGTGAGTCAAGGTGATGAACAAAAGAGAAATTAGATAAACATAGAAACAAGACACACAACAGGGACAGGATGCAGGAGGAGCAGGACCAAAAGAGAAGCTAACATAAGGGTAAAGATCTGAATTAAAAAAGGAGGCCGGGCTATGGTGGTGCAAGCCTTTAATCCCAGCACTTGGGAGACAGGCAGGCAGACACTAATGAGTTCAAGGCCAGCTTGGTCTATAAAGCGAGTGCTAGAATGGCTAGGAATGTTACACAGAGAAACCCTATCTTGGAAAAAAAAGGAAAAAAAAAGGAAGAAAACTCTGATTTGATTATTACACAGTGTTTTGAATTACTGCAAGGTGTCTTACAAATATTTTAAAGATTAAAGAAAGAAAATGTCAAACTTGCTACCTCCAAGAAGAAGAGTGAGTTAAGATCAAAATTAGCAAAAGAGCTGGGCAGTAGTGGTGCATGCCTTTAATCCCAGCACTCAGGAGGCAGAGCCAGGAGGATGTCTGTGAGTTCGAGGTCAGCCTGGTCTACAGAGCAAGATCCAGGACAGGCACCAAAACTACACAGAGAAACCCTGTTTCGAAAAACAAAACAAATCAAAACAAAGTAAATCCACATATTACAACAGAAATGAAATGTAAACTAACGTAAGAGTTGCATTTTGAAAAGATTAATCATAAATAATATTAATCTTGAAAAGATTGATAATATCTAGTAAGATTAGAACAAAAAGAGAAATAGATAAAATTTATAGTAAAAGCCATCACAATCAACACCACAGAAATCAAAAAGGCTATTCAGAGTCTTTTAGAAGCAATTAGACTCCTAATAGAAATATTCTTCCTACAAATACAGAGTCATGAAGGAGGGGGAAATATAAACAGAGCTAAGCTAGGAAGAAAATTGAATCAGGAATTATTACTCAGCTGTTTAAAAACAAAGACATCATGAAATTTGCAGGCAAATGGATGCAACTAGAAAAAAATCATCCTGAGTGAGGTAACTCAGACCAAGAAAGACAAAAATGTTATATTCCTCTGTAAGTGGATATTAGCTGTTAAGTAAATGATAATCAAGCTGTAATCCACAGACTCAGAGAGGCTAGGTAAAAAGGACTCTGGCGGGGAGAATGCATGAATCTCCCTGGGAAGAAGAAATCGAATAGATTTTTCAGGTGGACTTGGAGCAGGTGGGATGAGGTGGATGAAGGAAAGAGAGAGAGCAGAGAGAATTGGGAGAGACATCTGGAACTGGGTGGCATTTGGAAGGCGGTCTGGAAACCTAGTGCTGTAGAAACATCCTGGAATCTATGAGGGTGACCCTAGTGAGGTCTCCTAGTAATGGAGGATATGGAATTTGAACTGGCCATCTTTTGTAGCCAGGCAAGGTTTCCAGTGGTGGGACTGGGTTTCATTCAGTTTAATTGTTGGCTGAGGGGGGGGGGGGGTCCCATGGAGATCCCTAAACAACCCAGAATGATGCAAGGACAGAAGGTCACTCTCTGCAAACTGCCAAAACACCATCCACATAGCTCACTGAATGTAGCAAAGTGGAGCCGGTGCCCTCATGGAGCCTTTACCCCTACGTTCTAGTCTCTTTGGTGTGGGAAGTTACTCTGCAGGATATGTACAGAAAGAGGAACCTGGACACCAATCCAGCCACAAAACCCATGACCTACAATCTGCCCTGCCTGCTAGATGTGCGAACCTGGACATCAACTCAGCCACAAAGCCCATGACCTACAATCTGCCCTGCCCACTAGATGTGCTGGAGCAGTGGTGGCACAGGGCTTGTGGGAGTGGCCAACAAATGTCCAGTGTAACTTGAGGCCCACAGAGGGAACCCATGTCCTACACTACCTGGAGGGCCAGGAACTAGAGACTGGATAGCCAAGAGACCTGGGGTAGAACCAAACACAACTAACAATCACAAAACTCAATAAAATGATTCCTCATGATCCTCTGCTACACTCATAGGTCAGTGCCTTGTCCAGTCATTATCAGAGAGGCTTCTTCTCACAGCAGATATGAATAGGTGCAGACTCACAGCCAGACAAGCCAGACATTATGGAGGTCTCAATTGGGTCCTTCCCCACAGAGATCCAGGAACCAGTGGAAGTCGGGGAGGACAGATTGTGGGAGTCAGAAGGCATGGAGGACACTAGGAGAACATAGTCCACTGAATCAACTAAGCAGAGCTCATATGGGCTCACAAACTGAAGTGGCAATCATAGGGCCTGCATGGAGGATCTGAACCAGGTCCTCTGTGTACATGCTATGACTGTTAGCTTGATGTTTTTGTGGGAGTCTTCGCAGTGGGAGTGAGTATGTCTCTGACTCATTTGCCTGTTCTTGGGACTCTTTTCTTCCTATTGGGCTGCCTTGTCCAGCATCACTATGAGGGCTTTTACCTTGTATTGTATCTTGTTTTATCATGTTTGGTTGCCTGCTCTTTTCTGAAAGGAAACAGAGGGGAAGTGGATCTGTGAGAGAGGGGAGGTGTTTGGGGTGGGGAGAGAATGAAGGGAAGGGAAACCATGGTTGGAATGTATTCTATGAGAGAAGAATCTATTTTCAAAAAAAAAAAAAAAGTAAATAAAAGAATGTAAACAAACAAACAAAGAAAAGCCAAGGGTAGAATTACTTTTCTGATGAATTCCTCCAAACAATTAAAAAATAAATATATATCCTTTCCTTCCAAAATATCTAAGAGTGTAGCTGGAGAGTTTTCTCTCTCCTGATCCTGCCAAACCCTGGCAGTCCGACAGCCCACTTATAAAATAAACACACAGACACCTATAGTATTTAAACTGTTTGGCCTAATGGCTCAGGCTTCTAGCTATCTAGTTCTTACATCTTAAATTAATCCATATCTATAAATCCTTGCCACGTGGCTCATGGCCTACCGGCATCTTCACATGCTGCTTGTCATGGCGGCGGCTGGCAGTGGCTCCCACCTTCCTGTTCTCTCAATTTTCCTCTCTGTTAGTCCTGCCTATACTTCCTGCCTGGCCACTGGCCAATCAGTGTTTTATTTATTGACCAATCAGAGCATTTGACATACAGACCATCCCACAGCATAAGAGGGTAGAATGCTATTTAATGAAGAATGCCAGGAAGAGAGAGGTGACTGGAAACGCCTGCTGAGGAGGTGTGATAAAGTACAAAGGATGAGGGTACCAGAGTAAAGGCCCCAAGTAAGCTGGAAGATCCGTGGCTATGAGGAGAAAGGGTGGCCACAGAAGAGCTCAAGGAGAAGCTGGGAGCTGTACCACACATGTGGGGAGTTTTTTTTTCTAAACTCTGGAGGCAGCCATTGGATCATTTTAAGAGAAAAATTATCATGTAAAAAAAAAAACATTAAAAAAAATTACTGGACTGTCAAGTTGAGATCCAAGAACACACTTGACAATTGTTTGGGACAATTTATTTCAAACATCATTTCCTAGTCTGTTTTATAGGTCTTCTGAACTGTGGCCCAGAAGTCTGTGCTTTAGAAAATACAACAGGAGAGGTGGATGTGGTAGTCCATACCTTCAGTCCCAACACTCAGGAGACAGAGGCAGATGTCTCTGAGTTCCAGGCCAGGCTAGTCTACAAGACAAGAACTGGTACAGCCAGAGCTACACAGAGAGTCCCTGTCTTGAAAAACCAAAAAAAAAGGAAAAGAAAAAGAAAAAACAACAACAGGAATTTGCCTTTTGCCGTAAAGTCTGAATTCCATAGCCTTGCATTAAAAGTCCCTTCAGGTTCTGGGCTCTATTTTATTTACAATGTCATACCCTATGAATACATTTGAGGTAGTATCCTTAATAAATGCCTTAAGTGTCTTTAGTAAATGCCTTAATGAGTCCATAAATGAAAAAAATAAGTACATAGTATTTAAAAATAAGTGCCTTGGTATTTTAACCAAATAAATATTTTATAAATGTATTTGAAAAGTAGCAATTTTCAAAATCAAATAGCATGAGGAATCCTTATGTATTTCAAATATTCATTAAATATCCACATTTTAAATTAGACCTTTGATAAATTTTATCAATGCAAGAATATTACATTATGTATCTTCTAATTTTACCTACACATGGTTGGAAATCTATCATTAAAGAAGATTATTTACATGTAAATGAATGTTTTAGTCTGTGAAAGGGAAGAAAGCAAATACTCAGTAGTTTCGATTGTTTAAATTTCAGTATGTAGAGAGAAACATGAAAATAAATAAAACTTCCGCCATTGGAATATCAAAATGTTCTTCTGACACCTCTATTACTTCTAATTCCTTATAAATAAGCACATGAGTTATTACATTTATATTGATGTTTACATTTTTTCTCCTAAAATCAAAGACATGCTAAGCAATGATATAACAATCTGTAAAACATATAAAAAATATACTCCAGCTCATAAAAGGTCAACATATGAGATACATTTTTCATAAGCAGAAATAATGTATAGGAATGAGCATAAACTAAACTATTGGGGCTTTCAAAAGTTCTTGAGAATAGCACAGATTGGTCTATAAAAATATTTCCAATACAGATGTAAATCACCTCCACAGGTAACATACAGCACACTAATTGTAACTAATGATCTAGAAGACCAATCTATGCAGACCTTTGGCTTTTGATATTTAGTGATTGACACATAGGGGGCTGAATACTCATTCCAGTTCATTCATATCATGATTAATATGGCCAAGTTCATGTCAATTCATCTCAATATCTTTGCCAGCAGAATGCACTCCATCTGTATTTCTAGTTAGAAACAGTCTGTACTGTGTAAGCTACCACCCTGGTCGCTCACTAGTCACAGATGAATTGAGCAAGACAATAAACCCAGACTAATAGAATCCATCACAGCATTCCCACAAATATCCATACCTACATGAGTACACGTACTCAAAATACATATATATTATCATGTGCCTATAAATTTTTAATATGTTAATCAATACTATTTGTGTGATAAGCCATTATATTTGCATTAGAAAGAATCAGAACCCATAAGGTTGAGACACAATATTGGATTCCAAATATGTGTTCTGAGGATATCCTACCAAACAGCTAAATACATTTAAAGGTAATAAAAATGAAAGTTTTAAAAATTATGCTAAAGCTCTTGGCATAACAACTGCTTCTATTGCCCTCTGTCAAAGCTTATGTGCTCCCAAGGGAGTAATTTGTGCATTTTCTGTGTTTTAATGCATCTTCTATTTTTAAATCATTTATTGTTCTAGTTAAATATTATGAGTGCATGCCAATTCCTCAAAGATCCAAGCAAAGATAGTGGGTACAATCATGTTGTACTTGACATAAATTCCTGGGTAAAGAAAACACTTAGCAATTGTCAAATTCTGGGTTGAACACAGAAAAAAAAAATCTCATGTAGCTGTGAGAAACTAAAACTTCAATCCAAGCCTTCCTTCTGTGATGTATAGTTAGAAAACCAAGTGAGGAACTTTCCTGGGAAGCCTGGCTGGTTTAAGAAACCCCACCTGTTTTCCCCTTTTGAAAAGACATTTCTGGTTAATATGTCTAAATAAAGGAATGAGTCAAAAACATTGTGATTCAGTTTCAGACAAAAGTGTACCCTTTTGTGTTTGAAGATGACAATATATTTAGGATGTACCTCAGTTTATGTGTCCTATGATGTACTAATTATAAATAAGGTACACTGAAAAACAGCTGCATTCAGAGTTTGCACAGAAGACATCACCTGAACAATGACAACCATCCCATGTGACCTTTACACCTTTGGCATTGGTTTTAAACCATCAGGCTTCATCCTGGGCCACGTGAGTAGAAGAGGAGCTGAACTAGTGTTAAACTGATGCATCCCACACCATCAGCTCCATGACATCTGTCTTGAGCCTTTTGGGGACACCTTGTCTCTTTAACTATTTCCTTTTCCACCATAACTATCTTTATTCAAATCAATTTCCATACCCCATTATCTAGGCTGGGCACTGGTGGCACATGCCTTTAATTCCAGCCCTTGGGAGGCAGAGGCAGGCAGATCTCTATGAGTTTGAGGTCAGCCTGGTGTAGAGTTAGTTCTAGAACAGCCAGGGCTACACAAAGAAACCCTGTCTCAAAAAACAAACAAACAAAAGCTAAAATGTTTTATAATTCCTTGATCCTCTTCTGTTGTTCTGAATGAGAGGCTTGGGAATAAACAGCCTTAACTCAACCTAGTTCTATGTCTTTTTAAATGACAATATCTGCTCTAGTGCCGCTAGAGAAATATCATTGAAATTTGCTTATTGGTGGCATCCTTAGCTACCTGATTCTCAAGTGTAGTGAGGGCCACAGAGATCTGAAACTGTTTTGTTTTTTTGTTTGATAATCAGAAGCTTCTATTTTATTATAAAATCTTCAACTGCATTCCTTATTCTCACTTTTACCAGGTAACCTTGCTTATTTTCAACTTCCAAAGGAAAAAAGGAAACCACCAAAATAGAACAGGCTGACTCTCCACGGAGTCCACATTCCCTCCGTGACAAATATACCCTCTTCCTGTGATTAGGCGACAGCCTTCCTTCTGTCTAAAACTAGCCTCTCATCTGGGGTCCCATTTTTCTCTTTGCTTCATAGGGGACCATATCCTAGTTGATAGTTTCCTTTACCAGTATATTCTCAGCCTCCTTTTTCTCTACTGACTGACAGTGTCACAGTTAAGTTCCAAGATAAAAGTTTTTGAAACACTTCTGGATGTTTAATCTGTGGATAGTCTCTCTTACATCCTTTAACTGAAAGTCTAGTTCATTTGGTCTTAATTGTCTTCGTCTTCCATTTATATCTTGAAACTGTCTATAATTTAGTTGTGCTTCTACTTCACAAAGGAAAGGATTCTCATGAGAGACGTGAATGATGATGTACACACTGAAGTTAGGTCATTGTACCCCATCCCCTTTATCCCTTTTATCCCTTCTTATTCCCCTGTATCTCCTGCTAAAAATCTTCCTCTTCCTATCTAGCTCCCCCTTACCTTTTTTTTTTTTTTGACCCGAGTTTAATTACAGTTGCTTGCATATGTGTGACTAGGGGGTTATCTACTGGAACATGGGCAGCTTATCAATGACTATACCACTAAAGAAAACAACAGTCCTACCTCTGTACCCATGAATTGCCCAGAGTCCCAAAGTAACAGGTGGATTTTTTGTGGGCTCCTCCTCTATCCATGATGAAATGATATCAGGCCTAGTCTCATTCCAATCTTGTGCAGGTAACGGTAGCTATGGTGAGTTCATGAGTGCAATGGCTTCAATGAGCCCAGAAAATACTTTTGCAAAATCCTCCCCAACTTCTGGATCTATATTTTTGTCTCCCTCTTTCGAGATGTTTTTCAAGCCTTGGCAAAGTGACATGGATGTTTTGTTTAGAGCCGAGCATTCCACAGTCACTTATTTTCTGCACTTTGGCCAGTTGTAGGTTTCTGCACTGGCTTGCTCACTGCAAAGGGAAGCTTCTTTGATGATGCATAAGAGCGGTGCTAATCTATGGGCATAAACACAAGCATGTGGAAGCAAGTATGACACTGTATCCATTTAGCAAAACAGCATATTAGTCCTTCCCCTGGATCTTTGACTTCTGAGCCACAGATTCTCGACAAGGCTTATAGTACAAGGCATAAGATCCTTCCTGTGGAATGGGTCTCAAATCCAATCAGAAGGTAGTTGGTTGCCCCCCGTGATAATAATTTCATGACTGCACCGCTGTACATACCTTGCCAGGCAGATCGTTCCTGTAGCTTTTGAGGTCCACAGATGAGTAGAACCATTAATTGACTCGTCTACCTCAGCAGTTTGCCTAGCATCTCCAGGCGCTGTGAAAGCTAGCTGCCAAGGAGGAAACTTCAGGCTCAGCTCTATCTTGATTTCTTAATGTCCTGCAACCTGAGTATACAGTGTATCCAACAATACCTAGGGTCTAACCATCTAATTCTGCTGGACAAGCAAGGGCATTGGTAATCAATAGCCTGTACTGTTCAGGAGCCTTGGGGTCTACCTGACCAAGAACTCTTAGGAAGATATCACCCACCTGGTACTAGGATTTTCCTTTAATAGCCTTGGGCTTCTGGGAAGAGCATTATTTATCCATGAAGGATGCTTCCATTCAAACTGTTCTGTTAATTTTTTTTTAAAGAGAATTACAAAACTTTTATGTTTCCATAAGGATTTTTCATACGACTTTAATTTGTGTTAACCTCTTCCCTCCTATCCCAAATCCAAATTTCTCATCCTGATTCACAGGTTCTTCCCTGTCCTTTACTAGGCATTTTCATTCCTAGAGAGTGAAATTTATTTTAATTACATAAAACAGAAAAGCTCGTTATCACCCATGGGCTTTTACATGGCCTTTACCCTCTACTTGGCATCTGGCTGGCCCATCCTTCACTTTGGCTTCAAGTCTCAGTATGAACTTCATTTCCTTTGAGCAGTTTCTTTTCACAATCCAAGCCTCTGTCTTAATCCTGTCTTATTGAGGTTTTCATTTCTCACTATGAAACATGTTTGTTTATAAGTCTTTCTGGGCTCTTAAGTGTTGTGTCCCTGGCATCTAGCAAGGTTGCAAGCATTTTCAAATGAGTGAGTGAAATCACCTTTGAGAATAGGAAGGCACTTTACAGAGTAGGAGTAAAGTACATAATGGGCGAGGCTCAGGGAGGCTGTCTGCATCATAGACGGATCACATCATAATGCTGCCTGGAGTTTTATGTTTATTCTGGGGGTAGTGGTGAGCCACAAAATGTTCATAAACAACAGAGTGATGGGCAGAAGTTGTTTTAGAGAGAGCAGTTTGCCTTCTGTGTGTGAGGCAAACGGAAAGAGAAAAGAACTTGAGGTTGGGAAAATAACAAACTCAGGCAATGAGTAGAATTTTGTAAGACTGTAAAGGAAGGCTGGGAAATGGGAGCTGTTGGGAAAATACAGCAAGCAGAGCATCGACTGTAAAGGTGCCCTAGAAAGGGAAATGGGAAAATGACTGTGGTTGTGGCCCTTAGTAACTAAGGGAAACACTGCTGTGGTTTACTAGAATAGGGAAGTTGGAAAAAGGAATTTATTTAAAGAAAAAATTACAAAGAAAATGAAAGGATAGTGTGAGGTCATAGCATCTCGGGACAAATGCACTTCTAAAGGATGGGATGGAGGACAGGACAGAAATGTCACCATGGCTTCTCAAGAAGCAATAATTCTTGGTAATCCCAAAGCATGTAGCCTGGCTCTGACTCTGAGAGCAGTGCTGGAGGACCTGGATTCTCTGTGTGAGCTGATGCATAAATGCTGGTTGCTAGAAAAAATTGATACCAGTGTTGGACAAACAGAGGCATGGGCTACATCAGGTCCATATGACCCCTTTCAGATGAGATGGCTCAATGAAGAGCAAGCCAGACAAATCCAAATCCCCACAGCTTTTCCTTTATCTTTTGGTCAGTGAATTTCAGAGCTTTATTTCACAACAGAGAAGGCCACACTTCTGCCTGATCACCCCTGAACTTGGAAATTCTATTACTTTGAGGTTCCTGGTTTCTTACTTATAGTTTCTATTTCTGTTATGAAATACCATGACCAAAAGCTACTTGGAGAAAAAGGAGTTTATTTCTGTTTACAGTTCTACATCACAGTCCATCAGGAAGGGAAATCAGGGCAGGAACTCGGGACAGGAACTGCAGTAAAGACCACAGAAGAATGCTTCTTATCAGCTTGCTCCTCATGGATTGCTCAGCCTGCATTCTTATACAACTCAAGGACACCTGCCCAGGGATGGCACCATTTAATTGGCATTTATTAATTGACAGATTGTAGCTGGAGAGTTTTCTCTCCGGGGTCTGCCAAGCCCCTAGAGTCCCTTAGCCCACTTATAAAATAAACATACAGACGCTTATATTATTTAAACTGCTTGGCCATTAGCTCAGGCCTATCATTGTCTAGCTCTTACTCTTATATTCAGCCCATTTCTATTAATCTATACTTTGCCACGTGGCTCGTGGCTTACTGGTACCTTACATCTTCCTTGTCCTGGCGGCGGCTGCAGGCAGTCTCTCTCTCTGCTTTCCTGTTCCCTCAGTTCTCCTGTCTGTTAGTCCCGCCTATACTTCCTGTCTGGCTACTGGCCAATCAGTGTTTTATTTATACAGAGCAATATCCACAGCAACAGATTGTTTTAAATACAAGACTTGATGGTTTGTGTACATGTACATGACACCCATGACACCGTATTATGACTTCTACTACAGATTCTCCTTTCATGATAAGAATTTAATCATGACCTGACACAAGAATGCCTACTCCATGTACAAAGTACAGTAAAGACATTTACAAGTGAAGTAATTGGGCGTATTCCCTTCACAACAATTTGAAGCTGTCTTGTGGGACCTCCTGCTAGGTCAATGTCATTTCAAGTTGAAGGGACTCTTTCCTTTATGAGACTCCTTTACCACCAAAGACTTCTGAATGTCTCAGCATCTTTAGCTGTGTCCCTGTCCTTTGTGCTTTAGCCCCTGGATATCTATGCAGATACGTGGAGACTTTCTACAGAGACCTTTCTGACACCCCTGCTTCCTAACATGCACAGCAGCCTTCTTATCTAGGACCCACACACATTCCTTGTGTTTCTCTTGTGTGTTCTCCACCCAGCATTGGCAGGCCATAGTGTTACTTTAAGAGCAGTTCCCTTCTCTGTCATCATGAGTCATTTCAGCCAGCCACCTACCTCAGTGTCTTATGACTAATGTAGCCCACCATGCTCAAGAAAGAGAGCTGGAGTCACATAGGGAGCTTGCATGGCTTCCTTGAAGCCTCTCATACTTTACTTAGGACAACAAACATGAACCTTTCAGTCTATCTAAGGCAGTGGTTCTCAACCTATGGGACACAACTCCCACAGGGGTCACACACATGTCAGGTATCCTGTATATCATATGTTTACATTACAATTCACAATAGCAAAATTACAATTATGAAGTAACAACAAAATAATTTTATGGTTGGGAGTCAACACAAAATGAGGAACTGTATTATAGGGTCACAGCATTAGGTAGGTTGAGAACCAGTTTTATAACATCTTTCCCTAGAGAATCTTCCTGTAACAACATTTTCCTGTCTTGAGCTTCCTGAACTTCTTTATAAAAGAGAGTCCTGTAGTTAATGATGGGTGACAAAGGCTTGTTCTTGCACTCATCCAGCTGAAGTCAATTAGCACCCCCCATTTGTAGGTGTAGCTGAAACCCAAACAGGAAGTGGCCATTGAACATCCTATCACAACAAAATAGAGATACACTTTAGGCACCTGCCAAGATCATAGCATCGCCATTAGGCTGCTATGAAAATCTTGGTCAATAATGTCTAGAGAAGACTAACAAGGAAAACTATGGCATGTGAGACTACAAAGCTGAGTACATGGGACATCTGTACCTTATCTAACCAGATCTGTGGTGCTTGTTCCCATAGAAACTGTGTATCAACTTCAAAGGCAGAATGAAGCTGCTGCGTGATAAAGCGTCCTTTGAAGGAGGAAGAGATAAATCAAATAATAGATGTCAGAACACTTGCCTATGTGTTAAAAGCAGAGCACACATAAGCATATATTAAATACATCCCACAAAATTATTCATGCGTTGAAATTGTTTTCCTTGTAGCTCTTACTTTTCTTTTGCATCGTTAGAGGTGAAACCCACAACACCCTTGAAAATGGAAGTCAACTGCTTTGCCATTGCCCCACACTGCCATCTCAAACCCTGACTTCCCAAAACCCAGCTTCATCCTAAACAGAAACTCTGAGGGAGGGACTCTGAGATATAGGAAGGTCTTTAGACTTTCAGCACAGGAGTGCAAATGGGATTAAGGATTCCTGAAGAGGTTCATTGTGGGTGAGTTGTCATCTGTCTGTAAGGTATGCTAACTTCCTGTTCCCTATACTGAGTGTGACCCCATGTAAGAAAAGGATCTTTGTACATAGTCAGATTAGGAAAAGTCATAGACCAACCTGGGGACACCATATAATGACAAAGGCAAAGGATAGATCGACACAGATGCTGAATATCGAGTTCCAGCTGCTGCTTCCAGAAACAAGGAAATAAAGAAGGATTCTATTCAGAGACCAAGAGGGAAAAGGACCAGGCTCACACCTTCATTGCAGAATTCTGCCTTCAGAGCTGTGGAAGAAGACATTTCAGTTCCTCAACACTCCAGTTTTGAGTACTTTGTTAGGGAAATCCTGGACAACTAACACTGGGAGAAAAACATTTTCATTTGTAAATGCACAGTATGAGCCCAGTGTGGTGGCCCATGCATCCCTGTAATCCTAGCACTTGGGAAGCTGAGGCTGGAGAATTACCCAAAGGCTGAGGCCAGCCTGGTGATCTGCATAGTGAGTTGCAGGCCAAGCAGAAACTTAAAAAGAAAAAGAAAGCAAATACAGAACACGTAAGGTGTTTTCTTGGTCTCCAGGAAATCATGGCCTGGTTGGAGGAAGATACTTGAACTAATGGGCAGCATCTCCAGGTCTGGTGCTGCTAGATCGGCTGCACCTCCATCTCTGTTTGTCAGCTGCTCTTAGTTTGTCAAGCTTGGGTACTGATCCCAATTGACCTCCTCAGTGGTCAGAAAAGGAAACAGCCTCATTTCTCAGCTTGATCAAAGGTCTGCTTGGACAACTATTTCTCACAGATATGAATTTTCTTGTTTAGTTTCAGACATTCTGATACAATGTAAAAATAATTCAGTCCAAACTTTAACCATCTCCACAGTTTAAAAATAAACTCAAAGCACTACATTCTGTTCCAATAGGTTGTCAACTCAGTAAGAACCAAGCTGTCTGCACATTACTCTAACCACAAAATCTACAAATTAAATAATAACTTCACACTAGTAGTTTTATAATTATATGTCACATTGTATTCTTAAAGGGGAATTATTCATATTTCTTTCATTTTAAACCAAGGAATCTTTTTGGAGTGATGGAAATGTTAAAAAAAAAATAGACTATAGCAATCATCACATAATTCATCATATGGCATAAAATGATTGTATTACACATGTAAAGTGAGCAAATTTTGAAGCATGGAGATAATTAAACAGCAGACTTGACCATCCTGGTAGGAAATATCAACTGTGGAGTTCCTTGCGGATTTAGATTTAGTAAGAGGTAATCAGAGATGGCATTTACCTCACTGCGGTAACAGCCAGAGGGAGACAAAGATGTCATGGGTTTGTTGCAACAGTGTTTTGCAAAGAGAATCTGGCTGGATAAGCCAGGGTCTTGTCAGATGAAAGAAATTCCAGAGACAATGGCCCTCCAGAGGATAAATAAGTGATTTTTTCTGCTATCTATAGCCTGCACTGAGGCTTTTGAAGACCTTTCAAGGTATTATCCCTGCCAGGATCTCTACAGGGAAAACTGTGCCAAATGCATCAATCCATTTGATGCTCAATTGCAAACATGTTGCAAATACTATTCCAAAAAGTACAAGCAAAATTCCACTAATACATAGTATAGCTACCTCTACTTTTAAAAATGGGATGGGATATTAGTGTTTCTCAATGAGATCTTGTGGAGCCCTAGCTTTAAAAACCTTCAAAACAATAGCTATTTGAAAAGTATTAGACGTGGGGGTACATGGGTTCAGGTTTTGTTCCATACCGTAATTGATTTTTATTTGCTAGTTCAGTAGTGAGTTTTGCTTTTTATCTTATAGGATCTTGCTGACACCAGTGGTAGACACCATTTTTTGACAATATTTTTTCATAGTTTGGTATGCAGTAAGAACTTTATTTGATAAATTGTTTATGTAAGCCATTCTCTTTATTAGTCATGTAATCTAAAATATAATTTACCAGCTCTTCAAGTATTTGTTTTTTCACATCTAGGAACTAATGACTTTGGTTACTTGGGAGACTACTGTGGCAGATTTTCCTGCAAATGACTATTTAAATGTGTTTTCTGTATAGGAAAAATATGTCACTTGCAAGTAATGGATTCTGATTATTTTCTAATGTTAATAGCTATTAATAAAAATCATTTTCAGCCATTTAGGTCATATTAAACTGTTAAATTCATGATTATTATATTACATTAAATATGTGTGACTCAGAAATAATAGGGGGATCTGAATGCAAAAGAAATATAAAAGTAAAAAGTAACTAGAGCATATTTTCTGTCTACCTGTGGCAAGCAGTGTTGTATGGAGAGGTAGAAAGCCACATGGTCATTAATCTTGAGCTTGGGACTTTATATACCTCAGTTTTCCCCTTTATAAAATTGAACCTCTTAGGATGTGGCCAATCTATATCACAAGATTTCTTTCAGTGTTAAACAAGAAGTGCTGTGTAAACATAGGGGACCCAAGACAGAGACAATGACAACCCTTACTCCTGTGTGAATTTGTGTTTTCAGCTAAGGTGACATTGCCTTCCTAAGTCCATCGTGTGGATATCTGTCCCAAGTATACTTGCCTTCCTTCCCCTCTCAATCCTGCTCTGGAGATGGACTTTTAGTCAAGGAGATGATAGGACAGATGGCCTTGGAGCTAAGGAAACAGTGTGCAGATCTACGAAAGACACAGAGCCACCTCTGACCTTGGTTGGAAGGTGAATCCTGTGAGCAGTCTTCTCAGCAGTGCTAAAATACACTGACAAGTGGCTAAGAGGAGAGGGAAGTGAGGAAGTGGGTTCTTCAGGAAGGTCACTGTATCACATACATGTTCAGCTATGTCACCAAAAGCATTCTTAGATGTCATACAATCCCCATCAAAGAAAACAATCTTAAATTCATTCACTGAGGAGCACAAAAGAGACCAGAGAGCCGAACCAACCCTGAGCAGAAACAGTAATGTTGGAGGTATCACCATCACTCATTTCAAGTTATACTACAGAGCAATGGTAATAAAAAACAGCACAGAACAGGCGTAGAAATCAATGGGACAGAACAGAGGACCCAGACACAAACCACTGCAGCTGCATCACTTCAACAAAAGTGTCAGATACTCATGAGGGTGGACAGCATCTTTAACAAACAGTACTGGGACAATTCACATGCCTGAGAACGAAACTAGATTATTATCCCTCGCCTTGCTCAAAATCCAAGTCCAAGTGGATCAAAGACCTTAATGTAAGACTCAAACCTCTGAAACCGACAGAAGGAAAAGGAGAGAAGATACTGCAAAACATGGGTATAAGTGAGTACCTTCTGCTTAGGACTCAATAGCTCAGGAAATAAGATAATAGTGACAAATAAGACCTCATAATACGGGAGAGCTTCCTGAGGGCTGGGATGTGGCTCAGCTGTAGAGCACTAGCCTAGCATAGCTAAAGTCCTCTGTTCAATCCCAGGTAACACACACACACACACACACACACACACACACACACACACACACACACACACACACACGTCTTCACAGCAAAGGAAACAGTTAAGCAAGTGAAGAGGCAGCCTAAAGAATAGAAGAGCATCTTTACCAGCTATACGTCTGACAAAGGATTGACGTCTAGAACACACAAAGAACCCAAAGCACTAAACAAATGATCTAATCACAAACTGGCCTAAGGACCTGAACAGACTTTTGCACAAGTATGTTTAATAAAGACTTCAATAATAACATCATTTTTATTGCTGCTGTTGTTGTTGTGTGTGTCCACCATGCTTAGTCATTGGGGAAATCCAAATTAAAACTACATTGAGATTCTCTGGTGCCATTCAAAATGGCTTTCATCAAAGAAGTATATAATAACCAGTTCTGGTGAGGATATGAGGAAAGAGGAACACACTGTATCCTTAGTCTGGTCTCTGCCTAGGATTTTTTTTTTTTTTTTTTTTGCCAAATTCTTCCTTGAGTTGAGCGTTGGTGTTTCTTCAGCCTGTGAACAACCGGGACTCAGTTCAGTGTCCAATCACTGAGGCCTATTTACAGGAAGGTGGAAGTGACTCTGTGGTGTGTTTATTTCAGAAACTACAAAGGTTTTTTCACAAAGCTGCTATGCACACCTACCCTTACTGCTTGTGGATATACTACTGTCCACAGCACAGAGATAGTAAGAAAACACAAAGCCAAACTTTGTCTTTGGGAGTTCAAGGACAAACAGAATTTGTATGCGTGGTGTATATGTGAAAACAAACAATTCAAAAACAAAAATTAGCATTTTTGGCAATCCCACACACCCACATTAATAACCACCAATTTAGTGATGTTACAGGCACAAAAACTTCATGGTGTATTGTAAAGAAAGCACATGGCAAAGCACTAAAAACTACACAGGATCCAAATTTATTAGAAGGAAACTGTTCTCTACAAAACTAAAAGTATCCACTCTATAGCCCAGCGGGACCCAGGGTTACTGTCTAGAGAATCACATTATTAAAAGAAGACAGAGCGCAGGGTTTCCTGTCAAAGGGCAGCGGAGAAGAGCAGGGCAACTTTTGCTTCTAGGGAAATGAGTGTCTGTCAACCTCCTAGTGCCTAAAAACAGTTCTTTAACAGAGCAAAGCCTCTGCCATTCACGTGACAGTCTGCTTTCCTCCCCCTACCCAACCCCACACTTCATGCAAAGACAAACTGCTTCTTTGGCCCAATTTGAATAATCATCAGTTTTATATTAGAGAAGCCTGAAAAATACACTTTGTTTTTCCTTGGCAGTTTTGGTATATTTTGGTGTATTTTCAAATACTTTTTGTGCTTACAGACACTAAATCTCTTAGCACAAACCAGTCTGTTTTGCAGTGATGTTTGAGTGAATACCTGCAACCCACAGGTCATCTGAACAATGCTTCCCAATTCTGTCACACAGGGAAAAGGTAAAGCTGTTCCATCATCTTTTCAACAACATAGCGATGCTCTCTACCTCCAAGTACTAAGAGCCTCGCTTTAGACAAAGTAAAATCATAACTGAGTCTTACAATTCCACTGTGAGTATTTTTGTCTCCTTTTGTTAAAGTTGGTAACTTTGAATAAATTAATGAGATCATAGATTACCCTCAGAGGACTGATTTCTGAGAAGAATATGTGAGACTTGAAAAGTTTTTTTTCAGAGAAATACAACTGTCTTCCTCTGCTTGTTGTCCGACCATGTGTGCATTCAGCTTTTCTCTGTACTGCATCATGGACAATGGTGCCTGCCGGTCATTAGTTCAGGGCCTGGCTGTGATCATTCACAAGATGAACTACTGTGTCATGGTTTTGAACTGCAGCAATCAGTCAGAAGTGTCTCTTTTCCCTTGATTTACGTTCTTGAGCATGTTGAATGTTTTATAGATTTTAATATCTACAAAACAAATAATGCATTTAGCCCTCAGACTCTGCCTCCAGGGTATTAACAACACTCTGCTGTACTATACTTGAATATCAAGAATCCAAATGCAGTGTGTAAATTATTTTACACTACCAAATTAAATTATTTTAAAACTTAGAATGAACACTCTCTCCTAACCTATTTCCCCTTCTAAATTAATCTGTATAATCTACAGACAGGCTCCAGACAAACAGCTTCTTCTTAAAGAATCTGCCTCTAGAGTGTGAAAGCATTCTTTGATGCTTTCCTGGAAAGGCTCTGTAGGTACTTTGAGAAATAACAGCCTAGATTTGCCTCTGATTAAGAATCTGCAAGCCATTTGCTTAACCTATCTGTTAGATGTGGTTAGTGACCACAGGCAAATTCACATTACGGGGCTATCTCTTTTCTTTTCCATGGCGTTATTTTTATGTGGTCTGTAGAAACATTGCAACTTGGGGAATTTATTTGTACAGAATCAGGAGGAAATCATTAATTTTGCAAAAAGATGTTCCTGGCTCTGACAGCGTAAACGTGTGCAGTTCACTATTCCAGACACTGGAACTTTGTAAAGGTTGAGTTAGGGGACTCTGACACTGAAGTAGCAGATGGTATTCATGAAGAGGAGCCATCAGGTTTCCACAAAGAGGTGAGATATAAAGCAACTCTTCTCAATTCTTAATTTGAATAGTAACAATTTTGCATAACAATCCAGCAGACACATGCACATGCACGCCTACACACACTCACACACACACACACACACACACACTCACACACACATACACACTCACATTTATATAGAATTGTAACTAAAACTTCATAAAAAATACTACCAGAATTATAACAAAAACACTAATATATTCTACTCCATGCACCCTGTTTCTCTATAAGCTGACCATGACCTAGTGAGCTATTTCACATCTCATTTAAGAATAGTTTTCAATTTTGGAAGAGCACCATGAAGTGGGTTCCAGAGAATCAGGAGGCTAGGAGAACAGTGCCAGGGCAAACACATCATTTCTGTTCTCATAAAGACTGGCTAAGCTAAGAGGGACAGTCTAAGGTTGAATTCAAATGCGTGAGACCTTTGGTAAGTCAGTCTCCTTAGTTAATATAAATTCAATTATAAAGAGCAGGGAGCAATTGCTAATTATTTATTTAGTCCAAGGTTGTTTGAAATAACAATTAAGTCTGTTTTACAGTTTAAATTTGAAATAATTCCATACTTTTAGCAATGAATGGGGCAGCAAAGAAGCTATTTGAAGAGCCAGGGACTCCTTTCTGCTCCCTTTCTGTTTTAAAAAGAGAGTCTGCACTGGGATCTGGCCTGATAATCTGCAGGTAAAATCATTTGCATGCACAAGAGAAAAGGTTAGCATTGTAGAATATTCTAGTCAGGCCCCAGGGGTTCTGTGAGCTCCTCCCAGTCCTTGTATTTAGGTTGGGACTCAATCCTTGGGGAACATAAGAGCTGTGAAGAGAAGAAACCTTAGGAGCATTTGAAAAACTTGAGTTTATCTGAGCATTTTGAAGGAACCAGATGCTAAAGGTAAATGCAGCAAGATTCAGGAGGGGGTGAGGGGGCTGAGAAAGCCTGGAGCAGGAGGAGGAGAAACTGGAGCCGAAAGGGTGTGCTCATGTGGCTTCCCCAGGGGGAGGTAAAGAAAGGGAGTCAATGGTGGAGAGACCAGAACACTGGCTCCTGTCTAAAAAGGAAAGTGATGTGTTCAGGGTGTGTGGGGACTGTGTATAAAGCATTCATGTGTGTGTGTGTGTGTGTGTGTGTGTGTGTGTGTGTATGTGTGTATGTGTGTGTGTGTAAACCTGCCCATTTGTGCATGTTTACTTAGAAGCCGGAGAATAATCTCAGATGTCATTCCTCCAATGTCATTTAACTCAATTTTTTTTTTTTTTAAGATAGGGTCTCTCACTGAATTGAAACTCAGCAAGTGTGTTGGCTGGCCAGTGAGCCCAGGGAATGCTTCATCTCTGCTTCCCCAGCACTCCTGGTTTTTTACTTGGGATTGAACTTGGGCCCTTGTGCTTGCAAAGCAATTGCTTTACCAGTTGAGCTGTTTCCCCAGCCCTATAAAGCATTATTCATAGTGCAGATTTTACTTGAACATCTATCATCAGGTTCTTGAAACAACTATAAAATCTTTTGAAAACTAAGCTTGTGTATTAATTTGAATTCAATTTTCAGCAGCTTGAAAAGAAGGCTTTAAGTTAAAAGTGGGTGCCTTTAATTAGTTCCAGGTTTCTAATCTAACTTCTATTGTAAATCACGCCCCCTTATTTTGATAGATAGAACAAGAGACAAGGTATGATGGATTAGTAAGCCTTAAAAACAGAAGAGAAATCAAACTAAGTGTTAAAATCTGACAATATCATCTGCTCTCAAATGCACATAAGAAAAAATTAGTTTGGGGGTTCTTTATATTTAAAACAATGCACAATGTCTGGTAAATTAATGAATAATTTAGACTTGAATTTTAATGTCTTAGAAGATGTTTTCTAAGGAATATTTTTGGAGGAATGTAATACTAGAATTCAAAATCCAGAAGGCACCACCACTTATAATTCAGTGTCTGCCCATCTCAATATGTGATATAATTTTAGACCCAGTCTCCTGCTCCTAAGGCTTTGTAGGACATTGCTTATTGGTACTGATGCAGAAAAAGTCCCTTATTCCAACATTCAGGTGTTAGTGTTCTAAGCAAACACTACAGGCTTGAAAACAATGGCTTCAGGTAGAGGTCTGAACTGAACGGGACTGGAGGCACAGAACTTTGAAATGAAACTTTGTAAGTGCTTTTTGTTTTGTTTTATTACCAATAATCTCAGCCTCATTCTCAGGTTTAGATGAGAAAAAACAAATCCCAATGAAGTCTTTGCTACTTAAGGTTCCACAGTAGAAGTCTTCATATACATTTCTACTAATGTTTGTTACAAGTCAAATATCACCTTCTTTTTCATCAATAACTTTGTAGCCCTCATTCCTTCCTTCCACAAATATCTTCAAGTCCACAGTGTGAGACTCTACTGTTAAGTGCTGAGCACTCAAAGATGAGGTCAGTTCATGCTTTGACGCTTACGTAGAAGTGGTACAAAATAAAGCAAACATATGCTACAGGAAATTCTATTTGAACTCTGAAGCAGACCACATTTGCCAAGTGTGTGTGTGTGTGTGTGTGTGTGTGTGTGTGTGTGTGTGTGTGTGGTCTGTAGAAACATAAAGAAGCTAGGACTAGAATGAAACAAACAAAGCCTGAGATGAATTTGTGAAAATGCACAGAACCTTTTTACCTGTGACCAAGGGGGTAGAATGTAGTTAAATAAAAGGGCAAAGCACTGAAAGGTTTTGTGCAGGGAAGCACCATGACGTGAGTTATGCTTTGAAACGTGCACCCCAACAGCTGTTTGGAGGGCTGACAAAGGAGACAAGAATGCAGACATCAGTAACAAGCTTTTTCTGAAATGAGAAAAGGTGGCCGCCTGAACCAGCACAAGAGCAGTGAAAATGATTCCTTTTCGAAAGCCTCCTACAGGCATGGTTAGCTGCCTTCCTGGAAGCTACCCACCCGATTTCAGTCCTTACCAATAGTGCTCGGACATTATCTGACATATGGAAGTCAAGGTTGGCCAGCTGTACTCTGATATCCCATTCCTGTTATTATCCCTTCCCCTTCCTGGTATCCACCACTGCTCAGCATGTCCTGGTGGTCCAAAAAAACTTCTCAGAAAGCCAGCTGGGGTATGTCTGCAAAGTATCTTGCTTTACTGCTGATAGAAGGGAAGAAATTCTATCCAGCTCTGCCTTCAACCAAAACTAGATGGAAATGGTAAAAGAGAAGAGGATGTGTTGTCCAGTGTGTTTGTGGTGGGCAGGCATGTCTGAGCATCTCTGTGATGATTTACTTTTCAAATGTTAGCGTGCTGTATTTACATAGATGGGGAAATACACTGCCTAAACTCTCCTGAGTTGTGTGACTACAGGACCCCCATGTGGAAAACAGAGCTTGTTTGCAGAGTACCATGATGGGAATAGTAGACAAAAGCATGGCTGAAGGGAATAGGGAGCTATCAGGGAGACCATGACCTCTACAGTGTTTCCAGGTTCTTATCACTGTCAGAAAAAGAACTCAGAGGCATGATAAAGCAAAGAATTGGGAGAGAACCTTGAACACACAACAAAAGGATCCACTCAAGAGAATAGTGTAAGCTTCTTGGGTCAGTCATGTCAGTCACTAGGGGTAGGGGACCAGCACTTTTCCAAGAAAACTTCCTGGAGGGGAGGCTTAGAGTTCACTCCTCTTTTCTGTCATTATGTAGGGGTTCAGGCAAGTGTTGTGGAGTTACATATATCTGCTAGGAACACCAATTGTGAAAGGCTAATGACAGAGGGATGTCATTATAATGAAGCAGAGGACAGTTAGTATATCCTCTATGTCTAGAAAGTTATCCCAGATGGTTCTAGCAAGGTCTGAATGTCACTTCTGTGACAGGAAGTCCTATGGTAAAAATGTTCTGCTTAGGAATCAACCTCTAGACACCATGAAATTGCCTCTTCTCCTATGGAATCCAGCTTGCCTCAAAAAGCAATTTGATTTATAGCATCAAATAACATTCTTCAAAATCATGGCACATCAGCCAGCGGTGTGCTTAGAAAGCCCACAGCAGGCTGCAGACATCTAAAGACATAGGTGGTAAGGCCCGAGATGAAAAAAGATCAACTATTTGGGAAAATCTACTAAAGGAAATGTTTGATGTTAGGATCTGAATACTTACTCTTATTTATCATCAAGAATTAGAAGAGTTTTTAAAAGTTGAGTTCCAGTAAAGTAAATTTTCTTCCCGGATCCCCCCTCTTATTATTAATTAAACTCATTATAAGCTTGAGTTTCTATGGAAACTCTTATGCACCTCCTTCTCCCTGGAAGAGAGAGAAGGAGGGAAGGAGGGAGGGAAGGAGGGAGGGAAGAAGAGAAAATAAATGAGCAAAACCCTTCATTAAAGGTAGTTCAGTTTGTGGTATAAAAAGCATTTAATTGACTTTAAAAATGTGAAACTATCCTAGACATTGTATTGTGACAATGTCCAGAGACAGGATTTTAACACAATTCATTGATTCTAGTAATAAAAGATAGAAAACTGTGAAATTTTATCTCATTGTAAAAAAGATTAATATGGCTTATAACTAAATGTCAAAATAGATTTCATTACATAATCTAATTCAATTTCTCAGATACTCTGAGGATGTTGGTAAAAAGGAACAATTTATGTTAAGCATCTCAGTTCAGATTTCTTTTTCTTTCTTTCTTTATTTGCCAGCACTTCTGACAATAGGTCTTATGCACGAATTTGCATTAGAAACTCAACTAGGAGTACTGTCTTGAAAGTGTTCTACTCAGAGTGTTATCCGTAGTTAGCAGCTGTGACATCACATCAAAACCAGGAAGACTCTCAGGACCCACTGCATACTTCCCAGGCACGGATTTGCACTTTAGCAAGGTCCCCATTGATCCATGCACACCTTGCGTTTTGAGAAGTGTCACCTCTGGAGACAGTCTCCGGTGTTGGTTATCACTGGTCACTGAGTTCCCAAGATCAAGATCCCCACTCTGTTAGTCATTTTTGATCCCTAGACTCTCAACTGAGTTTTCAAAAATTCCCCCAATATATCTAAAACTTGATCTACCTTCAAATATCTCACCAGATTGCTTCTGTGATGGGAGTTCACTTTAAATTCCAAGATTTTCATTTGTCTCATAATCTGGCCTTTACTCACTTGTCTGAAAGGTAACAGTGTAATTCCATGCTGATTGCTCAGGCCAGCCCTGTGCCATGAGGATGATACCAGGATGATTGGCATCAGATATGAGGATCAAGTATGTCCTGTCCAAGAACTACCATGTCCTTGGCTGCCCCCATGCTTTCTCTACTGAACCTAAGCTTTTACTTTCTCCTGGCTTGTAGACTGTTGCTTCTCAGCTTTCCCCAGTACTCCTCCTTGTAACTCCATTCTCTGTTGAGGTTTTCAAGCACTAAGACTGATGTGCCCATCACCTCTTCTTAAGAATTACTGCACCTAAATTTGAAATGAGTAAAGGTAGCAGGTATTTGGGACAGTGAAGCTAATCATAATCCACTGTCATCTAAGAATGAGGAAAGAGAACTGCCTTAAGACTGAGCCAGTGGAATCGGTGTTTGAAAAAGGGCTGGGTTTATGTTATTAATAGGAGAAGAAGCAAGGCAAAGTCTGCCTTTTCTGATATAGAAAAGGACTAAGGAAACCCATCTTCAAGGGAAAGGGAACTTCCTTTCTAGGGACAGATTTTAAGTCGTGCTCTTAAAAACGATGAGGTAACTATGTCAGAGGTGGTTCACTCAGGCTTCTTCATGGACATAGCAGATACGGGAAGGTCACCCACAACCCCATCTTTCTAAGGTTCCTTGCACATTTTAAGTTTTACCAACAGTGTCCTCTAAGAATTTCACATCACTAACCCTATATGTACTTTGCCTGTCATTCATGTTCCACATGTAAACCACTTCTTACCACCTTCTACCCTTAATTTACAGAGACATGCCCCTGATTGAATCTGATGATCATTTTTATACCTTCTTATGGGTTGTTTTCCCTCTGTCTGATCTAAAACTTTGTTATTCACAAGGAGTCTTTTCATAATTCTCTTCTGGTTTCCTGAAAGATACTCTTCACCATCCCTCCCACAGATTAATAATAATAATAATAATACTATCAAAACAATATCATTAGCACAAATTTCTCTTCTGAATCCCATACTCACTCTCTCTCTCTCTCTCTCTCTCTCTCTCTCTCTCTCTCTCTCTCTCTCTCTCTCTCTCTCTCTCTCTCTCTCTCTCTGTGTATGTACATGCATGTGTGGCATTTCACTTGAAAGCTCTCAGAAAATTCACACTCAACACAAAGTGTCCCAAAGTATCTTCCTGTTTTGGTCCACTCATCTAGTTATACCTTATCGCAATAAAGAGCCACCTAGATCTGTAGATACCAAGTTGCTCTCTTGTCCTCACCCATCCCTTTCTCTTTAGCTCTCTAACACCCATGTATCTTGAATTCTGGTTATCTTTTTCATGCATTAGTACACCAGTTATTTAGCTAGACTCTCTACCTTGAATTCTGGTTATCCTTTTCCTGCATTAGTGCATCAGTTATTTAGCTAGACTCTCTGATTTTCATCACTAGTCTTCGTAGACATATTATTCTATTGTATAAGATATTATCTTTAGGTTGCAAACAAATAACTGTCCTTCTTAGTTTGGCTTACTTCATTATCCATCCTCTGCTTGCTTCTGTAGCTTTTCTGACCACCACATGGTCCATGCCATATGTATAAAGTACTCTAAATGGACTGTGGGACCTCATGTTTTCTGGTGCTCTGCTTTACCATTCCTATGAGTTATGTACTACTCATCTCTTTTAACCTGCAGGCTCAATGCTATTCAGGAGGTGGAGGCAGGAGGATCAGAGGTCAACTCTAGCTTGCACTTCATGGGAAGACTGAGACCAGTGTCAACTACACAGAGCAATGTTCATTGGGTATAAGAGCATTTATTCATATTTGTTAACATTGAAATGAAGAACCCAGGTAGGTGCCTCCCCTTGGAAGATTTTTTTTTTTCTCACAGTTTATTCTTAGGTGTAATTTACACTTTAAAGGAATAGCATTAATTTTGTTTAGTTTTATGTCAGTCCCATATATGCATTCTATAAATGTTTTGATCCTAATAAGTATAGTGCCTGGATAAGGCAGTTATCACTAAAAGTTCATGGAGAGAAAGGTGGACATGTATATATGGAATAAATTCAAAGAATGCAGAACTGACCTGCAGTTTTCTTGCTAAGGTCTAAAATGTATTTATCAGGACAAAGCCATTTGGAAACAAATTCCTCTCATGGACTAACCATCACTCGTCTGTAGACTCATGGGTTGATGTCAGAGTCATTCTAGTTGTGATGTGGGTGTGTAAAGGAGGAAGATCACAGGCCTAAGGATTCCAGAACTGGCAAGTGCTCATGATGGCTCTAAGAGAAAGGGGCTAGACTGTATCTGTTAAAGACATCAGAATTACAAACAGAGAATGAAAGAACCAGGCTTATCCTCCAACAAATGCTTCTCTATCCGTTAAGTCCCCTACAGAAGACCTTTTGATGTTGTTGCTTACAAGTCAGACTGTCATCTCAACTTCAAGCAATGTCCTCAGCCTGTTTAAACCCCCATGTCTCCCTTTGCTGACTTCCCTCATGAAAAATAGGAATTCCTCTACTTGAAGTTAAAATCCCTTTAGAAATTCTGTCTGCAAAAGATTATCTAATGATGTTTTGAAATCTGGAAGAATTTTCTACTAAACATAGTTCTCTAGGCTTAAGAATAACCTGGTGCTGTGGATAGTCTAGTTTGGAAAGAGAGTCTGCCATGATATAAAAAAATTTAACCCACCCCTACCTTTAGGCTGTTAGATTATAAATAGATGATGGGACTCAAAGTTACAGACATTCTCACATTAATAACAGCATGGACCCCATGAAAAGGAATCACTTCAGTAGAGCCAATTAAATTTCATTTGACTTGATGAAAGTATGTTTCACCCACTCCTGGAACTATTGCTATTAGCTGGAAACTAAACTGGAATTCAAAAGCTTTATAGATAATTCCGCTTCATCCATTTGAACACAGTGTGAGGTTTGTAGAAGTGATAGTTGTACAAAACGATGACCTAAGATTCACATCACTCCCACCATGCCGCTTGGTCTACTGCAAGGTCCATGGCTTTGCTACTTGGCTGTGTCTACTGCCCCTAAAGAGTTCTTTAAAGCTGTTGAAGCCTTAAAGTATAACCATTATATGATTAATTTGTGGAGATTTGATTCAGTTTTACTAGAGCCCATTCATAATTGTTATTATCAATACATGTTATTATATCTCAAGTATGAGCAAAATAAAAGTCCTTCTGAAAAAATCAAAATAGATTTTTGTTTTGATATGTACACTTGAATCTGGCTGGATCAGTGAGCCTATAAATTATTTTAAATAAAACCATTAACTATATGAAAATATGACTTACTTAGATCTAGAAGTACGTTCTATCTGATTTCATTCCTTCAGCCTCATGTCCTATTGCCATACACTTATGGACATGACAAGCACTGAGCTAAGCAGAGTGGCCTTTGATATCTGCTAGAGAGAGGGAAAGACTGAAGAGCTAGAATTCCTATAGCTTCTAGCTTCCTTAATTAATTGAGAAAAAATTTAGTCTGAAGTCAGATAAGCCAGAAGTTAAGGTAGATTATATTAACATATAAAGGCAATATGTCATGGGTTATTTCATGATGATTTAGAGCAAAGTCTTTCTCTGGTGACTTCAAACCCTGATTCATGGATAGCATTGGCCCTAAGCACATGGGGAAGTAAAGAGTAGACAATCGCACTGGACAGTTTGTGGTGGCGCACGCCTTTAATCCCAGCACTCAGGAGGCAGAGGCAGGCAGATCTCTCAGTTCAAGGCCAGCCTGGTCTACAGAGCGAGTTCTAGGATATTCAGGGCTTCTCATAGAAACCCTCTCTAAAAAAAATAAAAAAACAAAAAAAAAAAAAAAAAAAAAAAAAAGAGAAGACAATCTAAAGACCATCCAGCCTGGAGTCTCATTTGGTCAGTTTTTAACAAGGTGACTTTCTGTCCCATGGAACCCCTGCTTCTTTAAGACCTCAGATCCAACAGAGATAAACCACTGCCCCTTCTGCCCCTTCAGAACCTCTGCCTGGGGAGCTCAACTTGCCTTCTGCTTCCTTGCTTTCTACCTAGTTCCTGAGCCTCAGCTTTGTCTCCGTTCCTCCTCTACTTCTGCCCGCGGGTTGAATGGATTGATCTTGGTTTCTTAAACTGCAGGAGGTTCTTCTTCATGTTAACCTCATTTCTGTACTGAGGCCTGAAGCCTGTCAGCCACTCTGATGGCTGTCTCTCTGGAGAGGTCAGTTCAGTCCTTTTGAAAGTACTGTGAGAAGCAGGAATACAAATACTCACTGGTCAGATAATGCTGTGGAAGCCATTGCCTCACCTAAATGAAGTAAATAATCATGTTTAATTGTAGCTGAAGTTTTCCCTGGTCCTGTCCATCCCCACGAACCCCACAGCCACTTATAAAATAATCACTCAGAAGCTTATATTAATTAAAACTGCTCAGCCGTTAACTCAGGCCTGCCACTGACTAGCTCTTACATTAGTTCTTACACTAGCTCTTTAACTCAGCCCATTTCTGTTAGTCTATATGTTGCCACGTGTTCCATGGCTTTACCTGTGTGCCGTTACATGCTACTCCCGAGAAGGTGGACTGGCTTCTCCTAACTCAGCCTTCCTCTTCCTAGAATTCTCCTCTCTACTTGTCCCTCCTATACTTCCTGCCTGGCTACTGGCCAGTTAGTGTTTTATTTATCAACAAAATCAGAGCAACACACATTCACAGCATACAGAACAACATTCCCATCATTTTCTCTTTCCTTTCTATTTAAAAGGAAGCTTTTAACTTTAACATTTAGTGTTTTATGGTGAGTATCAGTTGAAACCTGTAATCTGAAGTCTACACAAGCCATTGGGAACACACTTTCATAGACAGCATTTCCTACTATCCAAGCATGCACTCTGGATGGCAGAGTTCTGATGGCAACTTTTAGTTCAGATGATTCTAGGCCAGAACTCTACATAGAATGACAAATAATATTTCTATATTTCATTATAGATTTTTCAGTGCTGTTTTCTTTTGTGTGGGTACTTTTTGTCTTATTGAGGTTTCTTTGTTGTTGTTGTTGTTGTTGTTGTTGTTGTTTATTTGCTTTACTTCTCATTTTTTGTTGTGTTTTCTTTTTGAGAGAGGGAAAGACAGAGAGAGGGATAAAGAGAGAGAGAGAACATGCAGTTGGGTGGATAAGGAGGTGGGGAGGACCTGGGAGGAGTTGAGGAAGAGGAAAGAATATGAAAAAAATATATTGTATGAAAAAAAACTTAGGAAAAAATAAATTATATAAAAAGAATTAACTAAGACTGACTAAACTCATAGAGAAATATAAACATAATTTACAGTTCTTTTCCACTGCAAACTTCTAGCATCAATTTGTAGTGGAATAATCTCCGAGCTGCAGGCAGAAGCCAACACGTTGCCTGCACGGCTATTGATGCTTCTTGCCCTCCTGACCTGGCTCCTTTGCTTCTTTTCTTTCTCTGTCCTCATTCCGTGTCTGTGTTATATTAACTGGAGCTGAGATGGTGTGTGTGTGTGTGTGTGTGTGTGTGTGTGTGTGTGTGCAGGGTATGTGTATGTATTCATGCACATGTGTTTGTGCCTGTATATGGCATCCAGAGGTTAACCATGTATGCCTTCCTCAAGAGCTCTCCATCTCATTCTTTGAGACAAGGTTTCTCTCTAAACTTAGAACTCATTGATTCAGCTAGACGGATGGGTCAATGTACTCTAGGGAGTTTTCTGTCTCTTAACCTCACTCCCAATACTGGACTTACAGACATACAGCCATGTTTGGCTTTTGTGGGGGTTCTGGGGAGCCAATCTCAGGGTCATATGGTTGCATGACAAGCACTTCACTGACAGTCGTCTCCCCGGCCCCAGCACTTCCTTTTAGTAAGAGAGTTCATCAAAAACACAGACTTCTCAGTCTTTCCATGTAGAATGACCTGAAGTTCAGGCCTCTCTAGTAGAAGTTTCCATGTCCTCTGATTTTAAACTGTAAGCTTTACTCAAGTCCGTAATTCTCCTGGGACTTGTAAAGATGTTGTTATTGATTTTATTGTTATTGTTGTTTGTCATACTTGTCCCTAAGATCAGTCTGTGATAAGTCATCAGTCTAAATTTTTTATTTGACATTTCAGTCTTTGAGTTTTGCAGTACTGATTTTTCTAATCACTTATTGATGAGAAGAATAAATCCCAGGTTAAGCCCTAAGTAAAAAATCATATCTGCACTTCAGAAAGAGTTTCAGGTAGTCTTGTCTGGCATGATGCCTTCGGCATCGGTCCTCTGTCCCACCCAGAAGCCCATGAGATTCCTAGCTTCCCTATTTTTAACTTCATAGCTACTTTGGTGCCGTTGGGGGAATGTGCTCTTAAAATTATAAAACTTTTGAGATACCAATTTAATTTTTGATCATTCACAAAAGGGCATATATGTGCATGTACGAAGGGAAATCAATCGTGCCGTTGAGAAACACTGAGGGAAAATGCCGTACAATAGCCCTGGGAAGATAGATTAACCATTTCCATTCTGCATATACTTAAGCCAGAACAGATGTTGGATAGAAGATAGAGATAGACATATTTAGCAATAGGTGTTTAGGTAGATGTTGATATCTGAGCATCTGGACATTAGCCTTGAAGATGAACCTCATCTTCTCACCTTTTTCCATACAGTTACCAACAGAGCTGAGGAACCTTGACACCTGTTCATCCGCTTTTATGTGGTTTGCTGGTAAGTGTTGCAGACTTTGAAAGAATGAAATTTTCTTGCTGTTTACAGAGATGAAAATTAGCATTTTAGAAATGCTTTACTTTTGTGTTTCAACAAACAAACTCTAAAAATATGTGTGCAGTTCCATTTTCAAGATTTCAGGCTTCCCAGAGCCCTATTTTGCTTATAAAACTGTAGATTTTTTAGGTAGATCATGAAAGAGGGGAAATATCACTAGCAATGTTCACTATATTTTTAGGAACCTAAGCTGTAATATTTTCCCCATATTTTCTGCTGGATTCAAAGCATCCCAGGGAACTAGCGCATTAAGGATTGCTCTTGTTTCCCACTACTGTCCCCAGAAAGCAGAGGCCTTTGTTCCTGTTTACATTCTGGCTCTCTTGTATCCTCTGATGATACTTGGGTCCCTGGTGTTCCCTTATCTCTTTCATCTTGTCTGCAAGGACTAATCTGTCTGTTTCTCCAGTTTAGTCTGGCAAAAGGAAAGAAAAGGAAGTTGATTTAGGGTTTAGCCAAATGCTTTCTGATAATACTACTGTATCATATTTGGTGCTACACACATAACTGTTGTGTTGGAAGCTTTGAAATTCTTATTTGGCCTCAAGCTTTTATGTCTTGTTTTTGTAGGTACTCAAATATTTATGTCCTTAATTTCTTTTGTGTTTTCTAATTCTTTTGGATACATGTAAATAAATTCTTGTTGTATGATATCATTTTATCTGCAAACAATTTTCCTTGTACTTTTTACCGTTCTCTTTTCTAAAGTGCCTATAAACTTCGTTTTCAGCTGGGGTCATATGTACAGAGGTTGGAGATAAAGACAGTGTTACATAAAGCACATTTGCATGGCCTCTACCCTCTGACAGCAGGAGAGGGTGATGCTGTGAGCTGTGTCTTGTGCACTGTTGGCATCTTGCTTGAACCAGTTGTTAAATCATTCCAGTGCATAAATCCAATCTTCCAGGTCAGATTACTTATGAGATAAAGTGTTGTCACATAATAACCATGTGCTGGGAGACAAGAATGGCCTTACACAAGGTCCTTTATACACTGCAACAAGAGAAGCAATTGTTTCTGTGTCTGAACTCAAGCATGAAATAGACTTGGTTTAAGAACTTATCAAGTATCAAGCAGTTTCTGGAGTTTAAGTTTCAAAAAACCATGGTAAAAAAAAATGAGATTTGTCAAAATTGTCCATCTACTATAGACAAGTTGCCCTGAGCATATCACCCAGAAGAAACCTATGCCACTGTTGAGTGCCTTGTCTACACCTCCTTGCCTGGCATCCAACAGTTCCTTGTTTGGGGTCATTACTTGTCTCTACCAAACTAAAGCAATACTATAATGGGGGAAAGATGGCTAAGTTTGAGGTACATAGAATGTTAGTTTGAGACACCCCATGGAGGGTATTAAGTTCCAAGCAAGAACTTAATGGGGCTTTGAGTTGATTTCTGAGAGGAACTACTAGAAGTATCAGAGGTAAAGAGTGTATGGATGGTGTGGTGTAGAAGAAACTATGGACTTACATATATATCAGTGTACCAAAACTTGAAAAGTTGAAAATGGGAAATATTTATTATTTATTCTTGGGCTGCCCTATTGAAATTCATGACTTAACAAAATAAGGGCCATATGTCCTTCATCATTCCATATTGCTATTTTGTAGTGACATGCAGCAAATGCTCAATACATTTGCTAAACAACTGAATAAATAAACAGGAAATATGTACAGAAACAGTGCCTAACAGTGCTTCTAGGGTAGAAGAACAGTATTTCTTGTTTCTTGTTGGGGGCTTCACTATTATGGGAAACAAAGCCCCACACTATGAATCCTAAAGAGTGGCCCTAGAACCAACACTTGGACACACAGTTCATTATGGGGAGGGACATATCCAAAGGGTAGATTAAAGGAAGGCAGAGAGATGGTAAAATTTTTCTTTATGCATATATTTTTATTTACATAGCAATATAAAGCATATAATAATAAGAAACAGTTCAAACCACCACCTGCCAGCTGTACCTCACTGAATGCGCCAACAATGCCTCAGACTTGACTGTGGAGCCCAGCCAGCATCGTGCAAGTGCACTTCTCTCCCCAGCCTGTTGTGTTCTGCCTCTTCTCCACTAGTCGTTGTTTTCCTTTGTGCCAGCATTATCTCAGCTCCTTAGACTAAAAAACACCAGTCCTGCTTTTCTGTGTTCCACTTACATCGTGGCAGTCTTCACTTCCCTCCCCCCCCACCTCCCCCACCCTGTACTCCATGCACTCTTTCACTCTCCCTGCCCCATGTGGAGGGCTCGGAACTGATTGTTAGGTCTGCATTACTTGTATGTGGTTACTGCCTCTCCTCTCCCCATCTTGTAATGACAGTCACGTTTGACCACATCACATTGTCCTTTATCTGTTGTAAGTCTTTGAGATCTGGATCTGCTCTTCACACATTTTGCATGCCCACCCCCCCCCCCCACTTCTGAAATTAGTGATGTTCATGAAATGGACATTCAAAACTACCCATTGGGTACCTACTTCTTGCCAACAGCATCTGAGTTGCTAGAACAGTAGGAACAGCTCCAACGTGTTCTCATTCTAGCAAAGACACAAGGGAAATTAAATGTGGGATTCCTACAGAAAATGAGCAGGATTATCTGTGAGATGACAAGGCTTTACATTGGAAGGGAAGAAAATATCTATAGAACAAGCAGGACAAAAAGAAGGAAAATCAGGAGGGAATGGGAGGAAGAAGGAGAAGAAAAGTCACATAAACATAAAGTCAGAGAGGACCATGTGCCCAGAGAGAGGGACAAGACAGTCAGAGACCTGGAGAAGAATGAAGAGACCTTTGAAGACTTAAGGGATTAAGTAAAGCGGAGACAGCCTAAGCAAAGGCATCCAGGAAGAGGCCAGGGCCAGGCTTGGCACAGTCTGGGGCTATGTCACAGGATCATGTAGTTTGAACTGTAAGAGACCAATGGGGGCTAAAGCAATGGGTGAAAATGGACTTAAAATTTTGCTAGTTCATGTGAGCTTCTTTGTGTAAAATTGATGACTTGGAGGATTTTAGAAGAAGACCAAGTAGCAGATTATTAAATAATAGCCCAGGTAAGAACATGGCATTGTGGGAAAGGGTAGAGGCTATAGAGACAAGGTATCAAAGAGATAAAAGGTAGGTATATGCTTTGGGAGGGTGACAACTGAGTTTGTATCCACTCTGCCTCCCCAAGCAAGAGGAGGATGAGGAGAAAGAGGAGGAGGTGGGGGAGGAAGGAGGAGGAGATGAGGGAAACCTGGAGGTGAGGAGGGGGAGGAGGAGAGGGAGGGGTGAGGAAGATGAGGAAGACATTCATTTTATTTATCAAATTCATAGGATTTGGTTATTAATGGATTTCATGTTAGGGATAATAAGGAATCAAGGATTCCTTTCCAAATTTCTGGTTGAACTGGCTTTTTTTTTGTCATGGAGGAGATTGGCTGGAGGAACAGTTCTGTTAGGGTGAGATCACCAAGTTAGTTGCAAGTGCACTGTGGAGCCACACTGAGGTGTCACATAGACAGCTCTTTGTACAAGCCTGGAGCTTAGAAAGGTCAAGACTGGAGACATGAACTGAAGACTTGTCATGTTAGGTGTCTTTTAAAGACAGGACATGGATCGGTCCCCCTTGAGAAGAGACGGGGGGGGGGGGGGTGATAAATGCCCCTGAGTTAAGCCCAGGGACTCTGCAGTGTTTGTCTTAGAAGAAAAGGAGCCAGTGAAGGAGCTTGGCACTGAGGAGAGAGAGCATTAATTTTGGACTTGGTAAAGTAGTGTCAAGCATCTTTTACTGTTTAGGGAACAGGCTTATATGTGACTATCCTCTGGGCCAAGCAACCACCGTCTTGGGGAGTTCAGAGTGGCCCTCTTGCAAAATGATTATCCCAGTGGGACTTGTTGACTGTTTACAGAGGGCATGGCAGAGTGGGATGGCTCACAGACCCTCACCTGGGTGTCCAGCTGCTCCCTACCACCAGGTATGTGAAACTTGGCTTCAATTGCACTTGGCCTGGAGGAGGGGCCAGATTATGTGAGCCAAGACTGGGGTAGGGCTCCCCTGGGGGTGGAGCTCCACCTATGCCTATAGGGAAGCACTCATTTTTGCTGGGTTAAGGTTTTCCAGGTGTGGCCTGTGGGAGTAGAGAACCCATACATCAGTGATTAACCCTCACTTAATGCTGTGTAAGAAGTCCAATAAGCTTATGGGTTCCTGTGCTAGGTAGTTTTATATCAATGTGACACAAGCTAGAGTCATCTAAGAGGAAGTAATCACAATTGAGAAATTGCCTCCATAAGATTGGACTTGTCACATATAAGCCTATTCCCTAAAAGCCCTGTAGGGCTTTTTTTTTTTTTTTTTTTCAATTACTAACTGATGTGGGAGGGTCCAGCCTGAGGTGGGTGCCATTCCACCCCAGGTTGGTATTTTTGGGTGCTGTAAGAAAGCATCTGAGTGAGCCATCAGAGCAAGCCAGTAACCACGGTCTCTACATCAGCTCCTGCCTCCAGGTTCCTGCCCAGTTTGAATTCCTGTTTTGGTTTCCTGTAATGGACTATGATTCAGAATATGGAAGCTAAATTAATCCTTTCCTCCCAAGGTTGCTTTTGATCGTGGTGTTTTGTCACGCAATAGGCACCCTAACTAAGACAGTTCTCCAGAGTAAACTTCAGAACCATGCCTGGGGTGGTCACTGGGACATTAGAAGGAGTATTGTTTATATCTCCCACTGGGAGGGATTTTTAGCAAGAGGGCTGTTTTCAAAGCTTGGGGAAGGAAACAGGGTTGTCATAGCATGTTGCGTAATTGTAATCAGAACGGTAGAAGTGGGGTTCTGCCCATTAGCCACTCTGTTGCTATCAGCCCAGATCGGAGTTTAACCCCTCCTTCCCTTCTCCACCTAGCTTACTGGGTCGCTCCCATGAGTGTGCAGCCTAACTCAACTATCCTTGTCTTCCAACCCTCATCAAGGGTCCCCAAACATTCAAACTTGGTAGAACTTTTTTCTACCATCTGGCCCAACTTTTGCTGGATGCTCCATCGGTCTGGCAGGTTTGTGGCGGTGTCCGGAGGACCGGGGTGCTGTCGGCTGCACAAAATGATCTGACTCAGTGAACGGTGACAGCTGCGGCTGTGCTATTTCGTTGGTTTACCTGGCAGGCAGACTCTTCTTTTTTTCATTTGTCTTTTCACGCAGCAGTGGTGAGGAGGCCCGCATCTCTCCTGCTAGCAGTCACGGGCACTTGCAGCTTGCTTGCTCCAGCGCGAAACCGGGCCCACGCGGAGTGTGTTCAGCCGAGGCCAATCGCCTGGTTAACGTGTGTGCTGTGTCTTTGGCCTCCAGTGGCTCTGCAGAGGCTCAGTATGACCTTGTTTCATGCTGCTGTCTACATTTCTGGTGGCAGGTGTGTCCTGAGGCAACTGAACGGCTCTGTGTACATAAGAACAGGTTATGAAGACGTGAACAAGAGGAGGAGTTTGCTTAGTGAGGCAAGTCACAGAATTTCCTTAGCTAGCCTGGGTTTGGAGTCAGGCCGTTGCCTGACTTGCTCATGCATACAGACTCTACTTAAGAGGAAGTGTGGAGAGGAAGGAAGCCAGCACAAGAGGGTGCAGGCCTGGGAGCTTTGAAGAGACTAGCCATAATGCCTTTGTCACCAAAATGCTCCCTAAGCGCCTCCGGGTGTGTGTAGGGGGCAATTTTTAGTTCGTTGCAAACTGTAATTTCTCTCTGCTACACAGCACTTAACTGGCAAAGGAAGTTCTGGAGGTTTCTCCACAGTCCTGGTCCCCAAATTTGGGGGACCACTATTGGTCACGGAGACTGGCCATGGAGGCCAGTCACTGCATGAAGTGCCACAAGGCTAGGCATCTAGCCCCAGCCAACTTTCAAAAGGGAAAGTCCTGCCCTATTTGTGTTCCCCTCGGGGCCATTCTGGCTAAGCCCCAGAAACCTATAGCCATCCCCATGCTCTGTGGGCTGCCAGAACCTGGCCAGGATGTGAGTCCCGGCAACCTAGGTCCCCTAGCGCCCCCTACAGCCGCGGCGGGGTGGGGGTGGGGATCGAGTTGGGGAAAGGGAGACAAGGCTGTGAGCCACGGCACCACACCCAGGACCCCACCCAGATCACAGAAGCACCCAGCCCCCAGGCCACAGAAACGGGGCGTGGGCCAGGGCCTGAGGCATCCCTGGGCACTACCATTGCTCCGCCTGTGGCCACCAATTCCCCTCCCCTGGCGTCCCTCTCTCCGCCCCTGTCGCCCGCCAGTACCGGACACGCTGCTACACTTCATCTCTTGGGGCGCTCTTCGCCTTGGCCAACCGTCGCATCCTGTGCAACTCTGGTCAGTGGCCGTTTGGTGTTGAATGTTCCCCACCAAGAGTGCATGGCTGCGGAACCGAGGCGCAGACCCGGGCCCCGAGGGGTCGCCCTCTGGGAAGCGGTGATGCTGTTGTTGTACCTGGAAGTGCCTGCGGGGTACCCCTACAACCTGGACCCCGAGAGCGCTCTGCTGTACCAGGGCCCCTCCGGCACTCTGTTTGGCTACTCGGTGGTGCTGCACAGCCACGGGGAAAAGCGCTGGTGAGTGCGCCCTTCCCAAGAGGCATGTAGCAGCCAGCGCCTCCGCCTCTGGGATTCCTTGTCTGAATCAAACTTTCCGCCCTCCTGGGAGGTCAGAGGAAAGCCTAGCTAGCTTCAGCCAGCTGGCTCACTGGAGAGCCTTAGAACTAACTTATCTTAGGATGACAGCCCCCAGGGTGCTCCTGGTACCTGGTGCCGGAGTTCTGAGTCTCTGGTGATGGTGATGGGCAGAGGACGTGGGCGCCGCTTCCCATGCTGCCCGCTGCACAGCTGTGGTAACTCGGGGCAGGGTAGGTGGGCAGACTGGCTCACATCTGAGCGAACTTGCCTGGTTCTCGCTTTAGGCTCATCGCGGGGGCGCCCACTGCCAGCTGGCTCTCCAATGCCTCAGTGGTCAATCCTGGGGCGATTTACAGATGCAGGATCGGAGCGAATCCAGGCCAGACCTGCGAACAGCTCCAGCTGGGTGAGTTGAGTCCTGGACCAGGAGATAATGAACTTTCTCTCCTTATGGGACCATTGTTGGATAAGTTCTGGAAGACTTCGCGATGCCAGTTTCTTCTAGTTTAAAGTGCATGCTTTTCGATTTTAACCCCATGGCAGCTTGCTTCTGGTGATATTTGCCTTCTCCTTGCTTGAGGCTGTAGCTGATCGCAGTATCTGGTAAAAGCTCTCTCAGAGAAAGTTTCTTAGGATGCCTTTTGGCCAGCCACCTCTCACCCTCTACCATGTGTAAAACCTGCTCCAAAGCCAGAGGACCCAGCCCAGAGAAGGATTGTTAAAGATTGTGCTTGATCTCTGACGTCTCAACTTTGATCTAGAATCACATCAGAAATAAAAACTTCGATTGACCCCACATCCCGTCATTTATTTAGCCCAAGGGCTTTCTTTCCTTTCTCTTTCTTCCATAGAATATATACCATAAAAGAACAGGAGGGAAAAAATGGCATGTCAACTGTTAAAATCATTAATATAGGAGGTCTAACGTATCATTATTAATTTTCCTCCTCTGGGATTCTCCTGTTAAGCAGGCCTGTCTTCAGCCCTCATTTCTTATGTCCTTAAGTTTACAGAAACTTGAGACATGTGTGCTGATGGGGGAGGGGACAAGTTTCATGTTTCAAAGTCAAAAGCAAATTTGCTGCGCACAGACACATGGGAAAAGAAAGGGGAACTAATAGTAATTTAGATCTGTCTTGCTCCTAGCACTGTTGTGCATATTGCTCAATGTTTTCCCCTCAAAGCAACTCTAGGTTATGATTGTAATGTTTCTGTTTTCCACAGTAGGACTCCAACACAGAGAGCTGTGGGGTCCTCCTTCAAAATTACTTACCGAGGCTTAGCTTTACACTTCAGTTGTACATGTTCAGTGAAGAGAAAACCAAATGAAGGGTTTAGCGTGCTGGCTATAGAGATGATCTGTCATCTATGATGATGAATTATAGGTGATGATTGGGACTCTTGAGATTGCCTTATTTTGTCTTTAACTTTTTAGAGTCATCTTTGTGTTGTTTGCTTGCCTGTTTTGTTCTGTTTCTTTCTTGGCACTTGTCCCTCAGCACCCATAAAAATGCAGGAATTACCTGTGCATTGAACTAGGCTGCTGTTGACACAAAAGTGCAAAGCATATTGGGAGTGGGAAGACACAAAGAGACGAGGAAGAGGATGACAATGAACAGGAGAGGGAGAGAAACAGCAAAACCAAATTTTATTTGGGAAAACAAGCTATTGTGAAACTTAGTTCTTTGTAAAGGAGAGATGGGCCTCAGAGCACCATTAGGCACCCCCTATTCCAAACCGCAGACAGGGGTGCATACAGGACTGACAGAGCTGTGTATTCGGAATGATTTTGCCAAGTATTTTCATTGCCTGAGAGAGCTGTGCAATGAATGAAGCCTTGATCTGACAGAGGCTTCACAGGGTCTCCGGTCCTGGCATTCTTTCCAGATCCATGACATGACATCCTGCCTGGGGGGCACAGGATCTATTTATGGAGGCTTGTGTTTAACTGGAAAGATCATGTTCTGGGATAGGCTTTTAGATGATGGCAGCTGTCAATTAAAGGAAAACCTAAATTCACTGCAGTGTAGAGCACAGAGTTTGCCACAGACATTCAAGCACAGTAGATACATAAAGAACATTGCAAGTTTTGGGATGGATGAATAAAGAAAAGCACAAGTTTGATAGTTCTCAGCTTGATTGGTGGGTAGAAGAGTCAGCAATGGTAACCCAAAGTGCTGTTCCTTACCTTCAAAAATTGAGTCAACAACAAAAACACTGAGATGAAAGGCACAAAATAGAGTATAAGGTCCTAGTCAATTGATTAGTTACAATATCAACTATGGTAACACTTAGAATGTTTTTGTAAGGGAATTGGCTGAAGTTACTTCTCCGGGAACATTCTGAACAATACATTCCCAGTTTCTACAGAGAAAATTGTTTCTTCATTGAGAACAAATTCAAAAGTAATTTAAAGCTGTAAGGTAAAATACTAATGCTCATGTCCAGAAAGAAAGCTAAAAAAAAAAAAAAAATCATCAATTGATTAGCAGAAACATATTAAGACTGTAAAGTTTATAGACTATGCACTATTACTTTTGAACACATTTTGTGTGTGTATGTATGTGTGTTCAGAAAGAGAGAAAGGAGAAAGCTACCTACACACACACAAAAATCTTCTGGATGATTGAGCTATTTATAATTTTGAAAATAATTTTATTTATATTTAACTATATATATAATGTATATGTAAATAACTATACTTATAATTATATAAATAATTGTAATTATCTTATGTAGAATGTAAGTGATTATATTATGAAGTTTAAAAATACTTAGCTTAGCTGGGCATGGTGGCACATGTCTTTCATTCCAGCACTCAGGAGGCAGAGGCAGATAGACCTCTGTGAGTTCAGGTCCAAGCCAGCCTGATCTACATAGGAGTTCTAGGACAACCAGAGCTGCATAGTGAGATCCTGTCTCAAACTCTGCCCCCGACAAATACTTAGCTCAATATCCAGACATTGAAAAATGAGTTATTTATTTTCTAATTAAAATATATGTGAGATCTGCAATAGAATGTTATCAAAATAAGTAATTAGGGTCAATTAATGAACTAAAAATAAAAGGTTAATTGTATAAACAAAAAATACAACAAATTGAAATGAAGCAAATGAAAAAGAAGTCACTGGCCCATCACAAAAGTTATGTTAGAGCTATTGTAGCTATCTCAGTAAGTAACCTCTTGCCTCTGGAATAACTGTACTTCTTATCATGATTCTAAAAGTGTCCAGTCTTGTGAAATGGTGTCTATCAGATGTTTGGCTCAAAATATCCAAAATATCATGAGTTGTTTCAACGTCTCTGTAAAATGTCAGACAAATGGCTGACTCAGATAGACTCCTAGCCTCTCCCACCCTAGCGTCGTCTGTGGCTGATGTTATGACATACCATGCTGTATTCACTATAGCCATAATCAGAGTCAAGCAGGCATACTCATTTATCTAGCATGCTCAGGGGAGACGTTGGCAGTGCCCCTTCAGCAGACCAAATTGGCTGCTGAGGTAACACCAGCAGAGTTGCTTCTACAGCACCCAGGGTGTTTTCTTCCTGTGTTCTCAGCCTCTTTCTGGCACTCTGCCTGTCTCAGAGGTATCTGTTGTTTTGTACTCCCTTGCTACTTCCTTCCATGAACAAAAAAGTGGTCTCCCCTCAGGAGGACCAAGGTCTACATCCACTTGTGCAGACAGTGTCTAAGTAGGTCATGGTGATTTCCACATGTCCACTCTCTTCTCTGTCAGCTACTCTGTACCTTTACTGGGGGTTGTTTAATGAATTTGGTCCCTGAGAGTCAGGATGATAAAAATAATGACTCCATAATTAATACATTTAAACATGATCCATGCTTAAAACACAAATAGTCAGCAAAGCAGAACACAATAACAATACATGAGTGATTATCAGGTTTATTTGGGTATCAAAAGACACTCCAGATTTTTAATACTTTGTAGTTACCACAAATGTCTTCCCTTAATCCCATGTGTGTGTGTGTGTGTGTGTGTGTGTGTGTGTGTGTGTGTGTGTGTGTGTGTGTGTGTGTGTAGAGAGAGAGAGAGAGAGAAGACCGTGGCTCTGGATGACTGACTTATACATGCAGCAGGGGAACCTACCTAGGGAAAAGAATCTAAAGTTACACAGTTACACAGTTCAAGAAAGTAGCCACTGGCTACATGTGGTTTTTGAGGATAGGAAACGTCTGCAGTGAGAAGTTGTATTAAGTAATTTACCCAGCAGATGTCTGAGATAGTACAAAACTATGTTATGATTACCCCATGAAAGAAATATCTTAAAGTAGTATTGATAGCTTAATATGTCTTGAATTGATTTAACATTCCTTTTTACCTTTGTAATATGGCAGCCCTTCATTTAAAAATGTCATATGAGCACACATTACATCTCTATTGGACAGGACTAATCCCCCAAAAAACTTTCCTTGGGTGGGAGCACTCCTGCATCTGTGCCTGGGTGGGTAGGAACCTCACTTCCCCTCATGTGCGGAGCTCTGGCTGTTGAGCGGTTAAGCTTCCTGTCTGGGCTTCTCTTTCTCTTGCTGGAAAGACCAAGGGTCCATAACAACTTGGTTACCGTTGCTGATTTTGAAAATATTTCTGGAAATAACATTGTCTTAGGATATCTCCTGTTTTTATATTTCATACCCTACTTTGAAACTGGTCAAGTTCCTAAGCATTGCATCATTTCTACCTGATTGGCAGGTATTAGTAATGCTAAAATACAAATACTTAACTATTCAAACTTCATATGTGTTCTGGGTGATGTTCTTTTTGTTTGCAACAAGCCTAAAATTATAGCTTATGAAGCTGAGATTAATACAGATTGGTCAACCTGAAAAATTGTCCCTGAACACAGGCCATTCTGAACACAGAAAATCATGGTATAGGATGCCATTAATAAGTTGAGGTTAAAAGGTAGAAGCTGGGGTTAGACAAATGGCTTAGTTGTTGAAGGTGTATATCACTCTGGCAAAGGAACCAAGTTCAATTCCAGCATCCACATCAGGCAGCTTGCAACCACCTGTGATGCTCCAGGGGCATCCAATGTGTCTGGTCTCCAAGAATACCTACATACATCCATGGTACATACCTATACACACACACACACACACACACACACACACACACACACAATTCATATTTTAAAAGATTAGAAGTTCCCCAATCTCCCATACTTGACCTCTCAAAGGATGAGATGTTCTTCTAATTGGGGAGATGCTTTCTTAAACACAATTCTTTTTGATATATGCTTATATGCTCATTGGCTAATATTTCTAATGGCTAAGATACTTTTCCATGGCAAGAGATCTGGGGCCATGTATTACTACTCCATTGTGCATATGGCTGAGAGATATCCAAGGATCAGACCTAAGTGCATAAAAGCAACACATTCTTTGTACAACAGTTTTCCTACCTAAGTGTTCATGTTGGAGGAAACTGTGATGGGAAGATCTAATGACAAGAACAAAGTAGTGAGGAACTTAGACCCATGTCAGGACAGAGTAAGTCTCAGCTAGAGGAAGAAATTATAAAAAGAATATGCCACTGAGGGTGTGGCCATTGGTAGGTTCCCCTGCTGCAGTGGATGACTCCACAGCCTTGTACTTATGGACAACTAATTGGACTTAGTGAATTATTAGAAATAGGAAGAAGGACAGTAAGAGGAAGAGCAAGAGGAGGAGGAAATAATGACAGGAGAAGGAGGTGCTGGGGGAAATGAAGTTATACCTGGTTATATTTCATTTCATACATCAATGAAATTTCATTGAATATAAAAGAAAAAAACATTCCAGACAGAACAATCCTTGTGCATGGAAAGCCAAGGTCTTTGAGAGCACAGTACTTCTGAAGAACTTAAAACCAAGTAGGATTGCATTGCAGAGTGATATGGATGATAGATTACAGAGGTAATCAGAGATTATTTCTGGAACAACATGACTTTGAACCTATCCTGTGAGGTTTAAAACTTTGAAGTGGAGGGTTCAGATTGTGTGTTTGATACATAGTATTCTAGTGTGGTATAATGAGTACTTTGTAGTCAATATATTGAGACTAAGAATAATATGACAGTTTTTCCTATAATAGAGGCTACTGATGTTAAGTCCCTAACTAGTACAGTGGCAGATGTGATGGAGAAAACCAGAGATCTACAGATGTTTAGAGGATGGATTCAGAAATACTTGGTACTTTTTAAATGAGTTAAACACTAGGAAAAAGAAATCATCAAAGATGTCACTAAAGGTTCTGATTTTTGGGGTATTGGATGGATAACAGTGATAGGTACTCTAAAAGGGTAGAACAGCAGGTTTTCTGGAAGGCCATGTATTCCATTGGTGTGAAGTTTATACGACACAAAAGTAGATATCTATGAGTTAGATTTTTATGCCTGAGGACCAGAGAGAAGACTGTACCAGCAAGTCAGAGTCAAGAGTGATTGATATGGAAGGGACAGTCAACGCCATAGGGGTGAATGAGCTTAACCTGCAAACTGTAAGATATGCAGATCAGAAGACCAAGGGTAGACACTAAGATTCCTACAACTAGAGAAGGGGCAAGAATAGTACTACTGAAGTCCACTTCAACTTAAACCATCCATGGAGCTTTAAGAATACCTGTTCTAGTTGCCCTGTCTCAAAATAATTGTCTCTAGGAGTTTGTCCAAAAAAATGGAAGCAGGAGTTTCCAGAGGTCCAAGGATGATTTCAATGTTTATCCATGGTTGAGAACCACTGGAGAAGAAAGAAGGGGCCTCGAGAAACACAGAGCATAAGAGCTATCAAGAAAATCAGGTGCATCAGGCATTGTAGAAGTCAGAGAATGAGAGGGTTTTGAGAAAGGGTTTGTGGTTGGGAGTGTTAAAAGGCCCTAGACATCACAAAAGATAAGAACTTAGGTAGCTTCTCTGGGTTAGAGAGAATAGATTCGTCAATAACCTTGGGAAGACTAGTTTTAAGTGACAAAGACACTGTAAAGACTTGAGACATGAAGAATGAGAGCAGAAGATAACCCTCCCCATTGGATCTTCCTTCAACCCCTTAGCATGCTATATCCAAGAAATAAAGTGGAATAAGATGCGATTGAAAGGCATAATGAATTCAGTCTAGATGATGAGAGGGGCAGGTGAGTGCATCATTAGTGATGACAGACAATCATTGGCAGGAACAAGAAATCAGGTCCATCTGATACACTTTCTGGTGTGGGTAGGGCTGAGGAGTAAGCCAGTTTTCACGGCGTTAGATGACCACACAGGAAGAGCTCAATAGAGCTAAAATGAATAGATACATTTTTCAGAGTTAGTGGTAGTTTACAGACTTTGTTGCCAATTTCAGCATTTCCCCCAGTGGGGCTGCATCAGCCTACATTCTGAAGGCTTTGTTAGGCTTTGTGGCCTCTCCCCAGGAGACATCATTACCAATCCTGAGAGGTTTGGAAGTGACTGTCTTAAGAAGAAAGTTTCAAAATAGCTCAATGTGGGGAGTTAGAACGTGGAAGTGGGTTTGTAAGTGACTGGACCAAGCTCAGAAATTCCATGTTTGTTTTGATGTCCTTAGTTTATACCTACATTTTTTTTAAATTGTGAGAATTCTTTTTTAATTTTGAAACACTGTAATTCATAATGAATATGTTCAGAAATAATAAGAACTTATTTATTTTTCAGACCCCTTTTGTTTGGAAGGGTGTCTATGTCTCTAAAGTGAATTAGATATGTTCTTCTCAAATTTTGCCTTGGCCTGAAGAGATGCCTCAGTGGTTAAAGGCCAGGCTCAAGCCACACCTGATCTGCAGACAATGTGTCAGTTTATAGCACCTGCAGAACTTCTGAGCATGACTTCACTCTGGGCTCAGGCTCTGTTTTCCTGGGAAGATTTTTTTTTTTCTACTGGGCATTATATTTGATCACTTTTGTGTGCCAACTACGGTTTCTGCAATGTTTTATTCTAGCCTTTTCAACTCCCTACAGAGAAATGCCTCTGATATCTGTAACTCTTCATCCTGGTGTGAGTCTTCACTGGCAAGGAAAATATGACAGCTCCTCACTGATTTTCCTTAAATCTTGCTGTCTTACCATCCATCTATAGTCCACCCCACCCCCGCCACCTATTTTACATGTGAACTGAAAAAAAAAAAAAAAAAAACGGGAGCACAGCATTTCAGGATGGACCACTCCAGGTTTGAGTGCAAGCAGGTTCCCCTGGATTTATTTTCTGTTTAGATTTTGTATTAGCGTGCTTGGGTGAGTAAAAGTGCTTGCTATGTCGACTAACAAGAAGTGGGGGCAGGAGCATCAACCAGAGGCTCCTAGGCCAGCTAGCCTGGAGTACACAGCACAGTGGTTAAGGAAGATCCTGTCTCAGCAAGGTGGAAGGCTAGGAACTAGTGTCGACTTGTTCTCTGAACTATACATAGGCATCCCCCCCCAACACACACACACACACACACACACACACACACACACACACACACACACACACAAATATATATAAAAATTTTAAAGTATTCAAAACAGTACCCATTTAAGTTTTGCAAAGGAATCTTTTAAGTCCAAGAAATTACCAGACAACTACGAAAGTAGGATTTTTTTCCTTTATTATTTTCTAATGTCAGAAACAAATGTTACTAAATTTTAGTGGTAAATTATTTTAGAACTAGAGTTAGTCCAGAGTTGGTTTGTTACTAATGCCAGCATTTGAAAAGCTAACACTGAAAAGCTGGCTGTTTGTGTTGGTTTTTCTCCCTGGCCCCTCCCCACCCTCACCCCCCACCAGGAGTTAGTTGCGTGACCTTGAACACCATCTCTCCTTGTTAAAGCGTCTCTATATTTGGTGCTGGTATTCACAATAACGTCTACTTCAAGAATGCTATGAAAACGTTAGTTAATATGTGTGTTTACAGCTATTAAAATGCACTTGTTACACAGAAAGAATATAGTACATAGTAGAATGACTCTCCTACCTTAAGTTATTCCCACCAAACGTACCCGTTGGAGTACATTTTTCCCTTGAAGCTATTATAAGAAGTATTATGGGTTTCCTGGAGGATTTTGAAGAAACTTGTGACTAGGAGACCAGCAGAGACCCTGAACCTAGAGTCAGGTCTCCACAGATGACCTTGTTTTCTATAGTTCTGAGGCTTCAGAATGATTCAGGACCAACTCACATTTACAGAGTTTCAACCCGACAACATGATGCTATTGCTCCATAGGGATGGTCACTGTGGTGGGAAACCTTCTACTGGAGTAGAACAGAACAGGACAGGACAGGAGAGGACAGAACAGGACAGGACAGGACAGAACAGGACAGAACAGGACAGGACAGGACACAACAGGATAGGACAGGACAGGACAGAACAGGATAGGACAGAACAGAACAGAACAGGACAGAACAGAACAGAACAGAACAGAACAGAACAGAACAGGACAGGACAGAACAGAACAGGATAGGACAGGACAGAACAGAACAGAACAGAACAGAACAGAACAGAACAGGACAGAAGAACAGAACAGAACAGGACAGAAGAACAGAACAGAACAGAACAGGACAGAACAGAACAGAACAGAACAGAACAGAACAGGACAGGACAGAACAGAACAGGATAGGACAGGACAGGACAGGACAGAACAGAACAGAACAGGACAGGACAGAACAGAACAGGATAGGACAGGACAGGACAGGACAGAACAGAACAGGACAGAACAGAACAGGACAGGACAGAACAGAACAGGACAGAAAAACAGAACAGAACAGGACAGGAGAAAGTTTAGAGGACTGAAGTATCTGGCTTTGCCAGGCTTGTGGATTAATGGATTGCACAGACTCTTTTTCATATAATGGCATATAGAGCATGCCCACTAGCCATTATTAGATTTTGCTAGCCATCCTAAGACCACATTTAAAGACCTCTTCTTAACTAAAGGAAAATATCTTGAGAATGGTATCTCATTTGGACATTTAATTTGATATTTTCATTTCTGCTTGGCTCTAGATTCGCTGGAAAGTGTCTTGGATATTTGACACTGTCCATGTCCTGTGCCGCCTTTAACATGTTGGTGTTATGGTTTTCATAACTCCAAATCATTTGGATTGCTATTGAGTTCTTAAACATCCCTGTTATCTTTTAGAAGAATCACCACCATGTTTAATTAGATATGTGAGAAAAGTGCACTTTTAATCACAGATTTTATAATATAGTGGACTTATTAGTAACTCTGGTTTGACAGGACAAACTAAAGGAACGGGCCATTTGGGTTAGAGCTGGAGGTTGTTGCTCACCTCTCACAACACTGTGAGCGCCCTCTGGCGTCTAAATTTAAAATCAGCAGAAGGCAGGTTCCTTGGGAAGTGGAAGCATTTGCCATTTATTGACCACCTACTAGGCGCTGGGCAGTCGTGTATGCACAGGCATGAGTTTCTGTAGTCCATATGTGTATGGATTGGTAGGTTTGATAAGTTGTTCATTTCATCTACCACTTTAGTTCTAGATGATTTTTTTCTGATATTCTGAATTTGTGTAGATAATGGATTTTTAACAGGTTATTTTTACTCGGCAATGATTACTTCCTTAAAAAAGATATCTGAAATTAATGTCTCCATAGAACATAGGAAAATCAAGGGTTGTTCACTTTCTATGATTGACAAAAAAAAAAAAAAAAAAAAAAAAAAAAAAAAAAAAAAAAAAAAGACGGGCTGGCCTAGTCTTAAATGTATGACGTTTATCGTGTAAGAGAATGGAACTTCGTATTCAAAAGACAGAAACAACTTAAAGTAAGGGCTTTTGTTATTTTTCTGAAAACTGAAACTGTGTCATCAGTTTTGAAAGAGCAGATGCACTTACGCACTCTCTTACTATTCAGAGAGTGGAACTGAGCACCCCCACCAAATGTCTGCTGGGGAAGCCACAGAACAGTGATGCAGGTGGATAAACCAGACCTACCATTATACACACACAAAAAGCCCCAGCCTTCCTCACTGCAAAGCACTTCATTCAAACCCTCAAATGTCTAGAAAAAAGGCCCTGGAGACTGACCTTTCCATTGGGTCCTTATTTCTTCAGTAGAAATTCCTCAGTACTGAAGGTGACTAACATGGAGGAGAAGGGCAAGGCAGGACAGGGGTCAAGGAACTGAGAAGCTTCATGAACAGTACAGAGTTGACTTAACGAGTTATGTGATAAGTTTCAGGCCAGCTTAAGCTAGAGAGGCCCTGTCTCAAAAAAAAAAGTTTATTTACATTCTGTGCAGAATTGCTATATTTCACATTCTCAGATGGAAAAAAACAGATTTAGGATGTGAAATTGAATTCAGCTAATTCACACATCTGAATATTTGTAGAATTCTATGGTCAATGTTTTAGAATCATGGGAAACAACACAAAGATCAAAGGTTTTTTTTTTTCATTCTAATCGTTTGATTTACTGGCTTCACAAATTTGGGTAAGTTCTTGACTCCTTTAAGACTTAGCATTGGGGCTAAGGCGATCCTTCAGGTGGCAAAGTGTTTTCTGTGCAAGCATGAGGAACTCTGCTCAATTCCCAGCATCCATGTAAAAGCCAGGCACTGGAACAAGCCTCTAGTCTCAGCACTGGGGAGGTGGAGACAGGAGGATCCTTGGATCTCACTGGCCAGCCAATCTAGCTAAGAAGATAAGCTCCAGGTTTTATGAGAGACTACCTCAAAAAAATACAGTAGAGAGCAATGGAAGACTCCCGGGCTAACCTCTCACCAAACATATGTATTCACCCATGTGCACACACCTGTACACACAGGATTTTACACATTCACGGGACTCAATTTTCTCATGAACAAAGGGATTAATAATGCAGTCTCCCGGCCTTAGTGTGAGAATAAAACAGTGCTCATGATAAGGCTTCCCATAAAGTGACGGGCTATGTCTATTTTATACAAGAGGATTATGCTGTGACCTATGTACAGCTTAGTGTTTAACCAAATCCTTAAGATAACATTGATAATGATATCATCATCTAATGTTCTAAGTTCTATGCCCAGTTCTTGTCCAAGCACATCACATGTCTCATTTTTTCCCAGAATCCCTGCAGGAACCCACAGATCCCAAGTGACTTACCTTCTCAAGTTACCCTACTCCCAGTCACACTTGGAAAGATCTTCAAACTCAAGTGCAATGTCCTTCACACCATCTGTTACTATGTCTTAGTATTTAAGGAAATAGTATTGTGGAGGAGATGTAGGGAACATAGAAACAAATCGGCTTTTCTTCCATCTCTAAGTTTGGTGAAAACACTGTAGTCCTTTGCCATATCTAAGGGGTTATGGTGGTATAATATATTTCAAAATTCCCCATCCACAAATATGTATCAAGTGCCTGCTTGCTATGTGAGCAGCAGTGTTCTATGCTATGAGAATACTACTGTCAAAACACAGCCAGTCTCTCTTCCTTGAGGCAGTATAGAAGATAAAATCTCTAGTCTTCCATTGTCCCTGCTCTATTTTCTGAGTGCTGATAGCAATATCAAGGAGGTGAATAGCAAAACAAAAGTGAGGGGAAGGAAATGGAGTAAAGAGAGTACCCAGTTAGCTTTGTACTAACCATCTTATTTTTCTCATTAAAATTACTAATTTTCATTTATGTATATGTTTGTATATACTGGTAGAAATCAATAGTTGGAAATTAAAAACTAACATAGTAGGCATATACCTACTGGAAATGAGAAATGTGTATTATACAATATATTTCCTCCCCAATTTGAAAAAAAAAGAATAAGCTTAATTCTTAGAGTAAGGGGGATGGCTTCAATATGGATTTTCCCCCCTTAATTTGTACTGGGGAAATGCATTCAACTGTGCTAAGAATTAGCCATTTTAAGTGCAAAAGAGTGGAAAAAGATCACATGCTTATTTCCATTCACTTCCTTTATATTCAACCATGTAAAGGACTGATTTAGTTTGATAAAAGTTTAGTTTAGTAATGTATAAGTTGACATGAAAACTGGATTATAAATCATTGCAGCATGACATTGGGTAAAGTAAAATATAGATTTGTTTACGGTCTTTTCAAGGACACTTATGAAATTGTCTTTTTTGTGACAGTCTTCAGAAACATCACCTCTGTCCACATGAATACCAAATTTCTTCATAAAGAAAGTACATTTAGTATTTAACTGTCTATTCCACTACCTAGCTGAAACCTACTAGGACAGATATTTCTGTTAACTCCTTTACACAGAATGGTAGACGCAGAATGTATAGAGGTTAAGGGAACTGTGACCCTTGGATACAGTTTCTCATGATGTGGTGACTCTCAACCATAAAATTATTTCATTGCTACTTCATAACTGTAACCTTGCTACTGTTATGAATCATATTGAAAATATCTGATATGCAGGATATCTGATATGTGAACCCTGTGAAAGGGTCATTTGACCCCCAAAGGGTCACAGTCAATTGGCTAAGAACTACTGTCTTAGAGATCTGAGAAAAGCTTAAGATGTGGAGATCTTGTCCTTTCTGCTGGGATTTTTCTGGCACTCCCAAAGAGAATGGGAAAATGTTCCAGAAACCAAGGAAGTTCAGAGCTGGATGGTGACTTACAGACTACTCCTGGAACTGATTCTGTCTAATAACCAGTGCTGAAAGTCCCTATGTGTTGTGGTTGAAGTTGAGGGTTAGCTCTCTGGGAAACAGTGTCAAGAAGTGAAAAGAAGAAATATCACAGCATGTATGTGTGTGTAGATGTCTGTGTGTATATGAGCATATGCATATAAAAATAATTCCTGACAGTTTTATTATTTTCATTCCTTTATGGCTTTATAGTCATACTTTTGACACATATTTTGAACTGAAGATATGCAACACAAAGAGAAGATTGCTCTTTCCATTTATAGAGTTCCATTTTCAGGACTTCTTTCTGGGTTTTGTGTTGGGATGGAATGATGATCAATAAAATCTGAGCTTGACCGAGATGGGTAACATCAGTGCTAAACCTTTGAAGCAGAGCAGAGCAGCTGCAAACGAATGTAGCTAATCCCAGTCAAAAGGAAGCCCTCCTTCCTATTGGTTAATGAATCAATGTAATTTCTTCCCAGTGATCATATCCTATGTCAATAAGAGCCCTTGATTGCTAAGGTTGACAGTCCTTTCTATAGAGTAGATAAATTATATATTTATATTGTGTATATATTATATATTTTTAAATTACCCTAAATCAGAGACTTTATATATAAATTAGAAAGTATCTGTTGTTTGTAACCACATAATAACACATGGGAAAGACTCTGTCTGGTGGTACTTAACCCTATCTCCCCCCACCCCATTTCCCACATGCCCACTCACTAGGTGCTTATTCTGCTCAAGAGCAACTTAATCTCACCACTAGAATCCTGAGAAAGTCTGACCACATTTCATGTCATGTAAACATCTCTTCTCGTGGCTTCTGGAGGGCCTTTTGTTCCACTTCTAAGAATCGTTGGTTTTCATGCAGAATTAAGAGCAGGGGAAGAGAGGAATGTGAGTCACACTGGAAGTAAAGGCCTAGAACCTTATTAGCTCTCCGAAGTCATCCTCAACAAGCCAGGTCATATAGAAGTCCTTCTGGAGGGCTCAGAAAACCCCAGAAATGGAGAGAAGGGCGTTGGATGATAAGAAAGGGGCACAGTGAGCAGGAAGGCTAGGCAGCAACAGCAGTAACCGTCATCTGCAGGGCTAACACGACTGAGCAGGAAGCAGCTTGGATGAAACAGATAACAGCTTAACTTGGCAAAGGTGTCTCTAATGTTCATTTAAAAGCATAGGAAACAGAACTCAGCTAAGAAACACATAATTGCATACAGCATGCTATTCTTGCATATATGAACTTCTGGGCCATTTTCAGCTAGCAATTTGCATGATATCATTTTTGTGGTTCCAAAGCACTGTGTTTGTTGTTTTTAACTTGGGTGACTATCTCTAGAAGAGAACATTTGTTTGCAAATATCAAATATAATCTTGGGGAAAACACCCATTTTTCATCCGTATGTGAACAGTGAAGGTAGCATTTACAGGCCCGTGTGCTCCTGTCTTTGAAAATGACAGCTGAACTGGAGGTGAATTAACTGGGTGTTAACTATAATCTTAGAAATAGTTTGGTATTTTCAGAGGTGATATGTTGTTGATTCTTATGGTAATGCAGCTTCAACTGCAGGCAGACTGGGTCTACCTTTGATGACCTGTTTTTGACATTAATTTTTAAATGTTGATAATTTTAGAGACAAGTCAAACTAAACACTGTATCACAATGAAAACTAAATTTTCTTTTGGCCTCCCTTCTTATTTCTCCTGTATTGGTTTAGTATCATGTTGTTCTAGTAGCTCCCTGTGTTAAATGTTTTTACCCTATTGACTGACACACAATATAAATACCTTTAATTCGTTGGCTTTCTTTTCCTTCCCTATTCTCCTCTCTCCTGCCTCCACTCAAGCTGTCTTTGATAATTTTCACACAGAAGATTGCCCATGTCCATTTGGATCATTCTTTATCAGGGTTTGGGCTATGGCAAGCCTCTCTCCTGTTGCTCAGCAGTGTTCTTTCTCCGGGTCTCTTTGCTTTCATTCTTCAGTCCATCGCTCCTGGAATACTCTATTAGTAGTGGAAGGCCTCAATGTTTTCCAAGAAACCAAGCCAGCAACACATTATCCATGTTCTATTCTAACTATGCTCCCGACATGACCTGAAATGACCCCTGCAATAGACAGGCCTGACTGGACTCATGGAATAAGACTCCAGAAGAGAGTTTGGGAAACTTCCTTCAGCTCAGTTGTGTTGAAGGATTAGGTATTTCCATGATAGTCCCAAATATCTTCCTATACTTCCTACACAAAATCTTTTTGACTCAGAAAGCCAATACAAATGATTTCATTTGAAATATACCATCTTTATCAATGTAGGCATTGTGAGGTTCCCCAGGAAACTGTACATAGGGTTAAGATTAGAGGGGTAAGCAGGTACTTAATGATAAGAAGACCAGTGCAGGGAATTTTGCCATAGCAGTATAAAAACTTGGTGACCTGTGTTCAAAGTAAAGAAATCCGGCTTCCCATATGCTTACCTCCTCTAATTGCTGCTAGTGCATTTATCTGCTGTTGCAACTGAGCACAGAATATTCAAGTGTTGACTGAAGATAAAATGTAAAGACAGCAAAAAAGAATCTATGACACCCATCTTATTCTTCCTCCAATCAAGGATTTGAAATCACTTTAATACAGAGTTTTACTAAGACTCCGGCTCAACAGCAAAGGGATTGTCCTGGCAAATGAAAGATCATTGCTATAAAGATGACTGTTGTACACTTTACCAGGACTATGTCCCACCTGAGTATTTCCTTCATGCTGGGCTTTTCTGCAATTTATGCATTTGCCAAAGTGTGCCTATTGATGTTTTTTTATTTACTGCTGACACCATTCTGTTTTCAAAGACCTTTTATCTTTGTTGAAAGCACCAGTCATCCCACTAAGTCTAAAACACAGGGCATTTTGTTTCAAATGCTATGCGTTATTAGTATGCTAATTATAAGTTCCACTTTCTACACGCTCAGTCATCATCGTCCAGCTCCAATAAACTGGACTTTAATTGCTGAGGACATTTTTGAAAGTGCTCTGATGATGTTGCTTATATTAATAAATGGGTAAGGCAAAAGCACACATTCTTTTCAAACATTGGTCTCTGACTCTGGATCAAATAGACCTTCTTCATTTTGTTCAGGTTAATTAGCTACCTCCGTTATCACTGAGGCCACATCTTCATGGCATCTTCATCACTCAGAGGTCATTTCAAAAAAGAATATTCAGTGTATATGGAGAACAAGTATGTTGGCAGAGAGTAACTCACTTCACCCTTAAACTGTACCCTGAATATAAGATATGACAAAACTGGCTGAAGAGAAACCCTGGAAATAAGCGCCCAGCTTTAGCTACTCTATTCTTTTAGAATAACATTGTTTTCAACAAAACTGATGATAAGCATATTTCTAAATTCTGCAGGTAGCCCCATTGGAGAGCCCTGTGGAAGGACATGCTTGGAAGAGAGAGATAATCAGTGGTTGGGGGTAACACTTTCCAGACAGCCAGGTGAAAATGGATCTATTGTGGTAGGTATTGAAGTGGGTCCACCTATCAAGATCCTGGAATCAGACTTTTGAGGTGTGACTTTCACATATTTGTTTGACTTTTGTTTTATTCAGACTTGTGGGCATAGGTGGAAAAATATATTTTACATGAAGAATGATAATAAGCTCCCCATTGGTATTTGCTACGGGATGCCTCCTGATTTGAGAACAGAACTGAGTAAAAGGATGGCCCCATGCTACCAAGGTAGGTGTCACATGATGCAGCTAGACGGAGTCTCTGTTAATCCCAAAAATGGGAGGAGAAAGACCATTGACCAAAATTGTTATGGCCAAATTAATCAAAACAAACAATTAAAGCAAGCTTTGGTATTTGTATACAGAGGTTGTTTTCCCCTAAGGTGGATTCAAGAGGTCAGCATTAGATGTGAAGAAGTCAGGCTTTTACAGCTCAGGGGTAGAGGGTTTCCAAATGGGGGATTTGGCAGACAAAATAGATGGGGTTATAGGAGCAGAGCATAACAAGTTAGTCTTAATGACCTCCTGAAACAAAGACATGATTGTAGGGTGGTCGTAAGAACAGGTAGTCAGTCATAAAAGGTAGCCATAACAGCCCTTTTGAAACTAAGGTAGGGTTGCGGGATGATTATAAACAATTTTTTGAAACAAAGACATGATTGCCACTTCCTGGAACAGGCAGTACAGAATCATTTGTAGTTAAGGATACAGGTGGGACACCGTCCAATCCTTGAGAAACAGAGGTTTAATCATACACAAGAATGAACCTAGTTTGTCTTTACTAGAAGATGGAGTTAAGGCTAAGATGGAGGCAGGCTGTTTCTTCAAAGCAAATGAAGGCTTTCACTTAGCGCTTCTTTGCATTTTCATTTTGCCTGCTCACAGAGGAAGATCTGTGATATGGCCATTGCTTAACGTAAAGCATCCTTCTCTTGTTTACCCACTACAGTCGCAATGCCCTATATGAGCACTCTGAACTTTTGAAAAGCAACCCTAAAGGTTCATTTGGATAACTGTGGAAGCTAGTTGATAATTATCCACTTTTATACTAAATTTATTTTCAAATCACTATATAAGCCTGTCTAATGCCTGGAAAGCATAGGATCCTTAAAAATCATGAAATTACATAGAAAATTCTTATTATAATGAGAATGACTGCATTTCCTGTTTTTCTAGTAGCTTCTAAGGAGTCTTTAAAAGGATTCAAGGCATTAGTACAAGCAAAGCCTCCTCACTTCCTTTTCCAGAAGCTCATAAGTATTCCTTGAAGATGTGGACTAGTGTCTAAAGCAACGGGTTGTGACCACTTTGGAGCTCAAATGACCCCTTCCAAAGAGGTCATCTAAGACCATCTACATGTCAAGTATTTACATTACGATTCATAGCAGCAGCAAAATTACAGTTATGAAGTAGCAATGAAAATAATTTTATGTTGGGGGCCACCACAACATGTGGAATTATATTAAAGGTCACAGCTTTAGGAAGGTTGAGAACCACTGCTCTAACCTTTGAAAATTCTGTCTCAATGGAAAGCTTTTGCTGTTGGTATTTTACATACAGAACTAGGATATAAACAGAGTTAGGAACAGATGTCAGTAGCATCTAAGATTTTATCTGTAACAATCAAGAACCCTAAAACTCTCTTTAGAATACCAAACATATGTATGAACGCCAGTTCTTTCTAATGACAAAAAATACTCTTACCATCTCCTTTATCACTCCAAGATAATTTTAATTAACTGTCAAAAGTTTGAACACATTAAAACTTACCGATTCTGGTAATTTTAAAATCTTTCACGTCTGGATTCTGATGTAATGGAGAAGTCTGAGTAATAAATGTTTGTATTTTACCTTTGAATGCAAGAAGATAAATGATGAATATTGAGTTCTCAATTGAAATAAAGTTCAGTCAGGATTTTATATATTTATTATCCCCTTTTGCCTAATAGTTTTGTTTTGCATATTTGAACATTTCTAGGCAGGAGCTAATTTTGCTAAGATATATCTAGCTATATACGTTTAAAAGTCAAGATGATATAAACATAGCATACCGAAATTTGTAAAACAAAGGCTCAAGTCAAGGAAATTTCTAAAGGCATGAAGAATCATGGCAAGGAATGCTTATATACCAGTGTAGTAATTTGTCAAAAGGAAGACATCCTTCTGATTTTTCTTTTCATGGAGGCCTATGAATGAAAGAGCTTCAGGAGAAGGAGGGTTGTGTCCCCTCAGTAAACTCCAAAAACATCTATTCACAGGGCTTTGCAGTAAGAGACCTCACAAGTCCACATGGGTCTTTAGTCTTTCATGAGGCAAAACAGGCAAGAAGAGAAAAATCCCAATAAATGAGTGTGAGAAAATTGAGTATCCACCTGCAAAAGAGTGAAACTGGGTTCTTATCTTACGCTATATACACGAGTGAACTGGAAATGGAAGGACACTTAGATGTGAAGCCTCCAGCAATGGAACCCTTGGAGAGTAACAGAGAGAGCAAGCTCCCTGATATTGGCCTAGTCATTGGTTTCTTGGAGGCCACAGCAAAAGCGCTAGCCACAAAAGGAGAGACAAGTGGCAGGAGAGCAGGCAGCAAAGCATCTGCACAGCCAAGGAAGTCATCGGCAGAGCGGAGAGATAACAATGAGCTGGGGAAATGGCAAGGCATTTGCAAACATCCCCAGACATGGAGAGCATTCCATGTATATACATGGATCTCACCAAAGAGACAACACAATGCCAATAACCTGATTAAAAGTCAGTAAAACCAAAATCCTTTCTTCCCAATGAAAGCAGAAAAATGGCCGAAGGGAGGTTGGTGTTACTAATCATCAGGGTATGTAAATCAAATCCAGTAAGATCGCTTCTTATCTGTTAGAATGGCTACTTACCAAAAAGATGAGAAGTTAGGTATCAGCAGAGATGGTGTGAATGCAAACCAGTGCAACATTGTGAAAGTCTACAGAAGTTTCCAAGAAGTGAAAATAGAAGCCCCACATAACTCAGCAGTCCCTTAAATAGTTTGAGAGAAAAGGACTCATGGGTGGTATACGTATGTGTATATACATACAATAGAATGCCACCCTGCCATTTGGGACCCTGCAGGTGAATATGGAGAGCACCATAAGCCAGGCACAGAAAACAACACATAAAAACACTTACATGTGAAATCTAAAAACACCAAATACCGAGAAACAGAACGGCAAAGTGGTTGGGGACGTGGGAGGTGGGAGCGGGATGAGGAGTGTCTGCCACAGGATTGAGTTACAGTTTTGTAGGATGAACGAGTCTACCAGCGTAAGGCACAGCATGACGGTTATATCTAATGTTACAGCTTGTTGTAGGAGTTTGCCAAGAGGGTAGCTTGCCATTGTTTTTACCACCTACAGACAAAAAGTCACCGTGAAGACAGAGGTATATTAAGTTGCTTGAGTGAGTAGCCATTCTACCGTGTGTGTTGACAGAATGTACTGTTGTGTACGTCCAGGATGTATAATGACTTGGGGAACTGTGAACCCAAAGCCAGAAATAGTACGTCTTAGGTTCCCACTCATTTTTTTTTTTTTAATTTTTAGTGCATGTTACAAATCCTTCCTGTGATGAGGAAGCAGGGGGAGAAATGCCTTTGCTTGTGATTCATGATGATAATTTGAAGATTAATAGAGGAGAGTTGAATGGTGTTAAATTATGACAATTATTATCATTTTCAAAAGTGAAGTGCAAAATACAGATCTTAACAGTCATGTTTGTGAAGACCTCTGAGAAAAAAAATAAATTACAGAGGATGAGATCATTATCATGAAAATTAATCCTGGGGCTGGAGAGATGGCTCAGTGGTTAAGAGCACTGGCTGTTCTTCCAGAGGTCCTGAGTTCAATTCCCAGCAACCAATGGTAGCTCCCAACCATCTGTAATGAGATCTGGCGCCCTCTTCTGGCATGCAGACAGAACACTGTATACATAATTGACCTTTAAAAAAAAGAAAGAAAGAAAGAAAATTAATCCTGAAAAATTAGAAGACCGGGTGAGAAGGGTCTTGGGTTCAAGGCCAGCCTCGGCTGCACAGTCAAACTCTGTCTCAAAAAAAAAAAATGTATATTCCAAATTTGTCTAAACCAAGATTGTATATTTTATTTTAGATTTTGTGAGAAAATTTGGAGAAAAATTTGCATCATGTCAAGCTGGAATATCTAGTTTTTACACACAGGTAACAGCCCAATATTAGCTCCAGGTATTGTGCACATATAGAAGCTTAATTCCAGGGGTTCTCTACACTCATAGTAGATTTGGGGGTCAAAACTGAGTAACATTTGAGTAATATATCTTAAGCTATAGACTATTATCACCTTATTTATCGTTTGATTTTCCATATATAATTTTAGAAAATTAATTTGTAAATGACTACTACTATACAAGACCAACTAAAATCCACACTAAAGATTATCACCTACATTAAGAATTTAACAAACACCTAAAGTAGCTAGTTATGCATTTTGATAACTTAAGAACTGAAAGTATCTACCCAGTATACTGTTCTTAATTATTAATCGAGGGTGAAAGAAATACATGAGTCTAGTTTTTATTAAAATTAGGATAATAGTGAGGGTTAACAGCTTAATAATACCCCTGAAAATCAGATAAAATCCCAAACACTTATTATCTAAAACTCTAGAGTATTATATGTGAGGTCACAATTATATCCATACCTCAGGTTAAATAATAATAAATAATGAATGTTTGGGTTTCTCTCAAAAAACCATTACAATTTTATGAATGTTTTCTTACTTTATGGAGATAAGATTGTATTGTTTGGATTAACTGCTTCTATACATGTTAACATATTTACAAATGCCTATAGCAATTCCTTCTTTAGTCCATTTAAGTGACTGTATTGAAAGTTCAGAATTACTTGGAGAACAGACTATGTTTTAATTAGGGTTGATTGCTATAAGTTGTTATACAAGAGACAAGGGCCTGCTCTCTTCCTCTCTCCTTCCTAGTTACAATAAAATATGACCTAAATTTCACTAGCTTTTTTATTATCTGAGCTGAAATTGTTAGGGACACTACTCAGTGATTTTTACAAATTAAAATAAATTAAGCCCCTGTTAACTCTCTGGTACACACGATTATCCTGGTAATGAGTCCTAATGAATTACACACTGATGATTGTCTTTCGCTGATCCACATTGTCTTTGTCCCCAAAGCTTACTCTATTGTTCAATGGTCCTTCCTACCTTTGGTCTTTGAAACCCACTGATAAGTGTGGAGAGAGCTCCAGAATTTCTTCTCTACAATTCTACTTTTAGTGATTCTGAATTAAATGTTTCCATTTAATAGCTTCATATAAAATGTACTTCCTAACAATTTGCCTAGAATGTTGTGTTTTTTTGGAGAGGTTTGGGGTGGTGAGATTTAACTTTCAAATGATGATGAATTTTCTTTTACAGGATTTAATTGTGATGGGGGCTCCAGGATCATCTTACTGGACTGGCTCCGTCTTTGTCTACAATATAACTACAAACATATACAAGGCGTTTGTAGACAGACGAAATCAAGTAAAATTTGGAAGTTACTTAGGTACTGTAAAAATTTGAGAAACTCAAATTTCTGTGCCTTAGAAATTATATGTGCTGCTCTAAACATCCTATTGCCCAGTAACAATTAGACACACCAGAAACTGTCTCAGTTAAGCATAAAGCAATAATGTTTTCATTAACTCATTATCTTATACTAAACATAGGTGGCTCTAGTCATCACCACTGTGTTTTTTATACAGGAACTGTTGAATGTTCACTGTAGAATTCCCCCCCCCCCCCCCACACACACACACTCTTTCTAAGACAGAGTCTTACTATGTAGTCCTGGTTGGTCTGGAACTCTCACAGAGATCTATCTGCCTTTGCCTCTTGAGTGCTGGAATTAAAGACGTGTGTCACCACTCCTGGGTCCCTAGGAAGGTTTTAAACTAACTGTAGTAGTTCACTCACTTAAACACATGTCTATGAACACATATGCATAAATTCTTAGATTATCAAATGAAAACCAATGGATCTTAAAATAGCATTCTAGATAAAGGAGAGCATTATGAAGTATATTCTAAAAATTGTTCTTCCACCTCTTCCTTATAGAAATTTATTTTAGTTTGTAAAGATTATCTTGGATTGTTTCTTAGAGTTTAATCATTTTTATTGTCCCTTTCTCCCTTCTCCTCATCATTGTTATTTCACAAGTCAAGAGTATCATACTTTACCACCGATATTCCTACAAAATACAAATTTTATGGCATTGTTTCCCTTTACAATAAAATACATGTGTTCTGTAGTTTCTTACAAAGCATAGGTTTGTTTAACCCTTATGTGCTTTAAATGTGAACATTTTTTTGTGCTCAGAAAGGACACTAATAAAAACAAGGAGTATCTTTATTATCATTCCAACAGAACCCATAGGACATCCCCTTATCTGTGACTGAAGAATGCCTTGAAGCATTTTTATGTAAAGTCCATACAGTAGAAAAATGAAATCTGTAACGATTGTCATCTGCAAGCTTTCATCATCCTACAGTTTTGGGTACTGTCGGATGTTGCAGCTGTAATACAGGAAGCCGGTTGCTCATCATATTGCACAGGGAATAACAGACCAGGTGTCAAGGTCATATTTTCAATGTTGAGACCTTGGAAATGCAAACCTATATAATCGTTCTTATAACATATATGTTAAACTTGCTTTAAATGACTATGTTAAATTAATAAGTTTTTTGGGGGGCTCTACCTAAATTAATCATTTTGGATTCAGTTTTATTTTCCTCTATGCAAAGAGTTAGAAAAGCACATGCCTGTTGTGAATGAAGAGTCTCATATATTTCTCTCCTTTTATGAAGGCTACTCAGTTGGGGCTGGTCATTTTCGAAGTCTACATACTACTGAAATCGTGGGAGGAGCCCCTCAACATGAACAGATAGGAAAAGTAAGACTTACATTTTTTTCCTCTTTATTTCTTCACAAAGTTTTGAATGGATTACACAAGAGAGTTAGGCATTAAAGGGAAACTGTAAACATTTTAATGATTATAAGATTAAAATGATGAACAATGTATTGCATCAATTGAATTTATGTAAAATATATTCATAGCTCTCAAAGAAATTGAGTTGAAAACCTTTAAAGGGAATTGTATAACTTAAATGGGACTTTGCTATGAGTAAATTGCTTATAAAGTTTAATTATCTATAGATGCCCAAAGAATGCATATACTGTTTTTTGTTTGTTTGTTTGGTTGGTTTTTTTTTTTTTTTTTTTTTTTTTTTTTTTTAGCAAAAGGCAGTTGAGACAGGTAACGCTGCATAATAAGACTAAAAAGAATAGAATAATTCTAGTTCTATATTTTTCTGCATTGCCATATGAACATTGGGCACTCCATTTTTTGGTAAACCTTTTTCTGTGCCTTCTCTGTAGGATCCAAAAGTTAGTTCCTCAGAGGATAGTGTTGCAAACCAGGCTTATTAATATGAACGTTTTCATATCACTCTTAAAATTTGTAGCAGTAACAATTTTATTAAACATTTAATATTTTATATCTGTCCAATTATATATTATACAAATTGATGTTTCAATTAAACAAATTAAGTATTTTTTAAATGGTAAGAAAGTAAGTGTTTTTTAATTATTTCCCCAATTGCAGGCATATATATTCAGCATTGATGAAAGGGAACTGACCATCGTACATGAAATGAAAGGTAAAAAGGTAAATATGTCTCTGCCTTTGGGGTCACTGAGGGTTTCTGTGGATAATGCTGTACGCTCTCATTGTGCATGTGCTTTACTTTGGAACAGCTTGGCTCATACTTTGGAGCTTCTATCTGTGCGGTGGACCTCAACGCAGATGGCTTCTCCGATCTCCTTGTGGGGGCTCCCATGCAGAGCACCATCAGAGAGGAAGGGAGAGTATTTGTGTACATCAACTCTGGCTTGGTATGTCTGAGAGGCCCCAAACTGGAAGTCATTTATGAATTATAATTCAGGCTGAAACTGCTCTTATTTCAGAGTTCTGAGACTATGGATTATTTTTGATTTTTTTTTTGTGTGTGTGTGTATGTGTGGTGTGCGAGTGCATGATGCATGTACATACATGCTATGCACACCATGGTGCACGTGTGAAGGTCAAAGGCAGTCGTCCTCTCCTACCTCATGTTTCTGGGATTCAGCTCAGGTCAAGAGACTTGTACAGGAGGCACTTTTATGCACTGAGCAATCTTGCCAGGTCAAATATAGAGTCTTAAGCTTATCTGATGGACCAAAGAGAAACTTCTACTGCTGTACTCATGCTCTGAAAATGAAACAAAGCATGACAGTGAGCAGCTGTTCCAGAAATTTGAAACTCATATGTTGTAGAAAAGTTGATTAAATAAATGTATTGATTCTAAAGATACCATATGAGTATGATGGAATTTCTGCACACCGCTTATATGGATCCACTCTAGTAACTGAAATTTCCTTTGGTTTAATTTTGGTACAAATACAATTTAGAAAAATGATTTGTGTAGATACTTCAAAATAGATTTTTATATACCTCAATTAATTATGGTCCTTACATAATTTAGCAAATTATAAAATGTTTGTTATTAGGAATAGATGAAGCATTCAATGTTTTTAATTTCTTGACTTGTAAGCAGAAATAAGGTCCACTGATAAAATATTATTGCACAGTTCATTTGGATTATATCCTGAAAATAGTATGAGATTGGCAACATTTATTCTGAAGTGCATACATTGTTCAATTAGATAATTACTGACTATTGTTCAGCTTCAAGTCATGAGCAGCATTTGTAGTGGAAACAGGTGCCTTGATTCAATCTCTAGAGCTCTGGCCTTCTCTGAACAGCTCTGTTTCTTGATATTAAATCAAGCAAAAATCAAGCAAAGCACCTTCTTTGCTCCTTTGGTTTGAAAAGAAGATCAGGCTGATCATGTCTTGGGACACAGCATCTTTTAGTTGAGATTTAGCAAACTGTGCTTGTAACTTCGCTGACTCAAAAATTTCAGAGAATTTGATAAGTTCTCATTTCAAACATCAAACTAAACTCTATACAACACAAAAGAGAAGGCTTCCAGCCTTATAAGGATGGAAGCATCCCCACATTTTAAGTCTAGACTAGAGGAGTTATATATGCAGAGATTTCCTAAACTAAAATTTATTATAGATAAGGCATATTATCATCGGACAGTGATCTCTCAGAAAACAGTGTTGTACCACACGTTCCACACTTATCCATTCGCAGACAGGCTTCCTTGTATTTACTAGATCCTTATTCAGCAAGTGTCTCTCACTTGTCCCTTGTGACAAATATCTGATAAGTTCCTCTTAACAAGGAAGTTAAAAAAATCGTTTAACAGTAAAAACCACCTGGAAAGTAAAGGAACATTCCCCCCACTGCAATCTTAGATCATCCAACTACGAAAACAGATGAAGGAAATGCTCAGAGAACAAAGAAGGAGCCTGCCCACTAGGCTACTTTCCTCCCTTGCCTCTGACTTAGAAGCACTGCTGCTGGATGCTGGGATCAGTTTAGTAATCGGTTTCCATTTTTAAATCCTGTAGTGTGGATTTCTCTGCCTTTCTTCACATTTAACCTATTTCTAAACTCTCTGAAATGGCACTGGACACTAAGAAGCATAATACTTCCTTTACCTGTTCTTGCCTGTGCTTGCAAGGGAGAGGAATCATCTGTTTTGTTTACCCTTGCTTTTTTTTTTTTTTTTTCCCATGGCTCATAGAAGTCCTAGACAGACAGGCACTCCAGAATTATTTTCAATGAACTGAAAGAAAGAAGACCCCTTAAATGACTTGGGTCTCGACCTAATCTACTAAATAGCTCCCAGGGGTCCCCAGTGAGTACTCGCTTGCCATTCCCAATGACTGGAGAATACTTGAACAAGAGCAATCACCACTCCTCTCGGACTCTTCTAAGACAGCATTGTCTTGAGGTTACACATCATTTGTCTTCTCTGAAGCCCTGCCTCCTTTCCTTTTAGTCCTCTCCTGAGGAGCTACTCCATTTCATCCCTCAGTCTTCAGATTTAATCCTGTGCCATGGGGATGCGAGTCATTGTATCTATAGAGATAAATTCAAATTTTTAATTCATTTAGAAAAAAATGTGTCCCTTAGTGAGAGTCTAGAATGGAACATAGTATGAAAAAAGCTGAAAATAATCCCAGTTGTGACCTCCCCCCCAACTTCAGGATTGGGTGAGATGCCAGTCATGGAGGGGCCATTGGAGTACAACATGGTACATGGCAGGTGATAAGTACATGAAAAGTAGGCATGATTTACTTGGGGCCAAAAATATTTCAAGAAAGAAGTAGTATTTGAGAGAGAAAAATGTAGATGTAACCAACCGTCTTATTAAATAAGAAACACAGAACCAATACAAAGAAGAAAGCCAAGAGGTCAGAGCTAAGAGCTAAAACCTTACCCTTCCTCCTGCGGTGGTCCTACCTCTCTGAAAGAGAGCTACTTCCTGTGTTAAAGTCTTTATAAAGACTTTCGGTTCTGCCTTCTCATTGGTTGTAAACCCAACCACATGACTGCCTCGTCACTGCCTGTCTGTACAGACCTCCAGGTCTTCTATGGTTGGTATTGAGATTAAAGGTGTGTGTCTTCAATGCTGGCTGTATCCCTGAACACAAAGAGATCTACCTAGCTCTGCCTACCAAGTGCTGGGATTAAAGGCGTGTGCCACCACCGCCCGGCTTTCCTATGGCTTGCTAATAGCTCTGACCCCCGGGCAACTTTATTTATTAACATACAAATAACATTTTAGTACAAAATTAAATATCACCACAGAAAAACATATGAATTTCTCATTATACAAGAAAAGATGAAGGACACTTGGCAAAGCATAGAATGTGTGTTTGTGGAATGAAGAATGGTTGTGCCTGGGAAGAAGATGAGATCTATAAGTAGCATGTGGGATTTGTTTTTAAAATATGGGGTTGAAATGATCAGAGCTCATTATCACAGCATCATTAGCTTATCTTATATATAATATACATATATGTAACAACTCACCTTCAACTTCAGAGACTCCAAAGGCCAGCTTAAATAATGTCACTTTATCTCAGAGACCTCCCAAGGCTTCCTATTGTTCACTTCAGAAAGAGTAAATTTCCCTTTTAATCAAATTGCTATATACTGTAAGATAACAATTTGCCTTTTGTTAACTTGTTCATTATATATACCTCTCATGCATATAATGTGTTTTGCCGATCACTTTTTCTGCATATCAGAACTACACCTTCCTTGCGGTAGCCATCTTGCATGGACACTTGGTGAAGACTCTCTCAGGTCGTCTCTCCTTCCTGCTCCTTAGTGGAATTTCTCCCTTGTTTCACTTAGAATTATTTTCCTGTCTTCTCATTAGTGTGAAGCAATTTGTACATGTACGTCATGTCCATGCTTGTGTTTAAGCCCTCCTTGTAGCCATGGTTCCTGGAGGAAACAGTGTTTTAAATATACTCCTCCTTGACCCCCTTCACCTGCTTGCTCAACACAGTGCATTGTCTTTAGCAAGAGCTCAATAAACATTTGTTAAATTGAATTATCAAAATGATTTATTGGATTTTCAAAGCTAGGGATCATGAGTTAGACAATTTCCTATGTCCTCTGAGCTCTAATCATGCTATTATATGTGTTGACTTAATAAATATTTATCGAATTGAACTGAGATGTGTATACTAAAGCTCAATCTGTGGTTTGACGCATTAGAAAAAATCCATATCCAATGATAGCAGTAAATCATGTGTAAAGTTGTCAGGGAGTTTTATAATGACACCTCTCTTCCCATTTCTACCCAGGGAGCTGTGATGGATGAAATGGAAGCAGCACTCATCGGAGGCGACAAATACGCCGCAAGATTTGGGGAATCCATAGCAAGTCTTGGTGACATTGACAATGATGGCTTTGAAGGTAATTAAAACTCTCAACTTTTGCATTTGATTTCCACATTTAAAATAGTTCAAGGAAGAGACCATGATTGTAGTGTTGTGCTCTTTGCCTTTCTGTTGAAAATGGGGCCAGAATGGTCTGCTATCTAGTTTTTTATAGTATTATGTCAGTTATAGTTGTCAGTTATTGATCTTTACCATGGTTAATTAGAGAGTGATAGTCAAAATATTTTATTGATTCTAAAGATACCATTATTTATAAGTAGCATAAGTCTTTACACCTCTCTAAAAATGATGTCTATCAAACTGTGATATCCATCACTTTTCCATTTTAAAAAGGATACTGATTTTGGAAAGAAAATACGAAGGGTATATGTCATTGGACAATGACATTTAACTACCAGTACAATCCAGAAACTGACCAAAAGTCAGCTTAGTCTGGTTCCAAATCTGGAGCGCATTTTGGTGATGTCTGTTATGCCAGGAACACCCTGTCTGGATGCTGCTTTGCTATAGGATTTGGAAGAGTCCCAGAGAGAGTCACAGCTAGCAATGCTGAGGGTCAGGTGTGAGAATCAAGACAGTGGCTGTCCACCAACTGATACCGAAGCATTTCCGTGATTTAATAAATGGTACCATCTTAACCATGCATGCTGCCTGGACATCAGCCTTGCTATAGAAATACCTGCCTCAATGAACAGCCCCTCTCAGTTTATTACTAAGAGTTAATTGTTCTGACAAAACTGTATACATATGATGAATATGTGTGAGAGGAGACTATACAATTTCCCAGAGTGCAGCAATTTCCTATAATTTAGCAGCTAAGTTCTTAAAATTTATTTTCATGGTTTAGAATTGTGTCTTCTTGATAATATCATTGATAATTAAAATACAGTTTGTATTAAAAAGCAGTCAGAATTACCACTGTGATTGTGAAAAAAAAGTTTCCAGACAATGGTAAGTGATATCATAAGAATAAACTTTCTATTCTTTAGATTTCAGTCAAAATAATTAAAAGCACTGCACATTAATGGATACATTAATATGCCTACATAGAGTCATGTGGCTTAACAATGAAGTGATCTTGCAGCTATGGAATGTTATTTTTCTCCTTCATGTTACATGCATTTACATCACTTAAGCAACGAGATTAGTCAGCATGTCTTTTACTCTTGGGTTTTTTTCACATGAGATCATCAATTTCTTTTCCCAGTGTCATAATCCAATATGAATCACAATAAATTCATTCTGTCATTATTTCAAAACAAGGCATTTTCTGAAATCCTATTTGTCATGTGTGTGTATCCCAAATATATATCACTGGAAGAAGAAATGATCCAGAAGTCATTTTAAAGGAATAGAAAAGTCTAGAAGCTCAAAACTAAGGTCATACAATATCATATATAACATGCCAGATGCTGTTCTATGAAGCTGATGTTTTTTTATCCTGTCATACTAAGCATGCATCTGGTTGTGTTCTCATTCTGTGAGTGAAGAAACCAAGACACATATTAAACACTGGTGGTTCATAGAATAGCAGGGCACAGTAGAGCTGTGGTGGGCATCTAGAGGTATGTCTGGAGCCCCTGCAAGCTAATCATTCTGAAAAAGTGCCCTTCACAACCATCCACACTCTTATTTTCCATGCACAGGCTGTTATGCATAATCTTGAACATTGTGATGTAAGTGTTTTATTTTCTCTAGAAGAGTGGTTGAATTTCTTTGTAAGAGGGATTTTTATATTATGCCATACGCCTTCAGGATCATGAAGACTAGTTTTCAAAGTTCATTCTTGGTATCAAGAATTTCTAACTTTTCTACTGTTTAAATCCAACAGATATTGCTATTGGTGCACCACAGGAAGATGATTTGCGAGGTGCTATCTACATTTACAATGGCCGAGCAGATGGGATCTCATCCACCTACTCACAGGTAAGACAGTATTCGGTCTTCCAAAGAGGCATTGGTGATTAACGTACCCTTGTCACTTGACTGGTAATGTGGACTGCTTTTCTCTTTCAAGTACTTAACATTTTATTTCCCCATATAATATTGGTAAATGATCCTATTTTAAGTGACTGTCAAAATGATTCTCTTTAAACCATTTATTTCCACAGAGTTCTAGTCCATTTTGATTCTTGTCTTTAGCTTATTACTTACTCATGTCTGTGTGGGTGAGACGTCTTATGTTTTCTTAAGGCAATGGCCATGCTTTTCCAAGTATGCCCATTTGGACAGCAGCTGTACTTTCCTGCACTTAAAGTTTCATGCCTCACAGAGCTAGATCATGTTTCTTTCAGTGTACAGTAGTTAAACTGATAACATCTTAATACAATTTTATGACAAAACTCTCATTTCACTTCTGTATCTTGAAAACTCAGAGCATTTCAGTGCATAAAAAGGCCTACATTCAAATTCTGAGAAGTCTTTCCAAAGATTCACTAGCTAGGTGGGTAAATGGCTCTCTAAATTTCATATGGAAGTTAGATACATGTCAAGTAAAAGATATTGAGTTTTTCTCACTGTGAACAGCAACCATGTATTTCTAATTCAGTGTCTGGACATGAAATGAAATAGATAGAACAGACTGATAACAGGGGGTGTTCTTAAATGCTAAGAGGCAATCTGTCTAAGCTAGCAGGCTCTCATCATAAATCTGAATAGTAGGAACTGGTAAATAATAAGAGACACCTTATTTCTCAAATAATTTGTTTATTTATTTATTTATGCTGATTAAGGAAGCAAATGTAGAATTTGAAAAAATTCAGACGGAATAAGAATTGTTTTGGAAAAACTAAGAATTATACTGTAAAATGTTGCCCTTTTCACAACATAAATTTTTAATGACAAAATAGATTTCAGCTGTATTTCAATGTAGGAAATTTTGGCTCTCTTAAAGAGTTTGGTTTATCTAGAATGCATTTGTGAGTTACTGTGCTAGGGCAAGCCTCAGAAGATCCATTATTTAACTAAGCTAATATCTTAGAAATATTAGATATTCAATAACTATTTCCTCTCAAAATTACCCCCCCTTTTTTTTTAGCGAATTGAAGGACTTCAAATCAGTGAATCACTAAGGATGTTTGGACAATCTATCTCAGGACAAATTGATGCAGACAACAATGGATATGTTGGTGAGTAGAGAGAATGTGTCCAATTTCTGGACCAAAGAAAGCACCTTTGTGGATGTTGTTTTATTGTGAACATGGAAAACTGATGTGTAGGGCTTCAGGTCACTTGAGATTGTGTTTCTAAATTTTTAAGGTTTGAAGCTGGGCCTGAAATGATCAAGTAATTTGCCAGTTTTACACTGTTCATGACTTAATGTTAGAGCCCTTGTTCTTGAGAAAGAAGGAAGTACCTAAGAAATCAATCAAACGTGATGAAAAGAAAGGAGAAATCTATTTTAAAAGACGTGAAAGCAGCCTTCTAGATGAATGTTTCTGACTCACAGCATTATGTTTTGGTTGGCAGCAATGTCACAAGTCTCTAGCATGCGTTTTCTTTGCTTTCTTGTGAAAGGATCGCTACTATTTCTGAGTGAATAGATTCAGACATTTGGGGGAATGGATCTGAGGATGCTAGCTTGTCTTTTCCAGTTAATTTTCTGTAAATGGTGTTTTGATACAGTCAAAAGGTGATACACAGTTAAGTATTAGTGGCTGCAAGGTAATTCTCTTTAACTAATGGTGATCATTAATCTATGCTGTTTTTTTCCCCCTCTCCAGATGTAGCTGTTGGTGCTTTTCGGTCTGATTCTGCAGTGTTGCTAAGGTGAGGCGGATGTGTGTCACTGTTTACTGACAATCGGGCCTAATTGTAGTCAATGGGGGGGGGCAGGTTTCAAAAGCAGTGGTCTTTAGGTATTCTCAAGGTTTATTATTAAACTTTGGGGTATTTTCGCTGCCTTGCCTAGAAATAATCAAACAGACCATCAGATAAAGTTGATGGTTTCATATACTCTTGATCTGTACACAAAATATAATCAAGTATGTATCCACATACTGCTGTGTAAGCATTTTAATGTCATTGCTTGGTTTTTGGGAATGTAATTATTGTCTTAAGGTAAAACAATTCTGTAATTAATATGAGTAATTTTATTGCCTTCTTAGGACAAGGCCTGTAGTGATTGTTGAAGCATCTTTAAGCCATCCTGAGTCAGTAAATAGAACGAAGTTGGACTGCACTGAGAATGGACTTCCCTCTGTGTGCATGGATCTAACACTCTGTTTCTCATATAAGGGCAAAGAGGTCCCAGGCTACATCAGTAAGTGTGCCCCACCGAGCTAATGCCTCACTGGAGAGGATTCTCGCTTTTTAACCTGGGAGTCAACTGTGAGCCCCCATTGCTTGTGCCATGAGATCTGACACTTCTTCAGAGAAGAATAGCATAATTTTTTGATTTGCACCTTTTGTCTGTCTTTTTTTGTTCTCAACTTCTTCTAGTAGACGGGGCACAGAGAAGGTTTAGCACTTATGTCAAAAGGCAGTGCTGGGACCATCAGCATTAGTTAAATTTGAACCCCCTCTGCTTAACCTGAGAAATCTTCAGAATCAAAAGGCCGCACCACAGCTCCTCAGTTTGAAAGAGCACCATTTTTATTGCTATTACTACTTTTCTAGCAGTAATGGAGATGGAACTGAGGGCCTTGGGGATTCTGGGCAGGTGCCACACTACTGAATTACATTTTCAGCCATACTGAGCTCATAAAACCTGGAGCTAATGTAGGTAGGAAGGAGTAAGAGGCACAAGGTTATTTTTCTTAAAATATATGCTCTCATATTTGGATAAAGAAGCTTACCTGGAGAATATATATACATATTTTATATATATATATATATATATATATATATATATATATATATATATATACATATATGTAATGTGCTGCCAAAATCAGCTCTGAGAATTGTGCCCATTTTCTATATATAGGGAACTCCTAACTTTCTGCCATATAGAATGTAGCATTGATATGGATCATCCAAGAGAATAGTTAATAGAAACTATTTAACACACAAACACAGATAATATTAGAATAGCTACTAATAAAAGTGGCCCACAGTAGGTTATACATATACTCGAAATTATCATAATTTGGATATTAGTAATTTGTGAAACTGATTGTGCAATAACCTTATAGGCTGCTTTTATATGAAGATCATAGAGGCCATCAAATACTTATTGAGCCAAACTTTGTATGTATAATAGAGGTTCCAGTCTGAACAAGTCTGTTATGTAATAGGCAGAATGAACCAGCATCTGTACTTTATGAGACTCATTTTTAATAATGCTCTTGAAAAGCCCTAGCCAGAGCTGGAGTAATAAGATGTGCAAACCCTCATCTGGTTATTGGCACCTGGGGAGTGTGACCCAGAGTGAATTACACATTAGCATAGACAAGCTGGCGGATTATCTGAAAGATACACATGAATGGACACGGCTGGTTCCTTGTTCTTCCAACCCAATTGCACTGGGTATTTCTCTTAATATCTGGTAACAAATGTATGGCACTCATAAGTAGTCACAGTGTTCTTCTAAAACATGCTTTATAATTGTCATCAAATGACTTCTTGTTAAGAATAATCCACGCAGGAGGGTTGTTTGAAGCCAATGTGTTCTGTCTCTTGATGGAATAGGCTTTTATTTTCCTCTTTTCCTTTACCTTTGCTTTGGACTCAATTGATGAATCTATAGATGGCTACTTCAGCTGCAGCCCTCTGGGTTATTAAATTATAGTTATTGAAATTTTAAAGTCAGTTGATTTGGACTTTATTTTTTAAGTTAAATGATGGTTGAAAGATTTATTTGAAAATAAGTGTAAGAGTAAGGCAGGTTTTATGCTTATGTTGCCTTGAAATGAGTGGATAAAATACCTCAGAAATGTAAATTGCTCCTAAAATATAAATGAATGATGCAGGCAATATATAAATCCTTTAGTATTGCAATTACACATCACTACCCCTATGCAGTGAGGGCACTCAGTGGAGTGCTGGGCTTCACTCACTTGTAAAGAGCCCACTTAGATTCAGGAAATGGGGCTTACTTCCTTGCTATAATCTGCCTGGATGATTTTATGACTTTTTTAATCCCCCATTTTTTTCTTCTGATCTGGGGATCTTCCTTTTCAGCTAAATATTTGCTATGTCAGATTTGAAATCCACTCTTCAAGCCACTAGAATAGTTGAAAGTTTATGTATTTTTGCTTTTGCACAGATTAATTCTAGAGGGTCAAACTGTGAGTAGCAAAGTCATAGAGGATGAATAATTGTGATTCACTGAAAGGAAGGTGATTTTTTTTTTTTTAGTAAACCGTTTTACAAAGGTGTGGCTTATGACCTGTATTTTCATTTTGTATAGGAAAATTAAAAATATCAAGCCTTCCAATAAGAAACAGACATAAGTGAATCTTACTGTATTTGAAGTTAGCCTTGAATCACACAAAATAGATTCATCCTGAGCAATGCTGGAGCTCAGAGCGCTGTCTACACTTTTGTCACCAGGTGCTGTGTAGACAAAAGTGACTCCAAAGACTTGCATCAGTAGTAGTGATTTTGATAGTGTGGTTTTCATATTCTTACATGGAAGACTTAAGCAAATAACTGAAGATGTTAATAATGAAAACTTGAAGTTACTAAATCATTTTTTATTTTATTAAAAACAGTTTTGAAAGTACATTTTATTTCTCTTTTGTACTTCAGTTTAACTGTTTAAAAGCAATCTAATGAGAGAACTTGAGGTGTTTCCAATATGACGTATGACTGTTAACATCTCAGTGCCCTGAGCAAGTACGCTGATCATGGTTCTTTCTCTACTTTTGCAGCTTTGTTTTACAATGTGAGCTTGGATGTGCACAGAAAGGCAGAGTCTCCATCGAGATTTTACTTCTTCTCCAATGGCACTTCCGACACAATCACAGGGAGCATACGAGTGTACAGCAGTGGAGAGAAATGTAGGACACACCAGGCATTCATGCGGGTAAGGAAAACTGCTTAGTATGAAATATAGATATCCATATTGTTCATGCAGCTGCAACTTACTGTATAATGTGTGTTTATGGACTGTTAGCTTCCTGTCCCTGTTAAAACATCAGGCAGCATCAAACCAGGGGCTGTAAAGTCCACTTCCTGAGGTATCTTTGACTTGGTCTGATCACATTTGCCTTGCATCTGGAGACTTGCTTTTCCTGTCCTACAGTTGCTGTTTCCCTGTCCTCCTTCACCCACTTGCTTGGAAATAGACCTGAGACATTCTGTTGAGCCACAGCTCTTTTCTATAGCGTGTTTGGGGCGCTGGGGTAGTGGGGATGTTACTCCATTTTTCATGACCCCCAGCTAGGCAGAAGCCAGCACAAATATATTTGGACTTTTTGTTTCTGCTCCAGCTTTGTTGAGGTGTCGGTGGGAGATTGTACAGTTGTGGCATGGTGGAGCTCATCTGTGGACCAGGATGACAGCTCTCACGATGGTTTGGGAGCTATCCTGCCAAAGCACAGTGAATTTCATGTTTCTTTTATTAAAACGCTCATTCCCAAACCGAGCATCATGATCCTCACATTGGTTAAATTTTTGCATATGAAGCTGTGCCAGGTTTTTTTTCATTAGGGAACCGTGTACTTCATCAGGAAATCTATTGTCACAAGAAAGCCAAACTGTTCCTAGGAGCCCTTTCTGAGATTTGAAATAGTAGCCCCAGCTTAGAACTTAATTTTCCCTCAGATACTTATTCCGGGAAAAGGCAAACAGGCGTTAAGACTGGTACACTGTGCTGTGTGGAGAGCCCTAATCCCCAAGCTGTTTCTCCATATCCCTTCACAGGGTTTATAGTGTTAGAATGAAGCTATTCAGAGCCAAATGCAGAGAAGGATACTTATGTAGCCATCAGTTTTGTGGGGATTTGGAAGGTTCTGTTCTTTTCTTCCTTCACAGATGTGTTTTGACTTCTATTAGTCAATTACAAGAGAGAATGGCTGAGGCGGTTTTCAGGGCAAAAAGAAGACCAGCATTAGATGTTCTCAAGGAAACACGTTGTGTTTAAGTTGTAAAAATAGCAGCAAATTGAGCTGGTTTATTTTGTCCTGTTCTCTGGCGATGTTCCTATGAATTAGGGATTGTCCAAACTGCACATCTTCTTCTGAGCACATTTGGAGTAGAATTACACTTTATCAAAGGTTTCCATTCTCTGTTCTATGTATCCTCAAAGAATCACCATGGCTTTTATGATAATAGGGTGCACTGTTGACTTTAGGGCCTATCATGAATGTTCTATTACTTATCATCATCATCATCATCATCATCATCATCATCATTACTATTATTATCGCAAGGCTAGAGAGCAGTGACAGTCTGCTAGGCAGACTCTCTAGCACTTAACTGCACCCCAAGTCCTATACTATAGCTGAAGTTTTCCTGGTCCTGCCCGGTTCCCATGGCCCTGTGGCCGCTTGGACCCAAATAAACACACAGAGGCTTATATTAATTAAAACTGCTCGACCATTAGCTCAGGCTAACTATTGACTAGCTCTTACACTTGAATTAACCCATAATTCTTATTTATGTTTAGCCACATGGCTTGGTACCTTTTCTCAGTTCTGCCTTCACATCTTGCTTCCTCTGTGTCTGGCTGGTGACTCCTGACTCAGCCTTCCTATTCCCAGAATTCTCCTCTCTGCTTATCCTGCCTATACTATACTTCCTGCCTGGCTACTGGTGAATCAGCATTTTATTTATCAACCAAATCAGAGTAACACACATTTACAGCATACAGAATGATATTCACAGCACTTCTCTTTTTCTTTCTATTTAAAAGGAAGGTTTTTAACTTCAACATAGTAAAATTGTGTATAACAAAACAGTTCTTAAGCAAGAATTACAGTTACAATATCTAGTCTATTTGTATTTGGCAAAATTAAAGAAAATACCCTATCTATTTGTGAATCTAAGGTTTCATATCTATGTTATCTCTTATCATAAGAAAGGAAAATTATAACTATCTAGTCTTCAACTACATCAAAGACCTCAGAAGGATATAATATTACCTAAGTAAACAGGAAGTACATTATAAGCAACTTTCAAAAATCTAGAATGACAGAGACAGCTGGCTGCCTGGACAGTCATCCAAAGGTCATCTGTAAAGCTGGGGCAGCTGTTTTCAGCCCACAGGCCTAGAGTCTCTCAGTCACTTCTCTCTGTGTCCTGTAGAATATCTGGCAGTTTCCTCTGCGAGGCAGGAACCCAAAGGACCATTTTGCCAAGCAAAGTTCAGTGGTCACATTCCTATGGGTCCTGCATGTCCAGTAGATATATCATTTTGTCACGAAGTCCAGGCAAGAACAGTTTCTTACCCAAATGGCTATTTTTGCCAAGAAGAAGATAAACTCCATTTAGAATGTCTTAGATGTCCATCTTCCTCTCTGAAGTAAATCGGTCCTGCCAGGAGCAGACATATCTCACTGTCCAGAAAGTCCAAATTTTTAAAACATTTTAAATGCCTCATTCTGTAGGTCTTTGAAGTGTTTGAAGATTACCTACCTAATTGAATTGTATCTATGTATACCTAGAAAACTTAACATGACTATAAGTTTGACTATCATAGAAGACTAATTATTAATCTGTATTTGTTAATTATCCATTACAATCTAAATGATTTACATCAACATAATACCTCAAATGAGAGTGTATATATATATAATATGTATATATATATATACAGTATAAAAAATTAAGTTTAAACTTGTATCAATAAACTAAAATCCATAGCAATGTAAAACATTTTTAAACAAGCTGTTGCTCTTTAAAAACAGGTTCATTAATCTACCCTTTCATCCTATCATATCTACACTATTCCCTTTTCTTCTTTAGAAAGAAATTATATTTATAATCAACCTGTTTTAAATTAAAATATTGGTTTTCCTCTGTCCCACACCAGGAGGCTCTTCTGATATGGGACAGAAGAATCTCTCAAACTTTTCTTTTAGCAATATGCTTGAGTTTAGAGAAGGAGTGAGCCAATTCCATCTCCAAAGCCAGCTTGGTATATTTGGGAATTTGGGCGTAGCTTCTCTTACTACTTCCTGCTGGATGAGGGTGCTTTATTCTTATGGGGACACAAAGAAAATTTTAGGATTATGGGGTTGTCCGTGAGGCTGTATTGTCTGAGCCAGTTGCCTTGAAACCGTTCTGGATGTTGGATCATCTGGGCTATAGTGTCATCGGAGACCTTTTAAGGGGTTTTGACTGGTCAAACCTGATGTATCTTAATCTGGAACAAATCCATAGCCTCTTGCCTTCTGTGGAAACAAAAGCAGAGTCTCCTTTCATCTTTAGATCCAAATTTTGAAGTCAAGGTACCTTTAAAATATACATATTGGTTTAACTGAGCAGCCTTTACAATCAAATGTCTCTCTGCACTTAAAAATCCCAAAGACAATATAATCCAGACTCTCTGTGTAATATACATCTTTACATGGCTTATTTTTTATATTACCTTTACTGTCTCTTTAAAGACTTTATTTTTAAAAATTATTTTTATATAACTCCATATATTCCCTTTTTTCTCTCTTTTAAGCCTACATACATTTTTACACACATTATAAACTATTTCATCTGAATCTGTCTTATTGTGTAACTATTGCTTTAAACTGCAGTGACTAGTACTGAAGCAGAAGCCTTGGCTGCTGGCTCTGCCCAACTCAGCTTCCCAACATGGCAGAACTAAGTTACCACCAGCTGTGGGGGAACCATGCTCACCGCCGATGCTGGAAAGCAGTGGGTCTATGTGTCCATCCAGCAGCATGTAGCCCAGAAATCTCTCTCTCTCTCTCTCTCTCTCTCTCTCTCTCTCTCTCTCTCTCTCTCTCTCTCTGTACTAGCAAAGATTAAATCCACCAGGCACCACACTGTGCAGCTTGGAGTTACCTCTGTGTACTGTGGCAGAAATCCACAGCCATGCTATAGGTCATGCCCACACACCATGAACCCACCATACTGTAGTTCAAGCCTGCATGTTGCGGCGTCTCACCGCCCGCATAAGACATGAAGTAAGAACCTGTTTTTGGCTCCATTTAGAATTGCTTATTAAGTATTGTCAAGTTTTAGGTGGAAACTTGAGCCATTGGGCACCATTTGTAGCTGAAGTTTTCCTAGTCCTGCCCAGCTCCTGCAGTCCTGCAGTTGCTTGGATCCAAGTAAACACACAGAGGCTTATATTAATTAAAACTGCTCAACCATTAGCTCAGGCTAACTATTGACTAGCTCTTACACTTGAATTAACCCATAATTTTATTTTATTTTATTTTTTTTTTTTGGTTTTTCAAGACAGGGTTTCTCTGTATAGCTTTACGCTTTTCCTGGATCTCGCTCTGTAGACAAGGCTGACCTCAGACTCACAAAGATCCACCTGCCTCTGCCTCCCGGGTCCTGGGATTAAAGGTTTGTGCCACCACCACCTGGCCCATAATTCTTATTTATATTTAGCCACGTGGCTTGGTACCTTTTCCCAGTTCTGCCTTCACATCTTGCTTCCTCTGTGTCTGGCTGGAGACTCCTAACTCAGCCTTCCTGTTCCCAGAATTCTCCTCTCTGCTTATCCCGCCTATACTATACTTCCTGCCTGGCTACTGGCAAATCGACATTTTATTTATCAACCAAATCAGAGCAACACACATTCACAGCATGCAGAATGACATTCCCATCGATATACTATAGTGAGCATTCAACTACAGTATCTAGTGATGGGATGGGATGTTATGATGCATGGCTTTAAGAAGTCACTGTTTGCTCCAATGCCTTTTCCCCTTTTCTAAGTTACTTTGAATTTTTTAAGCAAAGGAGGTTTTTGTTAAAAAAAAAAAAAACTCAACTTCATAAATACAAATGCCACGGGTGACTTCCACCTTCATTTACAGCAAACCCAGAGAAGATCTAGGAACCACCAAAGCAGGGGCCACAGCTCTGAGTTCTGCTGAGGAGCGGTAGCCACTGCTGTGGAAGGGGGCACAAGCGTCAAGAATGGCAGTTTCCCACCCTTGCCTATGTGCTTGCCCACACCCATTGGAAACATTAGCTTCTTACGCTACACTGTTGAAAGAATAGGACAGCAACCCCAAATCCCTCTCCCCTCTCTCTTCCCAATAAAATAGAGATAAAGATGGGCAGTGACCTGGCTGGTTCTTCTGTTCTGTAAAGATGTCTAATATCAAAAATGTACACATTTGACTTAGAACCCCTCAAAATGAAATGTGCTGATATTTCTTGATATTGTATTCAGGGGGGCTAGGGATGTGGCTCAGCTTGTTGATCACTCAAAGAACATGAGTTTAGTCTCCAGCATAATAAGTGTCAGTTAGCTCACAACCGCCTGTAACTCTAGTTCCAGGGGATCTGACATTTTCTGGCCTCCTGTTACTCCCACATACATCTCTTCATGTCTCTCTCTCTCTCTCTCTCTCTCTCTCTCTCTCTCTCTCTCTCACACACACACACACACACACACACACACACACACACACGCATGCATGCACACAAATGCACTCATGCACACACATGCATCTACACACACATACACACATATGTGTCAAATACGTGTTATACAGACATACACATAAATAAAAATAAAAACAAATCTTTAGATTAGTGTACTCAGGCCTAGGACACTCAGGATTCAGAGGACTTCCACCTGGGAGATATCAACTAAACTCACTTTATTCACTCACTATGTTCTCTAATACATTGTGTCGTATTGAGACACTTACACATTATCAGTGAATGAAAATTAGCAAGACCCCCTTCACATAGTTTCTGGGACAGTGTGAAGAGGTAAAAACACACTGAAAAAGAAACCTTCAGTATTCTAGAAGATATACAGATAAGGCAAAAGCATATAAAGAAGGTAGGGAGGCGGGAAATGAATAGGGTGCGATATAAATAAGAGTAGTAGGGCTCATTTGGGAAGTGACATCTAAGTAAAGACTTCGAAGGAGTGAGGATATTGCCCATGCACACAATGCAAGGCAGTGGCTCCCAACTTCACTGTGTAACAGCAGCACCTATAGGACTTTTCAAATACTACATGCTAGACTGTGGCTAGAGTCATTGACTGCATGGGCCCGCAGAAGACACGAAGATTTGCCATTCTGCCAAGTTCCCGGGTAATATTAGTGCTGCTGGCTCAGGAACCATATTTTGAGAATCTTAGACACAGGAGCAGAAGGTTTTAGGAGCTAGGCAAAATGCATCAGGACAAGAAGGTGGCAGGTTATTTTAAGGGACAATGGAGAGTTGAGGTTGACTAAGAAATGAGCAGTAGGGATGGGCAGAACACTTGCAAGACAGACCTGTCAGGATCTGTGGGTTTTTCTCTGAGTGAGATGGAGATCTAGTATAGAAGTTTGAGCTGGGTGTATATGAGTTCAGTATGAAAAGCACTCTAGCTGCTGTGAAGAGGGTATTGGTGGATAATAGGTAACAAGCATTGACACAGAAAACACTCCTGATCTCACTAAGGTGAGAGTGATGTTTCCATCAGCGGCAGTGGTAACAGATGGTTTGAGAGGTGTTTGAAGACAGAGTCCATGCTACTTACTAACAGATGCTATATCAGATGCTTGAAAGGGAGATTCATCAAGATGACTACAGAGTGTTAGTCCAAGCAACTAGATATATCATTTCTATCAATTAAGACAAAATATTGCAAAAGAAACAACTTTTGCTTGGAACATTCTATTGTTCAGTTGTTAACTTGCTGAGATGGAGACACATTTACCTTCCCAAATTAATATTAGTTAACCACTGGTGTATAATAACCCATGCTTGGAAAGAGACAAGAGGAATACGTCATCATCAATACCCTGAGATTCAGTAATCCAGTGTCTTAGCAGTAATATGTTCTATTAAAATCATGAAACCTACCTGCTTACCTATGTAGTAGATTGTGTTAGCTTTCTGTTGCTGGTACAAAATACCTAAGGTGGATCAAATTATAGGAAGAGAAGCTTCTTTTGCTTTCTGTTTTCATTACATGGTTGTCCAGCTCTGTTGTTTGTGAGCCTAGGATGGAACAGAGCATATTGGTGGAAGAGGAGTGTGAATTGTTCACTTCATGGGGACCTATGAGACAGAGCCTCTGCCAGCCAGGAAAAAAGACTGGGAGGAAGAGCCTGGAATCAAGTTAGGCCCAGGACACACCCCTTTGAATTAAGGCCCACCTGCTCAGTTTCCACTGTTTTCCAGTAGCTAATCAAAATAGGGAACCGTAAAAGAATTAGCTTGTTGATGAGATCAGAGTCCACTCGACCTAATCCCATCCAGACATACCACCTCTGCACTTGTTGTACTAGAAACCAAACCCAACAAATGGGCCTTTGAGGGACATATCAGATCTAAACCGTAATGCCTTAAGCTCTGATATTTCTGAAAGTTTGGTTTTTAAATGAAGATAGTTTATTTTGTCATGTAAGTCCTTTACATGGTTTGTAAAGTTCATCTTCTTACCATAGTCATTGTTTCAAGAATAATCAGTGTTTTGTTTGTGTTATTATCTGTCACAACTGCTTACAGTTTTCAGCAACATATGTACAAAGCTTAATGAAGTGTTATTTGCAAAGAAGTTAGGTTTTAAGCACAGGAGACTATCAGCTGGTCCATATATCAATATATTTCTGCTCCAAGGCTGAGTGCCAGCAAACTGTATAACTGTAGTGATACTGTGGCATTCTAGTTGCAGACTGAGTGTTGCAACTCAAGCTAATTCCTTCATAGATTGCAGGGATGTTGAAGGAGGATAATCTCTTTCAATAATTCTGTTTTTGTAGTCTTATTACAAAGGGCACAAAAATGAATAAATGTTTAACAAGTTTCTAGATGCTGTATTGTCTGTGCATTTTAAAGTAATTCATTTTTGGTGAATCAATAAGGTTTACGGGGATTACTCACAGGAATATGGTGAGGGGTTACTTACAGGAGCAGAAATGACTCAAAGACAGTTGAATATCCAAAGTCCAACCTAACATAAGTTACAGTTCACAAAAGCAGGGAAACCTGGACACACTGCGCAGCTGGCAGGCAGCTTACCAAGTTGGAGAATGTGTAGCAGGCTTTCTTTGGGGTCACCAACCAGCTCCCAAATCATAACATGGAGGTTTATTATTAGTTACGAATGCTTGGCATTATCTTAGGCTTGTCCCACTAGCTCTTATAACTTAAATTAACCTGTTTCTCTTTATCTATGTTTTGCCTTGAGGCTTTTTACCTTTCTTTCATTCTGTATGTCCTACTCTATGTCTGGCCAGCTGACCCTGAGTGTCTTCCTCTCTTTCTCCCTCATTCTCCTCCCTCCCCTTTCTCTCTCCTAGAGACTAGATTTCTTCTCCTACTCATTCTCTCATTCTCATTCCTGCCAGCCTTGTCTATCCCTCTACTGCTAGCTATTGGCTGTTTAGCTTTTTATTAGACCAATCAGCTGCCTGAGGCAGGCAAGTTAAAACAGTAACATATCTTCACATAGTTAAACAAATGCAGCATAAACAAATATAATAAATCTTTACGTGATTAAATAAATGCAGCATAAACAAATGTAACACATCTTTACATCATTAAAAAAGTAGCATAAACAAATGTAATACATCTTTATGTAGTTAAAGTAATAGTCCACAACAAGAGTGTTCTTTCTAGATAGTTCAATTGGCCTAAGTCCCTTCCAAGCAATCAGTAGGTTTCTGCTTTTTTCCTGGGTCAAGGATGAACTGAGCCAGTTTGCTTCAACACATGCTTTCCACCATGATGTTCTGCCTCATCACACGGGGCCCAGGAGCAATAGAGTCAAGTGACAGTGGACTGAAATCTTTGAAACAGTGATTTACACTGTTTTTCAGATACTTTGTGGAAGCTATGGAAAAAATGATTCAAACATAAAAGGATAAAGCTTGTGACCAGGTGTTGTGTAAAGGTTTCCTCTGAGACTAAAACATTCTATCTGGCAGCAAAGTTCCTTAAGACAGAAATCAAACAACCTCAAAATAGCCTCAGAAAGTCCCTGAAACTGACCAGATTCACTAGGTCATTTCCTCCTCAGAATAAACAATAAAGAGTGCTAAGATTTACTTTAAGAGGAGCCAAGCTGAAAGGAAGACTCTCAGACAAGCCAAGGTAGGAGAATTCTTCAAGGGAAAAGTGGAACCTTAGGATGGATGTTCTTTCTCCAAATGCTATATCTGACAGTTCAGTTCATATTTGTTGTTGGTTGTTTTTTACTCTTTTTGGGGGGTCTGACACCTAGCTCCTAAATAAATCACACACAGAGGCTTATTCCTAATTATAAATGCCCAGCCTTATCTTGGCTTGTTGCTTGCCAGCTTTCCTTAACTTTAAATTATCCTGTCTACTTTTTGCCTCTGGGCTTTTCCCGTTCTCTTACCTCTGTAAACTTACTTTTACTCTCACTCTGTGACTTGCTGTGTAGCTGGGTGATTGGTCCCTGGAGTCCTCCTCTGGCTACTTCTTTTCACTCCTCCATCTCTTTTCTTCGACCTCCTCCTCCTCCTCCTCCCAGATTTCTCCTTCTATTTATCCTCTCTGCCTGCCAGCCCTGCCTGTTTCTCTCTCCTGCCTTGCTATTGGCTGTTCAGCTCTTTATTAGACCATCAGGTGTTTTAGACAGGCACAGTAACACAGCTTCACAGAGTTAAACAAATGCAACATAAACAATAGTAACACACCTTAAAGTAATATTCCCCAACATTACTCTTTATTTCTTTCTAATTCATACTTCATCCTAAAATAGACTTGTGTGGTAGCTAACGGATGAAAGAAACAAAACCATAGAGAGATGGTTGAGAAAAGGTAGCAGTTTCTTTGGAACCTAATGAAAATGGGTGTGTGTGTGTGTGTGTGTGTGTGTGTGTGTGTGTGTGTGTGTGTGTGTGTCAGTGGTTGTATCAGTCTGAATATACTAAAAGTAATAGATTTTTACACATTAGTGGAATTATTTGCATTGCATGGGACCTGTATCTCAATAATGGCATTTTTTTTTTAAAAAAAGCATCTCCATAGGCCTCTCCAGTGTTAATAACATGGCCCTCCTTCCCCTGAACTCATGCACAAATGTGTTAGAATAATTATGCTCGCACATCTATGTGGATTCATGATTGACAGACTGTGATAGAGGTACTAAATTAACTTCCAATCTTTTGACTCTTCATGTGCACAATGGACCCATGAGTAAGTATCTTCAAATGTTTATGCCTTGACATAATATTTACCTTCATATTTTGACCAGCTCTATTGAAAAAAATTCCTCTTGTAGCTAAGTGTAATAAGAAGATATGGACCTACAGTTTAGTTCTCAAGTTGGTCAGACATACAGAGTTCTATGAAATAGAAAGAATACAGAATTTGGCTAATTTTAGGTATGAGCTAATTTGCATTCATGTGGGTACTATTTTATGAAAATTCACATAAAAATGTGGCCTTGAATTTTCATTATTTTAATGTCAGTTCAAATATAAACTTGTAAGCAAATTTCCTGAATACCTACCCTCCCAAATATTTCTCTATCACTCTAAGACATTTTTAATATTTTATTTAGCTTCTGTCTTTACATGGGGCTGATAAAGTTAAATAAGTGTGATTTTCTTACAAAAGCACATGCACATTTCATATATTATGAGAAAGCATAATTAATAGCAAATTAGGATAATGAAAGTAATGTACACCAGATGTAGAGAAGACCTCATGGAAAATTAGTATGAATTAGATAACATGTGATTTGGTCAAAGCAAGCTTGTTGAGAAGAATTAAAACAGTGGACATGTGGAGGGACATTCAGTGGCTGTCTAGTTCCTATGCCCGGGGAATAGTTTAATCAAGTTCGCTATTGTAATACTCAGGGCTTCAAGCTGTTCAATTTTCACAAGTCGATAACTTGGGATTTGGGTTTTGATTTGCAGCATTCTGATATGGTCAAGGTTTCCTGTTGAGATGATCATTTACCAAATAATTTAATAAAGAACATCTGGAGACAAAGAATAAAAAAGTAATCAGGTATCCCAACACTGAGTTCAGGCTCCAGCTCTTTCAGGTGCCATTGATAACTATAAATCTAATAATTGCTACAATGCCATTTTCTATTTAATGTTCTTTGAGTGACAATAATCCCACTTTCTTATGCCTCCAAATGTTTCTCAGCATTTATTAAACTAAATTTCAGTATTTGGTTGGCTGAATTATATAGCTACATTTGAAGTAATACATATGTAACATTATAACATCTAGGTATTTTACATACCTTATGCCATCTAACCATCCCAGCAGTATGTAAATATCACCACCGTCATTGCCATTGTCATTTTCAGGTATTATAGCAAATCATAAACAAAGTAAATAAATAACCTGGCCAAGGTTGTACAGGTGGTAATAGACCTGTTACAGGGTCTCTAGGTTCTTGTCTTCTTGAAGTAAATGATTCAGTTGAGAGCATAGATACTTTAAGTAGAAGTTTATTTAACAAAGTAAAGCAAAATTTTTGCTCCAAGAGAGACTGGAGAAAGCTCCCCCAAAGGAGGGCTCACATCCCAGTGGGTTCTGCACTGTGAATTTTTAAGAAGCTTTTATGACTATCTAAGGGATGGGTGGCATACTCAAAGGTAAAGTGAGTGACTCTTCCCATCACAAATCATGGTGGGCCAGATACTCTTTAGAATATTTTTTCCCCATGATCCTCTAAAAGACCATATTAGAGATCCAAACCATGACATAAATGACACCATAATGAAGCTGAGGTCTTTTCAAGATAAAGACTCTTCGTTACTGCACATATGTAGGAAAATGCCCTAGATCCCCAATTCTCATACAGTGGTAATAACTTATGTCTGTCATCAAAGACATTTAACCAGGAGGCGTTCTAATGTCAGGAGACATAGCTACCCAAATTCAGCTATCACATCTTACGTCTAAGTTCTGTTTAGACAGCTTGAGGATCTCATGATCATCTGTCAGTTAAGACTTTTTTTTTTTTTTAATTGAAGCTTTATCATGAAGGCTGTGGCCAAGGTTTTGGATACCTTTTCTGGTTATACAAACAGGAGTTCTACCTCTCAGCTTTTACCTAACAGACCCAAGATTTGAACACTAATTTTCTACCTTTAGACCAGATATTTTTTCTTTTTTTTTTTTTTTTTTTTGGTTTTTCGAGACAGGGTTTCTCTGTGTAGCTTTGCGCCTCTCCTGGAACTCGCTTGGTAGCCCAGGCTGGCCTCGAACTCACAGAGATCCGCCTGGCTCTGCCTCCCAAGTGCTGGGATTAAAGGCATGCGCCACCACCGCCCGGCGAGACCAGATATTTTTTAAGCATAGTATATGAGTATCCATAATGTGAATAAAAGATGAAACAATTGTATCCTTTCTATTTATAATTGTGAAAAGGACATTGACTAAGTGCAATCTTTTATGTAGTATGTACCACCTTTATAAACTTATTTAATTGATTTCTATCATGTGAATAATACAGCAGTAATCTTAAAAAATAGATTTTATCTTACCTATTAAGTACTATTGATTGCTAGCTCATTAAAATCAAGTCTTTTAATTTGCTTCTAGGAAGTGATCTTTAAGCCATGTTCCAATAGTGAAATAACCATAGATAAATAAAACCTGGACCACTGATGTTACTCAGCAGAAGCATTGTGAGTCTGCTTTCAGGAACTCAAATACAAGATTTTAGTATAGGTTAATGTGGGGAGACAAGGAATTCATGACAGAATGTGTAAAAAGCAGATGAAGTCCTGAGTGAATATATATTGTTGACATGGGCACTCCCAGGCCAAGGACCCAATGCCTCAGACCCATGGTAATGGCAAAGCCTTCTTCATGTGGGTCAGCCTTGGAACTTGCAAAACCTTTCTCTGATCAAGGTGTGGATGTTGACAGTGTGTGCAAGTAGGAGTATTTATGAACAATTGACTGGTGTGTGCAAAAACTAGCAACAGCAACTTCTTTACAGATGTTCATGGCCTGAAACTTCTGGCTTATAGGAAACTCTTACTGAGACTAGCTAACCTCTGTGCTATACATAATAAATGCATCGAGGTGCCCAGTTATTGTATAGTTGGTACCACTCCATCAGAGTGCACAGTCCACCTGACCCCAGTTTTTCGGTATATGTGTCTGTGTGTTTATGCTTTCTTCATAACTCCCTGTACCCAATATGTCTACCTTGGAGCCACTTGAAGATGTGGCAGGGTTAAAAAAAAATTCTATCTGTCTGTAGTGAAAATAATTGTTTCTTGAATAGCCTAGAAAGAATTTGCTGAATGAATTCATTCAAATGGAACTTGTTAATTGAAAAGGACATAAGAAGTTTGAGTCAATCTGAGATTGATGTTTAAATGGTTCATATGGCAGACACCAAAATCTATGCTTGGTTCTCAAATTATTTTCTAGATATAGTAACAATTCTATGCCGAGAAAAATGAAGACTATATGGATTTTCTACATGGTCCTGGTGTTTGTGGACTGTATTTGTTGATCAAAACAAGCTCTCTCAAATTCTGAGATCAATTTTAATTTTATCTTTTGTTTTGCTTAACATGATTGTATATGTTGGCCTTTTACACGTCTTATTTCATGCAATGCTCAGTTGACTTCTGTTATAAATGGTCATGTGTTGCTTTGCTAATAAAATCACATTAGCCTCTAGGGCAAGGATAAAGAGACATCTACCTGTTCACGTGCTTCAGATCTTCCATTTTTGTCTAGTGAGTCTTGAGCAATTGACACAATGCTTTGTATCTTACCTCACTCCCATGCATGTGTTTTCAATTCCAAAACAGCTTTTGGCTCTATTGTGGTGCTGATTTCATTGAATCCTGAATGCTTTCAGGTTATTACCAAATAATTAGATTATTTCAATTTGTACCTATGTCAGGTAATAATTCTGATAATAAGATGACATAATTTTAATGAAGATATTAGTAAATTAGAAATATTAGTAAATATCCATGGCTGATATGTAAAATTAAATTAAATTATAAAAGAAAAAAGAAAAAAAAGGAAAACCAAAGAAAAAAGAAAAAAAAAGAATAGACACAAGAAGTGCTATGTAGAAATCAGGAAGACACTGCATATAAAAGAACTCTTTACAAAGCAGAATGAATTTCTTAGAAATCAGGAAGACACTACATATAAAAGAACTCTTTACAAAGCAGAATACATTTATTAATGGTTACCACTGCCGTGTGATTGATAAATAAATCTATGAACTCTTTTTTGTGAATCATAATAGCACAGCAAACAATAAAACTATCACAATAAAATTCAATAAACTTAGAAGTACAAAGCTAACATTTTTTTTCTATATTACCAGTCAGGATGTTAGATAATATAAGGGGAAAAGGTCATTATAATAAATAGCAAGAAAGAAAATTTCATAATAAACATGAAGTTGAATGAATAAAACCAAATACAAAGTCTTCTAAGAGATTTAAAGAAATCTTATTAAGAGACATTATTTCTCTATAAGCTGCGGTGATATTTTGTTGCATCCTAATAAAATATGCCAGAAGATCGGAGAGACAAAGGAACAAACCACTGCCACATCTCACATTGCCAACTCCTCAAATCCTGTTTGAAAGCCTCTAAGTTCTCAGCTGAAAAGTTTTCCTCAGTCAAAAAGGTCTTCTGATGAAAAGGCTTCCAGCCAAAAAGTCTTTAGTTCCTGTCTCCTCATGCCTTATATACCTTTCTCCACCCAGCCAAATCACTTCCTTCCTAATGCTGGGATTAAAGGCATATGTGCTTGGAATTAAAGGTGTGTGCCACCATTTCCTGGCTCTGTTTCTCTCCTAGATTGATTCAATATCATGTAGTCCAGGGTGGCTTTGCACTCACAGGGACCCAGACAGATCTGCCTCATGAGTGCTAGGATTAAAGGTGTGAGTGCCACCACTGCCTGGCCTCTGTGTTTAATCTGGTGGCTTGTTCTGTCCTCTGATCTTCAGGCAAATTTTATTAGGGTTCACAATCTATCACCACAGCAAGCATACAGGATAACATTAAATGGAATAAAAGTGTTGAGGAGAACTTTGGAATTATTTATCGAGTGTGTAAATGAAAAATGTTTATATTACAATGCCAAGCTACAAGAATTGTAGAAAGTAGCATGGAAGGGGAAGTGCTGAAATGCAGACTTTCACAAATATTATCAGATAGTAATAGTTTCCCATTCTGTTCTCTTTGTGTTGTCTTAAGCAACAGAGGTATTTCTGTCGTGCAAAAAGAACACACAGTCCAAGTTTTTTGAAGCAATTCTGCTAAAACATGGGTTTTGCATTTGTGTCCTTGTGTTTCATCTGGACTTTTAGAAGGAAGAAGTTTTCTGTGTCTTCTTTATTAATGTTTGCTTTTTTTTTTATTTGTACATATGATTTTCAATTCTCTTAGAAAGATGTGCGAGACATCCTCACTCCTGTTCAGGTTGAGGCCACTTATCACCTTGGGCATCATGTGCTCACCAAACGAAACACAGAAGAGTTCCCGCCACTTCAGCCAATCCTCCAGCAGAAGAAAGAAAAAGACGTGATCAGAAAAACGGTATGAGGCTTTCCTGGAATTTAAAACATCATGGAACATAACTGAATTTTTTAAATTGGACAAAATTAATTGAAATGTGCCTGAATTGTTCAGAAACTTTTGTGGATTGTTAATTGTGAATGAAAATAGATTTAAAATAGGTCTCTCTCGGTCTCTCTGTCTCTGTCTTTGTCTCTATCTGTCTCTCTCTGTGTCTCTGTCTCTGTCTCTGTCTCTCTGTTTCTCTGTCTCTCTGTCTCTGTCTCTGTGTCTCTCTGTGTCTGTGTCTGTGTCTGTGTCTGTGTCTCTGTCTCTCTCTGTCTCTCTCTCTCTCTCTCTCTCTCTCTCTCTCTCTCTCTCTCTCTGTGTGTGTGTGTACTTAATAGTCCCTTTGGGAAATTCAACTGAATATGTTTGAACTTGCATTTAGCTAGAAGAGTACATTCCCATGTATAAATATTTATGTAAAACATGTAAGTTTTTCTCTCCTTGAAGAAATGAATTGCTCAAGAGAAGCCATGCTGGACATTGGTTGTACTGTGCGTTTGTTATCCAACGTCATTTCACGCACTCACTGATCTTCCTTCCTCATTTATTTCTCACTTTCTTTGATTCTGACTCTCTCCCTGCCCACGGATCCACTCTAGATTGCTCAACTCAACTGCTGAAGTTTTGTCACTTATACACACATTTATTATGTGACACAATTTCTCTTTTAAAAAATGCATTACACTTTTTCAGCCACATCCCAATAACAGCTGCATTTTAAGACAAACCCTGCATCCTAGCCAGCGAACTGATGTTTTTTTCTAAAGTGTTCTCAAGTACTTCAGTTTCCCTGACAATACATTTATTCCTGCAAGTCCCAGTGTCAAAACCTTAACTGTCTGACCGCACAGACACAGTTAACAGGCTGCATTAGAACACAGTCAAAAGCACTCATTAAAGCATGCACTGATGGCAGGTAGAAAACCACTACTGTCTAATTTAGAGTACTCGATCAAAGGAACACAACAATCTAAGAGCAAATTTTCAGAGTCTTACATGAAAATAGTTATGTGAGTCAGTTGGAATTTTTAAAAATTCTTCTATTGAACTTCACTTTTCAATACCAACTTTTTTCCAAATATCTTCAATAATTTAAATATCAATACTGTTAAACACATAGGAGAAAATGTTAGCAATTTGTTAGCTGCATTTTATTCTTAGAACCACATGCTCTCCAATTAGGAAGCACAGAATGAAAATCATACTGACTTAATCACTTGGGGGAACATTTCCGCTTGCACTTCTCCAGGTGTGAGTGTCTGTGCTGTCATGTCATGGGAATGTTCACTTCCCAGTGCGTGTGCATCGTTCCTCCTTTGACTTTCGAGATTGCCCTTTTATTTGCATCTTCCCCCCTCTTCTCCTATTCCCATCATCTTCAATTATTTCATTTCTTTGCTTTTACATAGTGTATCCCTCAGGTCTTCCTGAGGAGTAGATGCATACCCTGGAGTGTTGCTCATGGATCCTTTTAAATAAATCGGAAAAAAAAACTTCATGACAGGCTACAATTTAATTTTGTTCAATGCTTCCACAAAGTTATGCCTCTCAGTTTCTATATATAGCTGTACTCTTTGATATAATTCACTGTCCATCCCTGAGCTAAAATAAGGTAGACATACTTCTGTGTAATAAATTTGATCAGAATGTAGTAGGAGAAAGTGGGAGAAAAGCAGATTAAGGGTGCTTTTGCAGCTGATATTCCAAATATCTGCATAGTGTCTTTAATACAATATTTGACTTAACAAATTTAGGCCTGGAATCTACTATGGGAACTGAGATTTTTTAGCCCTGAAACTATGTATTTGAATCTCCTGACTAGTTCTCAGATTGGACCTTGGGGGAGGCATAAGTTATAATTTGATGTGTGACTTTTATTTTTATCAAGCACAGGTGCCTTATTCTTTAAATACATAGAAATTAAAATACAGGTTATAATGTTGTATTTCCAGATAAACTTTGCAAGATTTTGTGCCCATGAAAATTGTTCTGCTGATCTGCAAGTTTCTGCAAGAATTGGATTTTTGAAGTAAGTGTAGTTTACTCTGTTTTTCATCAAAAGTACATAAAGGGTAAATGCATATGGGTTACAGTGAGAGAGGAACTAACCCATAAGTGTTGGCATCATAAAAAAAATCTACAAACTGACAACATTTTCTTGTGAAGTACTAAATGATCCCTATGTCATTCATAACTATATATATATATATATATATATATAAGCATTAACTTTTTTTAAAGAATAAAAGCATGAGCAGCCCTAAAGTTTTATGAAGTGTGCTTTATTTTTCTTGTAAATTAGAAGATATTTCAGGATTTAATTTCACCTTTGGATATCATTATCATAGTCATAATTATGTTTCAACATTTGTTAAGTGCCTAGTAATAAGAGTTTTACTGGAAAAAAATGAAATTTATTATATAATGGTTAATATATTTTATGGCTAGAAAAATGTGTTATACAACTCAAACTGATATGCAGAATAATGTATTTTGACAAATTAGAAAAAAAAAACCAATTTGTTCTAAATTCATAGGATGATAAACAGAGTAATAAGAGAATACAATGTGCTTAGACTAGCATCTGGCATTTAGCAAGAACTGGATAAAAGGGATGTCTAGTGTTACTTTATAATGGAGAATAAACCATTGTAATTTTGTATCATGCAGAGATTTCCTATATTCAAATTGTTTTGCACATCTGTGGACCACAGGAAATGAAAGAAGGATAAGGATGTGGCAGGGACAGGGCAGGGGGATGAGAACTGGTTCAGGAAGTGGGACACAAAAGAAGCCAGAGCTGCTTGTAACAAGTTCAATTTGGTGGGTATACTATTGCATTTTATGTCAACTTAACATAAGGAAGAGTCATTTGGGAAAAGTGAATACCAGCTGAGAAAATGCCTCCACTAGACTGGTCTAGAGTCAAGCCTGTGGTGCATTTTCTTGGTGATCTGATTGATGTGGCAGGGCTTAGCTCACTATGGACAGTGTCGTTTCTGGGCTGGTGGCCTTGGGTGCTAGAAGAACACAGGCTGAACAAGGCATTTCTCTATAGCCTCTGCACCAGTTCCTGCTTCCAGGTTCCTGTCTTACGTTCCCTGGATGATGGACTACAAGTTGTAAGACAAAATTAATTTTGGTCATGGTGTTTTATCTCAGCAATAGGAAACATAACTAAGAAATGGGGCTTTGATACATAGCTCCCTAGTTGAAAATCACTCTCAACATTACATTTAAAATTCCCTCTACACATTAGAGACTCATGAGTTTGCATAGGGAGAAGAAATGTAAATTTTACAGAATAAACAACTGCATATCAAATGTTGGGAGTCCTTTTATTTAAAGAGCTTAAAAGCAATAGGAACACTTTTAGAAACTATAAAAGGATCTCCAGAAAACCAAGCCCTGATAACCAGTGGGAGATATAAAAAGGTAGCATTAATATTAACATTTCATATCAAGATTAGATAACATAATAATGAGAAGGGTCATGGAGTTTGCATCAAAAATGCAGAAGGAAAGTGTTAGCAGCAAATTTTAAGATGAAAATCTCAATGCAGTAGTACTCAAATGCAGGAATGGTGATTAAGGCAAGAAGGGAATACTGGACACAAAAGATAAGGATTTTTTTTTTTACATATTTCTTTTTCCTTCCTTCCTTTCTCTTTTATTCTCTCTCTCTCTCTCTCTCTCTCTCTCTCTCTCTCTCTCTCTCTCTCTCTCTCTCTCTCTCTTTCTTTTTTTTGAGACAGGGTCTCACTATGTAGCCCTGGCTGTCTTGGAGTTCACTCTGTAGACCTGGCTGGCCTTGAACTCACAGGGATCCATCTGTTTCTGCCTCCCAAGTGCTGGGATTAAAAGTGTGTTTCTGGTTTTTATATATATCTTGAGTGTGACTTATTTAATCACGGAAAAGCATAGCACATGCGGGTCAGAGGCTGAGAAAGGGTAAATAAGAGAGGGTAACCTTTGGCTTAAATTCCAAAGGATGCTTTTCAGTTCCTTCTTGGACTTGCCCTGAAGCATCTGGCAGCCCTTCACTTCAGCTGCTGAAGGTCTTTTGCTTTCATCTCCTTTATGAGGTCCTGTTGTATTTTCTTGTCTAGCCTCTCCTCAATTGTGTTCAGATCATCTCTGATTCCCATTCACGACCAACCCTTTTACACATAGCCATGTTTTTCCTGAGTAACCTTACTTACAACTATGACCCCTCCTGGCTTTCCCACACTGCCTATGCCTACATCAGCATCACATCCCATGGCCTGTTGTATGACAAGAATTATCAGTATCCCATAGATTGATTCTGATTAGTCATTAATCTGGACTGGTGTAACCATTACTTAACTGCCTGAGTGAGAAACCTAGATTTCACCCTTTTTTCTATTTACTTTTTTTACCCTTGAGATCCTGTAGGCAAACCTTTCTGTCCCGCCAGCTGCTCCCCAAATAACCACACGGAGACTCAATATTAAATATAAATGCTCAGCTGACAGTTTAGGCTCATTTTTAGCTAGCTCTTGTAACTTAAATTAACACATTTCTATTAATCCATGTGCTGTCCCAAGGCTCATTTACCTCATGAACATACTTCCCATCCTGCTCTCTCTGTCTCTGGCCAACGACTCCTGCAACTCTGCCCCTTTTCTTTCCAGCATCCTCCTAGTCTGACTCTCCCACCCAATCTCTTCCTGCCCAGTTATAGGCCAGTCAGTTCTTTATTAACTAATGAGTGTAATACATATTTACAGTGTACAAGAGTGTTCCATAGTAAGACCCTATAAGTTATTAAAATTTGAAGTACTGCCACTTAATAATATTGTCTACCTTCTCTCTCTCTCTCTTATCTATCTTCACTATTTTACAAACCAGGTACCCAGTAGCCTCCCTAGATCATCTAGTCTTCTGGCTTCTCAGGCACTGTCATTAGTATTCTCATCATTATGTGACCAGCATGACCAATCTAACATCTACAGTGGAGGTACAAGGAGCCCTTAGTTGATGGGTAAATGATAACGATTCAGTATCTCATTTTAGACTTAAGATTTAAACTCCCCAGTCCTGTTTCTCACCAGTACCCTAGGTCTCTTCATCATCAATGTAAGAATGCTTACAGTTGTTTGGCCATGACATGTTTTCTCATACTGGCCATTTTCTCACTTTTCCTATTCATCCACCTGATTAACCTGCATTTACCTTTTAAATCTCAGTATTTTCAAGAGACAGCAGTCTCTGTCTCCAGCTCCTTACCCTTAGACCCTTCTGTACATCTAGGTCTATGACATAGTGTACATTGCATTGAGAGTCTTTCTCCACACTGGCCTGGAACCTACTGTAAGGCAAGTCCTGTCCTCACGTTTGTATTCTCAGAGCCTAACAGAATGCCCGGAGAACAGGAGGTGACTAACAGAGGTTTCCTGAGAATGGAACAGGAGTTCCAAGACTTATAAGTAGAGGATTTAGCCTTGAAAATGAGTTAAGAGTCACTTTAGCTTGGGCTAAGAAGCTGGGAAAGATGATTGCTTCCTTGCAATTGTGGAAGAAAGAAACGTGTAAAAAAGTTATGGGTTGTTACAATGGAAATTCAAGTTCATAGATGGTGACTGAAGACTTAGGGGATAGTTTGGGAAATGAAAGATCCAATGTGACTGTTAAATGTAGAACAAGGGATCAAGTAGGAAAGACCAAAAAGCTTGATACATAGTGTTGATTACCTTGCTGGGGAAGACCATAAATTTTTCTCAGTCAGACAATGCCAGTGTAGCCATGAGCATCTCCAGTGGCGGGGTAAGGAGCCCTTAACTTGATTGGTAAATGAACCTGGTGCTTATAAATGATTCAGTTGGCTCACTTCAGTAATTGAAAAAAAAAACAGTGACTAGTAACTGCTTTGTACACAAGAGCATAGAGTGACTTTGTGAGTCTATTAGTTGAACAATTTACAATTTTCCATTCGTATATTTGTTTTCTAAGATGTGCATGGTTTTAAGTATATCAGGAGACTTTGATTCAAGTTGTACAGGTGTGTTGGTAGAGCAGGAGATTTTCTTAAGCATAGATGGACAGTGTTTCCATCTGCTGGTGTTAGGCACTCTGTGTCTTCCCGGTTACCTTTCATTGCAAATCTGCTGGCTCCTGAGAAAATGAGATTTCAAAGCTTAAGTGCAAACGTCACTAAGAATGTTTTCAACTTACTCAAACAACATGGAATTATTAATTCAGGTGTTCTATTTTCTTGCAAAAAAATGTCTACTTAACATTTTTAATTAGAAATATTTTTTAAATTAAAAATCAAGCCAGTGATTTTAAACAGTAGTTGGCCAAATGTAAGGTGGTGATCATTAGGATGTGGTCTTGAGTCCAGGACAAAACTCACAATGCCTACTGGAAATGCATATCCTACACCCCAGAAAGTTCTCATTGATATCTATGAGACCCAAGCAAGAACCCTCACTATGAACAGAGCTGTAAGTTCACTTTTTTAAGTTGATTGAGAATTCATACATGCATATGATGTGTTTTGATGAAGCCCACCCTTTTTTCCCTCCAATTCTTTCTCTACCCCTACCAATATTCCTTCCAAATTTCATGTGTTCTCTTCTTTATGTTTTTTTTTTAACCCATGTAGTCTACTTTGTACAGTGTGTGCTTGCGTATAATTCCATATACTGGGCCTGAGTATCTCCTCAGGGGCCACATTACTGAATAAAGCTGCTTATCTCTCTCCTAGTGGTCTTTTGTTTGTTTGTTGTTGTTGTTGTTGTTTGTCAATAGCTCCTCAGCTAGGGGTAGGACTTTGTGTTCCCACTTTTCCCACCCATGTTGGGATTTTGTCTGGCTTGCTCTTGTGCAATGCACAATTGCCCTGTTGTATCCAGAAAACACTGTTTATCTGTAGTATCTTTGGTTCTTAAAGTCTTTCTGTGCTCCCTCTTCCGAAATGATTTCTGAGTCTTGGGAGATGATAATGTGATATACATGATTTAGGACTGAGCAGTCTGCCATATCTTATTCTCTATAGATTGCGAGTTTCTGTGCTGGTCACCATCTACTACAAAACAAGCTTCTCTGATGAAGGTTGAGAGATGCTATGATCTATGAGCATAAGGATTGTGTCTTTTGAGAATTTGTTAAATACTATATCCATTTAGTAGAACATTAGTAATAGGTTCTTCCCTCGGTCCTATGACATACCTGGGCCTTGGGTTCTCGGTCCCAGCTTAAGTTCCATCTCAGGAAGTGGGCCTTAAATCCAATCAGAAAATAGTTGGTTACTCCCAGAACACCTGTGCTACTATTGCATCTGTGGGCGTGTCTTGCCAGGGTGGTCATTACTGTACCATGCAGGGCTCACAGATGGGTGAGACTGATGATTACTTTTCTCCTGAGTAGTACTCATAGCACCTTCTGTCATTGCGGAAACACAGGGATGAGGCTTCCAGGTCAGTACCAGCGTGATTTCTCAATGTTCTATGCTTCTTTAGCAATAGAGTCTCACCATAAAGTTCTAGATGGTGACCAAAAGTAATGGTAATACCCTGTAATGTTTTAGGGTCTAGAGGACCCCACTAACAAACAACGCCAGAAGCAATAGCCTTCTTCTATCATTGAGCCTTTATTTGCTAGCCTATGATATGTCTGCAAGAGGAATTACCTCCTCATTACAAGATAACTCTTTCCACATGTATGTATATGTATACATTTTAGGAAACTTCTACTATAGTAGGTTTCCATTTAGCTTTTTTTTAAAGGTTTTTTAGTGTTATCCCTCCTTTACCCTGTCCTCTCATTCCTGCCCCATTTAACCCTTACTGCTCCATTATTTTCTACAAGTCTTTATCACACTGAAACCAGGGAAGCAATGTAGTAATGAAGACTTTCACACGGGAGGTCATGTTGATCAGGTTCAACTCTTACCTCCACCATTTTAACAGCAGGGTAGCCTCTTAAGAGAAGCTTTTTAACCTCCCCTCTCTTTGCTATAAAATAGTAGAAATTGTGCCTTCTTTATAAGATATTTTAACTTTTAAAATGCACTTAATCCAAGTGATTAGTTCAAGGCCTATTCCATTTGAGAGTTCAACAAAAGGTGTTGCTGTTTTTGGAATGGTATGAAGTCCACTGTAAAGCAGAGGGCACCAATCCTTTTGAATCAATTTGGAAAGTTACACACTATTTCTATGAGGTTAATGATAACTCATTTGAGGGATATGCAAATGAGAACTCTTCTAATTAAGTTTTCAGAGTCACATAGACAGCTTTTGACTGTGATTTGAATAAGTTACTCTGTGTCAGACAAAAATACAGTATCTCTCCATGTAGGTGTCTTCTTTCCTTTCTCAGTAACAGTCTGCAAATTGGGGCCATATGTTGTGTGCCTTCTTCTGGCTCTAACTCTGCTGGCACTAATGGTATTATGTGTCCCAGATCTAGACGCCTGTTTATGTAAATGCTTTTACTCACTAAAGAGCATGAGTTTCTGATGCCGACAATAATAAACTGCTCAGGATATGATAAGCAGTGCTGATTCACATTCCCTCATGGTTCCATTAAGCTGAGGCCTCCACCTATGTTCCAAATTCCTGGGACAATAAACCAGCCAGAGGGTTATCATGGTAAAAATAACAGTGAACAAACATGATGTTAGTTATCACAATCACAATAATTGGTATTAGCCATCAAGGAGTTTACAGTCAGATCTTTCATATAGATCAGGATGTAAATGACCTGTTTGTGTTGATAATAGTTAGGAGTACTTTGAACTTCCTGTAATAGGATATTGACTAATCCTGACTCACAGAAGTCTATGTGGCATAATGTCTGCAAGGAGATGGCAGTTGCAGGTCTTGTATGCAGCCAGCAAGCCTGGGCATAGGTGGTTGTTTTGCAACTTCTTTTAGCTTTTTTTATGATTATAATATTTTAACCCTAACATTCCCATCAAGGAAAGGGGTGCAAGAACAAGAGTGTTTTTGTTTGTTTTGCTTTTTTCTTTTGGAGAGTTTTCAGAAAAGATAGCCCTTCTTATGCCTACTCTAATTTGACATGTGTGAACTCTCCCAAATCTATCATGGTGCAGGGAAAATGGAGTTCTTATGATCACATTAGCTATCAGGCTTCATTCCCCAAAGCTGAACTAGAAATTCATGTTCTGTAATATCAAGGGAGTGTGGCCTACTCCCTGAATAATCTGGGCTTCTGTTAGCAGGAAGTGGGGAACTCATTGGTGAGTAGACAGTAAGTGGTGGATGGCACCTAACACCATGTTTTTAACTCCTCAAAGGGCCAATCTAATAGAATTGTCCTTTTAAAAAAAAAAGCCTCACTGACCTCACAAAACTTGGGAAGAATGAATTACATGCTTCTATACAAAAGTCCACTCACTCACTACCCAACTTCCAATCCAAACTCTTTTTCAATTCTCCCCTTGAACTTTATTGCTTTTATTCAATAAATAAAGTCTTATAGTTGGTCTATCCCAGTGGGCAAGGTCCCTCAGTGTTTTATTTTCCTTGCAATAATAGTAAAGAAAAAGAAAAGAGGATAAAACTTGACTTTGGACTGGAGGCCACTTGCTGAAGGCTACCCCTTTTTAAAATTTTTATTATTAAGACATTTTCTATTTATTTTACATACCAATCACAGATCTCCCCTCCTCCCTCTTCCCCCCACCCCAGCCTTCCCCCCTAACACACGCCCCATTCCCACCTCCTCCAAGTCAAAGTCTCCCATGGGGAGACAGCAGAGCCTGGTACATTCAGTTGAGGCAGGTTCAAGCCCCTCTCCCCTGCACCAAGGCTTCACAAGGTGTCACACCTTAGGCACTGGACTCCAAAGAGCCGGCTCATGCACCAGGCACAGATCCTGAGCCCCCTGCCTGTGGGCCTCCAAAACAGTTCAAGCTAAACAACTGTCTCACCTATGTAGAGGGTCTAGTCCAGTCCCATGGGGGCTCCCCAGCTATTGGTCCACAGTTCGTGAGTTTCCACTAGTTTGGCCTGGCTGTCTCTGTAGGTTTTCCCATCATGATCTCCATGTCCCTTACTTATAAAATCCCTCCTCTTTCTCATCGATTGGACTCCTGGAGCTCGGCCTGGCATGAAGGCTACTCTTTTGTCAAATAAATCTGCTGTGTGTCTTTAAACATTAAAGTGTGAAATCTGCTGTGTGTCTTTAAACATTAAAGTGTGAGAACCATTCATATTGTGTTTTGCTCTGGCATCTTTTTTTTCTTTTCTTCCTCTCTTCCCTTCTTTCTTTTTTGGTCCCTACAGTCCTGATCAAAAATAAGTAAGCTACAGAGACCAGACTGATTTTATCAAGAAAGAACAAATTGACGATACTAAGGTTTTGAGACCATCTTGTAAAATCCAGTCATGTTCACTGGGACAAAATGTAGAGCCTGGTGTAGAGCTTTCTCTTTTCCTCTTTCATTTATTAAGTTATGATTCCGTGTATGCACAGTACCTGGGTTTGTGTCAGTTGTGTGGACTCTAAGCAGCTTTGTAAATTTCAAGCCTGCATTATGCATGTTTTAATGAAGAGTGAACTGTGAGTCCCGAGGAAGCCTGTGGTTCAGTTGTGCCACCCGTCCAGATGTGCAGCTGGCTCGACATCATGTCATGTAAAACACTGGCTGGTGTCTTTCTAACGGCGTCTTGTTAAAGAATCAAAATCTACAGTGAGGTGAACATTTAAAAAGAGTAGATTTAGGACTGTGGTTAAGTGTGCAAAATAGCTGAAAATGGAAATGAAACCAGGAGTCTTGCTGGCAACGTGAGCCGGGCGCTGCTCTGCTCGGCTGCCGTCTCTGAAGCTGCCTGTGCATGCCACGCTTCCACCTTCTGTTGCTTGTCGAAGTGCCAACTTCTCTCCCAAAGGTGTTCAGTGACTAATGCTTTGGTTCCAAGCCAGAATATTTTATAAACATCTATTTCTAAGCAGCTCTTGTACAAGTCTTAATTAAACTTTAATGTCAAGTTGAAGTTTACTTTTAGAGAACCTTGAAAGTCCCTTCGGTCGTAACATGATGATAGAACAGTAGGGAGAAGGCAGCATGGCTCTCTTCTCACCATTTAATATGCACTGCCAAGAAGATGCACGCTGGCAAAGCCCACGGGCTCACAACATGGGCAAACCGCACCACCTCCTAAGTGCTGGGATAGCCCATGAGCACTCAGTCAAACACCTCTAGGATAAAAAGATAGCCAGGGCCTAGAATGACTACTTTGTTTCTTATTCTTTGTGCCTTTTCTCAAATCCAAGGCTCAGAAAGGAGAATTGGTTCACATGGGGGTGTCCCTTATTTTTTTCTCTTCTTTTCTACAGGGTACTACAGGGGTGATTAAAAGCTAGGGGGCTGGATTATTTTCTCTGCTTCTACATGGGGATTCTAAGGGGGAAATCCTATAGCCTCTACTAGCTGAAATAAAAGAAGCCTCTGTTGAACTCAGAATGGACCCAAGCATGTTGATGCATGCCTGTAGTCATAGTACTCGGGATCATGGGATGGGATCATAAGTTCAAGGCCAGCCTGGCCTATCTATAGTATGAATCAATTCTACAAAAAAAAAAGTACAATCTAAAACAAAAATAACAGCAACAATAATAGGCTTTAGTTAAGTCTAGTTATATCACATTTCTTGTTTGATTTGAAATTATTTTCATCAGTCAAATAGGCTCTATAGCAGGGGCCAGCCTAATCTTTCTTATAAAGAGAAAGCAATATTTAAAATTTTGAGGGCCAATGCACACAGTTTCAGTTGCTCATCTGTGCTCTTGTAGTGCAAAAGTGAGAATGGCTGGACTCCATAAAACTTTATGAAAATAAAGGAATGACATTTAGCCTTAGGCAGGAGTTTCCAGATACCTGCTCTATTGACCTGCTTGCTTTTTATGTAGCAATCATTTGGTACAGCTTTATTTTTTTCTAGGTAAAAATAGTTTCCTATAGTATTTATTGTTACATAAATTTATTTTGTTAGTATAACTTATTTGAGTTCCCCAAACCAAGATTCGGAGATTTGTAAGGAATTAATCTTATATTTTAAAAACAAAGTTCAGATAAACAGAAGTACAGGGAGGGGAGCGGAGGAGGGATGGAAAGAGACCGTACGCAGCAAAGCTACATGTATGTATGTGTTCAGTATGAGACTACTGTAGCTTTACACTGAAAACTGCTGAAGCCCCGATGATCACTGAGTGAGAAAAGAAGAAGAGGAACAAACAACTCCTGGGGTGGAGCATGGACATTCGCAAACACTGATTTAAGTTCATTTTCTTGATCAAATTTTGAGTAAAAGAAACAACACTCAAAAGCACAGTTACAGGGAAGGATTACACACTCTCTAATCCAGTTTATATGAACTATAAAACTGGGCAAAACTAGAGTATTAGATTTTAAAAGTTAGTGGTCTGGGCAGTCACTGGGAGGGAGGCTCCCGGTATGTGTGTGTGTGTGTGTGTGTGTGTGTGTGTGTGTGTGTATGTGTGTGTGTGTGTGTGTGTGTATATATATATATATATATATATATTCCCATGTGGACGTTGCCTTTTCTTGGGTTGGGTGCCAGCTTCATACCTGTATTCATTTTTATGTTACACAAAACATGTGACACAGTTAGTGAGTCACACCTTAGGATGTTTGCTACCTTCTACACCAAGAGCTTGGATATGAGAAAGTAACGAATAAAAGGGGCAGAAGTTTTACGCAGTAAATAAGTGGTCCAGTTTCTTAGAAATATGCTGTTGGGGTTTTAAGTGTTGGAGAAAGGGTTCTAAACTACAACTTTGTTTATCCACTCTGAGCTTGAGAAGACTTCATAATTTTGGAAAGTAATTTGTCCTTTCCAGTATTGATTTTGCCTTGATTGCGTTGTATTGTTAATCTGGTTATTTCAGGAGCTAAAGCACTACTAACATATTGGATGTGGACTAGAGTGGAGATCACATGACTTCATAGTGTTGGACATTAAGTTTTTTAGTGAGACATTTGAAATGTTTGTATCATTTTAGAATAGACAAGCATACTATCTAGCTACAATTTCACAGAATATATAAAAGATTCCATAAGCCGTTAAAAGTGAATAAATCCATACCCAATACATTTTTTTTTTGGCTTTTTATTTGTCTCTTGACTGTAACTCAGTCCTTTTCATCTGATACTAATTTTTTTTAACACAGGAACTAATTTCTAGGCTCATAGAAAACTCAGATAACCATGCTCCAGCTTCTCACTTCCATGAAAGTTTAGATCAGTGCTGAGAGAAACTGACTTGACATTGTAAAATATGCTTCTCCGTGTTTCCTGGGTGTTATTACGGTTCAAGTCCGGACTAACTAAGTTGGTGCATAAAAGGGTGGAAAAGCTCAAGGTGGAGGGAACCTGGAGGAAGTCAGAAAGCATCTTGTGTTTAGGCTGCAGTCTGTGGGTGGATGCAGCTAATACAAAGGAATGCCCTGTGCAGTGGAAAGTGAGGCAAAGGCCAGTTCTCAGGGGCCCTAGGGTCATACTGAGAAGTGGGGTTGCTTCTCTCTCTCAGAGTCACTGGCAGCACTTGCCCTGCTGTGAGTGTTGTCAAGTCGGCACTGTTGGCAGGATAGCAGAGGAGAGGGCGGATGTGAAACAGAAATAGGAGGTATAATCTGCACCGACGCTAAAACGGTCAGACTTCGTTTTCAAAAAGATCTGGAAGAGTAGCAAACCTGAATAATCAGATGAATGGCTGATTGTTAACTGGTCATTCACGAGTTATTTCCATGTATTTCTAATAGTTGTGGGTTTTTTTGTTTGTTTGTTTTTTCGGTTTTTCAAGACAGGGTTTCTCTGTGTAGCTTTGCGCCTTTTCCTGGATCTCACTCTGTAGACCAGGCTGGCCTCGAACTCACAGAGATCCGCCTGGCTCTGCCTCCCGAGTGCTGGGATTAAAGACGTGCGCCACCACCGCCTGGCCCCAGGTATTTCTAATAGTTGTTTACGGTTATTTGGAAATATGTCCTTTATCTTTCCTGTGAGGTATGGAAATGCATTTTAACAACATGCTTTATGAGAAAGGAGTGTAGTGGCTAACTTACTACGTGGGACCTTCAGTTTTACTAGATGATTCATCCATCTCCACCTATTGCTTTAAATCGGAGATCTTAAATCTGTTCTTGAGTATCTTTTTATGCCTCTTGGTTAGACTGTCTCCACCCAGTTGGTATGGCATACATCATTCTCCAGTTTGAATTAATTAATCCAGTTTTTTTTTTTTTTTAATTTTGAAGTTACTTGATGGCTGTGGGGGAAAGTTTAGAAAATCATAACATACTGTAATTGAAAGTTCTGAGGATTTTTTATTTATTTTTATTTTTATTTTCTTGCCTGGAAAAGGTAGGCATTGTGCTCCGTAGAAATGAGCAGTTGGCTCAAGGGTTTAGAATGTTCTAGTTCTGCAGCTTTGAGCATCTTCATTTTGCTCAAAGTTCTGCATACTTGAAACATTTTAGGGATTTCATGAAGTGCTCTTGATCCAAACCTTCACTGAGTAGTCATTTTATCATTATTGCAGATTTGACTGCCAAGGCCTAGTCGAGCTAACTGAAACCTTACCTCCAAAAGCTGGGGGCTTTCCTAAGGCCTGTCCCCACATGTCTAGATCTCCAGTGACCTTTGTTTTTCAGTTCACAGGACACTGATTCATTTCTGTGATTAGCTTTGTCAGAGGCAACCAATTAACTACGTCAGAAATGTAGTCTCCTTAGTGGATCTCTGTACCACCCACCTGCAGGCCAGAGCAGTTCTATGCTTTACTCCTGCCCAAATCCCCTTATGTTTTCTCATTCACCCTGTTCCTCATTTTCCCCTCTTCTAATCTTTGGCTTGGGTAGAAGCTAGTTCAATCAATGTCTTTTCAAAGATTAAATAAAAACTTTACAAAATAATGGGGAAAATGTAAGTTAAAAAAAGGGCATTAAAACAAAAGAATATTTTATAATAACTAATTAAAAATCAAACAAATAATAGTATCAAACTTTTCTTTGGGAGCAGCTGGTTGAACATATCTGAAATTAGAGATGAAAATTTTAAATTTGTCTGTATGAGATTGTTTGTGGTTGTTTTTCTAAGTTAATAGTTTATATTCACGAATATTTTATATATGGAGGAAGAATTTTTTACTTCAATTACTTAATTTCTAGGCCATATGAAAATAAAACCTATCTTGCTGTTGGGAGCATGAAGACCATAATGCTAAATGTGTCCGTGTTCAATGCTGGAGATGATGCTTATGAAACAACCCTGAACATCCAACTCCCCACAGGCCTATATTTCATTAAAATCTTAGAACTGGTAAGTGCTAGAAACCACAATAGTAGAATGTACTCAAGTTTCAAACAAATGTAAGTGCCATATTTACTCCACTGATTTAGTGTAAACAACTGAAGTTTTCAGCATAAGGTTTCAACATCACTGAGTCTCCCGGTTATTTTGAGACAATCTTTTTTCCCTAACTCTGAGTCACAAGTTCCTTGGGACCTAAGTGGAAAGATGTTAGCTTTCTTCTTTCCAGTTTTAGGAGAGGACTCCTTGGGTGCCACTACTTCATCCCTGACACATGTTTTTAAGATGCTGACAATGCTCATCTTGAAGCATCCTCCATGCTAACGAACCCAGGGTTCCTGCTCTACATTTTAAGTTGAGGCTCTCAACCTTCATCCAGCACTTCTGAACTATCAGTCTTCCTCAGTCCTGAAATCCTCTTTTCAAGTCAGGTCCTGGAGTACACACATAGATGTATGTTACCACAGCACTCCAATTATTGTCACTTTAGTCCATCAGTGAAGTATTAGTAAGGTTGAGCTGCAAAGAGAAAAGCCTCCAGCACATTTGCCTTGCTATCTCTGCATCCTCTTGCCAGTCAGTCCCAGGGACCTTTCGCCTTTTAAAAGGAGCTATTTACCCTTTCTCCAGATCACGGAGCAGCTACTTCAAAAGGAGTAGGAGAAATTCTAGGTACTCAGAGCCTATCCTTTGATATATTTCTGTTAGGATTACCATACTACAATTAAATGCTTTAAACAGATTTCATTTATATTAGACAGAGGAAATACGGACCTTGTGGTTTTCTTGTTCCTTAATATTTCAAGAATTTCCTCCTAAATAAAGTGGGAAACAGGAGAGCTCACACCCAGGAGCTGTTTATGGAGAATTACATGGGTATTAGTATATGCATATTGCTTATGTACACACATCTGTATCTTCTATTATAATTCTACATATTATTCCCAAGCTAAGCAGAAAATTGTTTCCTAAGACAACATTTTTAAAAGCCATCCCTAAACATATGTTATGAATGTCTAACTTTCTTTCTCCCCGGATTAATTTTTTTTTTTCCTTTAGGAAGAGAAACAAATAAACTGTGAGGTGAAAGAGAGTTCTGGCATGGTGAAACTTGCCTGCAGCCTTGGCTACATATATGTGGATCGTCTCTCAAGAGTAAGTGTTTAGTGTTTGTGATTTTCATTTGCTAATAGGAATGTGTTTTTCTACCTTCTCCTACCTTTGTGTCACATTAAAAATCTATTTTTGAACTTAGTTGTAAAGCTAAGTGAGACCAAAGTGTCCTGAAGTGTTCGGGCCTTGTGTTTATATTCTTAGCAACGTTCATTGTTTGGGGTCGGGGGTGGGGGTGAGCAGGGAACCGGTTATGTCAAGACAGGCAAGTAAATGTGTCAATCAGAATGTTTGCCGGTTCGCTCTTTTCCAACACCCCCACCCCCCATCCCAGGTGGCCCTGTCTGCCAGGCATGTTACCTCTGCTATACAAAAAAGGTGTTTTTGGCAACAGTCCTCAACCAAGTTGTTAAAGCGTTCCTAATGGTGTCCGTCTGGGCCTGCCAGTCTTTACATTTAGAGAAGGCTTTGTTTCTGAAAGTGATGCATGGAAATGCTTGCGCTTTGAACCCAACAGTTTCTGTGTCTTGCTACCAAGTGAAGGGTGGAGCTTCTGCCACATCTAGAGTAGTCCACTCTCTTTTCCTTGAGAAACAACAAAATCTATTAAGGACAATGAAAATATTTCAATCCATAAAAATGCATTTTAGATTAAAAAATGGGTCTTTTCCTCTGCTTTGCAGGTAGATATTAGCTTTCTCCTGGATGTGAGCTCACTCAGCCGGGCAGATGAGGACCTCAGCATCATTGTGCAGGCCTCCTGGTATGGTTCAGTGTGCAAGAAATAACTGTCATAAAGGACATGCCACATTCTGGAGATGGCTTTCAGGGATCCATGAAGCCATGTTCTGATAATTGTCTATAAACAGCAACAGTGGAAGTGAAGAGAGCAGTTTCTACCAACCCTGTCCTGAAATGTCTTGTTGCCGTTTCTCTTTCTAGTCCAACTTCCCCCAACGTTACCAAACAGCCCTCTATTAAGTCTGCACGGTATGCAGGTCATGCTTTCTGAGGCTGGGTTCTCACATGGTCTTCTGTTTCTACAGTGAAAATGAAGGAGAAATGGACAAGGTGAAGGATAACCAAGTGACATTAGCGATACCTCTAAGGTATGAAGTTATGCTGACTGTTCACGGGTAAGTAGAGACAGACACCTCTGGATTAGAGAGGACTTTCACTCCTACTTTTTTTCTTATATTAGTGAAGGAAGTGTGTTTGAGCATGTGTAAGTGGAAAAGATACTGTGTCTCTGTGATTGCCTCGGAGTGCAGTTGCTTGATTGGCGATTCATTATTTTAATCCACTCTCTAATCGGCTCTGATGCTACATCAAACTCGTGGCCAGCTGCTAGAGATTTTGTACTGGAAGAGCCCCAATAAGCTTTCAGCGGGCCATGGTCATCCTGCAGTTTGCAAACAAGGGGCGCAGAGTTACGTAGTATGCAGCTTCCAGCGAGGCACCCAGTGGCCATGGTAGGGGAGACACAAAGGACTGTGCACTTAGCCAAACTGCTGCTCTCTAGAGCCCACATCTACCTGTGTGGCAAATGACTAAGGCATGAGAGAGCAGGCTGTGAGGTGTCTCCTGTCTATTTTTGAACCCCGAGAGTGCTCCTCAGTCAGAATCGGGGGCCAGCTTTATTGTTTTCTTGTGGTTTTAGTGATTTCTGAGTGAATCCTTCTCTGATTCAAAGTGTGTGGCTAGAGAATGAATGAGGGGAATACCAAAACCTGCAATGATTCCACTGGCAGTTTTTCAAGCTATTAGTCTGTGTCTTAAATATTTTTGTTGTTTTTGAGACAAGAGTTTCTCTCTGTGTGGTCCGGACTGGCCTGCAACTTGTATAGTCAGAAGGATATTCTTGCAATTTTGGTGATCATCCTGGCTCTGCATCCTGAATGTTAACTCTATACACATGTACTAGCATGCCCAGTAATCACTACACTACAAACATTTAACTCTTTGAGTATTTCATGCAGTGTATGTTGATCATCTTCATCCATCAACTCCTCCCCCTAACTCCACCCAGATCCACTCTACCTTCCTAAACAGAAATTTATATCATAAAAAAAAAAAACCAACAAACTCCAATTTATGCTGCCCTTGTATTCTTGAGTGTGGGGCCATTCACTGAAATGTGGTCAACCTACCTGCAGCACATGCATTAAAGAATACTGACTCTCCCTCCCCAGAAAGCCTTAGCTGTCCACAGCTTTTTAGTTAGGGATTAGGACTCATGGGCCACTTCCCTCTTCGTGCTAAGTGCATACATACATTTTAAAAATACTAGAAGATATGAATTAACAGAATAAAATGGGCAAATGTATTTTATTTATTGCTTTAAATATAACATATCCCTCCATCATTTTAAGCATGCATGAAGAAGGCATCCAGTCGCTTTCTGTAACTGATGGAATTGAGTATCAGTTGTATGAAGGAGGAAGGGAGTGGTCTTTCTCAGAAAAGCAGGCCCTGAGAGTCAGTGGTGAAGCAAATCAAAGTTGATTCGTGTCTCCTAGCATGGAGTATGCACACTCCTTCTCTATTTTTCACAAGATGGGCACTTCCATTTCCACTTTTCACATGTTAGTATTTGGGACAAAGATAACAAGTATTAAACTGCACAAGTATGTGTTGTTGGATTATTTCTAATACTTTTCCTGCCTCCTGGATTCCTAATTTTGAACCACCTATTATTAGCAGCTACATATGAGTGACTTGTGCAGTAGGAACTTCCCCAGAACGGCACCTTCTCAGTGCTTGCTGCTCAGCATCCATTTGTCTAATGGCGGGATTCAAAAGTCAAAAATCTTGCATCCTAGCAAAAGCTTTATCTTATAAGTTGGTGTAGCTGGAGAATTTCTCTGCAGCTCTGGCCAAGCCCCATGAGTCCCAGAGCCCACTTATAAAATAAACACACAGTCGCTTATATTATTTAAACCGTTTGGCCTAATGGCTCAGGCTTCTACCTATCTAGTTCTTACATCTTAAATTAATCCATTTCTATAAATCTACACCTTGCCATGTGGCTCGTGGCTTACCGGCATCTTCACATGCTGCTTGTCACAGCGGCGGCTGACAGTGTCTCCCTCCACCTTCCTGTTCTCTCAGTTCTCCTCTTTGTTAGTCCTGCCTATACTTCCTGCCTGGCCACTGGCCAATCAGTGTTTTATTTATTGACCAATCAGAGCATTTGACATACAGACCATCCCACAGCAAGTTAGTGCTTGGCTTGTTCCCAGAATTTTGAGGTTCAGCAGCAGCAGCCATCAAGAAATATAAACAGGTTAGATGGAGCTACCACACCCCCGAGGGAGAGTTAAGGCTTTGGCTCAGGCTTGCCAACTTTGCATGAATCATTTTAGGGCTAAAAAAGTGCAGATGGCTCAAGCCAGCAGGTGTGGGAAAGGCAAGTATGTATATTGGTTGGAATAGGCATGGCCCCCTGGGCCAGAGCACAAGGCCTTCCTGTTTCATCAATTAGAGCTTGTATCTGACTAAGGAACCAAAAGGATGTTGTGTTGCCTTTTACACATACTATACTCCAACTCTAAAGACAGACTGTCCAGACCCTCATCAAAAAGACAGTACATTAAAGCCGACCTTATTTCCGGCAGGTTTGTGAACCCAACTTCATTTGTGTATGGATCAAGTGAAGAAAATGAGCCAGAAACATGCCTGGCAGAGAAGCTGAACTTCACTTTCCATGTAAGCAAAGCTGGTTTTGTTGATGTTTGTAACATATGGGAAGGGAGAAAGGATTGGTCTTGATGCCTTGCTCCAGGGGGATTCCTGTCCCCACAGTGTCCCTCAGCCTTAGTGACTGGATGGCTGCCCTTTCCTCTTAGGATACTCTTGTTTTTCTCATTTTTTCTTGTCCCAGATTTTCTAAGATATGTGAACACTTGGAACAGGCAGAGTTTGGGGATCTCTTGACCCTTCTGAAGATGCATTCAAGGCAGACAAGTCAAGGGAAAACATGGTTGGGGGGTTAATCAGGAAATCTAGAGTTGGTTGAGGCTCCTTAACCAGCCCAACATTACCACGTACATAATGGAAGCATTTACCTTACCTTTCTCCAGGATCAACATGGTTGGTCTGTCATCCAGGCAGCCTTCAGGATTAGGACAAGCTTCATCAGTATTGAATAACCTTTCTTTTTCTTTTTAGTTCAAAAAATACTATCATACAGAAGTATTAATATACTAATAAAAACTCATTTTTGAAAATTTAGCTATTAAGCAAAAATTTTGGTTGGTCACAGATGTTAAAAGGGAATGTCTACAAAAGTGTTTGTTTTAGTCAAAAGCACTGTCCAAGCATTGTTTGAGTATTATAGCACTGTATAGAACGCAGATCTTGGATTACATAATGAAACTGGGCCAAGGTTATTAGATATGCTGGTGAGAAAGGAAAAGCAGGCATAGGTTGGAGGGGCTGTTTGAACTGGTTAAACTGGAAAAATTATGACTATGGATGTTCTGCCTGCTTTGTTGTGTATCTGCCAGCTATACATCCTCCATTTCGGCTAGTACTTCTGCATTTATAATTACGAAAAGGATCTTTAAATTCTTTTTCTTTCTTTTTCAGGTTATAAACACTGGCATTAGCATGGCTCCAAATGTTAGTGTGGAAATAATGGTACCCAATTCTTTTCTCCCTCAAACTGATAAGCTGTTCAACGTTTTAGATGTCCAGGTAAAAAGGTGACCCCTTTGACCTCTGTTAAGTGTATCTTAAGTACCAACCCTTTATCCTGAGGACGGTTGTGAAGATGGAGATTCCCATTCACCTCAGTCCCCCTCAATACTGTGAGTTCCATATGCATTCATTGAGAGGACCTTGAATAGAATACATTTCTTCACGACTGCAGCCAGAGGCAGCACCCGCATTCTGATACACAATCAGAAAACCTGCTTCTTCCTTCTTTATTAATTGTCTATTACATCACTTTCTTTGGGACATGAGCCTGTGGAGATATAGTTAGCAGAATGTTGCACAAGCGTGAAGCCACTATGGCAAGGACAGGAAGGGAAACCCTCTCTAAGGAAACATTTGAATCAGTTCCCGTGCCAATGTTCTCATGTTTGTGAGATTTCTTTTTACCTCTGAGTCTCAAGCAATAGCAATCACCAGAAAAGCCTACGTCACGGAGCTTGAAATCTTTTTTTTTGAAAATTTACTTGAATTCCAGATTTAGGTGTTAGGATGGGTAATTGTAACATATTTTGTTCTGTGAAACCAGATGAGGCTAATGTTCACTTGCAGTTTTTCTTCCCCATTTCAGTAAAGACAGACCATGTTGTCAACCTAGGACCTGTTGTAATTTGGTTGGGGTTTTGTTTGTGGACTTACCAGAGATTTACTCTTGCAAATAATTCTGTTAAAAATACTTTCACAGTTTTGGAGGTGCTTACTGTATTTTAGTAAACAATCAATCAAAACTTTTAAAGTCATGTTGTGTGAGCTCTCTCCAAAGACAGGTGATTTTTTTTTTCTGTCTTTAGGCAACTACTGGGCAATGCCATTTTAAACATTATGGAAGAGAGTGTTCATCCGGACAGCAAAAAGGTGTAGCGGAGACCTTGACAGATATACTCAAATTCTTATCAAAGACTGATAAGAGACTCTTGGTAAGTTTCCATCCTTCAGATAGGCATTTCAAACTAAAACATTTAAAAGCAAATTCAATGGGGGCTTGAGCTGCCAGGAAATGGTAAGGGATACAAGCCTAGGGGATATTCCCACGAGTAAGGAACAAGCATGACGCAGTGCTGAGATGGGTCTGGGGTTAAGTGTGTGTTACGAGGTTTCATTACTTAACAAATGCCTCCCATGTGCCACCCAGACATTATACAGAACCCTCCTGATGCCAAGTCACCTGGGCAGCCATATTTATAGCACGAGATTCTCACTCTTTCCATTTTGGTGACTTTATAAGAGAAACTGGAGAGGTTGTGCAACAAGAAACAGAGCATGTAACTGGGGGCGACTCCAATTACAAATCTTTCTTTTCATCTTGTCCCAGAAGGTTCAGTTACTAAGAATGATAGAAACACATGTTACACTTTGAATACTTTGTTATAATTTAGGAGACAAAAAAAATGCTTGTTTTATTTAAAGCAAGAAGAGTTTTAAATGCTATGAAGGAAAGATGATGTTTATAAAAAGGACAGTTTTCTCAACGCCATTAAGGATATTTAAAAACACTATCGTATTCAGTTCTGTGAGTGCATATAGGAAAGCATGTCATGTGTGCCTGTGGAGGGCAGAGGACAACTTGCAGGAGACAGTTCTCTTCTACCATCCTGTCGGTTCTGGGGATTTGAACTTAGGTCTTCAGGTTTGGCAGCAAGTACTTTGACCTGCTGCTGAGCCATCTTGCTGGCACAGTAAGGAGATTTTTAATTTAAATAAAGTATGTTTTGAAATTTAAAATTCATACTTAAAAAATTTTTTTTTTTTTGAGAAAATACAGGCGTGCTGCAGTACGTGCATGGTGTTCAGAAAGCAACCTCAGTGGTCGGCCCTTCCCTTCTACCTTGCTTGAGGCTAGCTGCCCCTTAAAACTTCTCTCCTCTCCACCTCCTATCTTGTGGTAGAAGCAGTAGGATTATAGGCACAGGCAATCTCCCCCCCAGTTTTTCACTGGATTGGGGCACTCAAACTCTTATTTATCCTCATGCTTACATGGCAGGCGTTCTATCCACTGAAGCTGTCTTCTCCAGCTGTTAATTTTTTAAATGTAGAAAATTTAATGCAGTGTTTTTACATTCTCTTCAAGTATTGCATGAAAGCCGATCTACACTGTTTAGATTTCTTATGCAATTTCGGGAAAATGGAAAGTGGGAAAGAAGCCAGCGTTCACATCCAGCTGGAAGGTCGGCCATCCCTCTTGGAAATGGTGAGTCTAAAATCAGATGGATAACTTTGTGATGTAGATCTATAAACTGGGTCTTACATAGACAGGATAGTATGGAAACATTCAACAAATACAGAGAGGAGAATATAATTTGAGAAGAAAGCCCAAATCTCATTTTCATTCCATCAACTGACAGAGATGAACTGAGAAGTCATTAGGTTTGGTTTAGAAAGCATGCTACTCTCTAGGAACCTTAAGTAAACAGAGGAACTTGACTCCCTTTCAGTCACATAGCCTTAAATCATCCTTTAAAATGTAACATTGGAAAACTAAAACTGGGAAGTAAAATTAAAATTGATTTCAAAGAAGAGCCAACTAAAACGTCAAAATCTATCAACTGAACCTGTGTGTGGTGGCTCATGCCTGCAATTCCAGCACTCCAGAGGTGGAGGAAAACCACTTCCAACAAATTGTTATCTCCCTCCATATGTGCATAAAAGCAAAGAAATGGTATTATTTATTTTTAAAATTATATCTAAATACTGTATTCTTACTCACCCCCTATAAATGTACAAATGAATGTATTTTTAAATATTCATGGAATCTGTAAAGCCCTTCCACAGATCCCCAAGCTTTATGGATTCTGTTACAAACTTCCTACTTGAAATACTAAAGCTCAGAATTCACCCACAGATGATCATACACTTGGATTTTATTATCATTAGCTCAAGATGTTATTACCAAGACACTAAGTAGGATGCATGTATTTCATTCAGAAACAAGTAAAAGGCAAACCTGAGGGAATGTTTACCAGGTCAAGAACACTTGTTTGTGGATAAAATTTAATATTACTGAGAAAAATTATATTGCTCATCAATAACTTATTGTATACTATAACCTGGCAAAAATATTTAAATCAAGTGATTTGCAACATGGCCACATTGAATAAAAGGGGTTCCATGAAATAGTTGGTCATATCTTTGAGCCCAAAGGAAGTCATTACAGTTCAGTAAGAGACAGAAATTCTAGATAGCAAAGGTGGTATTTATATTGACATGTCTTCATGAAATAAAATACAAATCAAACTCTGTTGATTATTTCTTTTCAAAACAGGATGAGACTTCATCACTCAAGTTTGAAATAAAAGCAACAGCATTTGCAGAGCCACACCCAAAAGTTATTGAGCTAAATAAGGATGAGAACATTGCCCATGTAAGATTGCCCTCTTAGGTGCTGCATGGAAACTGTATGGAAACAGTTTGAGGGTATTTATAAGTAGTGCCTTTTGGCACTACTCCAAGTCAGGAGTCAGTGTGTGACCAGGTCATAGAGGACTTTCAACCCCTTACCCACTTCCCACAACTGACGGGAAGTTCACAGAGAGCAGTTTGGTAGCAGTGAGAACGGGGAGGATGAGGGGAGGAGCTGTAGAGCCCATTCTGCTCACTGTTTCTGCTTCTTTGGCCTGAGACTAGGAACAGGACAGGGTGTGGAGCTCCTGGGAGGCTCTCAAGGGAAACGTCAATACTGCTGTTTCTGAGTGTGTATTTGCTCTACTTGCACAGGTTCTCTTGGAAGGGCTCCACCACCAAAGACCCAAACGGCATTTCACCATCGTGATTATTACCAGCAGCTTGCTGCTTGGACTTATTGTACTTTTACTAATTTCATGTGTTATGTGGAAGGTAATCCTTTAACAATTATTAATTTCCTGTGTTATACGGACAGTCTACTTTTAATAATTACCAATAGTTAAACTACTCAGAATGTCTTTATTGTCCCTAACTGAATGTCTAATACTGATTTAAGATTTATTCTAATTTCAAGAGTCCATTTGGAAAAATGCATATAATGTTGAGTATCAATTTGTGGTGGAGTGTGTATATATCACTGCCAAGTCCAGAGTTAACCCAGCATGCTCCATGCTGACTACCATCTTTACACTCTCTTCACAGCTAGTGTAGCCTGGGACATAGTTTTAAAAGTATTCTACACTGATTAGATATTTGATGTGCATATTATTGGTTCAGAACTATATGCTTGTTATCTAATCTGTTTTCAGGCTGGGTTCTTTAAAAGGCAGTACAAATCTATTCTACAAGAAGAAAATAGGAGAGACAGCTGGAGTTATGTCAACAGCAAAAACAATGATGACTGAAGACTTTTAAATTAAGAGAACTGAACAAAGACTCAGGTAGGTTAGGGAAAGATCCTGTTCATAAGACCCAGGATAATTTCTCTTTTTCCATGTACTTGTGATCTTGTGACATACTATGTCTTAATGCAGGGAATAAATATCTCCAAGAAAGAAAATACAGAAAGGTTGCTTTCCAGCAGTCAAATGGAGCAGTAGAGAAAAACACTAAAGCTCTTGACTTACTCAAGAGAAGTGAACTTCTGAAGATAACTTGAAAGAAACTCCAGATTTAGCCAGACGGACTTAAAAGGAATAGTCTTTCAAGGAGATATTGACTACACGTGCTCATGTCAGTGAAATAAATGCCACAGAATGGGCACTTGTTGGTTTCAAATACACTCTTGAGACATTTTCAAAGTATGATGATGATCTTTGAAGCCATTTAGAGTCTTTCAAAAAGCTGTTTCCAGATTTTCTAATGGATAAATCGTTTTACAACAGTGGATTTGAAGATGGTCATTGGCGGCATGTCCTCACTGGGCTGTGTCCCTATGGCCCTTTTATTCAGCAAATAAAAATTTTTAATGCCTGGTGAACAATATCCATGCAGAGCAGGATGGCTTCTGGACAAGTGTGGCTCCTGGACAAGTGGCCCGCTGTGAACTTGTTTTTGCATGTACATACACTTTTCTAAAAGAGACAATTATCATTCTACTTTTTTCTTTTATCAAGAGTGCCCAGGAATATTTTTTTTCAAAATTTTATTTGTAAAACCAATTCTTAAGAATTTTATCCTCATAACAGATTATAAATATTGCACTTTAGCCAATACATGTTGATATAATATGAACCGTAGCTCACTGGTGATTTAAAACTGTGCAAAGAAAGATTAGGGAACCAATATTTCACAAAACAGTCACTATTTCAAATTAAGCAAACATGAATATCTACTAGGATGTTGTTATATATATATATAAACCAGGACTGTAAAAAAAAACATTGTTATACATATGGTGAAACAAGTTCATAGACTGAACTACAAGTCACCAATGAAGCTTGTATGCATAACATAATAAATGTGACATCAAAATCCCCATGAGATAGTACATCTGATGTTACACAAGGTTCTATTTTAAAGGGAAATGTCTTCTACTTGGATTTTACATAATCATTTTTTTGTACTATTTATTTCATACATGTGGTTTGATAAATATACATTTTCATCTGGATATTATATGTAAGAAAGCTATGGCCAGATTTTGAACATGTGTTGGATAAAAGGGCAGCCTTCACTGTTAAAAAGAAAGATTGCTTTACAGGAAATCTCTGCTGCCAGCTGGCCCTTCCTCAGATTTCCTGATTTCATGAGAGTTGCCTGTTCACAAGCCCATGGTCTGCGGCTGGAGAACGAGGGTGTGCTGGGGTTTGGGAGGAATTTTCTGAGCGATGAAACTTGAGTACAAGAGTACAAGCATCAACTTTGTGTGCACAGACACAAAAATATTTAATTAAATGTTTTTATTTTTAAGGGCTATTTTTTTTTTGTACAAAAAGGACATATTTATGGTTTTCTCATAAGAATTAAAGTAGTTATTTCATGAGTGTATCTGTGTCAATACATGAAGATCAATATCAGTCTAGACCTATCTTTTTAAAGGATGGTCTCTGAAGAAATTGACATTTGGATCATTACACTGAAAACTGTGACCACCCAGCTCCAGCCTTTCAGGTACAAAGAACACAGCTACCTCCTGGGCCACATCTTTGCCCAGTTAGAAAGATACTTTATGTATATTTTTCAATAAAACTTATTGTAAACTTGGAAATTTACCTGTATAATAAGCTTAAAGATCTTGTTACTTCTAAAGATGACATTTTGGGGTTGGCTTGGGGGACAATAGCCTAAGTGGAAAGAGTGGAAAGATTTTTTTTTTAATTAAGTAGTTGTTCATGGTTATACCACTAGCTCCTTGTGGAGTTTGAAATTTTATAAAATCTATATTTTATCAGGCTATAAAAATTGTAAAAAAATTAATAACAAAAATTATCTTCAACAATATTGACATAGCACAATGTTGTTTATATTAGATCCAACAAATGCCTTCCAAAAATCAGAATTTGATTTTTCATTGATTTCATATTTTTATCTTGATTTTCAAAAACCTAGATACTATTTCTAATTATATTAAGATAGATGTTTTAAACAGACATTTCATTCAAAAATGCATTTTCTATTTGTGTATATGTTACATACCATATTCCTTCATAGTAAATTTCTACTTTACAGATTTCTTTTATATGCAATTACATGCTACTTTGGAATCATTCATTTCTTCCAGGCTTCCTCCATAAAGCCTGATCAGTCTTGGGTGCAGTCTGGAAAGAATAATATAAAACTGGTTATCTCATTTACCTGCCATTGTTATTTTTCACACACCTCATGAGTGTGTTACATAAAGCACAGATTAACAACCAATGAGCAGGACTACAAGCCAGCAAGCTGAGGGACCAAAACTCCAACATTTGTGACCATTCCAGAACCTTCTCGATCACCTTTCCAGCCTGGCTAATCTCTTTCAATGCCTCTGTGAAGAGCCAGTTGTTTGAGAACATCCTGTCTCGGGGTGCTCCATATGCACTTCAGCCTGCTAAAAGCCAGAAGGCTTACTGGGAGTGAGTGTGTAGGCTCCTACAACTGCTCATACCCATCATTCACTCTTGTCAATATGTGCAATGTGGTAAATGCTTTGTAAAGTTTGGGAAAAAAAAAAAGCCCCCACTACTTTAAATGCTGTCTTGAAATAAAAAACAGGACTTGATTAAAAAGCAGTGTTCAACACAGTATTATGGTATTATAGCCCAGTTTGGGGGAGAGGGCTAGAAACTGTGGCACAGTAAATATTATATTTCCAAAAGGCTTAAAACTACCCTCTAAGATCAACATTGTAAATTGTAAACACATTATCAGTATAGCTTATGCAAAATAATGATTTGCAATGCCAGCACAAATGCTCATATTTGTATTTATTGAACGGTGTGCGTGTCTTTTTACAGTTTGCTAACTTACTGGTTTTTAATCTTCTATACGGGCATTTAAGAGGAAGACCCTCATATTCTGTTAGTAGCGTTATGTCTGCTATTCTGCACAGCAAGTGTGAAATAGTGGGCTTACTTAATGTGGACCTCGGATGCAGCTTCCATTAAGTCGCCATCTACATTCCAAGGAAATCCATTTTCTGGAACAGTTGCAAGGTTCCCACCCTCCTCCTGCTGGTTGTATCCATTGCTTTTACCCCTTGGATGGATTTTTACTTCTTCAATGGTGTAAGTCTCCACAAAGGGAAAATTGAACTAAATAGAACAAATGCAAATAATAGTGATGCCTTGTTGTGTCCCTTATTACAAATAAGTTTCACCATCATACTGACATTTTTTATTGTTTTGAAACTCTGACAAGATAGCCCAGGTTTTCTGGGAAAAAAAAAATGCCCCTTTTCAGAAGCTTTTTAGGTCCAACCAACTCTGCTGTATGACAGACAGTTTATACTTGTGAAGAATTTCCAACAATAACAATGCTATAATTTCCATTTAACGATAGACTTTTCAATTGATCCCACTGACTTCATTGTTACCTTGTTTAGCTAATGTGAAACAAATCTGAGCATTAAGTTTCACACTTGGAATTTAATTCAAAAGAACCTAAATCCAAACTTATAGACAGTACATAAGAGAAAGGAAAAAGGCAATCAATTACGATTTCCTAGGTCTTCACCTGCTATTTTAACAAATGGACACAAGGGACAAAATAGTTGTTATTAACCATTCTAGAACATCACTGGGTGATGTTCAAGTTGCATTTTTTTCTTCTTTGCCAAAGGAAATTATTGGAGGTTGAGGAAACAATGAATCCTCAATTATATCTGTATAGAACCTTCTTCCAAGTAGGATGAGGTGCAAAGACAAGAAGGGTTAGGACTTGAATATCTGGGGTAGGGAACAGACACGATTTAGCCCCTCATAGCTGTTCTTGGTAACTCACAGAAATGCATAGCCGATGAAATGGGTGGTCATGCAGTCGCTTCTCTAAGGATGAGGCAGGCACTGAAAGCTTTATACCCAGTGCTGGAAATCTAATATAGTCATGACTCAAATAGCCTCACTGAGATCCAGGCTGGTCAGAGTTGCTTGGAGCTGAGGTGACCATGGATTCCACTGTGTGACTCACTTTATTGTACAGTTTAAGCTATAATATCTCCTGAGCCTTTGTTCTTTGTATGTAAACTAAGGGTTTGGGGAGGGGGAGACTGGCCCTTAATTTGTTTTAAACAACTTATACAACTTTGTGCTTCCTTGAGGTGTATATGCAGAAAGGGGAGGGGAGACTATGTTTATTAAGGGATAATTCCCTAGCCGTTCTAAAAATATGAAATGATTACTGATTAGTAACTGTATTCCTAATAAAATTATTTGGCTATCTTAATTACTTTGAAGAACTCAATTGCAAAAAGGTTCAACATAAATTGTGTCCCCCATCCAAGAATTCATATGCTGAAGTCCTAATCTTGAGTGCCTTTCAGAACACAACTGTTTTTGAAAATATGGTTTCACACAACTACATGAAACATAGATCTAATCCAACATGACTTGTGTCCTTGTGAGTGGTGGAAGTTTAAATTAATTGAAAAATTCAAGGGATTCATGTGTCCCAAGGGACAGCTACATGAAAATACAGTTAGAGAAGAACCATGCTCCAAAGAGACAGTGGCCTCATGAAAAAGTAAACCAGCTGATAGCTTCCTCAAGTTTTAGCACTGAAAGGGTGAGAAAATGGGTTAACAACGCCCATGTAGTACATATTGAGGAAATGGGATGCTGTCCTTGGTAAAGAGTTAAGTGGAGGAGAAATCAGGTATTTTAAGAAAGCTCAACAAAAATTGCAAAATAAAAGAAAAAGACAAATAAACTGAAGCTATAGAAGTGAAAAGAAGTAAGGTTTAAATTCAGACGAGGGAGAAATATAAAAATGAGAACTAACAGAAGCAGCTGAGGTAATGTTGTGAGGAGATGGGGAGGGGGTTTCAGAGAAACTTCAGTATGGGGAGAGTGCAGAAGGCGGAAAGTCAAGGTCAGCCATGGGTCTGTTGGACTGGGAGGCCTGTGGGGGGGCACACATACAAACTTCCCAGCACAGGGGAAGCCCAGGGGTCCTACAGATCTGACAACCCTTGAAGAGTGTGTGCTTACACAGCAAGCAATTGAAATAATGAGAACAAAGAGAATACCCAGGAGATGGGATCCACAGAAGGAAGAGTTCTTTTAAAAGTTTTAAAGTCACTTGCCAAAGGTGGCCACAGAGAACAAGAAATGTTGGGAGACGAGTCAGCAAGAGGGCACAGTTGAAAAAGCCCTGAAGGGTAGTTTTATCCTCCATTTTATTGAGTTGGGAGTCACTATAAAAATAGTGAGGTGTTCGTCAATGTGTTCTACAACTGTTCACAAATATTGACATTCCAGCCATGAAAATGTGGCTCAGAGAATGAAATGCTAAAACAATTTGCAATTTGTGTCCTTCCCACATACTAGCACTGCTGCGGATTCATTATCACACAGCAGAGAATCCTACTGTAAATAACATATATGTAGTATTTTTCACATGGCAAAGTTTTTTAAAAAATGCATTACATACTATCATATTTCCATATTTGCTTATAATTTATAGAAGTTATTATCTGAATTACATATGATTATAAACACCAGATAAATGTAATTCTTTACTGTAGTGTGAAATTATGAGGCAAATATGGGGGATCTGGAGGGCTGGAGAGATGGCTCAGCTGTTAAGGGTGCTTGCTGCCCTTCCAGAGGACCCAAGTTTGGTTCCCAGTACAAATGTCAGACAACTCACAACCACCTGACTCTAACACAAACCCTCTTGTGGCTTCTAAAGGCAGAAACAGACACACAGTCTCTCTCTCTCTCTCTCTCTCTCCCCCCCCCTTCCTCCCTCGCTCCCTCCCAAGTTGCTAGAGTGTGTGATCAACAGTCAGCCTCTGATGGTTAGCTGGATTTACTGCCCTCCTCCTCCCATTTGTCCTCTCCTGACTCTATCCAAGCACCATTTATAACATTAAGAACGTGTCCATCTACAGGGTTTTCCAGCCACACCTGTGTATTTCAAGACTAACAGCTGGGGCATAGTGCAAGCCCAAGAATATAGCTCATCATAGGTACTATTTCTCTTTTAGTCTAACCACTTAAGGAGAAGTATCTCTACATACGTTTTGAATAACATCTATAAAATGGGTAAGCACATATCTGCAAATCTATTGCAATCCATGAATATGAAGCAGGTGGTAAACAAATGTCAGTAAAATCTTAGCATCACAAGTTTAGAACCTGCTGCTGTAAAACGAAAAAAGATAGAACTCTCAGATTTCACTACTTTTCACTCTGAAGAACAGCTTGTGCGTGTGTAATTGTACCCCTAACTTCCTTCACTTTCCAATGTAATACTAGAATTTTGGTTTTTCTTTGCACAATGGAAAAAAGTATAACCCATATGTCAAAAGGAGGAAATGGCACACACATTTCAAACTTTAAATGAGAGGCTGGGGGAAAAGGGATTAATGTAGGCAGAAGAAAAAAAAAAAGATTTTTCATGAGGCAAGACCTGATGTTACTCTCTGATGCCTCTTTCTCTCCATGATTTTGAACCTTGCAAAAACATAACAAAAAGAAATGGCTGTACCTGATTCTTTATACTGGAGTATCTCTTCAGGTGCTTTACAAATTCTGGTCGAGTAGTGTTCCGTACAACTATGAGAGCCATGCTTCCATTATTTAATCTGAAATTAAACATTTGTATTCAAGAATTAAGAAGTTTATCACAGACTGTGTCTGAAACCACCCCCATATCATTTTGGCTCACAAACATAGTATTCACCAGAGGATACTGATCAATATCAAAAAAAATCATCATGTTGAACTGACCTAAAATGTTTAAACTACACTTTGCTGTGCTCTTGTTGAAGTGAGAGAATCTTTCAAACTAGTTTTATTAATCCCTAGGGTTTCTTCTCAGCAAAACCTGACTGCAGGGCTCTTCGAAAATCAAACCTTCACACACCTTAATCACATCAAGGAGTAATATTAAATCTGCCACAATTATTTAAGAGTTCTGAACATGAAGCTAAGGATGCATTTTGAAAAGTGTAGGGTGACATAGTGTACATCTGCAAATGGTCTGAGATAACCTGCAGCTAGATGTTTTTCTAAAATCGAAACTGTTTATTTACGGGCAGAAGGTCTATGTGACACAGAAGACAAGTTGACATGCCCTGGATAGAGGAGGTGGAGGGAACAACAGCTACCGCATATGTTCAACTAAACGACAGAGCATTTTAATCTTGATTGATTTCAGTGCAAACGCAAAGTTGTCCCAAGTATACCAATGATATTAAAAGGAGCCTTTAAATCTATGGAGGCTCAAGTAGAGCTGTGAGGACCCTTAGAGGTCACCTCATCTTCTAGCCGTTCTACGTAAGGATGGACCACTCCCAATGGAAGGCATATAGTGGCAAACAAAAGAATCACTAGCAGCAAAGCTCTTATCTTCAGATAAGGGCCCAATACCCCCACTATCCACCATGTTTTCTATTCCATCTGGAAGCAAACAGCACCGGAGTGCTCATGGCATTGTCTTTATATATCATTTTTCTTAGTGGTATGGTTTTATAAACACTATCCCTTCTCATTTGTTCTACATGTTTGCGTTTGGAAGAGAACTACTTCTAGATTCAAAATGGATATTTGCTTCCAAGAATGTGCAAATAAAAGAGAATACCTCTAATTCTGTGAAGATATAAAAGGCCTCACTGCTTATTTCATTAAAATGTAGCCAAGAGACTCCTATGCATCATTGTTCACACTGAGTGAACCAAAATGTCTCCCTGACTGAAAGCATCAACATAACCCAGATCCCCTGCCAGAGAAGTGCGTCCTTTTAACTACTGAGCCATCTCTCCAGCTTTCAGATTAAGGACTTGCTTGTAGTAGAACTGGAGAGCAGAGACATTCACAAGAAACCCCAATGTTTGGTATACTATTCTCAACAAGCAGTGAGGTGAAAGCAAGCAAAGAGGCACAACACAAAGTTATGTCAAGACCCAAGGAGTACTTTAGCCAGAGGGTTAGTAAAATGCCAGTGACTATATGGCAGTTTTTTTACAGTTCAAAACTGTTCACACTCTACTGTGCGGACAAATCCTTTAGGAAGATTTAATATCATACAAAGAGAAACTACCTTGTTTACCCATATTTCTCTGTAGCAGGAATCTTAGAAGGTCTTATTAATAAAATCAAACCTGTAGCCATGTATTGGGGTGAAGCTGGAAGATCAGAGAACCAGAACAAGCCACAGCTAACCTCACCCGGCCAACTTCTCAGCTGATCTTATTTCCTCAGACTGGAGGCTTCTCAGTCCTCATTCAGAATGGGTCTCAGCTGAACTGCTGCTAGAAGCCTGAAAGCTTAACCAGCCAAATGCTTAACCAGGCCAAATGCTTAACAAGTCACAAGCTTAACCAGGCCAAATGCTTAACCAGCCAAATGCTTCTAGTTCCTGTTCCTTACGCCTTATATATCTTTCTGCTTTCTACCATCACTCCCCAGGATTAAAGGCTCGCTTTCTGGGATTAAAGGCGTGAGTCACCATGCTTGGCTATATCCTTGAACACATGGATTTCTGCCTAACTCTGCCTCCCAAGTGCTGGGATTAAAGGCATGTGCTACCATTGCCTATCCTCTATGTTCAATATTGTGGCTGTTCTGTCTCTGACCTCAGATAAGTTTATTAGGGTGCACAATACTTTGGGGAACACAATACCACCACATTTCTCATTCTTTTCCAAAAGTAATACTTTATTAATTCTTTGAAAAGTTCATATATTTTGATAATATTAACCCCCATTTGTTCCCCTAATTCCACCCAGATCCACTCCCTATATTCTCACCCATTCCCAACTTCATGTTATCTTTGGTCTCCCAATAATACACTGACTCTATTTTGTATTGATCAACTCATGAATGTAGGGGCCATGCACATGATCAACTACCAGTGGCCACATCCTTAAAGAAAACTGGTTCTTCCTTCTCTCAGAAACCATTGACAGTTCTTCACCTCATCAGCTAGAGGTGTGGGCACGATCCCCTCCCTGTACCATGCTAGAGCATTGACTGGCTGAATCTTACACAGATCCTGTTCAGGCAACCACAGCTGCTGTTGAATGCATCAGTACTGTCTTGCACAGAAGACACCATTTTACTACAGTCCTCCTCTGACCTCGGGCTCTTACAGTCTCTCCACCCCTCTTCCATAATGGTCCTTGAGCTTTGGTGGGGATCAGGAGGATGATATGGATGCCCCATTTGTAGCTGAGCACTCCATTCACTGACATTTGTCCTCTGCACTTTTATCAGAGAAGACATGTTTAACACATTTCTAGATAGCAAATAGTTAAAGTATTCCCAAAGAGAAAATTATTTATAAAACGTAAGCATTTAGCAGTCCTCGAAATACTCACCTGGTGTCAGGTGCAAAGCCCCTGGGAGCCACTGAACACAGACAGGGGATTGCCATGATGCTGATGTTCAAGAACTGCCCTTGGATGGTTTGCCATTGACCACTATGGTCTAAAGGAAATGGAAGTAGATAGTTACTTTCTCTCCCCCGTCACTAGCGCAAGGTAGGGCTTACAGCGCATTCTTTCTGACTCACCAGATTCTGGAGATTGTTCTGTATTTCTAGAAGTAACAGAAACAAAAATATGTCATACATATGCAAAGATAGCATCTACTAAACATGAAGAGACTAGAGAACCCATAATTGTATATGTAAAACATTCCTTAATAGATTATCACTTAAGGTATAAATGTATTATAAGGAACAATTTTCATTTCTTAATGACCAGAACTCTTCCTCAATGTTCCTTTAATATTTAAATTCCATGCTATTCCAAAAATTCTCATAAAGACCAAAACTGTGTGTTTGAGGCTTGTGGCTGTACCTAAAGTCTGGATCCTGGCAGGCACTCAAATAAATGTTAGATGGATAGATTGGTGGATCACTATCTGTCCGTCTGTCAGTCTGAAGGGATGATTGCTTCTGAAGACAGGTGATAAACTCTGTTTACTAGAAGATGTAGGAGTATATGATTCTATATTCTTCATTAGTATTTGAGAAAAAGCTAAAAAGCACAAGTCTAATAAACTGCTTATATCAAAGTAGTTTATTCTTTGAAGAGAAATAAAGAGGTGCAGTGGTTAAGAACACTGACTGCTCTTGCAGAGGGCCCACATTCAGTTCCTATCACCACATGGCAGCTCACAATTATCTGTAACTTCAGTTTCAGAGGATCTGACACCTCTTCTGGTCTGGGAACCAGATATGTATATGGTACATACATGCAGGCAAATCATTTGTACATTTTTTATTCAAAATAAAAATGAGTAACTATATCAACATTACACAGAGCTTTTATTTACCTTTCTTGTTCATCCTGAGAGCAACCAGCTGGTAAAAATGATATTTTGCAATCCTCTGGCCTAAATAATGAAATTCATAATGAATAGTCATTGATGTTAGGATACAGAATTTTTGCCTTAAGAAAAGCACTTACTGAAGTTTGGCCAACGCTTTGAGTACAGCAAAGTCTCTCCGCCGACTCGGGGACATCCATCGGTATTTCTCTGCCAGAGCCAAAGTCCTTCCACCAAAGCCGAACATGGCCGAGAACCCAAAGCGAAGAAGCTTGCCAGCAGAGCTAAATGTGCAGACATCTACTGTCTGTATGTGACCTTGGATGGTGTATTCAGTCCACCAGTGAGTGGTGATAGCAGCAGACAGTAGAGAGAATGTTTATTTACTTAAGGAATATTGCCAGGTACCAAACGTCATAGCTACTACCCTTGCTTTCTCTTCATCTGTCTTTACTATAACAACTGTAAATGCCACTTTCAACTTTTCCAGGTGATGAGCAAAGAAACTCATATTAGTAAATCTTATAGCCTTGCATGTGATGCCAAAGTAGATGTACCAGGAAAACAGAGTTAATATTAGTTTTGTATTGCATTTATCTGAACTTGAATGCTATCACACGTGAGTATGCCCTGGTAGTTTTCCTATAATATGATTTTAGTCCTGAAGTACTGGTGCAAGCCAACAATAGTGCAGATTACATATACAAATGTATGCATGGACTTTTTCCATTGTGTTTTAAAACTGATTTTAAAAACCATTACTATATTTTTCCCATCAAGATTATAGTCAAACTTCGTTTATTGCTCTTTTCAAAGCAAGTAGTTGAAATGAAAGGCAATTTAACTAGAAGATGACTTGCCTTTGAGCTTTAGTCAAACATTTCTATGCTTAGAGACAGAGAACTTACCATTCCTAGATAAGACTGACAGAAACACAATAGTTACTTATGTGAACAAAAACTTCCTTATTCCACCTGGACCTCTCTAGAAGAATTCTTACCCATTATTATGTGCATAGTTGCAGTCACTACGTGAGAAATTCCACAAAGAGAATGTGCCAGTACATTCGTAGATCCTGCCAAAACAATTTTAAAATACATATCAGTAGAGTCTGTGTTTTAAATTAACATGTGCTCTTATTAGACATAACCATAACCATGTATGTTCAGATGAAAATTAATGGAAGTTTATGACAGAAAAATTGATTAAAAACATTAGAAATACAGCTTTCCATTCACAGCACAGATAAATGTCAAATGTTTGCAGAACTGTCAAACTTCTATGTGGTGGTATTGTGTTCCCCAAAATATTGTGCACCCTAATAAACTTATCTGGGATCAGAGACAGAACAGCCACTAGATACAAAGACTAGAAAATGGTGGCACTCACACCTTTAATTCTAGCACTCCAGAGGTAGAAATCCCTCTGGATCTCTGTGAGTTCAAGGCCACATTGGAAACAGCCAGGCATGGTGACACATGCCTTTAATCCCAGAAAGCGAGCCTTTAATCCCAGGGAGTGATGGTAGAAAGCAGAAAGGTATATAAAGCGTGAGGACCAGAAACTAGAAGCATTTCGCTGGTTAAGCTTTCAGGCTTCTAGCAGCACAGTTCAGCTGAGACCCATTCTGGATGAGGACTCAGAGGCTTCCAGTCTGAGGAAACAAGATCAGCTGAGAAGTTGGCCAGGTGAGGTTAGCTGTGGCTTGTTCTCTCTGATCTTCCAGTGTTCACCCCAATAACTCAGGTTTCATTTCATTAATAAGATCCATTTAAGATTCCTACTACACTTCTAAATGATTTAAAAGTTAGAAAAACTTCTCCCCTTGCCCCTCGACACCTGCAGCTGGTGGGGTACCTGACCCAACCCTTCACCAGCTACAGCATTCAGGAGAATGGGTCCTCTGCCTCATATGGGCAGTACAGTAGAGTAGACAGGGGTACAGGTAAGCCAGCCCTGAGGACCTGAGAGGGGCATAGCCAGTATAGCCAGCCTCCCTTGTCTTCAGTGTGGTGATGGGAAGGAGGGAAAGATGCCCTCCCCTCTTGCCCCTACCACCTTTAGTTGGTGAAGGAGCTGAATCCTTTACCAGATGCTACACTCAGGAAAGCACGCCCTGCGTCGTCTGGACAGCACAGCAGAACTGACCCTATTGGGGAGGGCACAGGAAGCCAATCCTGAGAACGTGAGCATGGGAGACCTAACCCCACCCCTCATCTGCCATATGGTGGCATGGGTTGGGGGAGAGATGCCCATCAAGGCCTGAGGCAGGAGGGAGAGCTGGCCCTGAGGTTAGAAGAGCAGGAGAGCTGCTCCTGCCCTCCACCAGCTGCAACACTCAAGAGAGCAGGCCCTGTACCTCACCTGGACAGCACAATAAAGCTGAGCCTGCTGGTGGGGGTGTGAGTGAGCCAGTCCCAATGTTGTGAACATGGAAGAACTGTCCCCATTACTCAACTGTCACATGGCAACACGAGCAGGGAAGAGATGTTCCTCCCCACTGCACTACCCAGCCCTTCAACACCTAAGGCAGGTGGGAGAGCTGGCCCTGAGGTCATAAGACCAGGTGAGCTGCTCCTGCCCCTCATCAGCTGCAGCACTCAGGAGCAGCCCCTACACCTCACCTGGGCAACACAGTAGAGCTGTCCTTCAAGGTGTAAGTGTGGGAGAACCGATCCTGAGGACACGAAAGCAAGAGAAATAGCCCCCCCCCCCCCCCCCCCACACACACACACTTGATCTTTGTTGCAAATGGCGAACTATCCGGGCAATTCTGGAAACCTTACCCTGGTGACGAGGACATGGGAGAGCTGACAGGCTGACCAACCCTGAAACTACCCAGGCCCAGAACCAGAGTTATATGTTGGCCCACCCCAACATCCATCCCATCTGTGAACTCCTGGATCACGGGGTGGGGTGGGGATGGGGAGTGGGCCCTGCAGACCCAGGACTGCAAAATCTCCATGACACAGGGCAGCAATGGGATGTCCAGGAAGTATTCCAGTGAGGGCCCAGTGTCAGTGGTGTAGCAGAGACCAGGGGCCTCAAACCAGACCAATAATTCTTTGTGATGAACACCTACGTGTAAAAATCTATGGATAAAGGGATTTACTGTGTGACTTACTGTACCACACTATAGCTTCCATGACAAGATTATCCCTTTATTACTTATTTCCCCCTTTCTTCTCTTAAATTTTATTTTGTTTTATTTTTTGGGAGGTGGGGGTGGGTGGGTGATATCAAGACACATGATGTGGAGACATGATGTGAAAGATACAAAGAATAAATAAAAGTAAAGTTAAATAAATAAAAGTTAGAAAATACCACAAAATATTAGAAAATGGGCTGGAGCCCAGTGATACAGTGCTTATAAGGCTAGCATATGTAAGGCCTCTCTCAGGTACCACAAATTAGAGAATACTTTATTGACTCATAGCTATTTTGATCATGATATTTATATTCTCCCTTCAAAATTACAATTATATAGAGGCTTATTCCATCCAACTTTAATGAATAAGCCTTTAGCTTCTATACAAAAATGGGCACTAACAGCAGAAGAATGTCTGTGTATTGAGCAAAGACAAATGCATAGATAAATAAATAAGAAAAATTTAGTCAATAATGAAAAAATACCTTATCATTTTAAACTCTGACAGGCATGTTCAAAATACATTCTGTGAATCTTAGAGGTAAAACTCTCACTTCAAATGGGTTTCCTTTCTACATCTGAGAGGAAAACTGTCCCATGTGAAGAGAATACTTAACTTGATTATTGCCATCTAAAAATGTGTATACAAGATACAATTTCTGATTTTCATAACCATTGGGCTAATCTAAATACTCTAGGATTCTGCCATCTACTCACTGAAAGGAAAAGCTCCCTAGTGAAGATCCTGTGATATTTATATGTGACCAACATCATACAGGCTTGCTTCCAAAGGGGGAAGTAACCACTCCTCCTCCCAAGGCCAGTAAAAACATTGGAATGTATGGGAAGAGGGTAAATTGGGCAATCCCCTGGATTTGGCTAGCCAGGGGCATTTCTGTGACCATGACCAAGCACTTCAGTAGTGTCACTGGCAACTGTCCTTTGATATTCAGTTGCAGAAGCTGAAACATCTCAGCTGCTGCTACTGTCAACTAAGATATCATTAAAATAAGCATTACATAACTAAACATTGAACAATAAGCACATTTTAATAACTAATGACAAATAAGCATAATTAAACCGAAACTCTAGCCATAACAATACAATGCCACCAAAGCTCACCTCACTAACTGCTAAAGTCATTCCAACTGATTTACCAGAAACAAGCTATGCTCTGACTCTAATTACTTAAAATATGACAATATGACTGTTTACTGAAAGGTACCCATTATGAACAGCACACAGATATCAAAATCATCCTAGTTTTAGTCAGAACAGTTACTCATTAGAACTAGATAAAGAAATTGGAAAAGAAGGAGTTAAATTGTCATTGGTGCAAATAACACGATCATTTAGAAAACCCCAAAGACTTCAGTAAAGTTGCAGAATACAAAATTAATATGTACGTATAATGTACATATTAATACAATCTCTATGAAAATTTACATAGAGCTTACACCCTAACTTCAAAATCTACTATAAAGCCCTAGTCATTGAAACAGCATGCTGCTGGCATTAAAAATAGGTATATATATAATCAACAGAATATAAGACCAAGACCCTAAATGGATAACTCTAGCACTTATGGTGAACTGATATTCCATAAATGTACAAAAATAAAACAACAAAAGGAAGTTATAGTCATCAAAACTAGACACTGGATGTCCACATGCAGGAGAGTGAAATCAGACTCTCACATAACTTGTACCCAAACCCAACTGACAATGGATTAGATACTGCCAGACCATTAGTGAGAGCCAAGAGAGCGGGAGAGTGCAAAGCTATTGTTGTTCTAATTCCCATCTGCTGCAGGTAGAAGCCTCTCTGATGATGGCTGAATAAGGCACTATCTATGAGTTCATAATAGTTATGTTAAACTATGGACTTTTAAAATTATGTCCTTGCTGTGGGATGTCTTTCTGTGTGCTGTGAATATGTGTTGCTTCCATTGGTTAATAAATAAAGCTGCATTGGCCTATGTCAGGACAGAATGGAGCCAAGCAGGAAATCCAAGAGAGATAGAGCGAGAATGGTGGAGTCAGGGCAGATGCTGCCAGCGGCTGCCAAGAGAAGTAGGATGTGAGAGAGCAGGTAATGCCATGAAGCCATGGGGCAAAACATAGATTAATAGGAACGGGTTAAGTTGTAAGAGCTAGCTAGCAAGAAGCCTGAGCCATAGGCCATACAGTTTGTAATTAATATAAGCCTCTGTGTGTTTACTTGGGATTGAGCAGCTGTGGGACTGGGTGGGACACATGAAAACTTACATCTATATTTGGTGCCCAACATGGGGCATGAGTTTCCACCTACAACCTGAGAGAACTTAAAAAGAGATCCTAGAACAGAGGTAAGAGCAGCTTCCTAGTTCATGTCTCTCATTACTGACCATGGTACAGAGGCAGGTAACAGAAAGTCTACAAACTCATGGAAACTGAACAGCTCTCTATAGAATGACTACTGTGTCAAGAAAGAAATAAGAAAAAAATTAAAGACTTCCTAGAATTCAATGAAAATCAATGCACATCATACCCAAATTTATGGGATGCTATGAAAGCAGTACTAAGAGGAAAACTCATAGCATTAAGTGCCTGCATAAGGAAATTGTCGCGATCTCATACTAGCAACTTAACAGCATGCCTGAAAGCTCTAGAACAAAAAGAAGCAAATACACCCAAGAGGAGTAGATGGCAGGAAATAATCCAACTGAGGGCTAAAATCAATAAAATAGAAACAAAGTGAACAGTACAAAGAATCAATAAAGCAAAGAGATGGTTCTTTGAGAAAATCAACAGGATAGACAAACCCTTATTCAAACCTAAAAGACACAAAGATAATATCCAAATCAACAAAATCAGAAACAAAAAGAGGGATATAACAGCAGACACTGAGGAAATTCAGAGAATCATTAGGTCATACTTCAAAAACCTGTACTCCACCGGATTGGAAAAATCTAAAAGAAATGGGCAAATTCCTTGATAGATACCACTTATTAAAGTTAAATCAAGGTCAGATAAACAGTTTAAATAGATTTATAACCCCTAAAGAAAGAGAAGAAGTCAATAAAAGTTTCCCAACCAAATAAAAGCCCAGGGCCAGATAGTTTTAGCACAGAATTCTACCAGACTTTCAAAGAAGAACTAATACCAATACTCCTCAAATTATTCCACAAAATAGAAACAGAAGGAGCATTGCCAAATTCATTGTGTGAGGCCACAGTCAGCCTGATACCCAAACCACACCAAGATTCAACAAAAAAAGAGAATTACAGACTAATTTCCCTCATGAATATTGATGCAAAAATACTCAATAAAATACTGGCAAACCAATTTTGAGAACACATCAAAAGATCATCCACCATGATCATCCCAGAGATGCAGGGATGGTTCAAGATATGAAAATCTGTCAATGTAATCTACCATATAAACAATCTGAAAGAAAAAAACCTCACATGATTATCTCATTTAGATGCTGAAAAAGCCTTTGACAAAATCCTACACCCCTTCATAATAAAAGTCTTAGGGAGATCAGGGATGCAAGGAACATAACTAAACATAATAAAGGCAATTTACTGCAAGCCTAGAGCCAACATCCAATTAAATGGAGAAAAACTCAAAACAATTCCACCAAAATAAGAAACAAGACAAGGTTGTCCACTCTCTCCATATCTATTCAATATAGTACTTGAAGTTCTAGCTAGAGCAATAATGGAGATCAAGAGGATATAAACTAAAAAAAAAAAAAAGTATTGCTATTCACAGATAATATGATAGTATATATAAGCAACTCCAAAAATTCTACCAGGGAACTCCTACAGCTTATAAATCCCTTCAGCAAAGTGGCAGGGTACAAGATCAACTCAAAAAATTCAGTAGCTCCCCTATATGCAAACAACAATCATGCTGTGAAAGAAACCATGGAAACAATAGCCACAAATAATATAAAATATTTTGGGATAACTCTAACTAAGCAAGTAAAAGACCTCTATTGCAATAACTTCAAGCCTTTGAAGAAAGAAATTGAATAATATATCAGAAAATGTAAAGATCTCCCATGCTCATGGATCAGTAAGATTAACATAGTAAAAAATGGCTATTTTACCAAAAGCAATCTACAGATTCAATGTAATCCCCATCAAAATCTCAACACAATTCTTTGCAGACCTTAAAAGGACAATACTAAACTTCATATGGAAAAACAAAAAAAACCCAGGATAGCTAAAACAATAATGTACAATAAAGGAACTTCCAAGGGTATCACCATCTCAATTGCAAGCTGTACTACAGAGCAATAGCAATAAAAACTGCATAGAATTGGCATAGAAACAGACAGGTTGGTCAGTGGAATTAAATTGAAGATCCAGATATAAATCCACTTACTTAAGGACACTTGATTTTTGACAAAAAGCCAGAAATACACAATGGACAAAAGAAAGCATCTTCAACAAATGGTGCTGGTCTAACTAGATGTTGATATGTAGAAGAATGTATATAAATCCATATCTATCACCCTGCACAAAACTCAAATCCAAGTGAATCAAAGACCTCAACACAAAACCAGACACACTGAACTTGACAGAAGTGAAAGTGGGGAATAGCCTTCAACATATTGGCACAAGAGACAAGTTCTTGAACAGAACACCAAAAGCGCAATCCCTAAGATTGACAATGAATAATGGGAACTCATGAAATTAACAAACTTCTGTAAGGCAAAGGACAAAATGGTAGCTTATAGAATGGGAAAAGATTTTCACCAACCCCACTTTTGACAGAGGGCTAATATCCAAAATATATAAAGAACTCAAGAAACAAGACATCAACAAACTAAATAATCCAATTTTAAAAATGGGTACAGATCTAAACAGAGAATTCTCAACAGAGGAATATCAAATGGCCTAGAAGCACTTAAAGAAATGTTCAACATCCTTAGCCATTAGGGAAGCACAAATCAAAATGACTCTGAGATTACATCTTATACCAGCGGAATCAATAAAATAAATAACGCAAGTGACAGCTCATGCTGGTGAGGATATGGAGCAAGTGGAACACTCTATCATTGCTGGTGGAAGTAAAACTTGTACAGCTATTATGGAAATATATAGAGAGATTCCTCAGAAAATTGGGAATCAATCTACCTCAAGACCCAGCTATACCACTCCTGGACATATACCCAAAGGAGGCTGTATCCTTCCTCAAGGACATTTGCTCAATTATGTTCATGGGAGCTTTATTTGTAATAGCTAGAAATTGGATACAACCTAGATGTCCCTCAACCAAGGATTGAATACAGAAAATGTGGTACATTTACACAATAAAGTATTACTCAGCTATTTAAAATAAAAACAATGTGGAATTTGTAGGCAAATGGATGAAACTAGAAAAAGAAGTCATCCTGAGTGAAGTAACCCAGACCCAAAAAGACAAACATGGTATGTACTCACTTATAAGTGGATATTAGCTTAAAGTGAAGAATAACCATGCTACACTCCACAGACCCATAGAGGCATAAGTTACAAGAAGGGCCCAAGTGGGGAAATAGAATAGATTTTGTAGGTAGACTGAGGACAAGTGGGGATGGGAGCAGGATGAATTAGGTGGTGAGGGGGAGAGTACTGGGAGAGACAACTGGAATTGGGTGGCATTTCAGAGGTGAAATAGAAACCTAGTGCAACGGAAACTCCCAGGAATCCATGAGGGTAATCCTAGCACACACTTCTAGTAATGTGGACATGGAACCTGAACTGTCCATCTTCTGTAACCAGGCAAGGCTTCCAGTGGTGGGATTGGGACACCAACCTTCTACCTACAATTAGTCATGCCTGCAAGATGAGCTGGTGTAAAAGTGGCGAGAAACTTGTTGAGGTGGCCAATCAATGACTGGTCCAAGTTAAGACTCATGCCACAAGAGGAAGCCTGTGCCAAACACTGCCTGGATGATCAGTAACCAGAGTCTGGATAGCCCAGAGATCAAGGATGAGAACCAAGCATGATAAAAAAAAAATGTCGATAAAATGATTCCTAGTGATACTCGTAGGCTGGAGCCGAACATAATCATCATGAGAGAGGCTTCACCCAGCAACTGATGGGAGCAGATGCAGAGACCCACAGCTAGATATTAGGTGGAGCGTGGGGAATCCCGCGGAAGAGGGAGAGGAAGGATTGTAGGAGCCAGAGGGTTTAAGACACCACAAGAAAACGGCCCACAGAATCAACCAATCAGGGCTCATAGTGGCTCACAGAGACTGAAGCAACAATCAGAGAGCCTGTGTGGATCTTACCAGGTCCTCTGCATCTATGTGCTGGTTGTGTAGCTTGGTGTTCTTGTGGGACTCCTAACAGCAGGAGCAGGGACTGTCTCCAACTCTTTCGCTTGGTTTTGGGACCCTTTTTCTCCTATTGGGTTTCTTCTTCCAGCCTTAATATGATGGAATGTGCCTAGTTTTATTATAGCTTGACATGCCATGTTTGGTTGATATCCCTGGCAGGCCTGCCCTTTTCTGAAGGGAAAGGAGGAGGAATGGATCTGAGGAAGAGGGTGCGTGTGTGTGGCAGGGGACTAACAGGAAAGGAGTGAGGGGAAACTGTGGTTAGGATGCAATATATGAGAGGAGAAGAAGTGAAATAATGAAAGAGAGAGAGAGAGAGAGAGGGAGGGAGGGAGGGAGGGAGAGAGAGAGAGAGAGAGAGAGAGAGAGAGAGAGAGAGAGAGAGAGAGAGAGAGAGAGAAGGAAATAAGGAAGGAAGGAAGGGAGGGAGGAAGGAAGGAAGGAAGGAAGGAAGGAAGGAAGGAAGGAAGGAAGGAAGGAAGAAGACAAATTTCAACCAAAGCTACCTAAGATGTAGAGAAAAAGAAACCCTATTTACCATTGGTAAGAATGTAAACTGGCATAGCCACTTGGGAAATCAATATGGAAGCTTTCCAACAAACCTAAAATAGCACTACCATATGACCCAGATATATAAGCCTAGGTGTATTCTGGAAGTACTCTAAGTTAACTACCACAGGGATACTTGCACATCCATGTTTACTGTGGCACTATGCACAATAACCAAAATGATCAATCAGTCTATATAGCCCCAACAAATGAATGGGTAAAGAGGATGTGGAATACAGACACAGTGGAGGTTATTTAGCCAGAAGAATGAAATTCTGTAACGTGTGTTCTCTTGCACACACACACACACACACACACACACACACACACACACACTGCATGAGAGCAGAAATTAGAGAGTAGTATTGTGACTAACATGATGAGGAGACTTGGGAGAATAATGAAAGCTGCATGTCAAAGACACACCTACAATTCCATGCTCATGCACCACTCTTCACAATAGCCAAGATTTAGGATCAGCCTCTATGCCCAATATGAATGCATAAAGAAAGATGTGATATATATTTATAAAAGAATGCAACCTTGTAAAAGAACATAGCCTGGTGATTTGTGACTATGTGGACAAATGTGTAGGATATTATGTCAGATAAAATAAGACAGGGACAGAGAAACAAACACTGTAAAATTCTCACTTAATGTGGAATCTGAAAAAAAGAAAAAAAAAAACTGAACTCACAGAAGCAGGGAGCAGGTAACAGTGGTGGAGGGATGGGAAGTGTAGGGCCATGCTGGTCAAGGAGACAAAGTCCATGTCAGAATATCAAGAGTTCTGTTGTAAAACATGGTGACTACAATTCACATTTAACATGCTTGAAAATTGCTAAGAGTAGAATTCATTTTCTCACATAAGAAAATGATAACTATGTGAGGGAGTGAATATGGTAATTAGTCCAATTCAGCCTTTCCACGGTGTCTATATATTCCGAAGCATGTTGTACCTATAATCATGGACAGTTTTCAGTCCTTTCAAAATGAGCGAGGAAAAGCCATTTAAATCAATTATGATAGAAATAAATTAACTTAAGAAAAACCTGTTTCTCAAGCCTCACATTAGATACAATGAATCAGTCTACAGTGTTTAAGATGCCCAGGTGAATTTTATAAAGGCGCAGTCTATGAATAAGTAGTAGCAACATCACCTGGTTCCTAGGTTTCACCTCCAACTTGTGATGTGAATTGAGTATGTGTGTGAGCACACAGAGTAGACCCAGGTAAATGTTTTCACAAATGCATAGGGTGATTTTTGCACTCTTAGTCTGCAAACAGGTAGTCTAGAACCCTTTACTCTGGGGACCTTTGACTAGAACTCTCCATGAACTTTTGGAGCCTACTGCCTAGGTATTGTTCATATGGTTCATGACGAATCTGAAATTATCCAGAAGGAAAACAAATCAGTTTCTTCTTGTTGCATCAGATTTAAGTAAAAGCTTTGGAAAGGAGACATACTTAGAGGGGGGTCTTTAGTAATATTGATTATAGAATTTCATAATGTCATTTCCTCCATTCCTGGGGTTGAAGAAGACTGTAAAACCATTCTTCTGGAAAGACTTTAAGATATATAAAGTAATGACGCTAGTCACAATAGCTAAGAGCATGCATCACGACTCAAGAAAAGTGAAGACAGCTCCCCATGATCTTGAAGTGTGATGAGTGCTCAAGCAATATCCTTTTGAGATGCTAGAAATCAGTTTGCTTCATGACCTGTCAAGTTCTGCAACTGTCCTCCAACACAATTTAGTTGTCATAGGAAGCATGACCAGATGTCAGAAATCATTCATCATCTACACATTAATGTGTTACCTTTAATCTTTGAACATGAGTTTTTTTAGCACTCTGAAGAAAACATAAAAGTTCATGAGAAAATACATTTGACATCATAAAATTACAGATGATATTTTTTCCTCCAGGAAATTGTACGCTATTTGAAAAGATGTCCCCACTACACTGTTCACATAAATAGCAGAAGGTAAACATTTTAATTAGCAGGAAAAGTTATTTTTCTGAACACCACCAGTAACTTTGCCCACCAGCCCCTCCCCCACACCTGCTGAAATGTGCTAAAAACAAAGAGCTGGGTTGAGGTGCAGGGGGTGGGCAGCAGTTCATGAAAGAGAAAGTGAAACCCTGCCTGGTAATGTACTAGGCAGCACCCACAGAAGCAATAAATAAATGAATAAATGAATAAATAAATAAATAAATGAAAAAAATTGTCCTTGGAAGTGCAAGCACTTCTGCAGAACAATTAACTTAATTAACCAGACAGCATGAATATTCATAAGGCTGTTAATGTCTCCTACATCCAAGCAGATAAATGTGATGTAATGACTTCCTAGTCAAGCATATCTAAAATTCTCATGAAAGCAGCACCTACATATCGCTTCTTTGCCTTAAATATCATAGAAATTAACAGTCTCTCGGCAATATCTTATTCTACCCAAATTAATTGGAAAGGATGAAATTTATTTATGCAAACTCTACAGGAATATATGATTCAGAGCCATTAGTGTGTGGATTAGGTCTTGTTTTACAACAACCGGATTGCTTTTTTATTTTTATGTCCTCTCAGGCTTCTCTCACTATCCCCCATCCCCTTCTAATCAGACTCTGTCTGTGTAGTTCCTTAGCACCAGTTCCCATAGCAACAAACACAATTCCTAATGGCCAGCAGTTCAAATACTGGCTTTCCTACATCTGATACATTGGAGTCTGAGGATAATTCAGCAGCTTAGTCTGTTGGCTCAGTGGAGTAATTTACTAAACATTCTCCCTCTGGGTGTCTCTCTCCAGGGGGCAAACGGCTTCAAAGGCAGACTCTGTCTATTCATGGGCAGCTTGGAAACTTCCTGCCTAGCTCTTGTTCCCATTCTTCATCAAAAGCCCTGACTAGGCATAGCATCCCCGTATTAAACACCCCACACATGACTTTCCCTTCCTATTAGACAGAATTAGCAAGCTGCAACTCCTATCCAACTACCAGAATTTGGCAGCCTGCTGTATCTTCAAAACAAAAAGATGACAATGTCATTCCTGGATGTAGCCACTGAATAACATGATATTTTCAAATTATAAATGGACTTTGAAATTAAGGGGAAAAAATTCCCAATGCCTCAACATTATGCATTTATAAAAATTGGTTATATAATAAAGACATAATGACCAATTTTTACCAGCAGCTCCCCTCCATGTCAAAAGCACACTTCTTAGAAGATGACCTTTCCATTTCTGAGCTATGGTGGTTAGTGAATGACCTCAGAGATCCAAGTGCTAATGAGAAGAATTGCAGCCTGGGCACATATACTGCTGGGAAGCTTCCACCAGCTACAGGCAGAACTACTAAAATGACCCTGAAGGTCAAAAAATAAAACAGCATGAAACAATGGTCCAAATTGCCTCCCCTCCCCCTTTTTGGTCAAGGTTGTTTTGTTGTCTTCTTTGAGAACATTATTGGTTTTTTTAAGTACCTTAAATTGTCAGGATATATTCTAATCTCTCTCCCCTTTTAAATTATTGGCTTTGTAAAAGACTTCATACTTTACAAAGGCATTTGGATCTGTTCTGTTTTTTTAAATGATATTTCTATAGTTATCTACTGAATAATGTATGTACTTACAAAACCACAAATATGCTTTACAATAATAAAACCCTAAAGCTAATCCCTTAGGGAACCACTCACATATTAAACACATAAGTAGAGCTATCTCTGCAATAGCAATTCTAAATTTATGGCATGGATATGGTTATTAAACTGAACATTGAATTTTCTTTTAAATACATACATTTTTTTATTTTCATAAGAAAAATGTATTTTCCTGTTTTTGTCTTAACAATTATACATAATGATTTTTTATTGGTTAGTTTTATGTCAACTTGACATAAGCCAGAGTCGTTTGGGGAGAGGGAATGGCAATTGAAAATGTGCCCAACTAGATTGGGCTGTAGGTATTTTCTTGATTGATGATTCATGTGAGAAAGTCCAGCTCACTGTATGTGGTGTCACTTTTGGACAGGTAGTCTGGATGCTATAACAAAGCAGACTGAACAAGCCATGAGGAGCAAGCCAGTAAGCAACATTCTTCCACGGCCTCTGTTTCAGTTCTTGCTTCCAGGTTCCTGCCTCAAGTTCCTGCCCTGACTTCCCTTCATACTAGACTACGAGCTTTAAGCTGAAATAAACCATTTCCTCCCCAGGCTGCTTTTGGTCATGGTGTTTTATCACAGCAATAGAAACTCTAACTCTTTAAAATGAAAAAGTAACAAATTCCCTTTATGATTGTTCAGTGAAATGAGTGAATTATGTACAAAATAACATATTCTTTTCTTAACTGTACATAGTCTTGCTCTCTTTCCCTTGTTTCGATCTCTGCTTTCTCCACAAGTAATTCTGCATCCTGCATCAAAATAAATTCTCTTGGACTAAGTTCCCTTGAATGGTTTCCCTGATCTAAAACATCCCATAATTCTCTACTGCTTCTCAGGTCAAAGTCAGACCCCTTTCTGTGGCATGTATGCAGAGTGTCCATCTATTACACTCATCTCCTATCAAAGGCTCTCTTTCTATTCTTCAAGTGCTTCCAGGGTTTGCCTTTCCTTTTATTATGGTGGAGCCTATATTTTAGGTGTTCTGTATATTCTACCAACTTAATAAACATTATTGCATATTCCCTGTGCTAAGACACTAGGGATATGCTTGGGATAAGAGATGAGGAACCTGAGAGCCTTGAAGGAGACTGACTGCCCTCCAGGTCCTGGGTTCTCTCTCCAGACAGAAGGAAGTTACCTGTTGAAGTTACAGTTGTCCAAGTTCTACATTTTACCTCACAGGACACTGTAAACATAATATGTAGAGCAGCCCTACTTTGAAACTTCCTATCTGGTTCTGGGTGTCATTAGACTTTTTCATGGCGAAATAAAAATTCCACTGATAATTGCCTAAGTGTCTATGCACATCAAACTTCATAGTACAATAATCTTGTAATCAGTGGATATTTATATATGATTCTCCTAATATAGATTAGAAAAAAAATGTGGCTCCAAAACATTAAATTTCTTGCCCTATGTTTTACATTTGCTTGTGGAAATGCTGGACATCAAGTGAGGCTGTTTCAGAACCAAAGACATTTGAGTCTTATTAGGAGATAGGAAATGGAATTACAGAAGAGAACATTGTACAGATTTGTTTCTGTCAACATGGCATGAGCTAGTACTATCTTGGAAGAAGGAACCTCGATTGAAAAAATACCGCCACATCAGACTGGCCTATAGGCAAGTCTGTGGGATATGAGGTATTTTCTTCATTAAAGAATGATATGGGAGAGTCTCATCCACTGTGGTTGGTGCTACCCCTGGGAAGATGGTACCCAGTTGTAAAGATAGCTGAGAGAGCCATGGAACAAGCTAGTAAGCAGCACCCTTCTGTGCCTCTGCTTCAGTTCCGGCCTTGGCTTCCCTAAGTGATCAACTGTAGGCTTTAAGATGAAATAAGCCCTTTTCTCCCCATCTTGGTTCTGGTCATGATGTTTTGTCTTTGGGTTAGAAGACAAAGAGGACAGGGAGCAGTTTAATGAATCTGCAGCTACTCCTTGCCTGCTGGTATTAGGCCAAGTGGAAGCTGTGCTCCAACGGGAGTCAGGAGGCAGTCCATCTCCACCCCAGCATTCTTCTGAGCTCTGAGGAGCAGCGCGTGGGCTACTTCACTAGCAGATCCATCTCCGCCAACACACACAACACTGGAAACACAGAAGCAAGCAAATTTGTTGATATTCATAAAGTTTAGAATTTAAAACATTTTCTGACCTTACTTACATAGTGTATGTGACTGTGTAGTGGGTATGATCACTCAAAATAATCTCAAGCCTTTAGTAAGGGACAATGGCTCAGAAGACACAGCACTACACAGGTACAAATGATTAATAAAACCAGACCCTCCACAGTTCTCCATAGACCAAATAGTTTGAGCTACAAAGTAGTAAGCAGTGAATATCCCAACTCATATCTAACCAGCATTTGCTTGTTAACACCCAAAAGCATGTCACTCCAAGTTTTTGAACTTTTATCTGCTTGGTTTCAAAATTTCCCAATGTTTTATGAACTTTGTCAAAATCCTTATCCATGACCGTGCACATGCTGTGTGTGATCTAAAAGAACCATATAAACTCTCCCCTCCCCAAATATAATTGAGCTTGAAAGAGCTTGATTCTTATATACATAGGATGGCAACATGTGACTACAGGTGACAGCAGCATAGCTATGCTCCTCATTGCTAGAGTCAGAGATGGCCTTTCCATGAGCATTCTGCCAAACACATAAACAAATAACCTGTAAAACTCTGTCATAATATAGAAGTTGGGAAAATCTTTTGAAACAAATCTAAATTATAACTGTAACAATAGAGTAAGTGTAGACGAATTTCTAAATGGTCTTATTAAATGAAAAACACAGAGCAAAATATAGGGATGAAAACCTTAGAGATCAGAGAAATAGGAAAAGCCACCAACCACCCTTACCTCACACCAGCTCTGCAGCTTCCAAATTTGAGCCACTTCCTGTCTTACCTACACCTTTATATGCCTTGCTGTTCTGCCCTCTCATTGGCTCTTAGCCCAGCTACCTCACTTCTTTGTCACTGTCTGTCTGTACAGACCTCCAGGTCTTTATGGTTGGTACTGGGATTAAAGGTGTGTGTCACCATGATTGGCTCTGTTCCCTAGTATGGCCTTGAACACACAGAGACGCTGCCTTCTAAGTGATCGGATTAAGGGCGTGTGCTGCCTGACTTTGTTTACTTAAAATGGCTGGCCTTTTCCCCCTGATCTCCAGGCAAGCTTTATTTATCAAAGCACAAATAAAATACCACCACAAGTAAGTGTGAGTAAGTACCATTAGTGAATATCAGTTAGTGGATATGACTGTATACATATCAGACACTGTTCTCAGCACTCTCCTGGTATTAACTTATTTAAGTGATAGCTGCAGACAATACACATATTGATAACCTCAATTTACAGATCAGGAAGCTAAGGCTTGGAATGACTAAGGAGCTTTCCCATGGTCACCCACTAGTAAGTATCTATCATTCAATATATCATTATCCATTCTGTGTATGAAATCCAAAGAATGTAGCCTTATGGGAATTTTATTACTTTGAAAATAACTTTGAACCAATAGAGTCAACATGAAATTGAATGAGTTAGAAAGGAATATACTGATTTGTGTTAACAACTACTAGATCAATGTTAATCTTCATCATCAAGTGGATTTAGGATCACCATGGATACAGACTTCTGGTTAAGTCTGTGAGCGCATTTCTAGAAAAGTTTAACTGAGGAAGGAAGACTTTGACTGTGGGCAGCACCATCCTATAGGCTTTCATCCCAGACTGAATACAAATGGGAGAAAATGGGTTGAGCAGCAGCAATCATCCCTCTCTGCTTGTAACCATGGAAACAATGTGACCTGCAGCCTCACATGCCTACTCCATGCCTTCCCATCATGAAGATGGTACCACCTTCAAACTGTAAGCCAAGTCAAACCCTTCCTCCCTTAAGCTGATTTTTTAAAAAAAATTCTGAGTATTTTGTAACAGTAAAGAGGAAAAATAACTAATCAAACTGTTAAGATTGCCTCCAGGTATATGACATAAACCCAATGAATATATTTAATATAAATATGGGAAAGAAGAAAAATTCACCCTTTTGCAACAAGTTACTTTACAATGAAAAGTTACTCAAATGACCGCTTTGCATCTGGTAAATCTTGCTGTTCTCAGAGTGAGAAAACTTGGCCACTGGACTCAGTAGAATGATTCTTTCTAGAAAAGTAGAATCAGGGTACATTTATTTCCTTTTCTAAAAGAAAAATAATAAAGGTTTTTAAGGGATTGCTTGCTATCACAATCAATATTATCTTTGAAATGTTGAAAGTCAGATTGTTTTCTGACTCAGAGTTTGGCTTAAAAAAATTTACTGTTACAAATACCACAGTTAATCTGATAAAATATCTATGATAGCCAAGTAACATCTACATTACAGTTTATATATCTAATAGTATTATGAACAAAAGAGTAATGCTGTATAGTCCAGAAAATTACATGCTCGCGCGCGCGCACGCGCACACACACACACACACACACACACACACACACACACACACACACAAAGGAAAAGCAAAGATTAATATACTAACAATAACATAAACGCTGCAGGTTTGTTTAACAGTGTTCAACTTACAGTGAATGCGACTGCCATGGCTTCTAGTCGGACAGCTGACATCCTTCTCTTCTTTTCTCTTATGTAACTTTTTTGTCAGACCATGTAAATAAGGGGCAATGTGGAACCTAACCTCCCCCAGGTTTTAGCCATGGATCCCACAATGTTTGCTAGAACACACTGGCGTGGGACGCCAGCTGTCATTCAGTGTTGATCTGCTGTTTCTCTTGGCTTTCGAAATATGTCACAATGTGTCTTCACAGAAGCATATGGAACTCGTTTTTAAAAACTCGAAGATCTTAGGAAATAGTATTTCTTAAACATCATCTAGCAAACTGTTTCACTTTGCTGACTAAGCTACACTGAAGCTTTTTTGGACTGCAACTTCCCAGCCTCCTGTCTAGAAGCCATGAATAACTTACTAACCACTTCCAATCAGTAACTCCACTGCTGTCAAAGAGGGACGCCACGAGCTGAGCTCCTGAGGGAATGTGATTCCACCACTCATCAAAATGAAATGGCATGTTGGGCCACATCCCATCTTTAAATTTTTTGTATAAACTTTTTTCAAAAATATTCCTATGGTCATTCTTTTTTATTTCTATTCTCTCATATATTATATCCTGACCTCAGTTTCCCTCCCTCCTCTCCTGCCAGTCCTCTCCTCCTTCCCCTCTTCCCTGGATCCACTCTTCTTCCTTTCCCCTCAGAAAAGGGAAGACCTCCCAGGAATATCAACCAAACATGGCATAACAAGTTACAATAAGACTAGGCACATTCCCTCATATTAAGGCTGGATGAGGAAACCCAATAGGAGGGATAGGGTCCCAACAGCCTGCAAAGAGTCAGAGACAGCCCCTGCTCCCGATGTTAGGATTTCCACAAGAACACCAAGCTACACAACCATAACATGAATGCAGATGACCTAGGTCAGACCCATCCATGCAAGCTCCCTGATTGTCCCTTGTGTTTCTGCAAGCCCCCATGAGCCCTGGTTAGTTAATCCTGTGGACTACTTTCTTGTGGTGTCTTTGACTCCTCTGGCTCCTACAATCCTTCCCCTCTCTCTCTCTCTTCTGCAGGATTCCCAGAGCTCTGCCTAATGTATGTCTGTGGGTCTCAGGATATGCTGTGAATAAAGGTGGCACAGAACTTGTGGGAGTGGCCAGCCAACGACTGGACCAACTTGAGACCCATGCCATGAGAGGAAGCCCCTGCCTGGCACTGCCTGCAGGGCCAGAAACCAGAGTCTGGATAGCCTGAAGACCTAGGACAGAACCAAATACCACCAGTGAATGAAATGAGTCTGAATGATATTCTGCTATACTCATAGACTGGAGCCTTGCATAATTGTCACCAGAGAGGTTTCATCCAGAACTGTTAGGAGCAGATGCAGAGACCTATGGTAATTCTTTAAACAGGTTCAATGAGGGATATTTCCTGTCCAAACAATTCTTGTTAGAGATTTGTTCTCTTGAAGTGTTTGTTGAAATTATCATGTTTCCACTGTTTCACAACAGTCCATGTATTTCTAAGTAAGGGGAATTAGAATTACCTTTAATTAAGGTGATTACTCCAACCACACCAGCTCCTATTAGAAAAGCTAAATCCATCAAAATAAATTAACTATTTAAAATATTAGGAACATAGATGACTTCTAATAGAAATTTAAAATCATTATACACCCAAAGTAAATCAGTACACCATAGGATTAGACCAAACCAATGGACTTACTTAGTTCACACAACAGTTTAAGAATGTGTAATAACTAAAAGCTCTATGTATTTTTTAATATCATAATGCAAAATAATTTCCACATGGGAAATAAATTAAAAATTAATATGTTTGGGTAAAGGGGGAAAAACTCTTTCTCTGAATTTGAACAATCCTTTTTCCTCCTTCAAAGCCGTTCTAGATCCCCAGATGGTGTAATTACCAGAGAAGACACTGACGGATACCACACTCAGCAGAGCATCTCGTGCCACCAGTGAGTAAGTTCAGACTTCATATGTACATCTGTTACCCTGACTTTTATTTATATAACCAAGGTCCAAAGCAAGGGCTTAGAATGAAGCCATGTTCTTCTTACACTTGTAGCTTGGGACTTTGGACCACACTAAGTCGCTCATCATTTAGCATAAATTTCCCAAACACATTTTTTTTTTAAATATACACTTCGAGAATCATTTCCTCATATGTAGCCTATTTATCCTTCTGCTCACTTCTAAGTATGGAATTATACAGTAATTACCCACCTTGTCCTCTTGACTATCAATGCTTTTATAGTACAGTCATCTAGCCTTTTTATACGCCCTTTTGTTTAATCATGTTTTACCTTCTAAATTTTATGCCTCACTAAACACTACTTTTTTTACTGCAATCCAGTGCTTCCTTTGATGGTAACACTACCCTTCATGTGTCTTAATATTTCCTTGGAAGCTTTAAAGCTTTTTTTTTTTATTTTGGGGAAAATGAAGATCAACTGCCTTTCAAGACCTCAGTGGCTCACTGTCTTTTCTTGCCTTCTCCCCACTGCCATGTGGCAATCATACACATATCATCTTTTAAAGCTCTCAGATTGCAAGTCTTGCATAAACACCCTCCCAAAAGTAATATGTTTTCATTATATACATTGATCCATTACATTTGCAAATCAATTCTGTATCTCATTTGCCTTGTTCCTAATGTTCAAATGCCAGTGAGCAATTTCAGCACACTCCAGCAAGGCATTATAAGCAAGTTTCCAATGCCTATTATGAATGTCTAAGACATCTGCTTCTCCATGCTCAAGCTGACCACGCCCACCAAGGGAGAGCCCAACCACCTGGTGTCTGGCACCATGAGCAGTATCACATCACTCTGTTTCCCTGGCCAGCTCAACATCAACCTGGTGAAAGCTGACTGTGAACATGGTGCCTTTCCCATGCGATATTCCTTCATACCCTGCTTTGCCCCCACCTCACAGCCCTGGGAAGTCAACAGTACAGTGCTCCTAACAGTGCCCAAGCTCACACAGCATATATTCAATGCTAAGAACATGACCACCTGTGAACCACACCATGGGCCGCTACCTGATCATGGTCATTGTCTTTCGGGACCCAATGTCCACGAAGGAGGTGGACAAGTAGATGCTTTCCATCCAAAACAAGAACAGTAGTTACTGTGTAGAGTGGATCCCCAACAACATCAAGGTGACCATGTGTGACAGCCTACCCTGGGGCCTGAAGATGGCCTCCACCTTCATTGGCAACAACACTGTGCATCCAGATGTGCTATTCAAGAGCATCTCAGAGCAGTTCTTAGCCATGTTCCACCACAAGGCCTTCATGCACTGGTTCTCAGGTGAAGGAATGGGTGAGCTGAAGTTCACCACAGCTGAGAGTAACATAAATGACCTGGAGTTCAAGCATCAGGAATACCAGCATGCCGCGGTCAAAGACAGGGAAGAGGCTTTTGAAAATGATGAAGAAAAGATCAATGGGGGTCTTAGGATGCTGTGGTACACACCTGCTCTATACTCAGCCCTGGTATGGGAATGGTGCCCTACCTAAGCATGTCACAGGTCCCTTTCAAACCAAACATACCACGCTTTTTCCCAGGTTATCCAGTGCAGTGTTTTGCTTTAGCATAGAATTGACAGTCCCATCAGATCATGGAGATTTTGTACTGAAATACTTGAAAGCAAAGTAGGGGGCCATACAGGGCTCAAAAAAGCAACCACCTTCCAGTTAAGTGCCCAGCCATCAGAGTTATCAGGGGAGTTAGAATAAGGATTTGCTTTTTATCCCTGGTGATAAAACTAAAGCCACACAGTGTTTCCTTAATTGATATGCCACACAGAACTATGTGACAATCCATTCATAATAAAATGCTAAACCTGTAAAACAAAACAAACAAAACAAAACCATATCTACTTAGTCAGTAAATTATGAGATAATTAAAACCAGCAACTTTTATTCATTCAGAAAATAGATTTTGTTGTTACAAAATATCTATTCCAATCAATCACAGCAAAATTCACTATTGGATAGCTATTCTTGCAAAAGAAGACCACAGCATTGTTATGCTGTATGATGAATATAATAGTTCTCATCAATGTTCTTCTTTATATTGACATGGTAAAAGCCAAACACTAAGGATTTTAAGTACAAATATATGCATGTTAAGTATAAGATTCCTTGATATTTATAATTTAATTTCTCTTTTTGATTCCCTATGCCAGGTCCTTAGAGATGGATGACCATGATATATTAGCATTAATTACTAACATATGTATATGAACAGAGCCTAATTCACTATAATGCTTTAAAATGATCAGTCCCAAATATGTGACTAAAAGCTAAGAAATTTTTTACTAGCATAATTTTTATATATGTGAAGACTAATAATATAACCTACCCATCAAATCCTTGAAGTTCACATTCGTCAAGCAGGGACAGGGCATGCCCTTCATATTCTGTTACTATTAAATTAAAACAAAAAAATATTATTTTAAATAACAATTAACACTTTTTAAGCTTGGCTTGACAAAATATTATGTTCAAAACATATGGTCAGGTCATAAACAAGTATTTATTCTTGAATATTTGAATCATAGGAAAAAGGGTTAAATGTTCATTGTCTGGTATTTTAATAGCTTTATGTAAAAGAAGACTACATAGTTGTTGCAACTATATAAGTCATTTAGGGATATCCAACACATAGTGTTTAGGGCGTTTATCTTGGTGCCTGTTTGTTTAGTTTTCCCTAAATAAGACACATTTCCTTTCGATCAGAAGCTTGGGAACAGGAGTATTTTGAAAATACAGCATATTTGCTGGCATTGAACAGTCAATGTTAAATCACTTTGGCAACCTTACATGAATAAATTAGTTGAAAGGTTAGTGTAAGATTTACATACCAGAAGAACATGTATCTGGAGATGCTAGACTCAAAAAAAAAAAAAAAAAAAAAAAAGGAGCTGGATGTGAAAATACACAGGAATGCCAACCCGATGATAAGAAACCCAAACCCGGGGGGTGGGGGGAGGCCGACATACAGGACCAGAGCCCAGGTCCACAGAGGAAACGAGTCTGTCACACCACATCTCTGTTGCCACAGTCACTAATATCCCATGCAGCACTGAAAATGCCAGTGAAGACAGGATGAGTGGGCACACTGCAGATGGCAGCGAGCATCACAAGTACATTTAGCGTTTTCTGGGGCATCCCTGCCAGAAGAGGCAGCCCAGCTGTGTCCACCCATCCAAGATTTCTGCTGACTGACATGACACTGCAGATGGATTTTTTTTTGTGTAAGAACGTGCATCATTATATGCAAGATTACATTAATCTTTCATGCCTGTCTGTTCCTGGTGCCAGCATGGTTCAAGCTTTTCCTATGATGTTTTCGGATATTGTTAAAAATTATTAGTCTTGGTGTCTGAGAGAATCATTCTATATACAGCACTGTTACATTGTAATTCTCCCCAAGCTTGTTCACCAGAACGAAAGCCCTGATAACTTCCAATCAGAGGAAAGATATAAGAAAATTTAAAATATCAATATTAATAAAGTTGCAAGGGTACATTATCATAAAAGATTTGTGCTGATAACTCATTTACAACCATATATATGTATAACCCTGTACAGTCTTAAAATGCAATGTAATAAGTGTTCTGACCCATGTTCAAAATCACTGAGGTTGTTATGAAGAAGCCTATGAGGCTGTGAAGCAAGTTTTCACACTTGAGTTTTATGCCAAAGCTTACTTTTGAACAAAATTTTCAAATACATTATAAAATGCACCTTAAAGTTATGCTTTGGCTAAATGTTTTTTTATTTAAGTGAGAGTTAAAATATCCTGATTTTTTTTCTTTAACATCTCAACTGGCATTTGGTTATATACTAACGTAACACATCTAAGTATAGGAATCTTAAGGGATATTGAATACATTAAAAAATAAATCACATTTTTTTTCTGAAACAAAAAGGGAAACAAATGAAGGAGAACTGACTAAGAAATGTGGAGGTGTGAACTGTTTAACAGGAGGAAAAAATAAGGGCTCTGGAGAGACACAACACATTCTTGTGACAAAAGCATCTACGACATGAACTAGTGAAAACTGACATAAAGGAAAAGAATGCAGGGAAAAGGGCAAACTGTGATAACTATGCAAAGTGGAGAGAATCAGAACAAGTAACTAGACAAGCTCTTGCGGGCTCCATACTCAGAGCCATGGTCATCCCACCACAAATAATCACCAAGAGGGTTTCTCAACAAAACTATTGGTTTTCTTTACTACGATACTGCCTTTCCATCTACTTTTCTTTTCCAATGAAGTCAGCATTCTGTGTCCTTTCAGTATTAGAGATTTGGAACCTACACTTCACTGTTCTTTACCTCAGCACTCCTCCACTTCAGCATAAATGTTACTACCTCAGGGTACTATGTCCAGGGCAAATAATGACCATAATGAATTTGAAATAAAATCAGATGCAATATGATTTAGACACAACATGTCTTGGTCTGGTACTCAAATTTTGCTATGGGATAGGATACTAAAATACTTTTTTTTTTTTCCCTGTCCGACAGGCATCCCAGAAAGCTCAAAGCGGACCCAGACCAGGATGCTCAGCTTCTAGCACCTTTTATAACTTGTGCCCCTACCCCATACACATACTTTGTAACTGAATTTCTCCAGATGGCCTAGTTTTCTGCTGGGTGAAATAAGGAACAAGAAAGCTACAAAAGTAGAGCCACGTAGAACAAACGAGAAAAGAACACAGAGTCACAAGGACCAGACGTCAAGAACATGACCACATAAAAAGAATGTGATTCCACAAGAGCTCCACTTTTCTGAGCAATGCTCCCCATCACAAGGAGGAAGAATTATCTGGTGACTGGACATTCCCAGGGGCCTTGAGCTGACAGTGATCATGAGTAAATTCAGAGAAGCCTCTTTAAACCATGATGATGACAATGACCATGAGAAGGTCTAGTACCTTCCTCAAAGCAAAGGGTGACTGAAGACCAAAGTGCCTGTCGTGAACACACAGAAGGGCGCAGAGTATGGTGACTCTGCACACCAGATAGGATGCACTAATTTTGTATTATTACAATGAACAACATTAACGACAGTAGATAACAATTGTTAGGAGGTGACTGTCAGCTCTCACATCCTTTGTATTTGGCAGTGTATAAGTAGCACAAAACCATCCAGCTAAGAAGACAAGTGGATTTGTAATACAAACAGTGCTCCTAATCAGCAAGCTATGTGGCCTTGGGCTGGATTAGCTGATACATCAGTAGGCATAGAGGAAGTGCCTTTGCTGGTGTACACAAAGGCAGTGAGACTGCACTCAAGGACATCAAAGTTGTTCAGTAACATGACACTCAGCTTCTAGCATAGGGTCCCAAGCTAAGACTCCTTGACAGCCACAGGGAGAGCCAAACACCTACCCTGTACTACAGCATGCTAGCTATATTCTCTTCAATTCCTCTCCATGTGAAACCACACCACTCTACCAGGAAAACTGACACTACCTGGTCTTAAAATTATTTTCTCAGGTTTATCTACTTCTCTGACTTTTCCACTTTTTTGTTCTGTAAATTTATCCTATCACCCAATGACCTCTCAAAACTCTAGCTTTTTGTTGTTTTGCTATATATATATATATATATATATATATATTTTTTTTTTTTTTTTTTTTTTTGAGACAGGGTTTCTCTGTGTAGCTCTGGCTGTCCTGGAACTCACTCTGTAGATGAGGGTGGCCTTGAACTCAGATCTACCTTCTTCCTGCTAAGTGCTGAGATTGAAGGCACCCTTAAAGGTACAAACTCTAATATCTTCCTTATTTGGAGAGCCATAGAGAGGGAATACGTTACATGCTAGCCTGGACTTATCATTCATTCTCCTCTTTGACCAGTGGGCCAATATGTTACTAGAATAAATGCCTGTTTCTTTGAGGGATTTCTAGAAGCCTTGCTAATGCTTTTGTTAGAGAAAATCCTGCATTGGCGGAAGTAGCAGCACAGTGTGCTACAGTTTTAACTCAAATGTTTCAGAAAGTGCTGATCTATATTCAGAAGTGGCTAGGGTTTCAGCACAAATCAAAGTGAGAGAAGTATGCATTTATTAATGCGTAAAATCTATGTTTAAAACAAATGTGGGGAAAAAGTATTTTACATAGGTGCAAAAATTCAAATCAGGCCAAATACTGACACAGCATGACTTCCCCTAATAAACCACAATGGGCTGCAGTAGATGCGTGCTCTCTTGAATTGTTCTTCATATATTTTCTTTCCATTAAAAGGTGAATTCAATCTTGTTACATAATTTTACAAAAAGGAGAGCCTAAACTAAGGACCATATTTTATGACACTTTAAGCAAGGTAGGCAGAAAAGCTGAAACACTTCCAGCAGTCACATGTTTGTTCAGTCTTCCAGACAAAAAGAGAGCATTTTTACGTAAATGCTTTGCTGATATACAGAAGAAAATCCTCAGCTTTCTTCTTTTTCTCTTCCTCCTCCTCTTCCTCTTCCTTCCTTAATCTTGATTCAGTTGGTGGACTCATCTCTGCCAAACCATATTACCATACCATGATTTTTAAAAAGTCACTAAAAGATGTGATAAGCAAATTGCTGAGGGCAACATAAGATTCAACCATGTATGGACTCAGGCTTGTATGGAATACATTGCTGGGGGCCCTTCTCAAGGCCACTTTGCCCTTTTTCCTTAATAGGATTCACACTCTATTCAGACATCTTCCTTCAGCCTTCACGAAGCGGGAATCTACCCTCAGTTCCACAAAAGGAAACAGCTGTCCTGTGTTAGACGTAAATAATTAAACCCAAAGAAAATTTGGTGCATGTTAGAATCTTATAATATACATGCCTTTCTTCATCCCACTAGGTAAGAAAAAAAAAAGAGACTGAAATTTAATTTTCAACTGTTTTATGAAGATGGGACAAACCAGATTCAAGATAAATTCAAAATTATGGAGGTATAGCCAAAATTATGAACTCCCAAGATACCATGATATTACGGGTCCCTTTTCTACACTACCCCCTCCTATCTCGGCCCCCTCACTTAAATATGCCTGCTACTCTCCTTTCCCCTCCCATTTCTGCCTCCTTTGCCTCTTAAGAAGTATCTGGATCACGTGGTTTTCTTGAACCCTCTCATCAAAATTAGTATCACCTTCAGACAACTTAGGTTTTTATGCATATGCCAAAACCACAATATTCAGTGTTAAGTATCTGCTTGAATCCTCAATAACTGTGCATTCTGCACAGAGCAAGCAATGCCACAGGGATTATTTGCTTCTTTGTCAGGCTGACCTCAAAAGCTTGGGCACAAGTGGTGTACTGCCTCAACCTCCCAAATACAAGGTACAGTAACTAGGTTCCAATGAGACATTCAGAAGCTAACTGATACATAGTAATGTCCATGCAAACTCCTGAGTAGTGTTCACATATGTAAAATACAACAGTTGTTCATGAGTTTGATATTCATCTAACTTTTAATTGTCTCATCCCAACATGGACCTCACATCGTTCTGATCTTTGGAACTATTACGTAGACAATAGGGATGAATCTGGATTGTGTGTTTCCTTTGTGAATCATCTAATACCAAAGTCATAGCCAAAACAAACATAGCCAAAACAAACTTTTCCACTGTAACTTCATTTAATTCAGGAATTCATTTGAGGTAGTTTTTTTTTTCTTTTGCTGCTATTTGTTATTCATTTATTTTCAATAAGACAGAGTTTTGCTATGTAGCTCAGGCTGACATCTTCCTCCTCAGTCTCCCAAGTGCTAGGATTATAGGCATGGGCCCCCACTGTTGGAGACCTTTAACTTTCATGGTGGCAGATGTCTTTGAGGTGACTGAACTTCCCACAAACCTTCTATAGGCAGGAACTTCCTTCTACCTGAGCACTTCAATGCACTGCATTTCAAAGACCTGATTAACACTATGAGACCTATCTCTGTCTGTCACAGCTGAGCAAAGCCAGGTCCCTCCTCCCAAAACATGTCATTATGACTAGGACACTCCAACTGTACTCTGGGCTTGTCTCCCATGCAGCTTAATTATATAATAGACTCTACTGGCTACAGTGTGCAGCAGATTCCCTCTGCTATAGTGAAGCCATATAAACAAAGCCAGGAAAGTACTGGCTTTAGGCAGTGTCCACCCTTCCTAGTAGCTGGGCATATGGTGAGTGTTAATAAAGCAGGGGAAACTGGTCTTCAAATGTTAAATGTCCAAAAAGACATTACTAACATTGTTTCTATTAATTTGGGGATTAGCAAAATCCTGTCTTCCTTTGCAAGCAGCTAAAGACACTCTTAGTTTCAACAATGGATTCAAGCTCCCAGTTTCTCCTAAATCAACTAAAAGCTTGGTGCTTCATTTTGACCTAACCAGCAGGGGTCAGGGTCAGAACAAAAACAACCCAAGGGAACAGCCACAGAAAAACATTAGGCAGAAATGTGAATATAGCAAACATTTTGAAGATGTCAAAAGTCATAGCTTCCTTCAAACAACACCTAATAATTGTTACTGTGAAGGAGGTCTAAAATATTGATATTTCAACACACAATGGCACAATAAAAAAAGCAAAGTAAATGCATGACAGCTCTGGAGCTGGCGACAGGACACTGCAGAAAGCTTTACTGCCAGGAGCAGCTGCTTAGGAAGGAAGAGTGTGTGGGCTCCGTGTGGAGTCTTCAGCAGTAAAGTTACAGAGGGAAAATGACTCACTTGTCACATCAGTCTTTATCCCCGCAAGCTTCAGCAGAGGTTCCACCTTCTCATAATAGACTTGGACAGACTCCTTCCTGTGACTCTGAGGGTTGAGGAGGATCTTCAGAGCCTTTGGCCTGCTTGAGAAACCTAAAACGAAAACAGGTAAGCTTGGATGTCCATCAGAATATCATACATGTCTCTAAATAGCATTTACTATTTGTATCTTAGATTCTTGCTTGAGTGTGGCTTTTTTTTAAAAAACACCTGCTTTCCTAGAGGCGAAACACGATGCTTTCCCTCTTCAAATAAGCCATGCATTATAACGAGCATGTTGTTCAGAAAGAAAGGTATAAATAATAGCAACTTGTAAACATGGAAGCAATACTGATGCACACTGACCCACTCACAGATGAGGCACTTCTTTGTGGAGTCAGGCTGTGGGCTGTGACAAACAAAAAGGTGCATTTTCCTCTCCTTAGACAGATACTTACACTGGAACTGGGCATCTAATGACCTCAGGTCTACCGCCCTCTGACCTACCCAATGACTCCAGGGACAGATTGAGCAAGCAGGGGTGAGTCGCTGTTATCAACCAGTTCGGTGCATACTGGTGGCTGAAAGGAGACTTGAGGTCAGAGTTCAAATCCCAGAAGGTGGCAGTGGAGAAAGTGCTTTTCTCCGAGGGACTGGAAAGGCATCCCCTCTCAGAGGCCAGTGGTGATGGGTTGCCTCACAGTCAGGACTGAGATTTGATACTGCAATTTTCTGGGCAAGAGGCTTGGCACTGAGAACCCACTTGGAGCAGGTGCAGAGCCAATTGTCTGCTGTTAGGAAGGGGCAGGAGCCAAAAGAAAACTGACGACCATTTCTATCATGGTAAGCTGGCTCTCAGAAGACAGCGTTTTAAGGTTACAAAAGCAGTTAACATTCGTTTTTTACTAAAACCATCACTAAAGGTAAATGGAAGAAAACGTCCATTTATATCAAACTCTGTGTTTCGTGCTTCACTTAGGGAGAATATTTTCCTCTCTCATGATATTTGACATAATAAACATCTTTTACCAGCACATCTTGTTTTAAATTCAGGGAGAGCTTGCGATGAGGAATGGACAGAACCTTGCTGAAGTCTTTGGACATTCCCAAGAAACCTTTGGAGACTCTGTTTTGATAAGAAGCCTCGTGGTTCTCTAGATCACATATGCGGGAGACCCCATCCATGCCGCAAGCCTCGTTTTTTCTAGTTCTTGTATTTGAGTGAGCACTGAGGATCCTGCTGGCTTCCAGGCCTCCTGGGTCACTCACCATCGATCCCCTCTGGTTTAGGGCTCTGGCACCTGTGTGCTGGGTGCTCCCCCGGTTTGCATAGCTCCTGTCCATGCTTCACTGTTCCAAAGCTGCCCTGGCATCTGTCTGCTGTGGACACTGCCCAGACCCCTTAAAATGGCCTTTAGAGACTATAAATCCCATCCTAACCCAGTTCCTCTCCTCTCACATTCAGCATTCAAGTAAGACTCATTGAACCTTTGTGTTCAATCCTAGAAAGAAGAGTCAGAGAAGATAGAGCTGGTGCTTTAAAGGAGAAATCACTAGTGCAGGACAGTCAGGACCAGTGGTCCTCAACCTCCCTAGCGCTGCGACCCTTTAATATAGTTCCTCATGTATAGGGACCTCCCCAACCATAAAATTCTTTCATACTCCATAACCATAATTTTGCTATTGTTATGAATCATAATGTAAATATTTGATATACTGGATGATCTTAGGTGATTCCTGTGAAAGCATGAAAGTGATCAAGGAATCAAGACCCCCCAGGTTGAGAACCACTGGTCTAGACTCTCAGAAGAGACATGGAACACAATGGGAGTATATGGGGGGGGTATGTTGCTTCTTAGGGGTCTGGAAAAGCCCTCTTGAAGAAAAGAGTATTTGAGTAGGGCATTCCCCCACCCACATAGCTAGAATGCCTTCCTCTATTACTGTCTGACTCATTAACAATCTGCCCAGGGTTGGAGATTCTACATGATACCGGCCTAACTGAGCACACAGAACTGTGTTAATACAACAAAGGCTTTTCTGGGGCCCTTTCAATTCCCTTATGACAACTCAACCCATTATGGCATCAGATGCCAAAGCTGGACCTTCTTCACTCAGGTGGTTTTTGTTTCTGTTTCCAAGATGCTTTAAAAAAAAAAAAATCAAAATTCTACCATTTGTTTTTCAAGGCTGGCTCCAAACCCCACATCCTCCCAGGAGCCTTGCTTTGCCATCTCCAGAGTCCATCCACTTCACCACTCTGCATCCAATTTACTCTAGGCTCCTCTATTACCTAGTGCTTGTACCATACAAAAGTCTCTGACGGAACATCTTGGGATTTCCACTATCAGATAAAAATGGGAGACTTGACAGTAATACATTACACTGTACTGGGTTTTTTAAACATTCAACTTGACAGGCTATGTGGACGCTAAGCAAATGATGAATAGGGAAATTGTGTCTTAGAATAATAATCTTATTTTTAGACATTAGAAAAATTGATTCAGGCAAGAAGTAATGGGTACCAGAATCATCTGGTGACAATCAGGGAAGGCTATTTACATATTCCTAAACTCTGCCCCTTTTACAGGACATGGAAGCACCTGTAGCTGCATGCCCTGTGAGTCTCTGGATCCAGTGAAAACACTGCTGCTGTCCCTGGACCTCTCATTAAACCATGGCAGAGTCAGGAGCTAGCGTTAAACTTCAGGCACCAACAGTCAGGAGGAATGCCCTGGTCCATCTACTTGCAGTGGGACATTAGCCTGAGGGTCCTCTTCCCTTTTGTAAACAGACAGTTCCCACACAGTTGATGTTTAAAATCCTACTTTAATTTCTCCATTTCCCTATGATCCTAATTTCTTCACCAATACCCCCATACCTAGTGTGTATCAAGTAGAAGCAGGGGACCCTAGGCTTCATTAATGAAGTCCCGTCCTTACAAAGGTGGCATCTTAATGGCAGAACACAAGCAAAGGAATTCAGAGTAGGTTAAAAGGTATCTGTTCTAAGGACAAAATTGCAGCACAGGACAGAGAGAAAGCAGAGGTGAGGGCTGACTCCCTGGAAGGGAAAGTCAGGTGCCCCAGAGCCTTACAAATATTTCCAGGGACTTTATTTTTTTGTTGCTTAGAAAGAGATGTATGGTGAATTGTGAGCAAAGCAGTAATATAACGTCTGGCTTTTAAAGGCTCACTCTGGTCTCCACATAGAAGGTGAACGCGGCAGGACTACAGGAAGACAAAGTCAGTACAGCTGGTTAACATTCTGAGTAGGAGACAGTTGTTCTTGGACTGGAGTAGGTGCAATCAATGTTAAAACAAAAAATAGAATATATATCTAAAGTAGAACTGACTAGAAGTTATGACCTTTAGATATGGCCCCTGAAATAAAATTATCTTGAGGAGTCAAAGGTGGGTAGACATCGTGGAAACAGAAAGACACAACATGTATAAGAACTAGTGGTATAGTGAGCATCATCTCAGTAGGTTGATGGACTTTAAGAGGAAGAGATCAGGCAGCTTAAGAAGACCAAATGAAACAGGCTGGGGGCGGGGGCGGGGGCGGGGGCGGGGGTGGGGGCGGCGGCGGGGGCGGTGTTGAACTTGAGAGTGAGAGCACTGTGGGTGGTAGAAATGGGAAGCTAAGAACTTAAACAAGCTCCATGTGATGCTAAAGAGCTCTGGGCACATTATGAATGTGTACATCGTGAATTATGAATATAAATATGTACAACGTATTGTTGTTCGTATCTGTAATCCCAGCACTCAAGGGACAAGGACAAGAGGATCATTGTGAGTTCAGGATCCACCTGGACCCCATAAAGATGTCTGGGTCAGCTAGAGCTGTATGGTGAGACCCTGTACAAAAGAACAGCAATCACAGAAAATTATTATGGGAGAGTGTGGATGAAGTAAATCACTCAAGAGCTTTGAAGGAATGGACACCGAGACTGAGAGAACATGCATCAAATGCCTTCCAGCATAGTATAGCAGAGTAACTGCCAATAGCTTCAGTCTTTAAGAGGTTTAAAAAAAAAAAGCATGACCCAGGCAATTGTACAGGACCCCTTTGCAACAAGCAGTGCTAACTGGAGGCCTGATGGATGGGTGTCAGTGCTGAGTGCTTCCAGGGATGGAGGGAGAGAGGTAGAAGGAAGATTCTCTAAGCATCTCTCAGGATAAATGGTAGAGGCAGTCACCCCGTGAGAGGACTGCAGGGGGAGCTGGAGGCCATCGGGAGAGCTGGGTCACTGCTAAGGCAAGAATGAATCCAAATAGTCATGTGTGGAGGAGTGTGATAAGCAGCTGAAAATGTAGACTTTGCTAACGGGTGGGTCACTCATCCCAGAGGATGGAGTGGAGGTTTCTAGAGTTGAAGAAAGCAAGGAACAGTGCTGGGTTAGTTTTGCAGAGCTCTTGAGGATGGTGTCCCTAATGAATCTCCTGTGGTCCTGTGACAGAAATAGCACTGCTTACAGTTCTGACTGGAGAAGAGGGTGGAAGGTCTGGTCCTAAGCAGTGGGGCTCTAAGAACCTTTCTCCTCAACCACAGACAAAGCTAGCAGAGAAGCAGCATTGACTAAGGCTAGATAGAGACCTCCATAGCTTTTCTTGCTTAGCTGACTGCACTGTCTAAACCTGGAGCGAGATCCCTGTGAAGCCTTAGGACTGTGCTTTCCTTTGCCACAAATGACCTCAGTGGAAATGTGTATTTGAGACCTTTTATAGACCAGTGAAAGCAAAAACAAGGAACAGAGTTCAAAATCTCCTTAATCTGCCTGTTCCAGGACACCCAGCTTCCCTCCTGGGAGGCAAGTACTCAAAAGGAATCCTTCCAGAAATACATGTACACGCACAAGCAGTCTGCATATATACTCTAAGTCACTATATGTCTTGTTTACTTTAGTGTGTTCATTTTAAAGACAATTTCAGTGCTAGTGAGATGACTCATTGGTTAAAGTGCCTGCCTCTGACTCTGATTGCCAGGGTTGGATCCTTTTCCACTCTTTGACAAAGGATATGTAATTAGGAGGTCTATTCCAGTCTAGTTTCAATTTAGCATTTTCGTACGAGAGAAGTTGGAAAACTGCAAATATTTAAGGGCTGCCTTCATTTTTCTGTGATCTGGTATTTCATGAAGTGTCTTCTGTGTGTTTTCTTGGTTGTATTAGTTACAACAGTAGTTTGGCCTGTATGAAAATTATTGCTGCTTGTTGTGTGACTTAGAAAGACATTGCACGGTGTCCTTTGCCTTGGGCTTTTATTTATGGCATTTTTTAAATGCTGAAATTTCTCAGTTTTATATACTTATCATTGATTTTCTATAGCATTTATTCTATGGCTTCTGAGTCTTATGTCATATATAAAAGTTCTTAGAGACTTGAAAACCTACTTTTCTTTTAATACTTTTGTGGTCTCAATTTCATATTTTTAAAAATCCTATCTGAAATTTATTTCAGTAGATGAAACAAAATAGAAATTTGACTTTATTTTTTCTTCGGTTGGCAATCCACCTGACCCAACATAATTCATTAACTGATCAGTTGTTTCACACTGATTCTGTTTGCTTCTTTGATTCATTTTTTTGGATTTTCACTGTTTTGAGCTTGGGTTTAAACACAAGGCCTTGTGCATATGAAGCATGAGCTTGTCACTGAGCCACAAGCCAACCCCATGTCACAGAGTTAAATGCTGCTCTTAGATGCCCACAAATGCTAAAAGTATTTGTATCTATTGAGTTATGTAGTTTGAGACCTGTTCACTTAGCCACATGTCAATATCACTTTGTTGTGGTTGTTGTTGATGTTGTTTGGGGTGCTAGGAATTGAACCTAGGGCCTTGCACATGCTAAGTGCTTGCTTGAGCTGTATCCCACAGGATCATTAAAATCAATTTATCTAGCACCAAAAATCCTTCTGGTATCTTACAGGATTGTATTAAAATAAAATTACCCTAAAGACTTTATGATGTTCAATTTCTTTTATACAAAAACATATATTTCCAAATAATTAATTCTTCTCTATCCCTTCAGTACCATGCTGCTGTGGGATGGTCTGTATGTCAAATGTGTTGCTGATTGGTCAATGAATAAATCACTGATTGGCAGTGGCCAGGCAGGAAGTATAGGCAGGACTAGCAGAGAGGAAAATTGAGAGAACAGGAAGCTGGGAAGGGAGACACTGCCAGCCGCCATCAGGACAAGGAAGATGTAAAGTACCGGTAAGCCACAAGCCACGTGGCAAGGTATAGATTAAAAGAAATGGATTAATTTAAGCTGTAAGAACAGTTAGCAAGAAGCCTGCCACGGCCATACAGTTTGTAACCAATATAAGTCTCTGTGTTTACTTGATCGGGTTTGAGCGGCTTGGGACTGGCGGGTGAGAGAGATTTGCCCTGACTGTGGGCCAGGCAGAAAAACTCTAGCAACAAATGGCGTCCAACGTGGTGGCAAGAGTTTCCACCTAAAAACTGAGAAAAAAGATTCTAAAACGGAGCTAAAAACAGTTCCTAATTGTGTCTCTCAAATGAGCCGCAGCTGCCGGTTTGAGCTACTGGCGGGTTCCTAGCGTGCGTGCGTGCTCGACCTGCAGTATGGCAGGAATGAGGCCTCTGCAAGTGGCATATTAAGCTGTGTGGTGGATTTAGCCTTTGCTAGTACAAAACAAAAAAAGAGTATTTTGGGCTACACGCTGCTTGGATAAAAGCATAGACCCACGATAGCTCCCAGAGCAGGCGGTAAATGTATGAGACCGCCATGTTAGGAAGCTGAGGTGGGCGGAGCCAGCAGCCACAGCTGCTGCAGCTTAAAGCAATAGATTCACAATAAGACAGATTCAGATGTAATAGTTTAAAATATGTGTAAAACATACGTAGGCTTGAAAGAGAAAAAAAAGGTGATATATACAGTATAGAAACAAATACATGGTTTTAAAAAATAAAGTCTTTAAAGAGACAGTAAAATTAATATAAAAAATAAGCCACGTAGAGATGACTATTACACAGAGAGTCTGGATTGTGTTGTCTTTGGGATTCTTAACTACAGATAGATATTAGAATTTTAAAGGAAGCAGAGTTACACCAGTATGTATGTTTTAAAGATACTTTGACTTCAAAATTTGGATGTAAGGATATGTTGCTTTGGAAAAGAGTCTCTTTTGTTTCCACAGAAAGCAAGAGGCTATGGATTTGTTCCAGAGTAAGATACATCAGGTTTGACCAGGCAAGACCACCTGAAAGGTCTCCGATGACACCATGGCCCAGATGATCCAACATCCAGAACCGTTTCAAGGCAACTGGCTCAGATGATACAGCCTCATGGACTACTCCATGATCCTAAAATTTTCTTTGTTTCCCCAGAAGATACAGCGCCCCCCTCCAGCAGGAAGTAGTAAGAGAAGCTATGCCCAAATTCCCAAATATACCAAGCTGACTTTGGAGATGTACAAAGGTTAAAACCTTCCTTTTTGAGAAAAAAAAAGGGGAGGTGCTGTGGGATGGTCTGTATGTCAAATGTGTTGCTGATTGGTCAATGAATAAATCACTGATTGGCAGTGGCCAGGCAGGAAGTATAGGCGGGACTAACAGAGAGGAAAATTGAGAGAACAGGAAGCTGGGAAGGGAGACACTGCCAGCCGCCATCAGGACAAGGAAGATGTAAAGTACCGGTAAGCCACAAGCCACGTGGCAAGGTATAGATTAATAGAAATGGATTAATTTAAGCTGTAAGAACAGTTAGCAAGAAGCCTGCCATGGCCATACAGTTTGTAACCAATATAAGTCTCTGTGTTTACTTGATTGGGTTTGAGCGGCTTGGGACTGGCGGGTGAGAGAGATTTGCCCTGACTGTGGGCCAGGCAGAAAAACTCTAGCAACACCATGCTAACTATTTTCAGATAAATGTTGAACAGTTATACTGTTATCTTTTCTGTTGTTGCTGTCAATATAACTTTCCTCCCATCCACCTACTTACTTTAATTTTGGATATAGAAATCAAAACTATTGATTTCTGCACATAATCTATTTTTAATTCTCCCACTTTTCATCATAGGTTTTCCCTGTAACCTCTTAAGATTTTCTAGGTTACTTTTATCAGCAATAATGATCATTTTACATTGCCTCTTTCCAACTGTTTAAGAAATCCACTTGTTCCAGATTCTCTGTGCAGTGGTTGGTCCCACCTGTGCGGGCCCCATCTAGCCACACTGATGAAGTGCAGTCTTGTCAATTCTAGAATCTAAGAGGAGTACCTTAGTGTTTCCCCACAGAGGCTTTTGATCAGACACATACTGTCACGATGCTAACATTACCGTCTAGGCTGATCCCAGTTTTCCTTTTGCAGACTTGTGTTGTCATGCTGGTATCAACTTCCTGAACACACTATAAATAAAATCAGAGTTTCACCTCTTTTCCTCAGCAACATTGTGTAACATGAATCTTAAAAGGTCTCATTAATAAAAAACAAACCCAGAACCAGGTAATGGGGTGAACACTGAAAGATCAGGAAAACAGAACAAGCCACATCCAACCTCACCTTCCAACTTCTCAGCTGATCTTGTTTCCTCAGACTGAAAGCCTCTGAGTCCTCATCTGAATGGATCTCAGCTGAACTGCTGCTCAAAAGCCTGAAAGCTTAACTAGGTTATAGTTCCTGGTCCTCATGCCTTATATACCTTTATGCTTCCTGCCATCACTTCCTGAGATTTAAGGCGTGTATTACCATGCCTGGCTGTTTTCACTGTGACTTTGAACTCACAGAGATCCAAATGGATCTCTGCCTCTGGAATGCTAGGATTAAAGGTGTGTGTGCCACCATTATTCTGGCCTCTATGTCTATCTAGTGGCTTGTTCTGTCCTCTGACACCAGGTAAGTTTATTAGGGTGCACAATATATTGAGGGACACAATATCACTACATGGTACCGTCAAGAAGACACTGGATAGTATAATCACAGAACTACTCTAAGCATTTCATTAGAAAGAAGCACCCTAGATACAGTGCACCAGGATTTCTGGAGGCCCGCAATCTATGTTTAGATAAGCTATTCTAGTAACTCTTACATCCACTAAAATGTCTACAGGACCAATAAGCTGGGCTCTTCCAAAGTCAATGCCAAAGAAAACACAACAGCTGGGGAAAGAAAGGGAATATCATTCACATGTGTTTAATTAAGTGGGAGATTCTTAATAGAAATTAAGTAAAAATACATTATAGAAAACAGGAGCTTTTTTATATGGACCAGGGATAACAAGCAATTTTGGGGGATAATTGTATCTGGTATTAGTGAAATGTCTGGTTTTAGAGGTACACTTCAAAGTATTCAGTGGGAAATATTCCACTGCCTATCATTTACTTTGTAACACATTGCTCCAATGTGTAACACAAACACAGGAAAGCAGGAGGAACTAGGAAATCAAGGGATGGAAACACAGGTGCTGCTCCAGGCCCATTTCTGTTGCTGTGATAAAATACCCTGGCCTAAAAGGAACACAGGGGAGAAGAGGATTTGTTTAGTTCCATGTATGCTCCATTATCGAAAAAAAGTCATAATGACAAACACTTCTTTTCCATTTCCTGGTAACACACGCTACCGTTTGAGAGACTGGAAATATATTTATTTGATATTTTCAGTTCCTCTTGTGTTAGTTGAACAGGATCCCCTTGAGTCAAAAGCTTTGTGATTCTGCTTTCTGCTATATTTAATAGTCTATAGAAAAGTTATCTGGCACACAGTAGATGTTCAATATATATCCAGGAATAAAAAGAGAAAATTATAAAACTGAAGTTTCAATTTCAATAAAGAAACCTAATTAAAGAGATTAACATTGACCAACTATAATACAGAATAATTTCCAAATTGCAATGGTATAAAACAGATTAAAAAGCATAAAGCACTTATGTTAATTCCTAAAATAAAATGAAAAGGCTAAGATAAATATTTGATGGAGAACCAAAGGTTTATCAAAAACAGGTTTGTGTCAGACATCTAAATTCATTGGAAGGAGTACTAAGCATGAGAAAAGTAGCAACTTCTTTACTGCATGGTAATGCAACTCGATCTTTATTTCATACTGATCCTCTGTGTATGAAGTTAAAGTTGGTAGAAAACATTTAAGAGCTAGCAAATTATTTTCTAAATTAACAGCAGCATGGGAAATAAATACTGGTCCTTTCCATCAGAACTTAAATCAGTTCACTTTCCAGAAACAGATATAATCCAAGGCAAGCAGTAGAGCTAGAGGGAAATGCTTCCCTTAGTATGTACGAAACTGTTTGCTTCAGAAAGCAGCCTCCATTCTTCAGTCCTTGTCTTAGACTCAGTGTGATATCCCTCAGCTCCACTGGGCATTCAGCCTTCATCATCTCAGGATGCTGAGAAGCAGGTGGCCAACAGGATGGCACTGATAAGCAATGAAGCCAAGGCAAAATTCACCACTTAATACTGCCAGATGATTCTGCAAGCCTGTTTTCCATGAAAAGAACTGTAACTATATAAAAGCACTCAGAGACTCTGAAAATTGAGTGAGGCAGGTAGGGCATGGTCCTTTGAGTTTTAAGAAAAGGAATAACTCACAGGACAGATAACAGAAAGGGAGATAGTTTATTTTCTTGATGAGAAAACAGGCATGCCTTCTGGACTGAACAGAAACATTTTCACAGAAGATGGGAATATAGAAACACTATGAGGATGTATGTGAGATCAGCAGCTACACAGAATCCAACCATTAATCAACAACAACACTTCAGGCTGCTACAACACCAGGCATCCGAGTCGGGATCTCATCAAGGGACAGACTGATTAACAGGAAACTATACTGAGACATTTAAATCCTCACCCTTAGAAAAAATGAATTTCACAGTGGCAGTGATCACTTATTCATAACTGTACAACAGTATAAGCATCTTCCCAGTAGATAATCCAAGATTTAAACAGAAGCATGAGTCAACATTAATATGCAGCTGACTGGATTCTCAGTCCCTTGGTAACCTCTCAATTCATACTCTGGAGTAGAGACCTTTTTAGCACGCCAGTTTGCAAGGAACCAGCAGTGTAAAACAGAATGGCCAACTGCTCCTCTGTTAGTAACAAATGTGCTAATATGTACTAGTTTAAACTTGATCTATCAGTGAGTCAATGAACCATGAAGGGTGGGGGTTAATCAGGGTGTTCTCCAAACAAAGGCTCCTGAGAGCTGCAGGGATGCCACCCCCAGACTCACATCTGTGCTGTTTTGAGTTCTGTGCGATGGAAATGGCCTGGTGCTCAACACAGTTATGAGCCCAGAATCCTGCCACAGTCTTGTAGCTATTCGCAAGTATTTCACACAGGAGAGCAACCAAATTGTTGGAAAGGTAAAGTACAAACAGGAGAAACAAACTCCTCCCCAACCATAGTGCTTAAGAGCTTCTGATGGTAAACTGTGCCCTGTTAATGAGTAACAGGGTGGTAAAAGCCTTTCACGGAAGATCTAACTAGTTCCCAGCAGAGCTGAGGTGGTGACATTCTATCTTAGGTGATTTATACTAAAACTCATTGATTTCCCTTTATTGTCAAACAAAAGCATATGCGTACTGATCTTTTCTCCTAAAGATATAAATAATTCTAATGCCACAGTTCGACTTAAAGTAAAACTAAATTCACATATAGTTTGCCACTGTAAACATATCTCTTTTTCTAACAGCTAAAACGAAGGGAACAGCAATTAACAGGAGGAATCATCTGCTGGTGGAAAGATCACCTCCATACTTCAGTATTTAGATAATAAGGGATCCAACACCAGTTAGATCCTGAGTGAACAAGCTAGAGAGGATAGACCAAGTTACTTTTTACCACCCATCAGATCAGTTAAAATAATTAGTATTTAAATACAATTAACATCTCAAGAATCTAATTTAACGGCATAATTGGACATTTAATCACCCACCAAAGTAGGAAATTATAAAATAACAGATAATAATTTCATGAATGTTTCTAATTTAATGATTTAATCAGGTTGTAAAGTTTTACTAAAGTAGCCTCTCTGGATCATTTGTAAGTGCTGTAGCTGGCTGTGATTTTTAAAGAAATGTTTTCAGCAGTCTGCAAGGTCTCAAAAGCCTGCACCCAGCAAAGGAACAAATGCCCTGGTGAAGAGATAGCATACAGAATGGGAAAATCCTCATCAACCACACATCAAATGGGGGTTAATACCCACACTATGGAATGAACTCCAAAAATCAAACACCAGAAAAACAAGTATTCCAGAAAAACAAACAAACTGAATCCACAACTGTAAAAAAAAAAAAAGAAAGAAAGAAAATACGAACGGTGAGTGTATGTCACACACACACACACACACACATACACACACACACACACACACACACACACACACACACAATAGAGGAGTAGGGAAGAGGGGGTGGATTTGCAAGGAGTTGTGTAGAGCCATGGAAGTTAAACATGTGGAAAAACAAAACACAAAAAGCAAAGCTGTTCCACATCCTTAGCCATCAGGGAAACGCAAACAACAATTGGAGCTCAGTGGCCTACTGCTTGCCTAGTGCCCAGGAGGAAGCAACCAAGAGGCATGAGGTCCTGGTTTGTTTACCAGCAAGAGGAAAATTAACATTATAACATGCCCAAGCAACCTTAAATGTGGCTGAATATCTAATAAAAGACATTAAGGAAATAAGAAGAGGCAGAAACAGAACTTAGTATATTCACAAAGTACATGGTCATTTATGGGAGCAGAAATTATAAACAAAATCAGTGAGGGAGTAATATATTTAGAAATTTAATTTTTGTTAAGCAGTGTCTACGTAAAAGGGGAAAGGTAAATAAAAACTGTGGAATTCCTTAAAGATTATAGTAAAATATTTAATGTTTGGAATCTATGAGCTTCATTATATATAGCAGTAGGAATTCAGGACCTTTAACATCTGCATCAATAAAAATGAGAGTAAAAATGAATCTGTAAGTCCAAGATTTAGAAGTCAAACAATAAAAGAAAACAAAAGTATGAGAAGGAATTTAAAAAAATGAGTTCAGAAATGAATAACATAGAGAAGGAATTCAGTAGGTCAAGTTAATAAAATAGCACCTGCAATTCCAGCCCTCAAGAGGTAGGGACTGAAGATCATGAGTAAGAAGTCAGCAAGACCACTGTGTTGAATATGGTAAGATAAAAAGGCAGTTTACTGAATCTACTTTTAAGAAGGAACTATTTGTTTTAAATAGGATAAGTTATGAATTTTTTTGTCTGAATTTGTCAGATGTTAATAGACTGGACATTGTTAATATATATATAATGGAGTTTTTTGTCTGAATCTGTCAAATGTTAATGGACCAGACATTGTTAATGTAATTCTTGACTATATATTGCATATATTTATTGGATACAGTTTTTCTTGTATTAGCTATAAGCTTTTTTTATTTTAAACAAAAAATGGGGAAATGTGGTGATATTGTGTCCCCTAATATATCGTGCACCCTAATAAACTTATCTGGTGTCAGAGAACAGAACAGCCAATAGATAGACATAGAGGCCAGAATAATGGTGGCACACACACCTTTAATCCTAGCATTCCAGAGGCAGAGATCCATTTGGATCTCTGTGAGTTCAAAGTCACAGTGGAAACAGCCAGGCATGGTGACACACACCTTTAATCCCAGGAAGTGATGGCAGGAAGCATAAAGGTATATAAGGCATGAGGACCAGGAACTTTAGTCCTTTTAATCTTTTAGGCTTTTGAGCAGCAGTTCAACTGAGATCCATTCAGATGAGGACTCAGAAGCTTTCAGTCTGAGGAAAAAAGATTAGCTAAGAAATTGGCAAGGTGAGGTTGGCTGTGGCTTGTTCTGCTTCTCTGATCTTTCAGTGTTCACCCCAATATCTGGCTCTAGGTTTATTTTTATTAATAAGACCTTTTAAGATTCTTATTACCATGTGTCATAAAAAAGTCCTAATTTTTGGAGAAAAAAATAAAGTAACAAACTAATTTAATCATTGAACAATGAAAAAAACATAATATGTATTGTAATTGATAGAGATCATACAGATCAATAAAGAAGCCATTTCTAAAAATAGATTGCACCTTTAAGCCCTGTAGGAGTGAAATTTGAAAACAAGATGAATGGACTATTTCTTGTACAAGTTGTGAGAATAATTCTTAAAGATGAATTCATAAAATACAGAGGACACATCTGCCATCCATGAAAGCATCAGGAAGCGATGGTTCTATAAAGGTATTTTGACAAACCCTGGGAGAGTAGAATCCTGAATGCTGTGTAAAGTGTTTCAGAGGATTTCAAGAGAACTCTAAGCCCTTTTAATGCAGCTAGTATAAGGTAAGATTGTAGTCAGAAGGTTTCTCCAGTCCTACCAGGCCCCCTCAGTCCCATGTCCTGGTTATAAAATAATCATTCAGAGGCTTATATTAATTATAAACTGCTCGGCCATTAGCTCAGGCTTATTACTGGCTAGCTCTTACATTGAAATTAACCCATAATTCTTACTGTTTAGCCACATGGTTTGGTACCTTTTCTCAGTTAGACATTCTCATCTTGCTTCCTCTGCATCTGGCTGGCAACTCCTGACTCTGCCCTTCCTCTTCCCAGAATTCTCCTCGCTTGCTTGCCCCACCTATACTTCCTGCCTGGCTACTGCCCAATCAGCATTTTATTTATCAACCAATCAGAGCAACACATATTCACAGCACACAGAAAGATATCCCACAGCACTTCCCCTTTTCTGTCTAATCAAAAAAGAAGGTTTTAACTTTAACCTAATAAAATTACATATAACAAAACATTTATCAAGCAAGAATTACAGTTACAATATCTAGTCTGTTTGTATTTGGCAAAATTAAAGAAAATATTCTATCTATCCTATACTTGTGAGTCTAAAGTTTCATATCTAATTTATCTTTTATCACAACTAAGGAAAATTATAATTATAACTATTTAGTCTTCAACTATATCAAAGACCCCAGAAGGATACAATATTACCTAAGTAAACAGGAAGAGCATTGTAAGCAACTTCCAAAAATCTAGAATGACAGAGACAGCTGGCTGCCTGGACAGTCACCGCAAACTCTTCTGCAATGTTGTGGCATCATCTTAAGCCTATAGACCTAGTCTCTCAGTCATTTTTCCCTGTGTCCTATAGAATGTCTGGCAGTTTCTTCTGTCAAGTAGGAACCTGAAGGACCATCTCACCTTGCAAAATTCAGTGGTCACCTTCCTATAGGTCCTACATGTCCAGTTTGTATGACATTTTGTTAAGCAGTCCAGGCAAGAACAGTTTCTTGCCCAAATGGCTAACTTTTGCCATGAAGAAGGCAAATTCCATATGGAGTGTCTTTGGTGCCCATCATCTGAGACATTCTAAGGACAATGAGTATGTCTAACATTTTGATTTCTCAATATCAATTTCCACTCAAAGAAATTAGAAATGTTGAGAAATCTGTTGCTTCCAGAGGCTGGGGCAAGAAAGGAAACCACAAAGTCTGTGAATCACTTGGCTTTCTGTTACTGTTAGAAACGCTTGCCTGACCAACTCGCATAGTTTATTTTAGCTCACTGTTCGGAGGTTTATATCCACAGTTGCATTGTCCCATGTGTATGGAGTGTGTCATGGTGAGAGAACATAGCAGAGGAATTTCATTTATCTCAGGGCCAAGTACAAAAGGAAAGCAGAGGAAGACAGACCACAGATTCACAAATCAATTGAGGACATGCACCCAGGGACCTGAAAGCTCCAACGGGGCCCCACCTCTTAACATTTCCACTTTCAAATGGCATCAAGCTTTAATATATGGGTTTCTGGGAACCATCCCACAGCCAAACTAAAGCAACAAAATATCTCATGATACCCATAAGTGAGCAAGGACACCAAAATTTTGAGAAGCAGTTAAAACGGCACAGGGGCCAGTTTCAGGGGTGGTTCGAACTTTCCTTCACACTCTAAAGATTTTGTATCATTTCCAAGCAACTTGCACAACAAGAGAACTTACTTACCCATCTCCCTGGACAGGGAATCCCTTTGGTTGCAATCATATACATACAGTCTCAGTGCATACAGTGTGGTCTCCTTCCTTCTCTTCCTTTCTCTCCCTGTCCCTTCCCTTCCTCCCCCCACTCCTTCCGCTCTTCCCTGGGCTCTCTCTCCACTCTGCTGATGTCATGACATGAAGGGAAGTAGCCTGAGGAACTGAGTGACAGGAGAAGCAGCCTGAGCAGACACTGCAAAGGGCCCAGAAGCCACACAAGCAGGCTTTTCTCTTGTCTTTTCGGGGAGAAACCAGTGTGTGTAAGTAATAGAAACCGAAAACGAATGTTTTCAAGATATGTAATTTTCCACTTGAGAGAGATTTTTTTTAAATGAACTGAAATTGATGCCTTTTAATTTTTATTTAGGTGTTTCCCCCGCCCCTAATGCTGATAACTGGCTAATTTGAGAACTAATTGTCCAGTGCTACAGCATGTTATCTATTGAAAATATTCCAACTATTTGCCTCAAACAACAGATCCATTCACAAAAGATTGTAACAAAATTCCTGAAGGTGCATGTAACAGCTCCATAAACATCACACAATTATGTTAGCATCAATGGTTCTCTAATGAATGCCAGGGGGTAATAATAACTCGTGGCCTAACATGAAATATTATTTATTTCTGTTTGTACATATTGTAGGTTTGTCACTTTGTTACTTTTTACTTCATTTATTTCCCATGGAAAACTGGCAGTCCATTTTAGCCTCATCCAAGTACTGATTCAACTTTGAATTCCCCCTACGTATAGGCTTATTGTATTTGAACCAGGTTTGGGAAGCTCTGCTGAAGGTAGGAACCCAATAATTAGTCACAGACCAGTGTGTTTATGCGTGCTTTTCCAATTCCTCAAGGTTAGCATAAAGAAACCACTGTCATATCTTCCACAGTGCCTGTGCATTTCACCCCAAGGCACTTGAGGACTCTCAATACTGATTCATGGTGAGAAAGTTACTTCAGTGTTGGGACAGGAACTATAATATTACTGCCAGGATCAAATTCTGCCTGTTCCATGTCTCTAAAGTTCTGAATCACAGTGTTTGGAACAAAATACCAGAGATAGATTATCTTCAATGAAGATGACATTGATGCTTCTGACAAGTGCCTGGTGTCTATCTGAGGGAAGAGTCCTAACTGTACAGTAACTGTGATAGATTGAAGTCATACTGTAGCTTATATAGACGGAGGGGAAAGCACATGGTAACCATATAGTTTTAGGAGGAAAAAGGGGGGAAAGATGTAAGTACATGCTAGTAAGAAACGATATTATTCAAAACAAGCCAATGCTATTTTTAAGAAAAACCTATCTCACTAGCAAATCCAGTTAAAAGTAAGGTCTTTGGACTTATGTATGAAACAAGAGTAATTTTTTAAGAGGCCCTAATTTTTGTTTTCATAAATGGACACCCAAAGAAGATCAACCTAATGGGACACAGATTTGATCTAATGGCAAACTGGTGTAAATGACTCCTTTTGTGATGGGGAACCAATTTAACATTCTGGAGAAATGGCTCAGTGGGTGAGGAGTCACCTCCCAAGTATGAGACTCTGAGTTCAGTCTCTATAACCCATGTAAAATGTCAGATGTGGGGACACATAAGCCTGACCTCAGGCAGGCAGAGACAGCAGGATCCCTGGAACACACTGGCCAGCCAGGCTAGCCTGACTGGTGAGCTCAAGGCCAATGAGAGACCCTGCTTCAAAGGAGACAGACAGTATAGACAATGTTCCTATTGATGATACCCTCAGTCTTCTGGCCTCCGTATTCATATACACACATTAAAAATAGGATTTTCGGCCTTTAAAAACACTTTTGAATCATTTTACTTTTCTTGTGTATAAACTAAAAAATGATAACCATTATAATTTATTCAATTTCACTATTTGTTGTCATGCATTGTTTCAATTCCTCCAGCCTCACAACAAAACACATAAGTAATTTTGCCCCTGTATTTCTATGGGAATATATTTATAGTTCTTGATGCTATTATGAGGGTTTAATGAGACAATTCATAAAAGTTGCTTACAAAGTATGTGGCATGTAGTAACTGCTTAATAAATGTCAGTCATTATCATTAGTCTGAGTTTTAAAATAATGACTCTCTGATATTCAGTTAAGAAGTGGTGTTAACTAATTCATTTAACAGCATGAAAACTTAATTCAACATTTTACTGGAAACATTTAGAGGATATTCATTTAGCACTCTGAATCTAATCACATGGAAAAACCTGACAAAAACCACCTAAATTGTTTCTCCAAGAAGTTGAATTATACAAAAGACACTGTCGCCAAGGCTTCTTCCTTGCTGAACAATTTGACACTGATATTCTCTAAAATGAATAGGCTCTTCAGCTTTTATTCTCAAGATACTCTGTCAATGAGTGAAGCAAGAATATAATTTTCTTGTACAATACAGCAATTAATTTTTTCAATATAATTATAATCAATTACATACAAAAACATATCCCTCCCTGAGGATAAAAATGCCACAGGGGGTGTTGAGAAGCCCTCGGGAAGATTGCTGAGATCTTTCATTTCAAGTATAAATAGAACTGACTATTTCTAAAGAATGAATTCTAGCTTCCTCTTGGCTGAAAGGGCAGTGGCTGTGAGAGCAGGAACTAGAAGGAACTAGAAGGAGCCCTCAGAAACCAGAACAGGGGAAAGACTTTGGAAACAACCAATGACCCAACGTGACTGAAGGATGGATGTTGGTTAACCTTTAAAAACATATAAAGCAAGAGTATACATGTTCTATATTCTATCTGTCTACAAAGGCATCTTTGGTGAGTGTGGTGTATAGGGGTTTGCATATGTGCATCCAGGAAACTGAGTTGTTTGAAGTTCCCATTACCCATGATTCTTGCTCCCAGCAGCACATATATTAACTAAGGAGTCCCTATTCTATATTCAGTCCTATTCCCTGTTCAGCTTGAGCTTGTCCTGTCATGTGAAGTTCTTGGGGGTCTAATGCTATGGTTTGCTGTGTTTACAAACTGATGCTTAGTGAATTTTCATGTTACTAATTGCTAGAATGGAAACAATTCAAAAGGTGAAACTAACATGTTGTAGGTTTAAGAAAAACTGAAACTCTTCTCTTGCCTTATTAGCAAAAATTACATGATTGCTGTGCTTTCTGTTTGGAATCTCAGCTATAATTATAATAAAACTGGAGTTCTAAATCAACTTTTCTTTTGATAAGACAATTATCCTTGAAGAGTTAAATGATACTGGTTGTTCAGAATTTAATAGAGACGAATTTCACTGTTCTCAATGTCAAGTTCGGTAAACAATAGAAAATTCAAAAGAAATAAACATAACTGAAGCAAGTTTATTTTAAAACTAATTTTCAATACTTGGCTTGATAAAGTATAGGTTTTCTATTTGCAGGTTGGTTTGTAAGAAATATTTCACATAAAATTACCGAGAGAGAAAAACATTTAAATATACTTATAATGAATAGCTTTAGTGTGTTCCTATGCCAATGCTAATAATAGTACTAATATCATTCAGACAGTCTCTGATGTTTGATTCTAGGGTTGCCACTCATACAGATTTGGGTATTCAGACCCTACGAAGCTTCTGTGTGCCTGAGCAAGTTGGCATGGGAGGCTGCTGGGTGCTGATAGGCTACCATTTGTAGTGATGACACACTGGAGATTTTCAAGTTCTTTTTTTTTTTTTTCTGGATGATAGGTTCAACCAAAGGTTTACTCAGAACCACTAAACAAAAAACATAGATGCCCCTCAACTGAAGAATGGATAAGAAAAATGTGGTACATTTACATAATGGAGTATCATTTAGCTGTAAGAAAGAATTATCTTATGAAATTTACAGGCAAATGAATGGAACTAGAAAAAATTATTCTGAGTGAGGTAACCCAGACCTAGAAAAACAAACATGATACGTATTCACACATAAGTGGATATTAGGGGTAAAGTACAAGATAACCAACCTACAATCCACAGCCCCAGAGAGGCTAGATAACAAAGAGGGCCCAAAGAGGGGATGCTTGAATTTCCCTGGAAAAGGGAAATAGAAGAGATCTCCTGGGTAAACTGGGGGCAGAGGTGAGGGGAGATGAAGGGATGGGAACTTGAGGGAGCAAGTTGGCCAGGCTGGGTGCCAGAGGCAGTTTGGGGGTAGGTCTGAGGAAGAGAGTAATTAAAGAGACATCTTGATTGGGGGGGGCATTTTGGGGTTAGGGAAAAACCTGGTACCAGTGAAACTCCCTGGAATCCAAAAGGATGAGCCCAGCTAAGACTCCTAGCAATAGTGGAGAGGGTGCCTAAATTGGCCATCTACTGTAATCACATTTGTGACTACCCTAATTGTCATCAGAGAGCCTTTACCCAGTAACTGATGAAAGCAGATGCAGAGATCCACAGACAAAAGAAAAGAGAAAGAAAAAGAAAAAGAAAAAATAGCAGTTAGCTGAAGAGTGAATAGTTGAGGTAGAAAGTGCACAGAGAAGCAGGGAGGTTGGGACTCGTTTTTTAAGCCACTGCAGGAGGTGGGCATCACATGATCTTTACTGGACAGAGTGCTCACACGGAATTGGGCTTTGATGGTAATATAGAAACAAGAAAGTGGCTATAATACTCAGTTTTTACATGTGTTGACTATGCACACTTATGGCAAAAACATTTAAAAGCGACATACAAGACTTTAGTGTCTAGTTGACTGATCATTAATTAGTCTTTTATTTCTTTTCTCAACACCTCAGAAGACAGCTGTACTTCAAATATAACAACTTTACACACTAAAAACTTTGTCCCTAAACAAATTAAGTACTGCCAACTAATATTGTGCACAACTGAATGTCTATCTCTAGCAGTCCTTTAACAGATAACAGTGATCGTTATGAGGGTCCTGAGGATCGAACTTCAATGGAAGAAGAGTACTGAGAAGTCTTACAACTTGTCCTCTGACTTCCACACATCCACCATGGCACATACATCCATGAGGTTGTGCGCATGTGTGTGCATACACATACACACAAATAAATGCAAGTGTAAAGTTTAAAGTAATCTTTATGATATCAGCTTCTTATGTTTCCTTCTAAGTACATCATTTCTCATCATATCAAAAGTAAACCTCTATATTATTTATTTTCCACCTAAGACAATTCTGCCTGGTTAATTTAATCGCGCGCGCACGTGTGTGTGTGTGTGTGTGTGTGTGTGTGTGTGTGTGTGTGTGTGTGTGTGTGTGTCTATGATTTGCTTATACAAGATATTGTAAGCACTAAACAAAGCAGTTTTAAGAAATGTTTGTTTTTCTTTTTTCTTTTCTCAAGGAGCATACCATAAGAAGGTCAACCTCATGTACACAGATTTGAGGTAATAGTAAACTAAGGGGAATTACTCTTCTTAGGAATAAAACTAGATATTTAAATACTATTTCTGTTTTCTTTGTGCTTCATATCTGAAAGCTTATTTCAGCTATTGCAATGGTATTGCAGGCTATACTGCTAGAACAAAACAAATAAAATAAATATGGCTCATTTATATTTTCCTGCCTTGTGAAATTAGCATTTAGATATGAAACTGAACAGTAATGACACCAGAACTAAATCTCCCCAATGTGTGCTAAAAATGCCCTTACTTGTCTCTATTAATTGGAAATAGATTAACAAGCCCTAAATATATCAACAAAATTTAATAGTCATGTTCTAGAAGAGCTCTTCTACCTTTTGCTCATTCCTTCTGCGTTTTCTCCTAAGGTTTTTCTTTTATATTTTATTACATAAATTCCCCTGTGAATATATATTTATATTTAGACTTTGATTGTTTTTAAACTATATACGATCACTTTCCAAGCATGCCTTTATTCCTATAAGAGTGGCTTTTTTCTTTACTTCCTCAGTCATTGCTCTCAAAGTGCTTGGAGTTTCATCCTCTCTAGAGGAAGAGGATATTGTAACATATTCCTAATGTGCCCACATCAGGACACCTTTCCTTGGAGCCAATCAAAGTCCTGATTCCACTGTACCTACTCATTTTTCAAGTCACTTAGCAGACACTGTTAGAGCTTTTTTATGTTTGAAAATGTCTTGTTCTTGTTTCTATAGGTTTCTGTCCATTTTGAAGGTCCAAAATGTCACCCGTGAGGCTGTCTCAGGTACACACTAGGAGGCCCAAGGATATTCATTCAAATCTAGATTACCATTTCTAGGGAAAAGCTTGGATCAGGGTCCAATGGAGCTTTCAAATCACATTACTAGGAAACTCAAATCTGTAAAGATAGAATTGTGCCCTAATGGGATGAAAATGGACATATCTAGTATATACACATACTATGTTTAAAGCTGTGCATATTTATCTTTGAAACACATACATATTTGAAGTTAGAAAACACTATGCTAGACCACTTTTGATATAATGATGACAATCATTTAAAAAAAACTTTAATTCTCGTATCAATGACTATGGTTTGCATAAGTTTGTTCGGTGTCTTCGTTGTACATTTGATCTACTTTAAAAACAACATATTGTCTTATCTGTCTCCAGGGCAAGAAAAATTTGAAGAGGACATCTCCATTTTTAATTTTCTTTATTATTTTTACTATGTGTAACTGTGGGTTTTTTTGTGGGGTATAGGAGCAGTTTGTGCATTTGAGTGCAAATGTCAGCAGAGGTCAGATGTGTTGAATCCCCCCTGAAGCTGCAGTTATAGGCAGTTGTGAGCCTGTTGGTATGGGTGCTGGGAACTGAACTCAGGTTCTCTTCAAAAGCAGCAGATGCTCTTAACCACTGAGCTGTCTCTCAAACCCCATATATCTTTCTTTTTTGTTTTTTTTTTTTTGGGGGGGGATTCTGTTTGTTTCCAACACAGAGAACAGAATCTGTGCATCATGTGTGTTGCATGAATGAATCATATTGCCTACTAGTTATAAAATCATGACAGTTTTTCTATGACTGATGTTGAGAAGAAGCTGGGCCCACACCTCTAATCCTAGCAATGGGGAGGCTCCGAGGGAAGAACATGAACTCAAGGTTAGCTTGAGCTATGCAGAACAAGTCTCAGAAACACAAATAAAACAAAGTTAAAAGATTCTGTACTCAACTATGCTCAGAAAATAGGGTCAAGAGTGAAACTAATTGACTTTTAGATAAAAAGAAAAAGTTCTCTTTTATATTTATAAACCTGTAATTATTTAGTCAATGTTAATTAGTTTTCAAATCTCAAGTATTTGATATTGCTTTCTTCCTCCAGCTACTACTGCCAATTTTCCTTTAAAAATTACCACATCTTATTCCTTGCTCAGATTCCAAGTATAATTGTTCATATTTAGAAATAACACACTGTCAGAACTATATAAAACTGTAATTGTTAGATTAATTAAGACTAGAAGACCACCCACTTGAGCCTTGAATGGCTCCATGTTTTTCTCGTTAGAAGAATAGGAGGGAGGTGTAAGTGTTGGCAATAAAGGAAAAATTCTACTTGCTCAATCACGATGAAATTGAAAATAATTTTGAATTCAATGCCATTTTAAGAGAAACTTGTTTCTACTAGCAGACCCAGTTAGAAGTAAGGACTTTGTCCCTGGAATTAAAATATGGTTATCTAATATTTACCTGAAAGTTATATACATTTTTGATATGCAAAATTTCAGTCACCTCCCAAACTTTTTATCAAAAAAAAAAAAAAACAACTCTTTAGAAAGGGAATACTGGGCAGTGGTGTAGGCAATGAGCAATCACTCTGTGCCAAAACTTAAGCAGTGTGTCAGAGGCAGGAATGTTGGATGTAAAGCAGAGAGAACTAATTCCAAGGAAAGATCAGGAGGAGTTGGGCAACAGGCCTTAGCTCTCTGCCTGTAAAGGACACAGGGCTTCTACCACTCACGGAAGAGAATTGGAGCCAACTGTATTTCATTCTCAGATGATAGTTTAATGAATTCTTGAATTATATAGATCTGAAAAAAGGGGGGACCATTAGATTGTAAGCTGGAAAAGGGAGATTCTGTGTGATATAGCTGGCAGAGAGCTTTGCAGCCTCAGACATGCCTTTGTGCATGCTGGAGATGATGCAGATGGCCTCCAATGGGATAAGAAGACCCCTAACTAATGCTCTGGGTCCCTGGATGCAGAGATGGAGCAGATGCTTTCATCTTCTTTAGGGTTCTTCACTGTCATCAGAGGCCTTCAACCCTTATTGTCTTGCATTGGTTGGTTTTAGAAGTCAATCTATTTGTTTTCAGTGAGCCAAATAATTCTGTTCTCCAGGAGCAAGCCAGAGAAAATGACCCTACGTAGCTCACTGTTTTCTACTCTTCTCTAAATCAAAAGTTCACAGTGAGATCCCCAGAGAATGTTTGGCAAAGATGTGTAGTTTATTCATCTCTGTAATTTGACTAGATTTTTAACCCTAGATCAAGCTAAAACATCATTCGTTAAACTAAATATTTGGACAGTGTTTTCAGAGGTATTTTGTTTGAGTTTTGACAAGTCTCTCTATTCCTATAAAATTGCTTTTACTAAATTGAGGTTTGCTCAGACGTCCTCTGCTTACTTGCTGTTGACTTTATGGGTGAGATATATTGAATTTGCCCCAGCAAGCTCTTCATAAGCCCTATGGGAGATTCCTTAGACCTTTAGCACAAGGAAGAACTTCACTCTCCTAAGCAAATGACACACTCTTAATTTACTGACTATCTAAGTCTTTTGAATACCTTCTCATGTTACTAAACTTAATTGAAATCTTTTGGGAGAAATTTGAAATAACAGCTTTGAAAAAATAACTTATTACAATGGATTCTTTCTAGTTACAAACACACTTTTGTTGTTGTTTACAGAGAGATGAACCAAACACCGGCCTATGTATGCTTCCCTCCTCTTGGAAGGCAGGTCCTCTAAAGATCCCAAAGGAGCTGATGAGGAAGTAGACTTTCCCAGGTTTACAGCAATCACTTCCGCTTATCAGTTACCGGCAAACGCTTAGCAGCTATCCACCATAGGCCAGTGTGGGTCCGTATGAGATTCTGGATCAGTGCTGCTGGGGCTGGAAGCTCCTGACATCACCATGACCTGCTTTTTATCTGGTATCCAATGTTGTCATCCAACCCCAAACTGTAACAACTACTCCAGCTACTTTTGCATGTTCAACCTGACAAAATATTTAAAATGGATCAATGGGAAAATAATCTCTAATCTCCAAATGAGACATTTTAATTAGGTAAGTTCTATACATTTGAAGTGCGTGATACTTAAGACTTTTAGCATCCAGAATGTAAAAATGTCACTTAAAAATTTCAAACATACTGATTTCATTACTTGACATACGCTCACGAACATACTCAGACATTAACCTTCCGAAATATCTACCCCAAGCTAGACAACTCTCAATAAGTAAAACACATAGCAAATTACAGATTATCTTTTTTTAATCTTATTTTCAAATGCCCAACACAGAAATGTACTTTGCTAGCAATGTGTAGATAGGAAGCAAGCTCAACAAAAATGTGAGTTATGACAATAAAGATACTTCTAAAAATAACTCACAGGGCTGGAAAGGTGTGTCAGCAGGAAAAGGCACTTGCCCTGGTAATCTGACCACCAAAGTTCAATCCCCAGAACCCACATGAAAGTGGAAAGAGAAAACCAACTCCTCAGAGTCATCCTCTGACCTCCACATACGCACTATGACATATACATCTACATTCACATACCACGAATGCACACACATATAGAAATAATAAAATTTAAAAAATTTAAAACACAATTAAAATAAATCATTTAAAAAAAATTCTTAGGGAACAGGAGGGATGATGGCTCAGTGGTCAAAATGACCCAGGTTTGGTTCCCAGCTCCCACAGGGCAATTCACAAACCTCTATAACTGCAGTTCCTGGGGATCCAGTGCCTCTTGTGGATTCCATGGGCACTTTATATACATGGTACACAGATATCCATGCAGACAAAGTACCCGTACATATAAACAAAATAAATACATGTCTTACTCAGAATTACTAAAACTTCATAAATATGGCTATTTAAAAGTTAATTTGGAATTCATTTTATAAGATTGGGATTACTCAGATGCCATAATCAAACAAGGATGCTATCAAAAACCTAAAAAAAATACCCTTTGTGGATACTTGTGCAAGAATGCTGTACCAAAGTTGTACCAAATTAATTCGATAGCATATTAAAAGAACTATTTGCCATGATAAAGTGAGATTTATTCGTGAATGCAGGGATAGTTAAATACACAATTATTAGTCACTGTACTGTATCAATCACATCAACAAAATAAAAGGAAAATTATATGATTTTCTTAGCTGACATTATAGAAGCCACCTAACAAGATGCAAGATCCCCTCATGATGAAAACAACAGACTGAAAACAGAAAGGCACTCTCACGGCACAATCAAATGTTCCTTTTGCCCAGAAAATTAACTTGCGGTTTTAAACTTTTTTAATTTTTATTTTATATGTATGGGTGTTTGGCCTGCATATGTACCATGTGCATTCCTGGTGCTTGCAAAGTCCAGAAGAGGGCCTCAGGAGTTAGAGATAGCTGTGAGCCACTGCGTGACCACTGAGCCACCTCTCCAGCCCCTGACATGAGATGTCACTTACCTATATCAAAGAAGCCCATGTTTGTTAAAAAAAAAAACCCTGTGGTGAGCACTTACCTTCCAGAATTTTCTTGAACTCTCTGAACCATATGTCACAGTGGTCTTCACTCAAGTTAATGAGATCAAGTGTAGAATCTTTTAATTTGTTTAGTTGTTCCTTCAAGCAGATGAAGAGGGTGATGCCCAGCAGAGTGCCTTTGCCAGGCTGCTTCACAGAACAGCGCCGCTTCAGCTTTACAGAAAATATGTCTTCAAGTTCTAGGGACTCTCCGCTGCCCAGCTGATGACACTTGTAACCACCTAAAAAGGAATTAAACTCTCAGCCAAAACCATTGCTTCCCCGTTTTGATGTAGGAGAACTATCTGGAACCCACAGAACGTAAATCACTTATGACCTTCAGAAACTTCAAAGCACCCAATGTATAAATAAATATACAAAGAACCATAGACAAAGCAACATTTTAGTAACAAATTAGCAGCATGACGGTGATTCCAAAATACTGAAAAAGTGAAAAACACTGACTTTGCTCATGGACATGACTCTATGATGGCTTGTGAAAGTAAAGGAAATACACATTACCTCTAAAGTCACAGGTGTGCATACGGCAGGAAAGCAGAAAGAACTATTTGGGGGAAGCGGGGGACAGCAAGAAGATGGTAGAGAGGATGGACAGAAGACAGTGGGGGCAATGAGTGAGAAGGGTAATTATATATATGTATATATATATATACATATATAGTTATATTAATCTATACACATACATGACTTTGTTAGCTAGCTTTAAATTTTATTTAAAAATAAAAAATACACAGGGTTGGAGACATGTCTCAGAAACTGACGGTCTTTGTTCTCAGAGAGCCTTCAGGACTCCTTAACTCCAGTTCCAGGAGCTCCCATACCTTGTTCTGGCTTCTATGGGGGTCAGGCATGCATGGAGTTCCTGTACATATATATGCAGGCAAAACATTCATACACATAAAATAAAAATAATATTTTTAAAAAAATTAAAAGTATATACATTTTAAAAAGATACTTTAAAAATCATGGCATGGAATTTTTATGTTTGTTTCTGACTGTGGGTCAGAAAATAATTGTGGTAAAGGAGCTTTTTTTATAAAGCTTACACTTACAGAAGTGACTTATACTTTGAAACTAAACTTCTGTGTCTGACTGTAAAGAATAGTAGAGACTGGTGCTGTGGGATGTTCTGTATGTTAAATGTGTTGCTCTGATTGGTTAATAAATAAAACACTGATTGGCCAGTAGCCAGGCAGGAAGTATAGGCAGGACAAGGAGAGAAGAGAATTGTGGGAACAGGAAGGCTGAGGCAGAGAGATGCCAGCCACCACCATGAAAAGCAAGATGTAAGTAAGGTACCGGTAAGCCACGAGCCACGTGATAATATATACAAAGAAGCATAGTTGTGTGTGCACGTATGATTCAGGATAAGAGCCAACATGAGGAGTGCTAACACATAGGAAGGGCAGGAGTTCCAGAATAGCCAAAGGCAGAGAAAGACTCAGCAGTGTCAGGAGTTCCTAAAGCCTGGGAAGAAACTTTCCAGTGAAGATGGGTGTACTCTGCAGCTTTGATTGCCAAGACTTCCTCACAAGCTTCATCGAGGACTGTGGCTTCCTCTCCTAACCACCCAATAAAAAGTATAGCCTGACTGCCCACTGAGCACATGGAAGCTCCTGGAAAAAAAAAAAAGAAGAGAAGAAAAATCTCTTTTCTCCATGATTAGGCAGCAGGAGGATCAGGCAGACCCAAAGTCCATTTTTCAAACTTGTCACTCTCAGAAGGCTCAGGTTTCAGGCCTGGCTGCAATCTAGTGCTCTAATCTGTCAGTGACTTAAGAATCAACACTCTCACAGTATCAGTTCCATGGCCTTTTCTTTGAGCATCCAGACATTGTATGTCATAGGAAATAAGACAACCATATTACGACAGTCACCACCCAAACTGATCAATAGAGAGAACCTGTTTGACCCAAATGCCTTTACAAGTGAGTCATTCACACACACACACATACACACACACACACACACACACACACACACACACTTTCCTATGGACACCCATCAAATAACTGCTCTCACTCTGCTAGACTTTTCTCTAGCACACACTTCTCAAACTACCAGTCTCAGGATGGATTTTCACATGTAAAAGATCAAAGGACCTCGCATAACTTTCGTTTCTGTAGGCTGTATGTATCCGTATTGACTGTTTGGGAAATTAAAACTAGGACACTTTAAAGTACACAAATACAAAGAATGCTTATCATCGCATTTGCTACTCCTAGTTATCCAGACATTCTGGTTAACTGCTTAGGAAATAAAAGACATAATTGATGGTGGAGGCAGAGGGAAAACTCAGACTGTAATTATAGCACAATGTATTTACAAGATTCCAAAGAATCAACTTAGTCATTAGACCTAATGAAAAACGCAGACAAATGTCTATATCCAAGAAGACATAATAGGAAAATAGAAATCCCATACAAATTAGCATATTATATCTTTGAATAAGTTAGCAACAACTGATGCCAGAATTGAATGAAAGAGGAAAGCCATTCAAAATTTACTGAAAGACAAACTGAATAAATGGAGATACATTAAGTCCCAATCTTGCAGGTCTACAATCTCACTTCAAGAATATTTATTATACAATTTTAACCAAAATCTCAACAGAAATTTTTAGGTCTCAATGAACAAGGAACCAATTCAAATGATTTGTAAGTTCTCATGGACTGCATTACCTAGAAAATGGTTCTACAAACAATGAAGACAATTGCCTGCCCTGGCAGGTATAATTTGCAAAATTGCAATAATTTCAATTCTAGAAACAGAAACAAGTGGACCAGAGAAATATGTCTGTGCATTTGAAAATTCACTAATGTGACAATGGTGAGATCTAAACTAAGTGGAAATGAGTGAAGGGTAGTTGAGAGCTAATTAATCATTTGAAGAGACAAAGCCCTATCTCATAAATTACAGCAATATTTCTAGGTCAGAAATTTATATAACCTTAAGTTTGAAATGTGTCAAATATACCAAGACAGTCAGACAGAGAGATCAAGTTAGCTGGCCTAGGAATTATTTAATCACTTTAAAAGTCCTAAAGATTCATAAAGAAAAATCCGGAAGAGAGCAAAGGCCAAGGAGAGTCATTTGCAATACTTTCATGGAAAAGTACATAAAAGACTCAAGCAGGCCTTCCACAAAAGAAGGAATGCAAATCGACCAACAAACATATGAAAAAGTTCAACCTAATTAGTAATCAAAGAAATGCAAATTTAAACAACAAGACACCACTCTGTGCCTTTTAGATTGGCATGGGATCAAAAATAAGGCTGGGTGATGGAATAGCTAAAGGAAAGCAGCCTTGGTGCTGGCGAGAATGCGCAAATGGGTAGCTGCTGCGGGACATGTCGGGAGTATGTATCAAAAGATTTCCAAATGTTAATTGCAGCAGTATTCATAATAGCAAAACTATCTGAGGCCATGGTAGTGCCCTTCAGTTGGAGGATGGTAGATTAAATCATGGCTGCCTTCTGTAGCTCTTAATTGAATGAGTGTCATTGGTGTGTCCCCATCAAGAAAGACATTGACACTAAGAAGAATGAATTCTTGCAATAAAAGCAAATTACACAGTTGTGGGGGGGCGGGGGGGGGGGGCCGTTGATCCCATTTACATAATACTCAGAAAGAACCCAAGAAATAGCCACAGAAAACAGCTAACACCAGTTACCATCTAAGAGAGACAAGATCAGGAGGAACATGAGATTGAGTTTTTCTTGTAAATCTTCATTAGCTTTGCCTTTCAGTAAACAGCAGCACATGTAATTTTAAGTGTAGAAAGGAAAATATTGGAGGCATGATGGCTCAGTGGGGAAAGAGGCTTGCCCCCAAGGCTGACAACAAATTCTGAGCAAGTCCTGAAAACTGTCCTCTGACCTCTACCTGACAGCCTCACACATACACCCTGAAGGAAGGAAGGAAGACAGGGAGGGAGGAAAAATGCTTTTATATGCATGGTTTTGATTCAGGAATTTATTTTTCAGATTTTATTCCAAAAGAATGAACAGTAACCACAACTGAAGTAAAAGAAAGCTCACCCACTCGTTGTTTAGATAAAACCTGAAAACAACTTAAATGTGCAATAATAGAATGTGGGTTTCATGAAACACATTAACGTAGCAGAAGACTGTAGCACAACCAAAATTTAGCATTTTGATTAGACAGGGGTCCAAAAACGCATCTTTGAATTCTGGTCACTTGGCTTTTAAATGTTTTTATCTTAAAGGCTTTGGCCTAAATGTTTTATCATCAAAGTAGGAGGTGCTTAGCTGTACCTTTTTATTTGTTGAAGTTTGCAAGCTATAAGCAAGAGATCTGCTGGCTCTGGAAGACAGAACACCAGCCTCCTAGATGTGAGATTAATGAAGGTCTCCCCCACTTCCCTGTGGAAAGCCCTCGGGCTAGCCTTAGGAAAGGCTAAAGGTTCTGGAGACTATCTGATGGGATAAACTGAAAATCTTAGCTCATTATTTCTCCTCAGCCTCCACTCCAGGACACCCTTTGGACACTCTCGGGTTATACAAATTATTTATAACACAACTGAGTAAAAAGAACAAAAGAAAACAAACAATGTTGTAAAAAGAAGTGGCGATTCTGTGAAGACTGACTACCTGTCTGCATCTCTGTAAGGATTATTTTAAGAATGACTTGGATTCCTTTTATTCTACAAATAATTCAGAAAAGGACTTTTGAAAAGCTATTTTAAGTGCTGAACAAAAGGGTTAGATCTTAAATCTCTACTTGGGTTTCCTTCTCCTGAGGGGATGGGCTGCTTCACACTGGCCACTCCTGGGACAGTATCAATTTCCGACACAAGGAAAGCAAATGTTTTCGTAATGACATGTGAAAGCCATATTTCCATGAACAACCTGACACAGCCGGACTGTAAAGAAGAGCTCAAAGTAGCAGCAGAAGCAGCACTGGTTTCTTGGCATGTGTTTTAAATACAGCTTTACTTCCACCTTAAGGATACGTGGTACCTTTGTTGGGGAAAACTCTGGAGTCAAACTTTATTTATAATTCATATTTCACATCAGGAGATACAAATATGGAAACGATCTACAGAGACACTGCTTTCAGGCTGCTAATGTTAGCTCCTCACACACCATGTATGGCTCTGCTTGGTGGCATGTGGCTTATTATTTGAAATCTATTGGCTCGTTAGGATCATATTGGTTGTTGCTAGTCGCTTCAGAACACTAACTGTCCTCTCACATTACTTACAGAGATAGTGGGACCATCTGTTCTTGCAAGGGATTTAAGTATGCGTCTATTGGATAGCACGCTATTTATTTAATTCAGTACCCACTTCCTATTGTATCTTCTGGGGGGGGGGGAGCCAATTTAATTACAGGGAATAAAGATAACCTTTCCTGGCAGGTTACCCTGTCACCATGAGAGCAAAGCAGGACTTGCTCAAAGTGGGTTACAGGGGTGAATAAGGAGAGCAAAGCCAATGATACTTAAGGATATTGAGCAAAGGTTTAACAAAAATAGGACAGTGAGTGGCACTTTTAAAAATATGACTGTAAGCCCAGGGCTTGTCTGCATCAATCTTGGCACATCTGCCTGATGCGGACCGTAAACAGGATTAAGGCTGGGTTTATCTGCCTGGTGCTAATTGTGCTCAGAGTTCCCGCACATGTCCACTTTTTAAAACACTGTCTGGAAAAAAAAAAAAAAGCCAGCCCGCCTGCTGCATAGATGGCTCCCACACAACACCCTGGACACACACACACACACACACACACACACACACACACACACACACACACACACACGTGTTAGATGGTTAGGCAACGGGACGCCTAACAGGTTTTTTTTTTTTTTTTTTTTTTTTGGCTCTTCAGAATTACTTATCTAATCCCCTAATTAAAAATACAAAATTCTGTTTGAATGCACCACATACTGAGATAAATCTGTGAAGCAAGGGACCAATAAATTTGAACACACTCTAATTGTAAGAAGAAAACACAACGTAATTGTTAATAATCAGGTTAAACTAGGGTTTAGACAAATAGGGCCGATCCTGTAGTCGACTGAGAACCCGCCTCAATGCATTGCTCTCTCGGAGAATGTGGCAAAGCATTTGTTAGCAGAGATGCTCAAACACCTAAACACACAGGCGTAGCGAAACAGAGCTATGGAGAACCAGCATCCTTGTCTAGTAGAAAGATTAGGAAACTTGCATCTTATTTTGAGAGAAAACAGAAATTTCCAATCCACTACTAATCTCACATTTTTACTAGATCAAATTTAATGATTATTTTCCTGCTTGTGGGTTTCTTCCAATTATTTATTTCTGTCAAGTGTTAAGCACCTCAAATATGTCTCTTAAGATTATAAACATTTGAGGCTGTAAAGACTTTTGCATCAAGTTCACAATGAACTAATGAAAAGTCAAGAAAATTTAAATATTCTTCTGTTGCTTGGGTTTTAAAATACAGATAAAAATGCCAATTCTTTATTGAGAACAATGCCCACAATGTAAGAAGTGAAATAATTAAAAAACACGGTCTATATTTAATCATAATTATCACAAAATTGGCATTAGAAAATATAGTATTGGTAAAAAAAAAAAATTAGGCTATGACTCCCAGTCCTACACAATCTTCTATGCTAAAGCTATTTCTTGATATAAAGTATATTCATGTTGCAGATACCTTGGCCAGTTCTGAGAGATCAGTTTCCTCTAAATCTCTGCAACATGAGAATATTTCAATTTTCTTGACTTTTCATGAGAGACATATTTGAGGTGCTTAGACTTACAGGATGCACAGGTACAAGAGAACCTCTGTTCTATTAAAGATGGCAGTCCTCCATTGTCTGCCATGTTGCCATCTATACTTGCAGTGAAAAACCAATAGTGGTTAAATGCCTGCTTTGGGCAAGACCGCAGACAAGACCATTCAATGTGACTAATAATCACCCGCATTCTCCACTAGTGGTTCTTGATGAGGAAAGAAAGCTATTTATTAATTTTTAAATCCCATGGGCCAGGTATACATAAAGCACTGCTGCCATGAACAAAAGTGATGGTCCTCTCCAGAAAAGCACAGATACATAACCACTTGAGATGCTGCTGACCTTCCCGTTTATCATGGAAAGCCATCTCTACATACGAGACCAACTGATGGGAATGTATCTCAGTGGGTAGAATGCTTGCTTAGCATGCATGAAGCCCTCCCTGGGTTTGGCCACGGCAACACATAATCAAGGGTCATAGTACACACATGTAATCCTAACACCCAGGAGGTGGAGGCAGGAGGATCAGAAATTAAAGGTTATCCTTGGCTACAAGAGTTAAAGGCCAGCCTGAGCAAAAGACTGTCTGACCAGGAAGGCTGATGGCATTTGGTCATAGCTATTTTTGCCCAGTATTCTCTGGAAAATGAACAAAGCAAGCCACAGAAAACAATGGAAGGCACTGTCTATAATAAAATACAAGATTGTGAGGCTATGACTCCAGTCCCACACAATCTATGCTAAAGCTATTTCTTGATATAAAGTTTATCTCAAGTTTTCTAAAAGATAGATGTTCTGCAGTGGGCTTTACAGCTTCCCATTGTAATGGAATTTTCTGGAGAGACTGGTAAGGATTATTAGTACATCTGACTTTTAAAAAGTAATCTACAATAAAATAAAATCTAAAACCATAACACAGGAGCCAAGTTTTCCAAGTGGTCATTTTATAAAAATCATGTGTGAATAATTGGTGTGTTCAAACAGCAGAATGAGACAAATGAATTGAAATCGCTCAGATTCTACATGGTAACTCACCGTTAAGGAACCAGCACTTAATTTTTTTTTATTAAGAATTTTTTAATTCATTTTACATACCAACCACAAATTCCCCCTCTCTCCCTCCTCCTGCTCCCCCACAACCCATCCCCCATCCCCCCCTGGGGAGTCAGCAAAGCCTGGTACATTCAGTTAAGGCAGGCCCAAGTCCTTCCCCCTGCATCAAGGCTCAGCAAGGTGTCCCACTATAGGTAATGGGCTCCAAAAAGCCAGTTCATGCACCAGAGATAGATCCTATTCCCACAGCTGGGGGCTCCTTAAACAGACCAAGCTATACAACTGTCTTACTTATGCAGAGGGCCTAGTCCAGTTCCATGCAGGCTGTGTTTTGCTATGGTTTCAGAATGATGGTTACAGGGAATATAGTGTTTTCCTTTCTTACACCCGAGTGAAGCTGGATTTTCCTATACACATCAACTAAAACAAATATTCGCAACAGACTGAAGCAGTAAAGGGAGAAGCCAATGCATTTCTTATTCCACCAGATGTTAACGAGATTCCCAAAACTATGAGACAGTGAAAACAGTATTGTTTGGGGGAAATGTCTTAAATAGATAAATAAGTGTGTTATTTATATTAACATGTAGTAGGCTTACTACTACCATATATTTTTTCCTGTGATGTTGAGTATCCAATCTAGGGACTTCTATATGTCAGGCAAACACTTCACTGCTAGCTATAGCTGAAGACCTTTAATTAATATTTTAAAATGTCTTTAATTTTAACACAACAAAAATCAGTGGATTTAACTTATATGAATAACATCTCTTGGTGGTTTTCAATAATTTAACTTTGCCCCAAGTCGAATTTTGGGAACCTTTGATATATGTTAAAAGGACACAATCTAAAGTATATGCTTCAATCTCTTGTCACTCTGTATCAAATAACTATAGTTTTATTGTTATTATTTGCTGATTGAATGGGTTTCTATATACTTTATATATAGAATCTGGGGAACTATAATAACACTTCCAGTTTACAGCATGACTTTATGCAACATGATCAGGCTTTGTCATTCCTTCAGGAAGGGCACTCAGGTGCCCTTCTGCCGGGACCATTTATTGCTTACCTTATTGTCTTCCTGTCTGTCTACTTGTACTCATTCCTATGTCATTTCTATCCCTCTCCCTTAATGGAAACACTGATAAATCCAAGGGTGGAGGGTTCTACAAATGATGCTAACAGAAGATATAAAATTAATGGATTCACTCAAATCTCATAATCAAGCTAATTCTTTGGCTTTATCAGTTCATATATGTTTGTCAAGTTGTACATGCTGGTAACTGATATTCCACCAGATGCCTGTCAGATGGATCCTCTGTGAGCCCCAAGAGAACTCACTCTGCTAGCATGTTCATGCCCATCCCCATCTATGCTTTCTGTATCCTAGTACTTCGCTCAGTGCTTCAAAAATAGGTCAGTCTCCCAATAAATGCTGATTGTAAGTGCAGTCTTAGCAATCAAATGAATCTAATTCCACTATGCACATGTCCATCTCCGAACCTTTGCTCCTTCATTTCCTGGCAAATGGAAGGCCTTCTTGACTCTGATCTCTTCAAACATCAACCAACTCTCAGAGCCCATTAGCCCATTATTTCCAGGAATATCCTTCATTGTCAAGTCCTTCTAAATTCTACGGTCTAGAAATACTCAACAGTCACACACCAGAAGTTACTGGTAGCATTCCACTCATTTTCTGTACTTGTTTTTCACATTAATCAAATGATTCAAAACTTATGCCATAGTTATAACTAAATTAGAATGTAGTAGTTTGAGGCAAACACAAACGCTCTATTCTTTCATTTTATATAGTTGAACACTTACTCTATTCCAGACACTTCTTTTCTATATTAAAGTGCTATTATTTTTGTACTTGGATCTTATAGGCAATCCTCTGTTTGAGAATAGAGTTCCTTGTGTTTTTGCCCTTCGACTTGCTAGACTGGGACCTGGGCAACAAGGATAATGTCTTCTGTTAGGTCGTATATTAGCTACTTTCTCAACACTGTGACTGGATGCTTGATAGAATCAAGTCAAAGGAAGTAGGAGTTGTTTTGACGCACATTGTGAAGAACACAGCCCACTGCGACAGGAAGACATGGGGGTATGCCACGCATTGGCTACTTCAGATCCATAGTCAGGAAGCAGCAAAAAGAGATCATCTGGACAGAAGCCACCTGGGCTATACCATAAAGCCTGCTACCTCACTGCCCTCCAGTGACCTACTTCCTCCAATTAGGCCCCACTTCCTGAAGGTTCCACAACCTCCTCAAACAGTGTCACCACCTGGGAACCAAGTGTTGAAACACATGTGCCCATGGGTACATTTTACATTTAAACTATAACAGATACTGAGGAAGGGAGTCTGAACGTGGGCTTGGAGCTTAGCCAAGACACTTCCATTCCACAGTCCAAGCCAACTCACTCTTCCTTTTTCTAGAAGACTTCAAGGCTAGTCATACCTTCTTTGCTTTCAACTACAGCATTTGTGTCAACCACTGTGATACCAGTGCAAGCTAGTGGTCCCTTGGACTTACAGAACTCACAGTGAGGCTATCATACAGCCTTTGACTCTATCCAAAAAGTCCTGCTAACTAAAAACACTGAAAGACTCGATATATCCACCTCCATGTAGCTTCACTCTTAAGACTCTCATTTGAGCCTATGAAATTATCAGAATAGCCAGATATTCACTTCTGGACAACTTGACTCCTCCCAAGCAGATGTGAGTTGTTGGAAGGCAGCAGATCCATTACCAGAGACATAGAAGAAGCCGTTTTTTATCTAGAGGACAGGACTTAGAACCACACTGGTGTTCATCTGTGGACCAAAGTAACCAGGAGCAGGATGCCAAAATCCTGACCAGTAGTTAAAGGCTAGAAAAGAGCCACGAGCAGCCTCCTGAGACTTGCTCTTAGGAGCCCCTCCCTCTAATGCCGAGGCAAAACTGTGGGTAAATGGGCCGCTGTGTGGCTAAGGTGGTGGAAGATAGGAAGGGTGAAGGAACATTAAAGAGAGAGTCACAGAAGCCACATACATTGAACATCCAAAGCAAGCATTAAAGTCACATAATCCATGATCACATAAAATATTTATAAACATTTATTTACTATCTGATTAGCACATGCAAGCCTAAGATTTATGGAAACAAAGGCAAGGGAGAAGTAATTGAATTATAGCTTATCATGTTATTTTTTAATCCAACTTAATATTCAAGACAAAGTTCATGTTTATTTTTGATATGCTAAGCATTTTCATGATATGAGATTTTGTTTCATTTCTACCATTAAAAGCTCATCAATGACAAGTATATTTGAGTTTTGATTTGTTTCTGATATTAAAAATAGTCAGGAAAATACAATATGAATGATTTATTAAGGAAGAAAAATATCAGAAAATTATAAAATATAGTCAAATTCACCAACACTGAATTATTTTCAGTTTCAGCCTAGAAAAATATACAATATAATGAAGTGAATATATGTTAATAAAAACTTTAAAGTAAGCTTTACATATTAAGCTTATTTTTATTTATTTTATTTATTAGTAAATTGGTATAATCTAGACTCTTACCTACATGAAACACATTACCTGCTACCTTCATATTTGAAATAAAATCACATTTTAAAAGTCATTTCAGAATGAAACTAGAGGTCAGTTTTTTTCTTTGAAAAGTGCTTAAAGAATTTAAAGAGTCTAGCACTAAAAACAAGTTTGATGTTTTTAAATGAATCCTACATGCATGATATTTATACGATGTGTTTCCCTTTAAAATAGTTTTCTTCTACTTTCTTTTATATAATCTCTACCACACAGCACAAGAGGCTGACACTAAGGATAGAAGTGAGAGTATTGCTTGATAATGTGAAATTTTTTTAAAGAAAGTGAATACTCTAGATCACATCATTTTTTGGTACCTGTTTAGCTGGGCTATGCAGCAAGTGATGAACATAAAATGGCTGATAGGGTTTCAGCCAGCCATCTTCTCCTCCGGGCTGTAATACTGCTGTCAGTTTTTTTAGAAAGATAAATTTGATATCAATACGATGTGACACAACTGCATCAAACCTTAATTTCACTCACAGTGAGAAGTCACAGGATTAAATAACACTGTGCAGTCTTTTAGAAAAGTTTATTGCTTCCAGATGGATTCAAGTTTCCCTTCAGCCCTGATTACATCTAATATGCACAGGGTGCCAACATTATAAAGGACAGAGTCAAAAATATCATTTATATAGATAGCAAGGGGCAGGTGGGGGAACTCTTGTTTTCTAAATAGGTTCTAGGACTCAAGTCTTGACTACTTTAAAGAAATAATAATAACCAGTACAATGTTTAAGTGCTATATTATTTAACTGTCCTGGATAATGGTTTTTCTATGAAAAAGAAAAAAGGAAAACCACAAATCTACAGTAAAGTAGCCATAAAGTGACTCCCAGCTCAAGCTGCATGCGCTTTCCCCCATGTGGGGTTGTGCCATGTGTCACACCGCATGGGGCTTGCTACCAAGATGCCCACCTGTGCCTGTGTGGCTGAAGAGGCTTTCATTTCACTAACAAGAACACTACTAAATATAAGCCACTACAATCAGAAATAATGCTCTCAAAATATTGACCTCACATTAGAACCTGCCCGCCGATTTGCCTCTTATATTTACTGTTTGGTTTTATTTTCTTATACAATGCTAGTATCACTACACCAATGTTTGCTTATATCTCTCCAAAACAAAGTGCTCTCCCATAGTATTAAATAAGAAATAAAGTTGCAAAAATAAATAAATAGCTGATAGATAGACAATCAGACAGACAGATAGATAGACAGATAAAACTCCATCCACTCTAGCTAGTCTTTGAGAGAAAGGCAAAGAAAAGATAACTTATGTTTGAAGAGGGACATTAGCCAGTAGATTAGGAGTCATCCTCAAAAATACAGCAAAATTATAATAGGATTTCCACTCTTCTGCCTCTCTTAAGATGCTTAAAGTGTTCTGAAAAGAAAAATACTGTGCAAATACTGAAGTCAAGTGACCATAAGTAGCAAACAATTTATTATATATCCTTAAAACAAATAAGCAATTTAAACCCAACTATGCTCCTGAAGCTGAAAGAAAGGGAAAAAAGTATAATTTCTAGAAGTACATAAAAATTTTCCAGCTGAAGAAAGAAGAGTGGTTTTTATTGTAATTGCTACTCATGTCTAACTCTCCTATGAATTGTCAGCAGAAACAAGACAAATATCACTGTGATAACTTATTATCTTCATTTTCTTTAGAGAGAAGTAAGTTTCTTGATGTAAGGGATACAAATGAATGTTAAAATGTCAAGTGAGGATTAAATTACTCTCAGATGTGATTTACAGTCACATGTCAAATCAATAACAGATCAATAAGAGAGTTCAACTATTTACATTACAAGGGCCTAGAAGACATAATGCATGAGTCATTCATCGACATAAAACCCATGAAGTATTTCTGATATTCCTAATACTAATAAATGCTTGCTTAACTACTACCAATCAAATTGCATTTGTTTGCAATAATGGTGAGCTATCCTTAAACTGCTCACACCATCTTCAACAAAACACCATATTTAAGTGAGAAGTGATTTGCATGTTTATATGTGCATATTAGAGGTGCACATGTTTGCATATAAACACAGATACTTATGTATGTGTGCATATGCTTGTGTGTGGATATGCTTGTTTATGTGTATGCATGATTGTGTGTGCATGTACATGCATGTATTTGTGTGTGTGTGTGTGTGTGTGCTTGTGTGTGTGTGTGTGTGTGTGTGTGTGTGCGTGTGTGTGTGTGTGCTTGTGTGTGCTTATATGTGTGTTTAGGCCAAAGGATGACCTTGGGTGACATTCTTTAGGAGCTGTCCACCTTTTTTTTTTTTTATTGTTGTTGTTGTAGAAGTACAGTCTCTCCCTGGAACCTGGTGCTTGCCATGTAGACTAGGCTACTGGGCCAGGCTCTGGAGATTCTCCTGTATCCACTTCCCCATTGCATGAATTACAAGCATATACCATCATGCCCAGCAATTTTACATAGATTCTGAGGATAAAACTCAGGTCCTCACACTTGAACAGCATGCATGTTACAGACTAAGCCATCTTCCCCAGGCCTAGAGTTTACTGTTTTAAAACTAACTTTAAATTATTTGTTTAGAAGAAGAAATACTCATAATGGATCAAAAATTGAGAGATGCTTGAGACAAGGATTACAGAAATCCTCACGTTTGTAAACTCTTTACAGACTGAGATCTCCCTCCTCAGCCTAGACTTAGTAATGTTAATGTTTCATTCAAAAATACTAATATTTGATTATAAGATGTTATCAGGGGCCAGTTATGTTAGATACCTTACATACACCATATTAGCAAGTATTTAAATTTTAATTCAGAGCTAGCTCCATGGGTTTCCTGACAGAGCAGGTGTAAAAGCCCTGTGTGAAAAGCACATTTGGGATATTTTTTAAGAGTCAAAATGTGGTAGATGCTGATGAGAAAGGTAGATGCTTATGTAGGGAGACACAACATGCAAATAGAAAGGTCATAAGCTGGTCTGTGACATAGAAGGATTCAGACTATACTTAGGGTTTGGGATTTTACCTTCATTGAGCAGAAGGATTATGCAATCTGATCCACAACTTTAAAGTAACATCTAGTGGCTTCATAGAAAACACAGTGGTGAGAACATGGCTAAAGAGAACTGAGTAACAACAGCGGTACAAGACTCCACAGAGTCTGACAGTCATGGAGTGAAGAAGAAAGAGCTGAAGCTAGGTATTCTCTGGGTAGTTTGAGATGAGAGAACTAAAAGGGGGGATCCTTGCCCCCCGAGTGCACCTTTGGGGGTTACAGGGGGACAGGTGGAGTTTTTGTTGCAGAACACAGTAAGTTCGAGAAGTCTATTCGAGATTAGAAAGGCAGTTAGTCCATATTATTCTGGCATGTTTTGCATAACTTGCTTACTAATTTAATGCCTAGCTTACTAATATAATGGCTAGCTTACATAAACTATGAAAGAGTTTAGGAGTATATTATTAAACGAATCGTCCAATCTAGATTTAAAGAAATCATCCCAATTGATGTTCCCTCTTCTCAAATGACTTTAGTTTGTTGTCAAGCTGACTAAATAAATAAGTAAGCAAGTAAATAAATAAACAAACAGACAGACAGACACACTCTAACCAGGACAGTCATTCAAATTCAATCATTTCATAATGTTTCTGTAAGTTTCCTTTACTGGGAAGTTCTACATCTATTCCAAACCAAGATGGAATGGCTAATTTCTGGACAAACACTGATGATCATGTGGTACAGCTAAAATTTGTTTACAGTTACCTGGTTTCATGGTCTTGAGATTTTTCATGTAGATCCTGGATTTTGTTGTGGAAATACACACTGGCTGAGGAAAAAGGCATTCTCACACTGTGGTACTAGACCCCAGCTGCTCTGACACCACTGCTCTGAGCACTAAGATACTACATGAGGTAGCATGCCAACCCTAAAATGTGCCACTCTCCTTATTCATCACCGTGGTTTCTCGGACATGTGAAAACTATGCCATAGAAACAGAGGCGGCTTGGTTGCTAAGAATTTGAATCCATGTGATGGCCTATCTGTAAGATGATTATCAATAATAAAATACAGGCTGATCATCTAAAATACACAAAAATAAGACACATGGCACAATTATGTCAGAATAGCCTTATGGTATAATAAAATCCGTATTGGAGGCTTTATTTATTTTCAAAATCATTTTCTGGGGAAAAAAAACCAAACAATTCCACATTTAGGTGATCTTGATGCTGAATGGATCCATAGATCATGGCCATGAACAAACTGAGATATTTAAGCCTCACACTCTAAAACCAACACAATTAACTTCTAAAATGTTGGTCAGGGTCTTTGTAACTTTGCAACTTCCAGCGTTATAAAAGGTTCACACAGCAGTTCTCAAAATGATATCTAGACAATTCTTCTGTGACACTAACCTAAGTGGGTATGTTGTATTAAACAGGAAAGGGCAAAGAGGGTGCACTGACTTAGAATCAGAGGGAAATGATCAAATGCCGCAGACACCAATGTTGAGCATGTCATAAGGCCAGAGAACTGCAGAGATAACTCTAGTCAAGGAATTACTGAGGTGCTAGAAAATCAAAGATGAATTCAGTTGTTTAATAGGATTCTTTAGCGGTGGACTTCCTAAAACAAAACCAAGCACAATGACAGCATCTCCATGGGGCTATCCCCAAACCTCAGCATCAATCTTTTAGGCTTTGGTGTCCTCAAAACGTCTTGAAAAGGTTGTAGAAAGAACTCTCCTCAACATAAAACTTAAACCAAAAGGCCTCTTCTCTGTCTTTTAAGGGAATGAATGAGTTGCTCTATACTCAGGTTAGTGTATTTTAGAAGAACTCTTACTGTTTCTCTAAAACACGCAGTGTGCAGTTACTGCTTACACAGGATTATAATAATCTAGCCTGAGTAGTTATTGCTGACACCAGCAAGGTAGTGTCCTTTGTTTGCCAAATTTTTGTTTTCCTAAGAACCAATCCTACTTCATAAAGATATGTTTCCAGGATACATATAATTATGCTGCGTAGAACATCTGTTGCTTTGTATTTCCAGAGCCTCACAGAGCCAAGATAAGGATGAGGTTCTAAGTCTGTGTTAAAGGGGAAATGACTAACAGAGTAAATGATTTAATACTCAGAGCAGCTATTTAAGAGAAGGTTTGAGCAAACGCCACGGTTACTTTTCACTACGTTCAAATACAATTAAATCATCTGAATTATTCTGTCAGATTATTCTCAAATGGTTATTGCATTGCTTTTAGTATCATGACTTGTTCTGAATCATCTTTCCTATGATTTCATATAGGAATCTAGGGAACCTTGTACTTGGGTGTCTTCCAAAGTTAGCCACCTGACATAAGAAATCACTTCTGATCAAATATAGCTGGGGAAAAAATACTGGCAGACTATTTTCTAATATTTCACCCTCAGGTGCTCACTGGAGTCAGGTAACAGCATGGCACTGCCTTTGAAAATGTAGGTCAGAATTCTGACTGGGCTCAAATGTGGCTTGCTCAGATCTGAATGACACAGAATGTCCACCTAGGTCACTTCCCCCCATTGCTGTTTGGTGGTTTAGGTATAGAATTTTGTAGCCCCATGTAGAATTAGGTTTAGAATCGAGTACCTCCATGAATTTTGCAACATTCAAAATAATTATTTACTGGTAAAACCTACATCTAAGACTTAGAGATAAGGGAATACTGATTTTGGTACCAAAATGCGAAATAAGTATCTAATGAATAGCAGGGGACCAGAGAGTAATCTGTACCTGATATCACCAATCATATTAATAATCAAAGGCAAAGCATTATAGTTCAAAGTTCACACTTTGCTAAACATTTACATGAACAGGGGAAGTTATGACAATGCTAAAAGCACTCAAGTTTTTTTTTCTCCCATTTCTCCAGTCTGTACAACCAAAAGACTCATGTTCACCCTGGATTTAGAATAATTAGAATAACCAAGGTCCTCAGAGCCTCTGCTGAGAAAACCTACTTAGAATGAAAAAAAATTAAACCTCCTTTTCCAAATTATTTCAATGTGCTTTATTTCATTTGGGAGCCCTCAGCAATGCTTATTTCTTGTTTTGTTTGTTTGTTTTTATGTACTTTTAAAGCAAGTAACACTAGCCATTGTATTAAAATCAAGATAAGCCTTACCTCACAGGAGTAAAAGTTACTTGCAGAGTTGGAGAAGATTCAAATACAATTTTGTAGTAGACTCACCCATTATGGCTGTATGGCCCAGAATTCATACAACAACACCCAACCACCACCCAGTGAGACTGTATCTGAATAGGGAGAAATGAAGCCATTAGCTATTCTGAGGGAAGTCTCAAGGGAGAGCTGGTATCCTTAGAAGACACACAAGATTTCTTGTGTGCTCTCACTCTCTCCAGACATAGGGGAAAGGCCATGGCAAGACATAGCAAGAAGGCAGCTTCCCCACTGTGAAAGACACTTCATTAGAAATTAAACCTGGGACACCTTAGACTTCCAGCCCTAGAAGTATGAGAAAGTCATTTCTGCTGCTTAAAACCATCCTGTCTGTGCTCCTTTGTTAAGGCAGCTCCAACTAATTAGTAACCCTTCTTCCTTACCTTTTCCCCACATTAATTTCTTATTCCATAACATTTCAAAATTGTCTTCACTGGGTGATCCATTGTTTTATCATGATACTGAAACATGGCAGCTACACAACTCGATCATTTCCCTCCTTTTGCTCTACTTTCCAATACCTCCCAGTGTGAGTGCTGAAGAACAGTCAATACCAAAGAAGAAACACTTTAAATATATGTTTAGTTTATTATTGAGTCTAACATTCAAGTTATACTGAGAGGCCGCTGAATTATTTTAAGTAGCAATTCATCAAGATAGCAAGGGCTTCAATACAGTCTGGTGACACAAAGATTAAGGTAACTAAGAACTTGTTTAAGAAGTGAAAGTATCATTTATGATATGACTCACAGTGCTTGCCAAATGGGTCAAGCTGAAATCTCTTGAGTCCTTGATATTCTGGCCCCAGATTTCCACTGTGGTTTTTTGTTGTTTTTGTTTTGTTTTTTAAAGTCTTCTACTAGAGCAAGAGCTTCTGAGCTTCCAAATCCAAGAGCTCCTACACTGAGTTTCTAACCAAGTCTATCCTGCAACTAAACGGATCTGTAGAGGTGCATCATAGCCCCAAAGTAACATCCTAGAACTATAGTCCCTTGGCCCCCTCAACTCATGCTTCTTTGCCCACAAATGCAGTCCTTTCCTGATTGGAGGGCTGAAGGAAAGATGAGGGAGTTCCTAGATGGAGAGACTCTGCCTCGTGCAAAGTATGCCCCCAATTTTAGGGCACTCACCTTCAGAGGCTCATATGTGAATGACTTTCGAATCTCATAAAAAGACTCCATGGTGTAGGAAAATGAAGAAGACTGGGGTTTATTCTGCATGTTTTCCCTAAAATCAACATGGTCAGATGTTTACATTATGATTTTCCCTAACCCTTTCTAACCCTTGCCAGTTTCAATTTAAACCATAGTCTGACATAAAGGACTCTAGCCAGACATCTGACATACAAAATGTAAAATACTAGATAGAGCAGTAATAAGGTAATAAATATATTGTGGTGAAAGGATTAAATAAAACCATGTAAATAAATTTTACATACGTGGATAATTTAGTACAAAATAAGCATGTTGCCATTTAAAAAGTGTTTCCATGGCTCCACTGCCCTTACCTAAGTTTTGTATCTTTGCCTTTTAAATTTAAAATAGGTATTGACCTTATTTACTACTATATCATCATTCATAAACTTTAAAAAGCATTATTAAAATTCAGTGCTTACAAGGACCCTTTAATTTGGAAATATTTATTATCCTAAGGCCCAACTAGATTTTTTTCACTTATACATAGGGATCAGAGAGACAAAAGAAAGAAATCCAATTATTTAAAGCAGTAATCCCTTAACACTAGGATTTTGTTTTAATTATGAAGAGTGTGTCTTATTAAAAACAAAACAAAGCCTTGTCCTTTAAGGGAAGAAACCTGATGTTTCTCTAGTGAACATGTAAACAAGACTTCCTAAATAATGCTGAAACAAATTAATTTTGCTTTTCTTCTATTTCCCATGGTATTATTGGATTTTTAAAAGAGCATCAAATAAATAATTACAGGCCCACCTGCTCAGGGTAGCTTATAAGGCACAACACAATCTTAATGGGAATATGTTGCTTTCTATTACCCCCATCCTTATGGACAGCACAGACAAAATTCACCATGTTGAAAGCTAACCAAAGTGTAGGAAAGAAGAATTCATTGAAAACAGCTAAGTAGTCTTTTATACAGCAAATACCACTCTAGATACACAACACCTGAAAACCCTTTCCAAGAATGTGTCCCCAAGTCTTCTCACTCCTCAAATACCTTGTGTGGGGGAGATGGTTCAAAGAAGTAGATATGAGAAAGTAAGCCATCTACTCCTCAGGAAGCAGGGAGTCACTGGGAACGTCTCTTATTCAGTCGTGCTTCAGTTGTACATGGAGACAAACTAAACCACAATTTGGGAAAATGATATTCCCTTTGGATTCTTCCCACCAGCCCACTTAAGCAGTTGAGTGTTGGGCACAGAAGGCTGAAGCAGATCCCTATTTCTCAAGGGACACTCCAGTCCCTGGCTCTCCTATTTCAGGTCCAGATGAAAAGCTACTCAGGCACTCAGCTTCACTTGGGTCTTATCATCAAAACCAACTCTTGCAGCGATCCTAGTCCAACCACCCCCTGCCCAGTAGAACAGAGTTTTTGATGAGAAGCCACACAGACGCCACTGCAGCCAACGGTGAGCCACTAGAGACAGGCACAGAATGTGATGTCAGCCAAGTGGTGGCAAGCCATGGAACAGAAGGTTATTCTAATGATGTAAGCCACCCAAGGGGCAGATAGGGACCTAGGGAAGCCAGGGCTACCGAATGAACACGGAGATGTAAATGATGGCACTGCTGATACCCCGAATGTGAAAAAGGCCAGTGGCAGAGACAGAAAGGCGATCAGCAGAAAATAAAGAGTGCACTGTTCCAGCCACGTTAACACATGTTGTGAACAGGACCATAACCACTATGTGTGTGTGTGCTTTATCAGGTTCAGGTTTAGTGGTAAGTGTGTAAGTGTAGGTGACGCATTTAACTAATAATGTTCTCTAATAAAATAAGATGGAAAGTCTATTCATTTTCCATCAAACAAACAAACAAACAAACAACAAAAAAAAAGAACAAGGGCACATATTACTGTTCAAAGGAAATTTGGGATTTTCATTTCACCAATATTCTAGATTCACTTAAATGCCACAAAAAGATGCCATATTTCCGTCTTTGAATAAATATGATCTGTAAATAGAGGAAAACAGAAGATAAAGGGAAATGGGACCAAGGGGAAAACAGAGGTTAAAAGGAAATGCCAGTGTAAGTTCTGAATTCCTGTTGTTCTCCAGCAAGGCTGGAGCGGCGAGCCTGAAGGAAGGGCCCCTAGGCTGTCGGACAGTCAATGACCTCTGCTGTCTACAAACTACTCCAGTGCCTGTGAAAACAGAGTTCAACAATTGCGAGCCTTTTCACTTCCGCTTCCTTTGCCTGACCTTGCAAATCGCCAAAGACACTAAAAAACACTAGCAATCCAACAAGATACGACGAGCTAACCAAAGCCAAATCACTACTAAACATATGTGTTGTCATGTTTACAGAACAGTGTCAAGTGCGATAGAAAGTAATCTGCGGTTTCAAATTAGGAATCCTCGAGGATCCATTAAAAGGGCATCTTTTATTTTCAAATGTCAATCAATGACACAGTTGGAAAAGCAGTCACGAAAGGGGCTTTTTAAAATACCATGTGTAGGTAGTATCTATTTCTCTGCTAATTATGAGATAAAAATGCTGGCTCAATTTAATTTTTATCAATATATAAAGCATAAACTGAGGCTAACAGTGGAATATTATATATTTGTATTTAAAATGTGACTGAAAAACTCAAAAACTTAAAAAGGAAACAGTAGATACCACCACAAAACTAGCAGATGTTACTTAGGGTCATCTGTACAAAAACATAAGCATATGCTAAAGAAATCTGACACTATCGTGGAATCAGTTGGTGTCTAAAATAATAGCAGCTCCTTATGTCAATGTGGTAATATCCGTATCAAATGCACAACGCATTATGTTGCAACAGTGTATGCAGACAAAAGAGCATGCTAGCAGAGGTAATGACCAGGGTTCTAAGTTGGAAATGGAATACAAGTTTATTTCCAGGATGTAATATTTGCGGTAAGTTGAAAGCGATGCATGGTTTGAATTTTCAGAGTTGGCATTTCACCAATCTTACTTTGAGTTTTATAAAGGCAAAACAGACCACATAGCAGTGTCTGAGTTTTTATAGGGACCCCCAACGTGGTTTTATTTACTCAAGAATAATACCAAGAATAGGTACTATTCTTGAAGCCAATGACAATACTAAATTTAGAATATAAACAAGAATCCCTTTACCGATGGTTTTAGTGTGGTGTCCATTTCTATTGACTGAGTAATATGTAACTACTGGCTCAATATCTTAATGTAAAGAACCACACACCCTAAGAAGTGCAGCATCTACTTCAATACAGAAGGCTGAGAACTTCTATGGTACTACTTTGTGCATAGTCATATCACCCAAAATGAAGCAATGAGTAATAAACACAATAGATACTAATTAAATGTGTTGAATAAGGACTTTAAACACTCAAATCCAAAAGGCATCCCATAGCTTTCCTTGTTAGGATTCATGCTGTACCCTTTGGGTTCCAGAGCACATCATTTCCCACACACAACAAGATGCAAAAGTCCTCTAAGCACCTGAGATTCTCAAGTACCAAGATGACTCCGGGGAAACAAAAGTGGACCCATAAGACATTTGTTTTCCAAGATGTTTCCAGCACCAGAGTACATTTGGTCCTGATGCAAAGCTTTCAAACAACCTGAGAAATGATAGCTCTCTTTAGCTTTAGCTTTAGATGCTAAAGACATTTGTTTCTTGAAATATGACAAATGTTAAACTTAATAAAAGTAAACAACTTTTATGGAAAATTTAACTTCTACATTTTTATGAGCGTTTACTATAAGTATTTAAATGAAATATTTGAATATATGTGGGTTATTAGTGGGGCTATTAAAATATATGACATCTAACAAAAATTTCAACAGTATTTATCTGTATAATGGAACATCACAAGAACATATTGTCACCCCTTTTTACTTTCAAAGCATGAAAGCATACATAAAATATAAGAAACTCCAATCCACGGCAGCAGCTTCCCACTGCTATTGGTGTTACTCTCCCTGAACAGAGGGACATGATAGTTTGAGTAATATGTTTGTAACATCCATACATTTACAACTGGGCTAAACATTAATATTTACACTAAGCCAAAATAAATAATAAGATTTTAAGAAGTAAATGAACTTTTTATGATCTTAAAATGCTATAGTTATTTTCTATATTAAAAAATGACATATTTACAAACTTCTATTTCATGCTTCTATTTTCATGATATCAGCTGGGAATGTTCAAAGATCATAACCTTATCAACATCTAATATTATTTTCTGAACGTAAAAACTCTAAGCTGCCATTATTCCCAAGCAGCAGCCTCCATTCCAATAAGAATCAAGATACAGGCAGGAGAGACCCTGAGGCCTCTAGACCTTAAGCTTGATGAGGTTCAACTTACAGTCTTTCAGAAGTGATTCCTCCTGCTTATGCCTTGTTCAGGCAACTTCCCTTCTGCGGGCATGTTACAATTCCTTGACACATTTGATGCAGGGTCTTTGGGAGGATTTGTAGCAGAAATAATGCTTTGTAGTCTTATCATTTGCAAATGGATTTTAGCAATATCCATGATTTATAGATTACCTACACTGAAAAAAGGTGTCACCATTGCAGCAGTTCTTTTCCTTGAACCCTGCATCCTCCAAGCTCTAGCTGTGATAATTTCCCACGCGTCCATTCTCCCTGTCTCCACACACGGCCTCCTGGTCCTCTGATATACTAGCTATCATCCTCCTCTGTAACCCATTGGTATATCCTGCCTGCGACCTTGTTTGCCATTCCAAACCCAAACTTGATTTCCAAAAATTAAAACAAGAAAACCTTGATTTCCACTAACATTCAGCCTACACCACGCCTATTTAACATTCAGGATGAGAGAACATGTTAGCCCTGTATTTAAGTTTCGTATCATTACTAACAGTCACTTCTCTATCCTTATAAGCCTGCATGATTCTACACACACCATGTACATATTCTCCAAATAAGCACAAGTCTTCCCAGCATGTTCTCAAAAAGTTCTCAGGACTGTTTCCTTCCCTTTTGTCGATGTTGCTAACTCCCAGTCAGACTCAGAACCCATCCTCAAATTCACTCTCATCATATTGTTTCCCTAGTACTCCTTCTGCCCTTGGATCAGATGGTTTTCCTCTTTCTTTAGCTATTTGTCCATGATCATTCGCAATACCCTGTAATACCTCACCTGCACAAAAAGTAAGTTACCAGGTTATTATCTTGCTGATATTCTTCCAAGAGATTATATATGCCTTGAGGTAGAAACTGTCAAACTGATTATAGTGTCTATCAGAAACCCCAGCACACAGTGAGAACTCCCTAAATGAACTAAAAACAAATGATTTAATAAGAGAAGCACAAATTAATAGTATGCTGAAATACCATTTCTCATCTCTAACACTAGTTTTGAGGAATACTCCTTTGATATGATGACATAAAACTAAAAGGCACGATGCATTCAAGGAATTTGAGAACCTTGGGAAAATTTATACAGACATTTATTCTTCAACTCTACAGTTCACTAAGACTGTTTCAAAGGCACGCTGGGAAAAGCGCAGAATTGATGGCACTTGGTCTTTCCTACACACTATTTACAATGCCAAGTATCACTAGAAGTTCAAACCATGAATGGACATCTGCTCCATTGAACTATGGAACACACTGGATAGTGTCAGGTAAGAGGAAATGGCTCTCACTGCATCATGCTCCAGAGCATGCCACTACAGCACGCTACAGAGAACTCTGCTGAGTGGGAAGATGATGCATACTGTCACGTATTTTAATTTTCAAAGGCCAGTAAGGTGGGCTCATGAAATATATGCATGTTTTCTTATCTTAAAAAAAATAAAAGATTAAGCCCCAAACTTGGAGAAATGGCTCTGTAATTAAGACCTAGTGCTGCTCTTAAAGAGAACCTGAGTTATATTTCCAGCACCTACCTTGGGTGGTTCACAATTGCCTGTACCTCCTACTCTGGAGGGATGCTACACCTCTCACATCCACAGACTCTGCACTCAAATGAACAAACACACACTCAGACATGCATGTATACATACAATTAAAAAATTTGAAACCAAAACTAAATAATTTATTAAAATTTCCATTTTCTTCATTTACTCAGAAATTACAAATGGACAGAGAAGTACAACAAACTATCTTGTTAACTGTCTTAAATGCCGGAAGGCGGCATATAATCTTCTCTTAAAGGTTTTAAGATTAGAGTTGGGACTCTGAGTCTTCACTATCACTATGTTGTATATGGGACCAACAACTCCTGAGGGTGCTAGGAGATTCTAGATTCCCTGAAGAGGCAGCATAATAGGAATTGTAGGCATGAGGATCAGGTTGCAAACTTTTAATCCAATCAACTCCATTACTAGTAAGGCTTGGGGCAAGTTATTTAATGCCAAGAGTATTTGGGATAAAGTTCCCTTTTAGACTTCAAAGTCTTGTTGCAAAGGTTAAGCAACATAAAACACTTAACACAGAACCTGGTGGTATAAACACTGATTGATGTGTGTTCACTATTTGTAGCTAAGCATAGGGTATTGTTGTATAGCAGCAGTAGAAGTTTGCACAATACTGTTTCTGATGCAAAATCTTGGAGCATTCACAGGAATCCCCTGCTGTCAGCTGGTATGTTAGTTTAGACTTATCTTTGTGCTTACTGTAAGTCCATAGCATTATACCAATGATATAAAAAATAAAATAAAATAAAATAAAATAAAAGGCTGTTAAATATTTACTCTGTGTGTGTGTGTGTGTGTCTGTTTGCCTGCCTGTATATTTGCGTGCCAAGTCTTATTTACAGGTCAAACTTCAGCATGAGGTTCAGTTTCCAGCAATTCCCTCTCCTTCATGTCTTTCCACATCTTCCCTTCACACGCCCTAACTCTGGGAATCACAAGAGCATAGGAAGAATCATAGTTACTAAGAGTTCCTTTTCTTTGGTACCACACATACGTATTTATGTGCATGAGGCATAACTCACTCCCTCAGCATGCAATGCTCTAGTGTCAGCCCCACACTTCTAAAACTGTGCCAGGGATTCAGTTATACAAAACACTTTTGAGGGGGCTGTGTTTAAAACTTGGCCATGCTTTGCTGAATTGTCAACATAATCCGAAGTGTTATCATCCAGTCACAAAACAAGCACAGGATTGTGATAGTAAGACCTCATAATTGCAAGGAGTTGTATCTGCTATGTTCCTGGTCCTCTTTAACAACAATAACCCACTCTGTCAAATTGCAGTGGATTTAAAAAAATGCCCCAGTGTAGGCAACCATCTCCTACATCCAAAAGTGCTCTGTTGTCTGTACCCATTGCTTTGGTTCTTTGAGTCTTTTTCTTTGCCATGTGTATATTTCTGCAGTCCTCTGCAGGACCTCAAGCTCTGGACAGTGCCATCTGGATCATGTCTTTAATCTACTGACCTTCGCCATCTCCAGCCCCAGAGTGACTCTCACTGTATGTCCCTGAGGGGCCGGTGAAAGATTTGTCTCCTCTCCCAGGGGGCACTTGTGTACCAGTCCCAGTTCCAAAGGGCCCACAGGAGTAAAGATAAGGGGGAGGAGAAAGGAGAACAAAATGGGTCAAGTTTGAAAGTGTTGTTTTTGGTTGGTACATGGGCTCTTCATCTTTTGGAATTTCACAAGGTCAGAGTGGTCCGATAAGATAATGAGCATTTCAATTCAGTAGCAAATTGATAGTTGTCAAATTTCAGATCAAACAATAAACACCATGACTGTGGTGAATAGTAGAATGGCTTTTGGGCATTTAACTCTATCACTAGTCAATTAATGCACAAATAACAAATGCCATCTTTTATACTCAAAATATTTAAAGTAGCTGCCACTTCAGCATTTCCAGATTCAGAATTGTTAATTTTTTGGTTTGTTTTGCTTCTGATTTGGGTCTGGAGCTTGAGCTCCCCTGCCTTGGTATCCTAAGTACCATCACACACCCCCTAGCACTCAATTGCTTTTCTTGTTGACAGGCCACTCAAATTGCATGACTCTCCATTCTATGTTGGGGTAAACATTTTGAAAATGATACCTTCCTGTGTAGACATACACACTAAAATTAAATCCTGAGAATAAAGAAAACTTTTCCTCTTTCATTTGTTCTTGGCAGTACCAGGGATTGAACCCAGGGCCTCACAAGCATTATCTCCCTGAGCTCTATCCCTAGCTCAAAAATGAACATTCCCACTCTCTGTTTTATCACGGCATTAGCTAATGAAGTTGCCACCAGCCTCTTGCACATATTAGACTTAAATAAATTAAAATTCAATCTTACTTCCAATTTTGTTCTTCTGACATACTAGCCATGTCTCTGTTACTCAAATAGCTACTGGCGGGGGGTGGGACCTGTATTGGCCAGTTCAAAATGCAGCATCCCACAAGGTCTGACTGGCAGTCCTACAATGGAGAAGTCACTCTATATTTGTTCTATGTTATTGTTCTTTGTTTTGTTATGAGGAAGATCAATTTATCTTAACAAAAAAACCCAAAAATCTTGGGCAATATTTATAGGGTAAATAGACATTTTTAAAACCTTGTTAACAGGTAGAATACAGTCACTATGTAAAGTTGAATCTTCAGATCTGTGTTTTAAGAATTCCTTCAAGTTTGATACCTTTGGAACACACCACACTGAGGCATTTTCTTGTTAATGTGTAGAATGACAACTCAAAGCATTGTGTCTTACTAATTACTGCTTCCCTAATTCACATGAGGAATAGGTCATTTGGGGGGTTAGCCCCTGCTTCCATTATTTGTGACCACACGGCCCTCTGACAGATGTCTTAGTTTGGATGTACACAGCAGAGCTCTGGGTATCTGTTTCGCTTACATCTGTTCCCAAACAGCTTAGGCAGATTAATACTTAGAATGTGCCCTGCTCAGCTAAATCTCAAGTAATCACCAACTCCCATTGTCTACAATATAATCATTTCTTTTTCCCATGGTCACAGTTTTCTGCATTACCTTTCTTATTGCTAAATTTCCAGTAAGGAAATGTGTTTGTATCAACAACTTATAGATGGGGAAAATCACTTCTGCTCATAACAAGAGATCCTTTCAAGACTCTGTTATGAAGCCTGGCTTTCTTGGATTTTACTGGTCACTGGTCTAATTCAGCTGAGCTCAGAGTGGTGGTGGGAATTATTTTGTTTTAAAGAAAACAGCTTTAGATTGTGTCAGAGATGGTATATGTGTAAAAAATAGACTTGGGAGTTATGATTGGAAGCTGAAACTCTCATTTTATATAAAAATGTTTGAAACATGATATTTTAATGTTAATACAATTATAGAGTCTGCTCGGAAGTTTGGGAGAGACCACGTGATCATAAAACAAAATTAAGATGGGATGAGACGTACCTTCTGTCTATCGTGAGACATTGACTAACAAGCAGACAAGGCTTGTGAAGTGGCCCCTGTCCATTTCTCATCTCGCCCTGGTGCCGGGGAAGTGAAGTGTATCCTGTTTCCCACATGGTTCTTCTAATGAGAAATTCACTCAGGTACAAAGTTTCCGCCATAAAACAAAAGCTTCTCCACACACACACACACCAAAAGCCTAAACCCATTGGCCATTCAAACCTTACTCAGACTTATTTCATTGGATAAAAATGCCCTGGTTTTTATTCTTTAAATTACAGAGTCACAAGTGATCAGAACTGGTGGTCTTTAGAGACTTTGGTATAATGCAAATCCTTCATTTTGCAGGTGAGCGAATTGTCTCTCAGCCGGGTTAGCTGATTTGTTTAAGTCAATTACACACTTGCAAGCTCAGAGTTAAGACCTAAAAGCCTTCTGTGCCCATGCCTGAAATATGCCGTATACCATATATGCAAACAGATGCCAGAAATGTAGGGGCTCCAATAATGTATTCTCACACACTTCAAGGTGTAATTATGAATTTGGTGAAAATTCATTACAAATCATCATTTGTAATGAAAATCTGAGTGACCTTCACAGGCCAACGGTGAGATTTGCTTTGTGAAATTTTTGTTTTAAAATATCATATATTTGTACAGGTGTGTGCCATGCTTTTCTGTTCCCTCAAATCCCTCACTTCAGAGCAAAAAGAAAGAACAGAGGAGACATGTTCTCAGCATGAGAAGCATTGGGCTTATTGATAGATGCCACAGAAATCTCTAAATTCATCATTTGTAAATGAAGTACAACTAAGCTTGATCTAGCCTAACACCCCCCATTCCTTGCTTTCTCTATCAGTCACTTTTGTTTTGTGGATAAGAGATAACATCTGATCACACAAGACAATAAAACATCTTCATTCTTGGAATGTGCAAAGTGTTGTACCATCTACTTCTATCAAACACTCCAAATTAAAGATTTCCACTTAACAAACACATGCTCCTAGAAGTGAGTCATTGGTTGGGACAGAAAACAATGCATTAGGCAATCCTTACTGTTGAGAATATTAAACTCTGGAAATATCTGAGCTAGTAAGAACATAAGCTAACAGTCATAGTATAAAACAGATGAATTTCAACAATTTTGGCTATATGCACTAGATCTACAAAAGACTAGGCTATCAGCAGTCCATCATGGATCCATATCAACAATCCATCACAGATCCAGGAGAAGTCCATAGAGCCCTATCCCTACCAGTTGAGCTACTGTCTACTGATGGATTCTGAGGGAGGAACAGTCATGTCTTTAGTTGTATAGCCACTGAGGAGCCCACCAGGGCTAGATCCAAACTCATAATTGCACAAATGATGCTGGGAAAATTCCGTGGGCCTCAAGAATTTAATGTTTGAATTATAGGTAGGAGGGGATGTCGATGGGGATGAGAGAGACTTCAGAGGGTATGACATTACAAGAATTAGAATGTACCTTATACATATATGAAATTGCCAAATAACAAATTCAGTAAAAGTTAAAAGATAAATAGGTAAATGTCAGTTGTATCTATCTGCCCACATCTTTCTGAGCTTCTCTGTAAATCTTGGTACTTTATACCCAGTCCTAACGCCAGGTGGGAAAAGGCCTGCATTAGGCCCTGCACCTGACCTGCTCTTTCTTGGCAGAGTCCAAGTCTTGGGTTTATGTGACCAAAATTTACGTTTGGTCTCAGAAATCTCACATGATTCCACTTTCATTTCTTTAGGATATTGCCACCTTCTAGGTCCCAGACAGCTCCGTTGTCAACTACCTTATATCAGCAAGAATAAACCCATCTAAGATCTACAAGTAAAGCAGCCATAATTTGTGGTTCAAATCAGAAGATCATTAAGGACCATTGCAGCAATAAAAAAATATCATTCTCTGAACTGGATAATGTCTTATGGCTCATATAGTTTAAACAACAGTGCCAGACTCCTGGTCTTTATAACCCTGAAACTGAGCAAAACAGAAACTCCCTACTAGACCCTCACAGAAAAAAAAAATGGGGCAACACTAACTCTTATATTAGAAATCTGGAAACAATATAAAGTTAAGACATGCAAGGAGCTTGTCCTCTAGTGAGAATAAAATGGTTATTTGTGTTTCAGTGTATGAAGCCCAAATGCCTGATGAGAATGGGGAAAAATCTATAATGAGTCTTCATTAGTTTTAATGAGTGTAAACATGGAAGCATTGAAAGAAGAGTAGAGGAAGCTAATTTTGAGCAGCAGGAGTCACACGAAAAACTCAGTCTGTGGGGCACTATTTCTGTCATCCCATCCATTACACGATGGTGGAGTTTGAGGAACACACTGAGAAATAAAGATTACAGAGTCAGGCAGGTGTAGATCATGGAGACCTTGTGCTATGTTAGACAGTGTCTCTCCTAGGCCATTCCCTACTCAGTGGGTTTTCAAAGAAACAAACTTGGTCCCACTAGGCACTAGGAAGACAGATTCACCACTCTGATAAGAAACTTTCACTTTGATGCACTATATGCTGTGGAATAATCCTTCCATAGGCTGTGAAAATGTGTTGGTCTCATGGCTAATAAAAAGATGATCATCCAACAGTTAAGCAGGATTTGGGGGGCAGAGAGAATGCTGGGGAAAACAGTGGAGTCAGAGGAGTCACCAGAGAGACACGGAGAGGAAACAGGAGGTACAAGGTGAAAGAGAGGTAACGCCATGTGGCAGAGTATAGATCAATAAAAATGGGTTAATTTAAGTTGTAAGAGCTAGTTAGTAATAAGCCTGAGCTACGAGTCAATCAGGTTTTTTTTTTTTAATTAACAATGAGAACTGGTTATTGGGGAGCAGCCGCTGGGGTACAGAGAAGCTCAGCCTACAGTTACATATTGGAGATGAGCTTCAGAACATTTTTATAAAGAGTTCCAGTTCTTTTCTTTTATTTATTTTTTGAGGTAGGGTTTCTCTGAGTATCCCTGGCTGTCCTAGAACTCACTACACAGACCAGACTGACTTCAAACTTAAAGATCTGACCGCCTCAGCCTCCCAAGTGCTGGGATTAACGATGTGTACCACCACAGCCTGACTAAGAGTTCCGATTGTTAAGGTGGAGAAGGGAGGTGATAATCCTCTTGCAGATGATGAGGAATCAATACTTAGTATTTATTATGGTACAAGACACTAGACAAAACTAAAGTTCATGGGGCCAGCAATCAGTCACAAACTTGTTCAACAGTAAATGTTGGTATGTCTGGTACTTGCCAGGATGCTGAGAATAAACAAAACAGATGTTCTGACTGTCTTCCCTTCTCCAGACCTAGACTCCATCATTTTTCACTTGCACTGTGCCCAGCAAGCCAAAACATGTGGATGATAGCAAGAACTCATCTTACTTCTGCCTAAGGATTGTTGGCCTGGGACACAAAACAGAAGCTAAGGTAAGTGAATCCTAATCTTCTTCCCTGTAGGGTTGCTGGAAGAAATGAGTCAGGTGAAGGCAAAGGCATAGTGGCTTTATCCACATGGTCTCTAAACTAAGGCCTGCCCCCTCATTTTGCCCCTTGGACCTAAGCATAGTACCCCTACTGCCTTATTACTAGTACAACCAGTTCTCTTTGGCATCACCTCTTGTCTGACCTTCAGAAATGTGGTAATTCCCCCTTTACCCATCAGGAATATGTTCCAATGGGTGTCTGAAACTATGAATGGTGCTGACCCCAATATACAAGCTCTGCAAAACAACAGCAGTTAATCAAATATCAAAGATATCTACAAAGCGACTTTGGGGCAATTAATACATACAATGTGGATATACTGGACAGTTGGAAGATTCATGGGCTATACTGCCTGCCTATTATGACTCTATATAGACCAGACTCCTTGGGAACACCAAATTTTACAAGTACGTAGAATGAAGTCCCAGGTGAGACTGAAGAGCTAGGTGCCGTTGGCATCAAGCTAATGGAGTTGAGTTAACAGTCATATGAAGGAGAAATCCATAAAGGGAAGGACTGGAATTTCCCGTTGGATTGAACAATCAGAAATTGTTTCCAACCATTTCCTGGACACGTTCAGCATGAGGGAGAGAGCAGAATTGAGGGATAAGTCAGAAGTGACTCAGAGGAGGAGGTGTGAGACACCATTTATCTAGAAGCTCATTAGACAAAGTGAGAAGGAGGTAGGGAAACAGGGAGAAGGAGTCTTTTTAGATCCAAACCGTGGGCTGTCAGGCAGAGCAAGTCTTGAGCACATTATCATGATTAACTAAAAGAGCTGAGGGGAAAAAAAAAGCTAATATCAACGGATGAGGAGATAGCATCCTTCCTGAGCCCAAAGAGATAGACTTGAGAGACTATATGTACGGTAGGCACATGTGAATGGAATAAAATCAAAGTTGTTAACACAGAAGAGGCTTAGAAGGTGGGCAGTTTTAATAGGGTAGCATAGAGATGCTGTGAACCAATTACAAATTAAAGAAAAACCTGAGAGAACTGTGGTGATATATTGTGTATCAAATAAAGTTTGCCTGAGGATCAAAGGACAGAGCCAGCCACTAGATTAAACATAGATGCCAGGCAGTGGTAGCACACACCTTTAATTCTTGCACTCGGGAAGCAGAGATCAGTCTGGATCTCTCTGAGTTCAAAGCCACCCTGGACTACATGAGATTGATTCAGTCTAGGAGAGAAACAGAGCCAGGCAGTGGTGGCACACACCTTTAATCCTAGTATTTGGGAAGCACACATGCCATTAATCCAAGCACCAGAAGGAAGTGAAATCGCTGGGTGGAGAAAGGCTTATAAGGTGTGAGGAGACAGGAACTAGAGCCTTTTGGCTGAGGTCTCTGAGGCTTTCAGTCAGAGGATGCCTGGAGATAGGATCTCTCCTTCCATTCAGCCTGAGAATTTGGTAGTGGTGAGAAGTTTCTCTAGTGACTTGTTCCTTTGTCTCTCTGATCTTTCAGCATTTACCCCAATATCTGGCTCTGGGTTTTTTTTTTTTTTTTATAATACCATTTAGAATTCATGCAGCAGAGAACTTTATATTTTCTTCCAAACTGAACCTGAATTTCTTGTCCTCAGGCCTCTGTTTACTTTGGGAATATTCTATTACAGTCTTGATTGCTGCTTACCAGTTATTATCCCCAGACAACAGCCTTTCATTTTCTGCTCTTAATTTATTCCTTCAACCTAGAATGTCTTTCCAACTCCCATCATCAATTTAGTGAGATGAATTGTCTCTTCAAAATTCAGATCCTGTTGGAACCTCGATTAGAACCATACTGAGAAATAGTCTGCCACTGTAATTCAGCTAAGAGATTACCCTAAATTTAGGGTGGCTTTTATCTATGACGCCAACTGACCTTATAAGAATGGGACGGGAACAAATGGAGACAGTGTAAGTCCATATGAGGACATGGAGTCATGGACCCACAAGCCAAGGAATGCCAAGAGACATCAAGGCTAAAAGACACAAGGAAGGATTCTCTCCTCTTCAGAGGGGTATAGGAACTGAACTCAGTACCTCACACACCCCAGGCAATCAGCCATCAGCTCTACCATTGAGCTACACTCCAGGCCCTCCCTTAACATCTTGATTTCTGACAGCAAACCCTTATCAAATACCATTAAGCTCAATTTTCCTGCCCAACCCCCATTATTTGGGACGTAGGGACTTAAACAGCTAATTGATCTTTTACGCTGACTTCCCTATCAGGAGCAGATAGATTGCTTTCCTTTGAACACACTGAAATTCTTCATGGTGAGGCCCACATCCAGTAGCTTTCTAGATCACCTCACAAACTATTATGTACTTCACATTTGATGAGTGAGTGGCTGGTGGCAGTCTCAGCCTTTGTTCTCATGTCTTTAGGTATCAGGCAAAGACACTAGTCTTTGGGTTGCATCTTTAAAACATTCAGCAACACGTCTGAGCACTAAGTACCAAAGCATTTAGGCTGTAAGGGAATAACTGCTCACAGGGTTACTATCTTCCTTAACAAGATCTAATAAACTAAATGGAAAACATCTCTTCATTTAAAGAGAAAAGGCCAAAACTGTGTTCTGGTGTGACTAAGCCTCCCACCTCGATCAGTAGACCCAAATAAGCCTCACCTCTACAGAGAAGGATAACACAACTGTCACTCCAAGTCAACCTTGAACCCAATAAGGGAACTGCAATTACTATGGCCATACTCACTCTGCCAAAAAAGACCATCAATTAATCATAATTCTGGCAGTGATGGCCTTCGAAAACTACATTAGTGTCTTCCCTCATCATGCTCAAGATGGGCAATTTGGGGAAGATCACATAGTATTTTGTTTCATCAGTTAAACTGCTAAGATACTACGAGTTTAAAAATTGAATGCTCTCATAACAGCTCATATACACCATGCAATAATATCCAGAGACCTCATCACCCCAGCCCAGCCTTGGGATGCCAGATACCTGCCAAACAACAACAACCATGACCTCCTCTACCACACATCCAAACACCATGTCCTCCTAAGTATGGTGGCTCAGGTCCAGTCTCTCTGCTCTGGAGCCCCTTCACTCATTTCTCATAACTCACATCTATGCCACTGAACCCCACTGGATTTAGCAAAACACCTCTTGAGCTGTTCTACAAATAAAAGTGCTAGGCTTCTGAGGCTCCAATATTAGAAGCTCAAGGTGTTTTAAATACCAGGTGTTAATTGCAAAGACAACTAGTGTGCTCAAATGAAGAGAAAGAAAACCAAAGGGTCTTAGGGCAAAATTCAACAGAAGAAGCACTTGCAAACTTCGGGGTAATAAAACTGTCAAGAGAGCTTTTCAAATTCTATTACCAGGAGTGCTAATTAAAGCTATTTTTCCTAAACACCACTCACTATGTAACAGCATTTCTTTGCTCATGCCACGATTTGCCTTTGTGCTGCAGCACCGACCTACACCGGGTCTCACTGCACAGTCTGATCCTATCAGCTTCTAGGTTAAATTGGTTCCCTGGGCTAATCCAAATTCTAGTTATAAACATTTCTATCCCCTAACTCGGCCTGATTTACGGACTAACAGAAAGATTCCACATCCCAGCGCCTAGCTTGCAATTTCAAAGGTGCAGGTATATACCTCATCTTGGGTTTTCAAAACACGTGAAAACATTTTGCTTAAATCCCAAAGTAGCATTGCTTAAGTGGCCGCCACTGCATATGCCCCTCAGCCAGAATTCACATGCCTAGCTAAAGCTAGTCTCTGACTGAATGGTTTCATTTTGTTAGACTTTTGAAAGAGAAACTTTCAAACAATGACTTTTCCATTCTATGACAAGCCATAGCACAAGGAGTTTTTCTCCGGAGGGCGGGGGGAATTGGCTGTTTTTAATTTTATAAACATGTAGCTAGTTAAAATAGGCTGTAAACCACATTCCATTCTTCGCCAAGTCACCTCTAACTGAAGACGACTTGAAATATTTCTACTGCAAAGTGCAGCATCGTATTTTCTAATCAAAAACTTGAAGTCAATAGACGGTAAGTTTAATTACGTAAAACACAAATCTGTGATGCGATATTCTTTAGAAATTCATTAAAAATCGGATTTCAAAACTTGTTCCAGGTGGAAGGTGGACTGTAACTTCCTGGTTTGCAATCACAACCCCGACAGGAGGCTGGGAGGCGGAAGGGTCAGCTGGGTTTCGGTGTCGGGGAGGAGGCAGGAGGACGTGGCGGCTGCGGAGTGTGGGGGGCGTAGGAAGATGGGGGGCCGCCACTCACCCGCCGGGAGCTCGGGCTGGATGCGCCGCCACCGCAAGGCCCGCTCGCCCAGCACCACGTCGCAGCTTTCCCTCTGGATCTCGAAGATGCCCCTAAGCAGGACCCGCTCGGCCGCCACCTCTGGGAGCTGGGGGGACCCAAAGGGCGTCCCCTCCTCCAGGGCGCCCACCCGGTTCCCGCGTTTCCCCAGGAGCATGGCGGGCGACGAGCTGGGCGAAATTGGCGACCCTCACGAGGCTTTTTAGGAAGGAAGAGTGTCTACAGCCTCGGCCTTGGCCGCGTCCGGTGCTGCCAGGGCAACCGCGCAGCGAGCCTGAATGGAGGCGGGGCGGGAGGGCGGGGCCGCTAGAGTTTCCCCTGGTCTAGCTGTCCTGTGTCCTCTCTGGGCCTTGCTGCCCCTTAGGAGTTCGTGGGCTACAACCATGCCCCAAATTGGCTTGGTAGACACCACCTGGTCCCTTGTTAAATAAAGTGCAGATTCTTATCAAATAGGTCTGAGGGTACCCAAAATACTGAGTGGTGACTCATGCCTTTAGTCCCAGCACTCAGGAGGCAGAGGCAGGCGGACTTCTCTGAGTTCCAGGCCAGGTGGAGCTACATAGTAAGACTCTGTCTCCCACCCACCACCCACCACAACCGCCACCAAATCTGCATCTCTAAGAATCTACTTATTGGGTGATTGAAGAAGTTGCTGGCCAGGAGACACAAAAAAGAGTTTCGGTGTGGAAGGTTCTGTCCACCTTCTTAGGGGTCTCCTCCGAGATTCCCCAAGGAGCTGCGTTACCTCTATGACTATGTCTGTATCCTTGCCTAGGAGTATCCACAAACTCCTGATTTGCTTAGACAAATGCGCACCTTACAAAGCTAAGATTAAGGGTAAGCACATCCCTGGTGTAGTGCAACTATTTAGAGCCTTTCCCCAGATGCCTCCTCTTCAGCTTTGGCTGTGCCAGGGCTAACACTGCTGTAGAGAGACTACAAGGAGCAGGTGTTGTCCAGCAAAGCACAGCCACACAACTGCTGTTCAGCAGTGAGGCCTCAGTGTTCACGTTCAGCTGCCTCTTGATAATAGGGGTGCTTTTCCGCCACTGTGATTGCATATTAGAGTTACCTGGGGGGTTGTCTTGACTACCTTTGAAGCCAATTAAATTGCAGTCTTCAGGGATGGGGTCCAGATTTCAGACACAGTTCCCTGTGTAAGTCCAATATTTAGCCAAGACTGAGAATCGCAACCAGAAAGCAAGAGTGGACTGGGCCCTAAAGGGGGTTTACAAGGTCCTTAAAATGCTATGGGGTAGGAGAAGTCAGGTGTTGAAGGGGGATTTAAAACCAGGGTCTCCTGTACTAAGGATTCCGCTCATCTCATGGGCAGCCAATTCACACTCTGTCCTGGTCACACTCAGTCAGAAGAGCTAGCTGCAGGAGAGTTTCTCTGCTCTCAAAGCTTGAACCGTTTGTTGTTGCCAAATCCCTTCCAAACCCAAATCGCCAGCGTGCCAGGTAAGCAGGGACTTCAGTCCAAGGCACTGAAGGCCAATGCTCAGCCTTCCTGGGCAATCAGCGAAGAGCCCCGGTTTCATCTGATGGCGGCCAGAAGCTGTTCCTTGGAGCAGGACTCCAGCTTCGGCTAAGCCTCTTGCAGGCAGTCACTGAATGGGAAAGGGCTGTGCCTGTTCCCAGGAAGAGTTCAGTTCTAGAGTTAACTTCTTGTATTCACAGCTGTCAGGCAGATTCGAGCTCCTTGGCATTTGAGAAGCTCCCGGAGAGCCAAGGCAAACAGGCCAAGGCAATGGCTACTTCTCAGGACCTTTACAAAGGGGAACGTTGCCATTTATCAAGCTTCAGCCAGGCCAGGAGTTGCAAACATTGGCTTTGACTTGTCTTGAAGATGGAAATAATAAGGTCCATGCTCCCACTTTTTCTCTCTGATGAGCTGACTTCTTCAAGGGTTCTAAAGATTGCTGTGCTTCCAGACCCAGGTCCTTAGGTCACACACACACACACACACACACACACACACACACACACACACACACTGGCCAGGGTCCCAGGGATGATGCCATCAACTCCAGAACTGTTCTGAACTTCAGATATTATGTTCCAGTTGGCTAAATATCACCTCTGTTTACCTGACCAGTAAACCTCAGAGATGTATCTAACTCACTATTTTCCATCACAAATATGTTCTTCCCAGAATGTTTTAAATCAATAAATGTCGTCAGAATCCCACACACTATCTTTTTTCTCGTGCCTCCCATTCAACTCACTACAAATCCTGTCCATTCCACCCCCATGGCTCACTCCTGTCAGCCTGCCCTCATCTGTGCACTAGCGTGCCCAAAGACAAGAACCATACAGGTTGTGTGTGATGGGACACACCTGTAATCCCAGCCCTCAGGCAGGGGAATGGAGGAAGGAGGGTCAAAAGTCAGGGTTTTCTTTGGCCACATAATGAGTTCAGGACCAGCTTGAGCTACATGAAACTATCTAAATCAAAAAGAAAATCAAGGTGTCAATAAACCTCCCATTTTTCTTGGGGAGTACTCATTCCTTGACCCTTCGAGCTCCTAGAGCTATGCTGCTTTTGGATTTCACTCTTTCTTCCATCTTCCATGCCAGCAGTTTCATAATCTTTCTGTTTCCATTCATCGATCTCCTTTCTCTGTCTGACCTTGAACATTTTCTGTCCCTCTTACAAGGAAGTGTGTGGTTCCATGAGAATCGCCTAGATAATCCTTAGCCCAATGGCATTCACAAAGTCACCTTTGCTATAGAACATAATATATTCACAGGCCCTAGGGACTGAGATTCACATAGTTGTAGGCTGTTTTTAATCTACCACACTCTCCTCTATTTTTCTTTAAAGAAGTTACTGCTACCTGTTATACACTCGAGTGTATGTACTTCTTCATGTGTTGTCTAGCTTCCTCATCAGTGAGGAAGCACTTAGTATCAGGACTGCAGTATAAGCAGTACTCAGACATCACCTTGTTGCTGTAGGAAATGAGCTCCTTTAAGGCAGAGCAATTAACTTGTTCGCCACTGAGACCCCAGCATTTAGCATAGCTCCTAGTATACAGGAAGTGCTCAATAAATATCTAAAAGGGTTAATGAACTCCTTCAACATTTGTAACAATGAGTCTAAAGTATCACAATTTTTTTCTCTTAGTTCCAGAAAATCAATTGTGTCATCATAAATGATCCATATAAGTGCCAATCATAATCCCTAAAGACATACTCCTGAATGTCATAATTCTAAGTGTTGAAACCCCTAATAATTAAAAAAAATCATAAAGTATATACCCCCCCAATCCTGATCCTGAAAGCTAGAATCCCAGATGATAAAATACTCCAAGTCTAATTCTGCAAACCCATGATTCCTGTGGTGTGTGTGGTAGGGGGAGGGGTGCTTAAAAGGGAAAAGCAATAGGGGGCCGAATTCTAAGAGTTTGGCTCTGAAATATAGCAATGACCAAAACTTCCTCTTTAAAGTATGTTAGTGGCCTCCACTTGCGTTTCTGCAATGTCACTGACTAGTTCAAAAATGTGCATAGTAGAATGGGATGGTAATTATGCAACAGCCCACCTAAAAAGTGATCTGTGTAGCATAAACAGTACAGGAGAGTCCCTGGGAGACAAGGTACTTGGCTTATTCAAGGGCCACGAGGGACAGAAGCAAGAGAAAATGATGTACTTCCCAATAAAATGCCAGGACAGTTTACAGAAGGGTTTTTCTTTTCTTTTCTTTTCTTTTTTTGAGGCTTACAGTTCCCAAGGTTTAGAGTCCATTATGGCAGATCAGAGGTAGAAGGCTGCAGGCAGCTGGAACAGCAGTTGAGAGCTCACATCTGAAACACCACACAGGAAGCAGAGAAAACTAACTTGAAATAAGTCACTCTTTTCAAATCTCAAAGCCTGCCCAGTGACATACTTCTTGCTGCAAACCTCTGAATCTTCCCCAGATAGCCATTAACCAGGGGCAACATATTCAAATGGCCAAAACTTATCAGAACACCTCATTCAAACCACTACAATGAGAGAAGAGTTTATTTCCACTTACAGTTTAGAATCCATTATGAAGGGAAATGGAAAAATCTAGGGAGGAACCTGGAAGCAAGAACTGAAGTCATGGAGGAACGCTGCTTCCTGGCTTGCTCTCCAGGCTCACATCCCAGGACCACCTGCCCAGGGATGGCGCTGCCCATATTGGGCTGTGCCTTCTCACATCATTCAAGAAAATGCCCCCACAGACTTGCTCACAGACCAATCTGATGGAAGCAGCTCCTCAACTGAATTCCCTCTCCGGAGATGATTCCAACTTGTCACAAGATGAAACACACACACACACAGACACACCCACATTCACACACACACACACACACACACACACACACACACACACACACAAACACACACACACAGACACACCTGTGTGCATACACACAGATAGATACATACATACTTACATGTACAGACACACACATACACCATATGAACACATACACACAGACACACATACAAACACATGTGCATATGCACAGACAGATACACACACCATATGCACAGACACATATATGTGCATACACACAGACAGACAGACACACACACACACACACACACACACACACACATACGCACACACATCCATGAACCACCAAAGATGGTGAAGTTGGAGGAGGTGGGCAGAAATGAGATCACAGGGAGTTACACAGGTCCTGTTTCCAATGACCAGTCTTAAAAAATTATTACCCAATAAATTATGTTGGTATCAATTTGATAGCAAAAGTACTCAATCCTTTGTCAGCAAAATTTCAACTCTGAAGCTAACGAATTCTGGGAGATTGAGGGAATGGCATAGAATTGAATGCTCACTGGCCGGAGTTCAGAGCCATTGCAGTTGGTCCCCACCAAAAGAGCTCCTTGTCCCCTGCCCCATTGTAGTGTCTCTGTTGGCAATGGAGTCATCTGTCTCCATCTGACACTTTGGGAAGTGGTCCAGACTTATGCAGACTGTTCCTGTAGCCTGTGGCCCTGGAGTTTGCCTCACCTCTCCTATAAGCTTGGTTATCTTGTTTTCAGAATATATTTAGGGGCCTCCTGAAAATATTATTCTTTATTTTTTTTTGTTTTTTGTGCGTATGAATGTGTGAGAGCAGGTGCCATTGGAGTCCAGGAGAGGGTGTTAGGTCCCCTGGAGCTAATGTTGCAGGTGGCTGGGAACAACTGGACATGGATGCTGGGAAACAACCTTAAGTCCTCTGTAAGAGTAGTGCATGTTCTTAACCTCTAAGCCATTGCTCTAACCCTAGAAAATACTTTATTAATATTATAGAGATTCCCATGTCTTCTAGTCAGACTTCTAAGACTTCAGTAACCAAATCCTTCTGGTTATAAAGAACCAGATGACTGTTGGATCATCACTCTTTCTATCCAAGGCTCTGGAAGCAAACACCCAATGTATAAGCATAGCAAAGAAAGACATGTTCAGGATACTTCCTGAAAGACTTTTGAAATCAGATTTTGTTTGTTTGTTTTTTTGTTTTTTTGTTGTTTTTGTTTTTTGTTGTTTGTTGTTTTTTTCAAGACAGGGCTTCTCTGTGTAGCTTTGGTGTCTTTCCTGGAATTCATTCTGTAGTCCAGGCTGCCCTCGAACTCACAGAGATCCACCTGCCTCTGCCTCCTGAGTGCTGGGATTAAAGGCTTGCATGACCACAGCCCAGCCCTTGAAATCAGATTTTTAATGCACTAGTATATATATATATATATATATATATATATTATATATATGAATGCAGCTTGAGTCATAATTCCAAATGACAAAACACCAAAAGTTAACATCCCAGTGAACAAAATCTCTGAAGTCTAAAATCACAAAATATCAAAATCCCAGAGGTGTAATTCTCAAAGAATGTTTAATGTTTTAATTTAAATATTTATTTGTTTAGACAAAAAAAGGACAGAATTTCATAGGCTACTTATATAATAAAACGAATGATAATGACACACATATATAATTTGCAAGAATAAATACTCTGCTATAATAAACACAGTTGTGTGAGCATAACTATTATGAACTGGCAAACCATATTTATGTGAAAAGATAAAAAAGTAAAGTGTACAAATGCATGTCACTATGGTTGGTGTTGTAGTTCTACTCCAAAATAGTTGCTGGCTATGGTCATTATTGAGACGGAGAGAGAACTTAAGCAGGTAGAGACTGGTTAAAGCAAATAGGCCAGTGATGATGTGCATTGCTCTCTGGCCTCTTCCCTTTCTACAGTAATAAAAAAATAATGATGATGATGATGATGATGATGTTGATAGCAAAACACTGTGAGTCATTACAACATGCACAGCCATCCCAACGGATGAAATCTCAAGAAATCTTTCACAAGTGCAGATTGCAAAGAGGAGAACTCCGCATTTATTGAAAAGGGTTTTGATGTATGTAGGTAGATGCAAAGTAATTACACACCAACTAAATGTTATAATAACACATTTTTGGTATGGTAAAATTTGCAAAAATGTGTGTATAAAAGGGACTAGAACTCTCTAGGAATCCTCATATTATCCATACCTATGGCGGTGGAATTGATGCCAAGAATAAACGTAGAGAATTGTACAAACAATACTGACAATTTAAAATAGTATGTGGAAAAATAAACTTTTTAAAGGGGGGAGACCCTAAAATGGGAATTCAACATCTGTAGTAGTGCATTACAAAGAGACAGCAGGTAGCCAGCAAAGGTAGCCTGTTAGAGTTGGCTGGCACTCACAGCTGATTCACTGTATTTTGAAATTGTGCATCAGGATGGGTAGCTGCCTTCTTTCTTCTAGAGGTATGGATCTTCTTGGAGAACTCATTCCCATTCATCCGTGTAGTGTCGCTCGTTTTAAAACTCACCTGTGCTTCAGTAGACAGCAACATGAGCCTATGCACCAAACAGTACATACAACATACACTGGCCTGTCACAGCTTTGCCTGGGACATCAGTTGACTTCATGTCATCCTTTCAAAAAGACAGATCTGTCTGGCTAATCAAATGTTGACCCCCTTACTCAATGGCATTTTCTTCATTTTGCTTTCTGTTGTGTAAAATCAGAACTGACTTTTTGAAAACAAGTTTTTTTGAGGACTTCCTATGTTAGCAATGTATCTACATCACTCATCCCCTTCCCCCTCCCTTCTGTGTCTCACGTTCCTTCCAAGATTCATGAGCTCTTCTTTAATTATTATTGTTACATGTATATACATGTGTGCTTTAATCATGTGAACATGCTGATCACTTGGGACTGTACAACCTTCATGGGAGCTCATTCCTGGAATAAACCAGTGCTCCCTCTTTCATCTGCATGGACCACCTGCAACACTTCATTAAGGATGGAGCCATGTGACTCTCCCCTTTCCACCTTGGCATTTCAGCTGCTGTTATGATACGGGTGTTGTCTATATGACCATATTACTGAGATTTCATAAGGGCAGCTTCCCTGTCACATGCAGAAGACACTATCTAGCAGCAGGCGTACTGGGCCTCTGGCTCTTACAGTCTTTCCTCTCTCTTTTCCAAGATTTTCCCTGAGCATTACTGGTAGGGGTTGTACTACAAATGTATCAGTTGGACACCCTCCCCACCCCAGCCAGTCACCTATTTTCTGCATTTTGACTAGTTGTGTATCTTGGTAATAGTGTCTATCTGTTGCAAAAATGTTTCTTTTTTGATGAGGGATGAGAGGTACACTTATCTGTGAGTAGAAGGATAAGTATTTAGAAAACAGTCAGAAATTATACTGGTTTAAGAACCTGGCAGTAGTAGGTTCTCTTCTGGAGCCTATGACCTCTCCAGACGTGGATAGTTAGCTGGGTTTACAGCAACAGGTATGAATTTCCTCATATTAAGCAGGCCTAAACTACAATTAGACATCTGTTGGTTAATCCCCAGGATACAAGTGCCATTATTGAACCATTAGAGATATCTTACAGATCCAGTCTTTGTGGTTCTGAGGCTTTACAGCTAGGTAGGACTACCAAATGCTTTTCTTTCTTGGCAGCTTGCATAGCAAGTACTGACACTATTCGAGTATTCAAAGGGGAGGCTTCAGGTCAACGCTAGCTCTATTTCTTTAAGTCTTGTGTCTTCGGAGTTTGTGGTGTCTCCAGCAATGGGATCTTACCTCCATGTTCTGGCAGGCAGCCAACAGCGTCAGCCACAGCTCATGTTTGAAATCTTTTTATTTCTCTCTCTCCACATTCTTCTGTCATATTGCTACCTTAGCTTGCAGTGACCCAGTTTGCTTATTTATGCATCTTATCTCTTGTGCTGAAAACAATGCTTTTAGGGTGGAGGAGACGGCTTAGTGGGTAAAAGCATTTGCTGCATACACAGCCCTGGTGACCTGAGTTCAGATCCCCAGAATAAACATAAAGAAGTCAGGTGCAGCCGCATACATCTGTAATCCTACACTCCTGTGGTGATATGAGAAGCTGAAGCTGGAGAATTGTCCAGAAGCTTATGGGCCAGCTAGACTCCAATATGTAGTACAGCAGCAGAGTGAAGAGCAACCCTTTGTCAACAGGGTGGAAGATGAGAACTGACTCCTGAAATTGTCCTCTGACCTCCACACATGTGCACCCCAAGCACAGGCACACGTGCTCGCATACACACACACACACACACACACACACACACACACACACACACACACACACACACGCTGCACACATGTAATAATAATAGTGTTTTAATATAACAAATGTTCAATAATTAGATTGACTGTGCCAATAAATAAATTAACTTTAAAATTTAAGTTCTACTTTAAGTTCTACATAATAGGAATAACAGAAAGATTCATGACAGAAGTCGGTATTTATTTCTGCACATCAACATGCACTTGGAGGTCAGTTTGGGTCATGGCCACCTCTCAGTTATTCCTGATGCTCTGTGGGCCCATTGTCAAGGTATCACGGGGAATGTTTCCTTCTCATGCTGAGTGGACATTTTGTCAGAATGTTCCTGCTACTGTGGCTCCTGCTGCCTGCAAAGTAGAGGGCCATATGTCCCTACAACAATTACAGAGAAAAATAGAACAAATCCTAGAATCCCATCAAGTCAGAATATCACATTTTCTAAATGTGTCAGGTTCCCACTCACCCCTCGGTTTGAACCTGTTGAAAATGAGTCGCTCAGCTACATTCTAGGACACATCTCACAGGTGATATCCAGAGTCTCAGTGGGCAGTCACACAAAGCAACAGAGGGAAGAAGGCTGGATCTGCTTTTCCTTCTCTCCAGTGTCTTAAAAAATCCCTCTAAGGTTGGTTCTGACACTCATAAACTTCATTTTCAACTGGGCAGAGAGTTGCAAGCATCTCCCAGCAACTGCTAGCCATGCCGCACTATAGAATCTTAAATTAGGTATAACCAGGCACACAAGTGAGGCAGGCACACAAACTTCCCTTCTTTTGCTTTATCAAATGAAAGAAGAGAAAAACTCAGTGTCCCTTCTCACTGTTGAAAATAGCTACTTGCTTCCAGGCTTGTTACGCATAGGCAGCAGGGTTTGTACTGAACGAGGTGGCTTTCAACCTTACTTCATTATCTCTCACACTTTCGGATATCTGCCAACTACCCATACAACTGAAAGTACAAAAGTTGAGATTGTATTTCTCACATGAAAGAGAACATTTATCAAGTGGTCCAGAGTCAGAATGCTGCTGTGTTGCCTCATCCTATGTGACGTCATTAAGAAAGAAAGGGCTTTGTAATGTTCTACTTTGCTATCCCCACAAAACAGCCAAGACTCCACATTGGCAGCTTCAAGATGGTTGCTAGCCTGCTGGTGTCAAAAGCTCTCCACAAAAGTGTCCAAGAACAAGGAATGAAGTGTAGGAAGGAAGTTTTTCCTTGAGCCAGCCCACTTCCTTTTTCCTTCCCTATTCTCTCTGAGAAGAAAAATTTTTCAAAATCACATTTCCTCTCGGGTACTACAAATGAACATCAGGCAATAGAGCTATGCTCTGGGAGACTGGGAAACATGCCTTTAGTTTTCAGTTGGGAAATGAATTATACACAGATTCAATATACAGAAAGAAATTGGAGATTGTCCTAGGCTGCTTTCTAGCCCTGTGGTAAAGACCGTGACCAAGAGCAGCTTGAGGAGGAAAGGATACATCTGGCCTATATTTCCTGATCACAGTTCACCATTAGAGAAAACCAAGGCAGGAACTCAGGGCAGAAACCTGGAGGGGGGAACTGAAGCAGAAAACATGGAGAAATACTGACTGGACCATCCCAGGACCACTGCAAGAGGTGGGATGACCCATATCAATCAGCAATCAAGAAAATGCCCACCACAGACGTGCCCATAGGCCAATCTGATGGAGGCATTCCTCAATAGAGATTCTGTTTTTTCCAGATGTGTCCAGGTTTGTCAAGTTGATAGAACCCATTACCACAAAGATAGGTAACAACTGGGGAGGCAACCACCAGTTTGAGTGATCTTTTTCCTCCAGGTTGTATAATCTCTAATATTGGATAACAACCTCTAAGCATTTTTGACTTACAGCACTGACACTTTATTATTTCTCATGATTCTGTGAGTTTGGCTGAACTCAGCTGTATGGCTCTGCTCCATGGATTGTTAATTGAATACACCGGTATTTGGCTGGCTGCAAAACATCCATGATGGACTCACATTCCTTGCATTTCCAGTGGGGTTGCTGGATTTTATGAACATGGGCCAATGTCTCTTTCCATGTGGCCTTTCAAAATTCAGTAGCTCATCCTGGACTTTTAAAAATGAGTCATGAAATAGGATGTAAAGCTAATTGCCCTTCTAATTCTAAGTCTGTTGTGGAATTTTTGTTTTTGAGTGGCAGATAATTGCATAGAAGTACGGGGAAATATCAGGGTCCCACCCTTAAACAAAGAACTATAGGCAACTGCCGAGAGAGAGAGAGAGAGAGAGAGAGAGAGAGAGACAGAGAGAGAGAGAGACAGAGAGAGAGAGAGACAGAGAGAGAGAGAGACAGAGAGAGAGAGAGAGACAGAGAGAGAGAGAGAGAGAGACAGACAGAGAGAGAGAGAGAGAGAGAGAGAGAGAGAGAGAGAGAGAGAGAGAATTAGCTTCTCCCACTGATAAGTCTCTCATGGACAAACCTTCCAATTGGTCGTCATCCAATAAAAAATGGTCAGCCCTATATCATATACACTCAAACAACAATATGGACTCATCAGGTTGTATTTATGTATTGTGCATACATGTGTATAGATATCTAACAATAACAATCAAAGAAAAAGGGGGTTTTCAGCCAGGCATGGTGGGGTAGGCCTTGCAACCCTCCAGTTACTATGGAGGTAGAGGCCAGGTAATCACAAGTTTGAGACCTGCCTAGGCTACAGAGAAAACTTAATGCCAGCTAGGGTAACTTAGTAAAAGCTTGTTTCAAATAGAACAAGAAGGGATGGAGATATAGTTCACCGGAAGAGCACATATGTGGCATGCCTAAAGCCCTGGTTTAATGGCTAGCATTGCTTTCCCCCTTTACCAGAAATCCCAGTGAAGTCTTCTTGTACAAGATTTCACCCCCCAAAATCTAGCCATCAACAGGGAGAAGGGGGGGAGTTAGGATGTGATTTGATTTTCAGTTTCTCCAGTGGCTTTAAACAATACCCAATAGTATAAGTAAGCAGGAAACTAGAAAGAGCTATGAAGTGAAGAACTGCAAACCCCAAAAACAAAGATTTAAAATGTGGTAGCACACATTCTTAACCCTAGCACTCAGGAGACAGAGGTGAATAGGTCTCTATGAGTTCAAGGCAAACCCGCTTTACAAAGCTATGAGGGTCTCTGCAAAAACCACCGCCAGCAGAGTAACATTCCCTTTGAGGCAAGAAGGCTGTCTGATTCAATATCACTCAGTAGCCTATTGGTTCAAACTTAGAGTCTAACACTAGGCAATTTATTTTAGGCATATGTAAGTGCAGCACAATTTGGGGGAAAAAAAGGTTTCCTGGTGATAATAACTCAATTATGTGTGCACAATAAAGCTCAAGGTGTGACTGCATCTAAACTCTTTGTAAAGTACACATGATAACTTCCATAAAGATGGGTCCTATAGATTGATTACATGTGACATCTTAAGGGTCCGGGGAGGATCTGGTGTAGCCTTGGTCATACAGATAGCTCTAAAGTCACCAGGTTATTAACCATCTCCATTCCTAGACTTCTGGGCAGAAAACAAGCTATACATCTCTCCATCTGAAGAGACAATTCTTCATGTTTAACATTCCTGTTTCCTCTAGTGATTAACTGTGAGTACAAAATCCTCTGTACCTCCTACAGAAAGCAAGCTCTAGGCCAACCAACCAAGGCTACATAGGGAGACCTTGTCTCAAAAAAAAAAAAACAAATAAAAACAAAACATGAACTCCAGATGTATAGAACAGCCAAACTTCTAAATGAATATCAAGAAGAGGATGATGATGATGAGGAGGAGGAGGAGAATGGGGGAGGGGGAGGAGGAGGAGAGGCAGCAGAAGAGATAGCAACAACAGCTCACTGACTTGTGTTTAGAGCAATAAGGATAGCCACATAATCTAACGCAGAGCTCTCCATAACTGAGTCGGTGTCTCAGCACTCAGGTTTCAGGCTCAAAGATGATAACTGGTTAAAGACCCCAGATAACCCTGAAACAGTGACAGAACTTTGAAAAGTGATGGCATTTAAATTCATTAGGACCACGAGCATTAAAAAAAAAAAAGCTAAAAAATTGTGTGTTAGATGAGTATTTGTGAAACTATGTAAATGTGACATTTCTGCAGAAGCTTTATTTAGTAGAATCCATGCTGTCCCACAAATAAAAGTTTTCATATGAAGATTAGATAATAGTTGATACTTTATATAAAATCTGGCATAGGGATTTTTGAAGTCACCGTCCATTTAATAAAAATATATGTTCAAGTTCACTCACATAAATAAAACTCCCTACAACTTTTATATAATCCAGGTAATTACCAAATTACTATTTACCATCTTGTTCAAGAATCAAACTTAGTACTAACTAAAATATTCTAGTAGTGACACACATGTAACTGGATGTTCACTGTGACATTTTCAAGATAATTATTAACTTTTCTATACTTAACTATGTTTAATATCAACTTGAAGCAGACTTTACTGTATATTCTAGCTTCATAGGGCTACTATAACCAAGTACCACATAACAATGACCTTAAAATATTGCAATGTATCATTGTTCTGATGGCCAACATCTGAAATAAGGTGCTGGGAGGGTTATTTTCTTCTAGAAATTCAGAGGTAGAGTCTTTTAGCTCTCAACAGTGGTCCAAGGTCCCCACAGGCCACTCAATCATAAATGCATTGCTCACATTTCTGTCTTTATCTTCACCTGATGTTACTTCTGTGTGCTGTGTATTTGTGTATCCTGTCCTTTTACAAGTACATTAATGATTGCATCTGGGGCCCACACCAATCAGGCTAACTTCAGCCGAAGTTTCATTTTATATCCTAATTATCTGTGGGAAGATGGTATGTCTTCATACTAATAAAGACAGGTAGGTAGGTAAACAGACAGACAGGCATAAAAACGTAAAGAAAAATGTACTATTGGTCAATTATGAAGTAAATCTCCCGTTGTTTAACAGTTTAGAGTCAAAGTACATTGAAATAGATGTGCTTTATCCAAAAATTCTCATGTTTGTATTAAAATGTGCATAGAAGCAACCTTGACTTTACTAAGAAACTGCTTTGGTAAAAAAATGTTTTAAATGTCTCTATTAAGAATTCATTATATATTATATGTATTTGGTATTAATATTATTTATTGTCATATATTTAGTCATACATGATACCTATGAACTTGTTACTGATAACAAGTCATGCTGTTACAACCTGTTTCAACCTGTTATCTTTTTTATTGTTGGATGTGAACATTACTTAGTCATGTACTCCATGCCCGTAGCACATTTATAGTTCCATAATTTCCTCCTATGAGCAGACAAGCCCCACAACTGTTAAGGACACCAGTGGAAAGGAATTAACAGTTCCCTTCAGCACTATGAAACCTATCCATTGACGTCACTGTAACCTTAACTGACATCATTGAGAGAGAACACCAGAGAAACAGCAGCAATGTGCTAAGTTTATAAATTGACCATTTTAAAGTAGAAATTATAGCTTGGTATAATTTTATACAGCCCTAAATATAGAATAATAGGAATGCCCAGAAGAGTGCTAAATAGGAGAGAAAGGGGTAGCATGAATGCAAGAGAATTCTTGATCTGTAAAAGGAAAAGCCTGATCTAGAGACAGCCTACAGTACTTTAATCTTTTTATCCAAGTCCCCAATTATATTTAACCAAAATAAATAATGCAAAAATAAATGAATCAATCAATAGGTAAATAAGAAAGAAAAGAAAAGAGGACTGCTAACTCAGCATTTCTGATTCTCAGTGGAGAGAAGAAATTCAGTATCACACAGTATAAGAGATTAGTTGCAATTGTTCTCTTTTATAGAATCAATGATAATGGGGATGAGACTCATTTGTGATACATGCCATTCTCAACAGACTGATTTACAGCACTGTGATTCAGGCAACAGTCCGGCATCAGATATATAGTCTGGTTTCTTGGACAATTAATATTTACTGAGGCTCCCCTAGGTCTATAATCACCAGGATAATAACAGCAAGGGAAAAATACAAGGTTCCTGTTCTTGAAAAGCCCACTACCTGTACAAGGTGATAGGAAGTTTAGAATAACCTCAACAAACAAATAATACTGAGTAGAGCAAAACTCTAGCAAAGAAAAAAAAGCAGGCATAATATAATTGAGTATTTTAGATACTGTTGAACTACATTAGGTGAATGTCAAAAAAGGTTTATTTGAGGAAGTAGCTTTGAATAAGAACCTAAAAGAAGAAAGCTTCGAAAACAAATTCCAGACATGGGAATTTCCTGCTATTTCCCATCTGTAATTGAAGACACAAGACAGCTTTAATGATCCCAGGTACAAATGAACAAAAATCATTGATCACTGAGCTAGTGTGGGCCACCATCTTCCTTCAGGAAGTTCACACGGGGTTAGCTTTGAACTTTACTACCATTAACACGAATTTCTCAAATAGACTAGATGAGTATACTTACTGTCTCTTCTCAATGTCACCTTAATTGGATCTATCCCTTTGGATTGTTTCAAACCTGTGGGTCTATAGAAATGGTTATTGTTACTATCTTTTAAAATAAAAAATGATCCATAAATTAGTTGGGCAAATAGTACAATAGTATGTAGGCAGGCAAATCCACACTTAATGTATCTGAAGATTTAGTCTATCCTTAACACAATATTCTGCATTTCAAGGCATTTTTAAATTAGCAATTTATTCAGAACTCCCTAGGGACTGTGGCCTTGTCAATGCTACTAGCTTGGCTACACTGCTAATTCCATCAGAGCCATTGAACCAAGTGTTAGTGGATGTTCGAGAGAGTGCATGAGTCAATTGCCAGCACAGAATCCTTCCTGACAGAGGAAGGCATATGATCTCAACTTCTGAGTGCAGACAGTGCAGATTTCTAGCTGAATGGTTCCTGACAATGGTGTCCTCTGAAACATAATGCCTGGCCAGGAGCCAATGGTTACGCCACCATACAAATCACTGTTCATCTGACTCCAGAGTGCCTCTCTGCAACGATAACATGAGTTCTCAGTCCTGGTGTTCCACAAGATGTCACATTGGCTCTTTTATTTTTTCATGGATACTCAAATTGAAATTTTTATTGAGATGATTTTCAGGAAATAAGAGGGGATGGATGCATTAAAGAAATGAAAGGAGTTTTAATGTAATTTCAAAAACAGCTTTGTTATTTTCCCATTAGGACAAAATAACTCTGTTTTTGAAACCTGGTTTTATTAATTATTTAATAGATATTTTCACTTTAAATTTCTCATATAATTATGGAACTAAAACAGCTTGATTCAAACTGTTAGCTAATGATCCATATATCATTTTAGTAATTGCAAATTTTAAGCATCTTGCAGAAGACACATCAGTTTTGTATGGATTTATATAGACATTCAAATGGTGAAAACATACTGATATTTTTAATCAATAAATTATGCTACTTAAAATTTTATTACAATGTTATTTTCCTGTAATATATTATAAACATAAAAATTAGTAGGCTATCCTGAATATGTGATCTTCCATGGAAAGTTGCATGTAATTATCCTTTTAATGGTTAAAAATAGATACAGCATATTATATAAAATTGAAATTGATATAAATGAAACCTAAGTTTTATGGAGTAGTCTTATTCAATAGGAGTTATACACTAGTTAAACAATTTAGCCAAACTTCATCTCCAACTATGAAATAATCTGCCAAATTTAAATGCCAGCTTCTTCTAGGAATAACTTTTCTAGGGGCTTTAACATTAACAGATACAAGCATCTTCAATGGTAGGAACAGCAATTGCTCAAAAGGAACACAGAACTCAAATTCTGTAAAAAGCACCACACAGCAAAACCATAAGAAACACTTTTTTTTCATGGATACAGCCAAAGCTATCAGAATTTTTTTCTTCCTTCCCTTTCTCTTCCTTTGTTGATTGGTCTTCATGGAGCAAACTGTGTTCCTATTAGCTCCATGTAAGAATTAAGTAAATGTAAAAACTGCAAAAGTCTCTTTAAAATATGGTTAACAATTCATAAAAGAAGTGAAGGAGATAATTTAAAGGATTTCTTATGGTTTGAAAATGCCTTCCAAATATTCATTAAACATTTAAGTGAGTAAATGTGTAGAATATGTTTCTGACACTGGTGCTGGTTTGGTGGTATTTCTCCCATCAGATGGAAGTGCTATGTCTTATGCAGAGTGCATGCAGTTCATTCATGCATAAACAATATCATTTTCATAAATTAAAACCTCCCCTGCAGAAGGAACATCTGTGCCTGCCTTTGAATAAAAGATGGTGGCATGCGAGCTACTCCCTGACTGACTGAAAGAATCCCTATGCTTACAGAGTGAAATTATAAACACAAAATGAAAAACAAAAAGAGTGAAATGGAATCTTCATCCTTCATTTCTACATTTTACGAAACCCACAGTCTAGCTGTCTTTGCTTTCTGTTTTAAATGTTGAGATTCTTAAACCACTGTTCTCCGTTCTTCAGTTCACTATAGCAACAGTTTTTAGTTTGCATGGAGATGTCTAATTTTAATTACAGGTGAAATTGAGCTGCTTAATAGAACAGATCAGATCTGAATGTTCACTTCGTGATGTCCTGTACTGGGAGGCTGGAAGTATTCAAATATTAGCATTAATGTCTCTCAAAGTCAGAACGGGAGAGGAATTCCAGGTAGGGAAAGCAACAGCTTGATTCCAAAAGAACTGTTCTGATTCATTTGGAAAGAGACTGCTGTATTTGGGATAAAGTTGGGACCAGCTTAAATGTATTTCTGTGTATTATGAAGGCTGATGGAAAACATGTGTAAATGATGTATTTTAAATTACACTCATTTTTTTTTTGAACATTGAAATATCCCTTACTGCTACTGTCACAGCTTGATGTGGCCCCATTGGCAATGTTATTACTGTGGCTAATTGTTCCTGTCCATTAGATTACTCACATTTTTCTGGAGCAGCTTGCTAAATGAGGTCAGCTTTCTGGAACCCTTAAATCACCAATGAGAAGGAGATTAAAGGAACATGGGTTGGGAAGGGAGGTAGGCATCCAACGTGGCATCCGAATCAGAGAAGGAACAATGGAGTTACTAATGACAGTAATCAGGGAACCACAGTGGAGCCAGAGCACAACTGCCAAAATTGCTATTCCCTAGGAATCCAGACTGTCAGTCATTTCTCATGGGAAGGGAAATGCCAAACAATTTTTTAAGTGGACTTACCAATGGACAGAAGTTAAGTTATAGTGTGGTGTGTGTGTGTGTGTGTGTGTGTGTGTGTGTGTGTGTGTGTGTGTATTTATGAAATCAAAATTCAAAATGCTAGGGCTGCAAAAGAGACTGGGGAGCAATATACCTTCCTAAGATAGAATACAAATAGTATATTCTTATGTACAAAAAAATCACTAACACTTTTGTGGAAAAATTATTCAAGTAATCCTAAGACACTTACAGAACAAGTATAAAATGCCATATTTTCTGGGAATCTTTCAATTATTTAGTCTCCCTACAATATCAGATATATAATTTTTGAAATTCTAGCACTGTTTTGAAAGAAAGCTATTTAGTTCAGGAAAATGTACAGGTAACAGAACACTAAGAAATTATACAATTTTTTGTCGTAAATGTATAAACAAATTAAACTAAGATCTTTTGGGGTCTTTCTGGCTAATAACTAAGTAAATCCACCTTAAAAATAAGAGAAACTTCTGACAATCATTTCAACAAATGGTAACAAACACACAGGCAAAAAAAAAAAAAATCTACTCCAAAAGTGAAGAAATGTAAAGAAAAAGCACAGTCATTTGTCTGGCTTACTCTGCAGTCCAGTATTCCAAATCATGAAGCAGTAGCGAGGTCTATTTGTTATCTATGAAGAAGTGATGACTCCCTAAGCAAGATGACACACTAAACATAGGACAAGCTCAACTTTTTACTTTCCAACTAGTGCTTAACACTTTCAACTCAGCAAATACCAAAGTTGATCCTCCTCAGTACAACTTGATCCTTTAAGAACCACTTTTCAAATAAATGAAACAATTGTTCTGATTTTCAATACTATTTTTATTGCAACTGCATGAGTGTTTTCTAAATTGTGCATTACACCATAATACACAGGATTACAAACAAGATTACGGTACAGGTCAATTCCAGTAGTACCAGCATCACATCTCAGACAGCACTTATTCTGGACTGCATTTTTACATGCAATAGCTATTGTTCTAATTATGAATTCAATGGTTTGAATTTTATTTAAGCTACTGTACTAACTGACTACATAAGGTATAAATCCCAACATTAACAACCTGAATAAATTTAGGCTCAGATTTATTACATGAATAGATGACAAACCACCATTTGTTTTGACTATGTATAAAATCATGCATTTATATTTTCTGGAAACATCAATAGCTTCAGACACTCCATAAAATTATGGAATTCAAAGAAAAGACTAAAATGAAAGAGTGCAAATTGTATGTGATAGTCAAGCAGCTTTTGATTTAAAGGAGTGTGAGTGTTGGCATCTATTTATAATATGTATATACAAGCTTGTGCAAGTAATGAATGGATCTGTTTTGAGAAGGAATGCATCTCTCTTTTCATCCTCTTGAGTGTTATGGGTCTGGTTTCTGTTTTAAGGAGAGGGACGACTTTAAAGTGAAATGGATTGCTCAAATTGTGCAATTTGTTGTGTTTTGTTTTGTTTTGTTTTTTTACAATTAGAGAAGAAAGAAGTGCTAAGGCAACGCAATAACTTTCTAAGCACTTTTCTGCTGGTTTAAATTAGTTAAATTATTTTGTATAAATTAGATATAATTCTACTTTTCTGATATGTATAAAAATTGATGAAGCTGCATGGTTTTAAAATAGGAAATCCACGTTATAAAAAGTCATTAAAAATTCTGTACAAAATCACAACAAAATAATTCAGCATGGGAAAGGTAACAAGTAGTAAAATGCTGGTTGAAAAATATATATTTATATATATATTTTAATTGGCCCATTTCTAGTTTAAAAATTGCATAGATCCTAATTATTGCTTGTGATTTTTTTTATCCCGATCAGATAATTAATATGATCTGAATACAGCTACACGAAATTCGTGGTACACATTTTCATTTTTACTTTACTGTATTGTTATTATTTTTAAAATAGAAGAGCTATAGAAAACAATACATAAGGTGAACAGGAACTTTGATCCCCTGTTTCTTCCAAAGGCAGTAACGACAATAAATACATATATCACTTGAAGCTTCTTCGAGTATTTGCACTTTGCAGCAATCATAGCAAAAAGGCTGCTTTCTGTAAACACGACAGTCACTGTAAGCACAGTGGGTTCGTTTCCCAGGGAGGGTGAAACTGACGTGCCTCTAATCGTGAAAGATAGCATTGAGCTGGGCACTCATGACTCGCTCATGGTGCGAATGGCTATCGAAAGACATGATATTGTCTATGGGGATCTCGCAGCGAGGGGCAGCGGCACCAGAGAAGATTGATCCGTGGCTTTGGGGCCCTGCCAGGGTCGCTGAAGGGTAGTGCATGGTAAAGGCATAATTTTTTTCAAACTCGGCGGATGGTTCGTGTTTGAAAGAGAAATTGCCATTGATGCTGAGAGGCGGGCTGAGGGGTCCGTCAAAGGAAGGGCTGGTGCAATCAGTCAGGGGGCTTTCAAAGAAGGGCTCCAGGGCCGCGCTGTAGGCGTGTGGCGGCGGCTTGACGTGGAAGACATGGGAGCTGTCCATGGTGCCATAGGGAGGGCTCGGTAGCCCCGGGGACTGGTAGGAGTAAGGGTGTACCGGGAAGGAAGCGCTGGCTGTCGGCAGATGCGGGGGCATGTCCGGGTTCTGCTCCGGCAGGAAAGTCCGGGGGTTGAGCTGCAGGCAGCCAGCGACCAGGTTGGTGGTGGGCTGGGACAAGCCTTTGCAGAGCGTTTGAACGAAGGAGACCAGGTCAGGGCTTTTGCCGGAGCGCAGGATCTCTGACAGAGCCCAAATGTAGTTTTTGGCCAAGCGCAGTGTCTCGATCTTGGACAGCTTCTGGGTCTTGGAGTAGCAGGGTACCACCTTGCGCAAGTTGTCCAGTGCTGCGTTCAGCCCGTGCATGCGGTTCCGCTCACGGGCATTGGCCTTCATGCGCCTTAATTTAAAACGCTCTAGGCGCGCCTTGGTCATCTTTTTCTTTTTGGGGCCCCGTCTCTTGGGCTTTTGATCATCCTCCTCCTCTTCCTCCTCCTCCTCCTCTTCCAGGTCCTCATCTTCATCCTCCTCCTCTCCTCCGTTTCTCAGAGAATCTTCCTCCGCATTCATGGCTTCGAGCTCGTCCTCCTTCTTGTCTGCCTCGTGTTCCTCGTCCTGAGAACTGAGACACTCGTCTGTCCAGCTTGGGGGACCTTGGGGCTGAGGCTCGCCCATCAGCCCGCTCTCGCTGTATGATTTGGTCATGTTTTGACTTCCTGTATTCAACAGGGAGAGAGGCAAAGCAGAAAGAAGAAAGGAAAAACAAAAAAAACAAAACCTCACTACATTTAAAAGCTAGATAAGCCTTCAGCTCCCTCTCCCTAATCCTGCAGAAATGCACACGAATAGAAATGCACAGGAGTCCACTGCAAAATGGATGCCTCTAGGAAAAGTTAAAGGCAGCGCTTCATGCTGGCATGTTTGTGCCTCGCTGGTGCGTAGTAGATAGTGCTGGGGCTGTCAGGAATGGCTGTGGGTACGTTTCCTAGTGATCAACTTAACTGTGTGCAAGGCGATTGACTGTCTGGCCTGATGCCTGCAGTGTGTGGAAACAAGTTCAGTGTACATGTTTTTCTGCATGTGTCCCAAGTCACTCCCAACTCACAAAAACGATTAGTTTGGAAATGGAACATTCTGAACCCATCTCTGTTCTGGATTCTCGGTACTTAGAGGTTTAAATAAATAGAAGAGCCATTACGTAATTTACTAACACTGACCCCGATTTGTAAGAAGATTATGCAGGAGGGAGATTGGAGAGCCAGTGCACGAGGAAAAGTAGTTTCTACCAAATTATTTTCCTATCAACGGCACATTTGGCCACAGAAGTGGGCACAAGTCCTCCATCCGTCCCTGGCCTTTCTTTCCTCTCCTCACACCCCCTGCTAAATTCCCACCTTGTACAAAAGCTCTGGCTCCCAGGCGAGGCTCTCCCACGCGCCGGGGATCAGGTGCCGAAGGCTCCTCTCTAATAAACAGCCCATTGAAAGGGCCGCCTGCTCTTTATTGGGGCTTTTCAAAGTTCGCCTGAAACCTCCCTTTAAAAGATTGAGTAATTACAATGGTCAGCGATTGGCGATGGTGAAGGTGCCGCTTCTAATAAGGACTGTAAAAAGCCTTGAGTAAAACAACTGACTGGCCCCAGCAGAGGCTGCTGGGGACTTAGCCGCCTCTGGGGCAGTAACAGGTAGCACAAGTCCCCTTTCCTCCCTCTCTCTCCTCTCACATTTGAGCTAAACTATCTCAGAGTCTGATTAGTTGTCCAGGGTGTGTGTACTCCATCCCTTTGACATAGATAGTTTCATATTCACAGTGCGCCTAAATATCTGTACACAAAATAAAACTCTGGGCAGCTGGCATTTTTCTCTCTTTCCCTCACCAGAGTAAGTGAGAACGTGAAGTGGTTGTTTGCTTTGGGGACTTTCAAATAATCGCTTACAAATAATTACAGTTACTCCCCCCACCATAAACATCCTAAAAGCTCCTATACTATTAAAAATTAAATTTAATTAGAAAGCCTGCAGGGGGTACTTGAGTGCTGGGACTCATTATGTGCAAGTACTTGTGGGCAATTACGGGGAGGGACACTGGTCTCAACACACAGACAGCCGGCTCCACGAATGTGCGCATGCAAAGTACCAAGGTACAGTTCTTCAATTAATGCTTTTATTCTCGAGAGAGGAAAAAATAGGAATCATAATTACCTGTTGTTAGAAGGTCCTGAGCAGTGACGATCTCATAACCCTGGAGCTTCGGCACACCGTGCCTTCTGCGTGGGCGAATTCCTCGTGTCCCGGCGGCGCGGGCGCTAGGGTTATATAGCCGTGTTGCTGATGCTGAGCGCGGGCGGGGCCGCGAGCTGAGCAACGAGCAGGTCCCTGCGCCCCGCAATCGCGCACGCGTCCGGGCTGAGCGCCTCCCGCCCCCACTCACCCCTCCCCAGAACTTCCCTCCCGCCCCCTTCCACCACCACTCCCCTCACCCCCACAGTACCTCCGCCCCTGCTCCTTCCTCCCCGGCATGCGCCATATGGTCTTCCCGGTCCAGCCAAGAGCCGGGAACCACGTGACCTGCCTATTTGTATGCCGTGGAGCGCTCCATTCCGGCCCCTTTGTGGCCAGAAGAAAGTGGCCCATCTGTCGCCAGTTAGAGACTCCGCGGACCTGTTTTTACCCGCAGGAGAGATTAACCCTTTGTGGCGGCAGAAGGCAGAGGACGTTGGGGAGGGGTTTCCTGGAGGCGAGCGGGAAAGGTTAAGATCCTAGCCTGAAGCCTGCCTTAGCGCGGGAAGGGTGAACCAGGCACAACTGGGGAGACTGAGGTGCGCTGAAGAATCTCCCCTTGACAATGGTCTCCGGTGCAGCTTGACTCTCTGTCCTCTCAGAGAGGCCCATCTCTTGGCTTCTATCCCTTGGCAGACGCTTTGCTCATTGGCACCAAGAGGTGGCTGGCTTCTAATCTTTATCACCCCTCAAGGCAATCGTATATTTCATATAAAAATGACCTCATCTGGAAACGCAGCTTTGACTAGTTCTCAACCTTTCTGACTAGATCACCCTCTTCCTACCTCTACAAGACAGAAATTTTGTACCTGCCACTGGACTTCCAAAATGTGATCCTTCCTATCCTCCTAGTCTTCAGCTGCTCTTGTCCCTGGAGACAAGACAGTCTTCAAATCTGACCACTAGAATTTTGTGCCTAAAGCTAGTTTTGCCAGCAGGCCTTGGCTCCATTGGCCTTCAGAAGCTTTTGTAGTAAAACATGACCTCACCTAGCCTGTCTAAGGAATGCTGAGATCCAACATCCCTGTGGCCCCAACTTGGCATTTAGTTCCTGACATAGACATAATCTCAATCACTGTCTTCCTGTAGCCCATGGTGCTAAATCTCACAAGGCCTTGGAATCCTGGGTCAGAAAACTCTCAAAGAGAGGCTGCATCGTTTTTCCTCTAGCAACTATTAGCACACCTTTGTTTGGAGGAATCTCCAAGCCTTTGATTTGACCGGGCCTCTCTATCTTTTGAGTCAAGCAAAGCCTATTCTGGAAGAAAGAGCCTTATCTATTCTTAAATAACTGTTCTTTATTTTCTCCATCAGAGCAAGTCATGTTCCAGAAGGATACCCCTCCACACCTCTGGTGCAAGAAAGAATGCAAGGGGAGGAGGAGGAGGAATGGTTGGCTCCTTTCTCTTCCAGTTCCTCTTCTAATTCTTCATTAAGTTCTTACTCTCCTCCAATCCCTTTGCAATGAATGCATCCTACTTTGCTTATGCAAAGGCAATTGCCCTAGAGTTTGCAAACAGTGTCAGGGTTGAGCGGCTGGAGTGGGGGTACATCTGGGAAGGAGGAGGGAGAAAGAGTTCTAAGGAGATCCTGAGCACTTGGAAGGTATTGGATGTAGCCTTCCAGACCCAGAACGAATCTAAAAAGAAAAGCAAGGCATTGTGGGGAGTTCTTTGGTGGTCCAAAACATGACACCAATCGTTCTGGGGTTCCAGAGCAGAACTGCCTGGAGCTTTGCTTTTTCTTTGTTCTGTCAACCGGCAAAGAGCAGAGCGAGCAAGAAGCACTGTCCTTGTATTTACTCTGGGTGCTGAGTTTAAACCACGGAGACTTCAGAATGCTAGGTCCCGGCCTAAACCTTGAGGTCTAAGCTCCGTGAAGATCTTATTGCTGCCGCCCTTTTCGGAAGAGCTAGCATATCTTGGTTCATTGATGTGTAACAAGGATCCTCGCTCTCACTTCTACATTTTGGAGGAAGCTACAGAATAGTTGTTGGGGCAGGATGGACGAGATGGCTCATGGATTTCTGAAAGGAAAAGCTACATCTGGATATTCCTGGGACCTGAAGTAAGGTCTTTCATCGAGCTTCCCAGCTTGCTGCACTGTGATGTGGCCCTGAAACCAAGTCCGAGTCACAAACACCAAGGCGCCCGGAAAGTGCCCCCTGAACTCTCTGGACGCAATGACTGCCTAATAAGGATGGCAGTTCAGTTTTTGGTTTTTTTGTGTGTGTATTGGGGCAGGGGACAAGACCATAAGGCCATCTGAACTGTACCCAGCTGGAGGCGGAGGCGCGGTGGAGTCCACCGCTGGGGCCCATGTCCCTGGCCACAGTGCCCCTGTGCGCTGCTGAATCTGCTGGCATGGTGGCGGGGCGTGTAGCCGCACTCCCCCAGCTCTGGCCCCACCGGGCGCCCTAGGCAGCCGGGCGGCACGCGAGCTGCACGCGCAGGCAACAAAAGCCGCTTTTCATGACTCAATGCCCTCAAGCAATGCCCTAAATCTGCCACCCCGCCGGTCCTAGTCCCCAGTGCGGCACTGGACCCGCGTCCAGGCAGTTACAGCCGCAGCCCTGGGCGCCCGCGGGGAAGCAGAAGCCTGGGGAGGGATAGGAAAAAGGAGGGGACAGAGGAGGGTGGCCTGGCCGTGGGGCGGGAGCACATTCACAGAGCTAAGATAAAGAGCTGGGTCGCGGCTGGCAGCGTCCCGGGTGGTGACCTGTTTTTTTTTTTTTTCTCAGAAACAGATGCTTGCGTTCCATGAAAGGACCCAGTGTGTCCATGGCTGCCCCATCGACTCAAGAGTCTCCTGAGCCTCTCCCAGAGGGCCCTGGAGTCAGGAGGCCTGGCCTGGGCACCTTCCATCCGCAGGAGGCCATTGGTATCCAGAACAGCTAGTACTTGAAGACCTTGGGGCACAGTGGGTCACGAGGGCCAGCGCTGAGAACTAAAGCCCTCACTTTGGTCCAGTAGCTGCAAGGCCCTTAGAAGGCCAGAGGATGCTAGTTCGGATCAGAACACTGGAGTGACTCAGGCTTTGCTGCTCAGCCTCTCAGGAGGCGGTTGGACTCCAAGGTCCTGGCCAGAAGCTGGAGTTGCCTGGACTCGACAGGCAGACGACAGGAGAGAGCCAGGAGCAAGAGAGACGCTATTAAAATGCCTCGCTATCGCCTGGAGCGCAAAACCCGTTCTCCCCAAATCTCCAGGGCTTGCGGCATAATCTTAATTAAGATAATTGATTCATATTGCACCTGCGAGAACGGAAAAAAAATTGATTCCAACCCCCAACTCCATAAATTGCTTAGAGCTATTGGATGGACGAGGACGAGGCTGTGATTTGGAGAGTGATTTAGTGCAGGGCTTCCCCAGCTCGGCCTGCCTGGGCCCTTTTATTTATTATTTACGTTCTCTGGATCCCGCTGGGGACTTAGTGGCCCCCCTCCTGGCGCCAACAGACCTCAAGAGAATACACCTCTGCCTCCCTGTCAGAATTAAGGGGCTTCCTTTAAATCCATTCAGCACTTGGAATCAACAACATAAAAATAAACGCCGCCAGAGCACCTTGGCAGACGCCGATCTCAGGCACGTTTGTTGTCAGAAAGCCTGCGTGTGCAAATGTGTTAATGTGCGATTGTGGTTGAGTGTTCAAGCGTGTGAATCTGAGTGCGAACGTATGAGCACATGTGGGATTGTATAATCGTGGATAAGTGATTATGTGCGTGGTTGTCGACGTGTATTCGAACATTTGAGAGCATAGATGTGAGTATCAGTGCTGTGTATGTTGTGCGTGGGGTAGCTATGTGCTCAGGGCTCCATTTCTCACCAAGTGAAGAACAGCTTGTGGTTCAAAAGGGTCCTCAAGCACCCGCTATTTGCCAGCCTTTGCCATAACAGAAAAGAAAAAAAAAGTAACAAAAACCCCTTGTAGATGGATGTAGCTTCAGGAGTCAAGAGTTGGCGATGCCCTTAACAATGGCCGACACCTTAGGCTGAGGAAGGAGCAGAGCAAGGGTCTAAAGGCAAAATAGAAGAAACTGACCGGCCAGGCTTAGAGCCCAGAGGACGCCAGGGAAAGGGCTTCCTGAGAGTATCAGCACCGTGGACAACTCCTACCTTGTGGCTCCGGAAACTGGCTTTCAGATTTAGTGAGAACTTCCCTGATGTCCTTCGCTTTTTTCCTAATGGCTTTCTTTTGCCAAATCACTGGTCACCTTTAGTCCGAGAGCCTCGCACGGCTGAATCTAGTTAACGACCTTAACAGAGTAAGTTTCCTGGAAACCTGGATATCCTGATGTGGAGCAGGGAGAGATTAAACCAATTCCAGCCAGTGTGTCTGAAACAAAGACAGAAATTGAATGGTTTTCCAAAAAAGCCAGTATTCTAACATTTGTACCTAATTGCCACGGGGCTTCTGTGGAGATAATAAAACGCCTCTAAAATGGTTTTGATTCTATTTTTACTGAGGATGTAAATACTTATTTATCACAATTATCAAATCAACTCTCTGGTTATTTTACACCATAAATGATTTCTATTAGTGGGGAAAATTATATTATTTTCTCAGATTTGATAAATCACAAGGATTTAAATACTGCATTGGTACAAATGGCTACTCTAGAATACGCTGGAAAACACAGTCTTGTGCTGCAATTCTGGGAAGAGCAAGCACCTTCAACAAAAAATGTGCATCACACTCCCCATTAGATTGGGACAGATCAAGGCAATGTGGGAATAAAAGAGAAGCCTGACCGCTTTGGAAGCAGATTGCATTCTAATCAGAACATATATTTATTGATGTTATTTCCAAATATGATTAGCAAACAAAATCCCCATCGGCAGTTGAGACATCATTGTCATTTAAAGGCATAATTATTTTAGGTTCGAGAATTCACCCCTAGAGTTTCACCTTCTTTAAATAAAATGTTTTCTTTCTTCTCTCAAAAGATGTGTTTCCACTTGAATTAAATATTGATAATTTGACCTTTTGTGTCTTTAACTCATCAAAGTGGGAAAATTCCAAATGTAGATCTTGGAGTTTGGCCCTGGTGGGTCTTTCCACTTGAATAGACACTGAGATTAAAGAGTCCAACTTCCTCTTTCACTGCTTCCTCCTTGCACTAATTGCTTATGCAAAAATGCAGATTTGTATTAATTAGTAACTCCACTGATTAGTTCTGTGGTATTTTCACATAATAAATCATGCTGCAGACATGAATTTTGGCACATCACCCAATGGTGGCTCTGGCTGTAATGCAGATTTCATATTAAAATTAAATCTCAGACTGAATCTACCTTTCTGATGCAGGTACCATGAGCGGCCACCTGCTGGGAGCACCTGCCATGGGAAGTTATTTTTACCTAGTGACAAGCCACTATGGGCCCCAACAGAACAATCTGATTACAAGGTTAAGCTCTAATAATAAACAAATAGTTAAAGGCAGGAAGACATAACACAAATGTGACTTCACTTTAGTCATTTGGCAGACAACAATATCATAACATAGAATCTAATTGTATTAGGACTTGCTTTTAAAAATAACTTCCCAAGTTATTGATAAACACCTCTGTTTTGGTCCTGTGAGTATATTGGTCCTTTGTGAGATGGTCTGAGGTTCTAGGCTTCTCTCATGACACAACTCACAGTCCTTGGCTTATCTTCTCCTCAAATAGGCAGGCAAGTTCTGAAAAATTAGACTATAATAGCACTAGGAAGGATATAAATGCCAAAATGCATCCCAGAGGGAATTGGCCTCTATTACCATCCTAGCCCTAAGTGAGGAGCTGTGAAGGCAGGCACCCACAGTTGCCTCCTGTGAGGCAAATTACCCTCTCTGAGTTGGTAGCTCTGAGCTTCTACACACTTCCTTTCCTTCCTCTTGAAAGCTCTTTAATTTGACAAGGCACTCAAAACAGTGTTGCCAAGACTGTGCATGAGACCCAGGTGTCTCCTGTGCTTCTCACCCCTCACATGCCCTTGTTTGCTTGCCACTGGCAACACTGTCCTCAAGATCTTTCAGGGTCCCTCATCACCTCCCTGGGCCTTCTGCTCCCTGACTATCTAAACCTACCGTCACAAATCCATGCATCTTAAATGGTTGAGAGAGGGAGAGGAGGAGTAATGTTGAGTCTGGTGCCCCTATCTGGAGTCATGGAGTATAAAAAAAGTAATGAATATTCAAGATTGACCTTCAGACATTAATAAGAACATTAGGGAGCTACTCTCTGCATGGGGGCCGGGACCCATTCTGCATTCCAGTAACACTGTGCAGCTACTGTCTGCTTTCAAGACTTGTTTATGCTGTTGCCACAGGGCTCATGAGAAAATGAGCAGCCTCTGAGCATATTCTCTCTTAGCCATCTTTTCTGATCCTTTCAGATGCTGTCGGGATAAAAGAGAAAATTCCTGTTTTTGTGGGTTTTTATTTATTTATTTATTTACCTTAGGGTTAGAGACTCTTAATTCTTAGGGCTTTCCATAAACAAAAGTGATAACTTCTGGTGGAAAAAAATTATCCTAGCTTTTCATGTTCTCTTAATGTTGTAGTGTAATAACTACATAGAGAGCCCAAACTGGTGTGGCTTTAATTAGAACACTTGGTTTCGATTTTCATTTTGTTTTGTGTTTTCTCCATCGCTTTTCAGAAGCTGCTTCTCCTCTAGGTATCATAGTCACTGTTCTATTCTGAGAGGAGACACCATGATCAAGGCAATTTGGAAAGTGTTTAATTAGAGTCTTGCTTACCATCCTGGAGGGTGAGTCTGTGACCATCATGGTGGGGAGCACGGCAACAGGCAGTCATGTTGTTACAGCAATAGCTAAGAGCTCACATCCTGATCTGAGATATGAGGCAGGGGTGCTGGGGGATCAAGAAGGAAAGGGGAAAAGACTGGGCTTGGTGTGAGCTTTAGAGACCTCAAAGCCTACTCTCATACTTCCTCTACCAAGGCAACACCTTCTAATGCCTCCTAAATAGTTCACCAATTCTACCAGCTCAGGACCAAACATTCAAATATATAAACCCCTGGGCGTCATTTTCATTCAAACTACCACACTAAGTAATAGACACTTTTATGAGTGCCACCACATGCCAGACACTATATTGTGAGGCGTATGTGTAGAGGGAGGAGAAGGGACTATAGAATCAGGCAACAGACTTGATGTTTTTTGAAACTTTCTACACAGTGAGACGTATTTAATAGGGTTCTTTACCTACCAATAGGAAGCAAGCACAGGAAAGAAAAACAAACTACACCAGGAAATAAGAGCAGAAGATAAAAACACCTGGCCTAGATTAGTGCAGGAAGGCCATCTAGGAAGAGGAGCTTGATGAAAGGAGGAAGGATGTGACGGGGATTGTCCTGGGGGAAGGTCTTCCAGTTAGTCAAAAGAAAACATGTAAGGGTCCAAACTCAATATTAGCAAGAAAACCCTCCTTAGTAGCAAGTGGAAGTAGAAGAACGACGGGGAAAAGTGAGGCGTTCAGGGAGGAGACAAAGCCCAGAGCCTGTTTCCCAGAGAAGAGTTCTGATTGGTGAATAGGGTGTGATGGACACTTGGGCACAACTCATGTATTTAGAAAGATTGTTCTAGCCAGAGTGTAGCATACTGATTATAGCATTGGTTGATTAGTTAGTGCGGTTTTCCTAGCAATAAACTGTGGTTGTTTAACCCAGGCTGATGTAGAGGAGGTCAACAAAGCAGAGCACATAGCTCAGAACATTCAGGAAGATTACCCTAAAACAACAGCCAGTTTTTATACAAAGTATCCAAATGGATGTAGAATAACTTCATTGTTTTAATCTCAAATGAATGTTATTTGTCTCCTCGGGAATTATATACTGAATCAATAACTCAGTTATGAGGTAACCACTTTGCAAAGATCCTAACAACCACCACCCACATTGATCCAGCCCTTTAAAAGGTGACAGCTCTGCTGATTCTTCCTTGACACTTGAAGAAAACCCAGCATAGGCCAGTTCAGTAACATGGTCTGTGTCTCCTAAATACTTACTGCAGAAACTCAAGCCCAGGTCAGCTAGAACCCAAAGCAGGTGTCCTTTAGCTAGTGGAATAGAATCTAAACAAGATCTAACTTACAAATTATGTTTTGTAAAAACATTCTTCAGGTTTGTTTCTAGGAGCTAAGTTTAAGCTTGATGGTTTTGGTCAGTCTGAAAATAGCAAAGAGCTGTGATTTCAGTTGCTGTGTCTTTCTGTAGATAGGTCTGAGGAAGCGATAACAATTGGGCAGTTGTGTCTTCCCAGGTTTTATTGTCAATTAACTTAGTTGATTAATCAGTTTGAAAATACAATGCAGATAAATCATTCTATATCCTTGCATTAACCTTTCTCATAAAGATCCCACTGTCTAAGACTTTACTAGTTTGTTCTCCTATATAAATTCAAATTGTTTTGGCTCCAGTTGTATCTGGCTTAGAACATTTTTCAGTAGCATAGATGGTTAGCACAAAACTAACTCAATTGTCTCTTTGGAGATGTTTTGTCTCATAATGCTTTGTTTGGACTTTTTTTTTAACCTCACTTGTCTTTTGTTTGTATATTGTTGTGGTTTCTGAGTTTATGTTTTTATGTGTTTTGTGTGTGTGCATGTGTGAGTGTCTACATGTGTATGTGTTTCTCATGCTTTTTCTTTCTGTCTATCTCTGTTTTTTTTGTTTTATTCTGTTCTCTCTTTTTATTGGCTTGTTTGCTTTCCAGAAAGAGAGAGATAGGGAGAGACACACAGCAGAGAGACAGAGATGGAGAGAGAGAGAGAGAGAGAGAGAGGTGTATGGAGTTGGTAGGCAGGAAGGATCTGGAAGGAAACAAGGGAAATTGTGATCAGAATATAGTGTATAAAAATATACAATATTTTATTTTTTCTTTTTCAATAGAAAAATAAAAAAGTTAAAAATTAAAGATTTTTTTAAAAATTTGGATTCTTTCTTTCTTTCTTTCTTTTTTAGAAAAAAATACAAATTGCTTACTTATAACCCAGCACTTGTTCCTAGGCATTTTCATTGCCTAAAGACTGACAAAGGAAGGTGTTTTCAACTGAAATAGGGAGACGATAGAGGAAATAGTGTGTTTGGCACCTCTTTATCAGTATCAGTATTTACTGCTGATCTTAGATTCTAAAATGCAAAGTTTCCAGTCGACAAGGAGACATGTATTTCAATATGAGTACTTAACGCAGAAAAAGAAAACTTACATTTCCTTCTTTGGAGATAATCATTTTTGGTTTTATGGAAATCATCTTGTAAAAGTTGTCTATCAGGCTGGGTAGGTAAAGTGCCCATCCTCTAAGCATGAGGATCTGAGCTCTACCCTTTCCCATGTGGGTAGCTTTGGACAAGTTCTTTCCTCTTTGGTATAATGACAGTAATAGCTTAGATCCACAGAATCCATATGAAAAAGTCATATGTAATAACATGCACTTGTAATCCCAATGTTGGGGAGGTGAAGACTTGCAAATCCTTGGAACTCACTGATAAGCCTAGCTTAGCCTATTCAGTGAGTCCCAAGTCAATGAGAGCCCGGATTTAAAAAAAAAAAAAAAACCACTACAATCACCACCACCAGAGCACAATGTAGACCTTATTTGAGAACAGCAGACATACATACATGCACACTTGCACACATACAATAAAATTTTCTATCTCAGAAAACCCATTGATTGTGACCTGCCAATCAGGATGTTGATTGTCAGTATTACTTATACTTATCTTAGTGCACACATTATCACAGTCCATATATTAGATTTACTATATGTTATATATTATTATATATTGTATAGTTATTATTGTCATGATATAGATGAGGAAATAACCTGTCTAAAGCTGCACATCTAGCAAGGAGGTGTAGAGATTTTTAAGAACTTGTGATGTGGGGACTGGAGAGATGACTCAGAGGTTAGGAGCACTGGCTGCTCTTCCAGAGATCCTGAGTTCAGTTCCCAGTAACCACATGTTGGCTCACAACCATCTATAACGGGATCTGGTGCCCTCTTCTGGCATGCAGGCATACATGAAGGCAGAACACTGTATACATAATAAATAAATATTTAAAAAGAATCCTCACAAAAACTTGTGATGTGCTGTGTGTGTGGGGGTGTGTGTGTGTGTGTCTGTGTGCATGTGGGAACGTATGTACAATGCACTCATGTGGAGGTCAAAGGACGACCACAAGTGTTGGTCCTCACCTTCCTTCTTATCTCGGGCAGAAATTCATCTATTGTTCATCTCTGTTTACGCCAGGCTAGCCAGTCTGTGTGCTTCTGGGTAACCTCCTGTCCTGTCTCTGTCACCACTGGAGTGCTGGAATTACAGGTCACATGCTTTCACATCTGGCTGTATCTATGTTTTGGGGACCCAAACTCAGGTCTTTATGCTTGTGTGGAAGCTCCTATACCCAATGAGCCATTGCCCCAACCCAAGAGTAGAGTGCTGTGGACTGTCTTTCTGTATGCTGTGAATATGTGTTGCTCTGACTGGTTGATAAATAAAGCTATTTGGCCCATGGCAAGTCAGGTTATAGCTAGTCAGGAATTGAAGAGAGAGACAGGAAGAAGAGAAGGGAGAGATTATGTCAGGCGCCACCAAAGGAGAAGCAACATGCCAACAGACTGCTAAAGCCATGCACCATGTGGTAAAACATAAATTAATAGAAATGGGTTAATTTAAGATATAAGAGCTAGCCAGCAAGAGGCCTGCCATAGACCATATAGTTTGTAAGTAATATAAGCTTCTGTGTGTTTAATTGGGTCTGAGCAGCTGAGACCAGGCAGGACACAGGAAAACTTCTGGCTACATTTGGCGCTCACCATTGGGCATTGATCCACATAGACCTAAGAAAGCTTAAAGATTCTGAATGCACAGAAATGGAGCCATATTGGGCTTCCGAGTCTCACAGTCTTGTGCTAGCAGCAGCACATGCATAGCTTCGTCTCCCAATAGCTGCCTGCAAGATGGACCAGGCTGTCAGCCGCCATGAGGTAAGCAACATGGCAGATTACTGCTGCAGTACACAGAGGCATCTCCAAGCCATGCAGCAAATTGCATGGTGGATTTAGCTTTACTCATACAGACAAAAAAGGGTTTATGGGCCATCTGCATGCTACCTGATGGCAGCATGGACCTTTGAGTTGGCTAAGTGAATGGCTCCCAGAGCTGGCAGTGAATTACCTCCACCATATTGGGAAGCTGAAGTAGGTGGAGTCAGCAGCCAGGCTGTCACTTAAAACAATGATCAGAAAAGGATTACAGACACACAAAAAACAGATTCAGATGGAATAAACCTCTAAATGATTTACAACGTGTGTAAAAGACACATAGGCTTGAGAAAGAGAAGAAAAAGATATAGTCATAAAAATAAAATAAAAAAATCTTAAAAAATAAAATAATATATAGATAAAAAATAACCCATGTAAAGATGGGTATTATACAGAGAATCTGGATTGTATTGTCTTTGGGATTTTTAACTGCAGAAAGACATTTGATTGTAAAGGCTGATAAGTTAAACCAATATATATTAAAGGTATTTTGACTTCAAAATTTATGTCTAAGGATATGTTGCTTTGGAAAAGAGGTTCTGCTTTTGTTTCCACAGAAGATGAGAACCTATAGGTTGCTTCCAGGCTAATATGGTTTGATCAACCAAGACCCCCTAAAAGGTCTCCAATGACACCATGGCCCAGATGATCCAACATCCAGAATAGCTTCAAGGCAACTGGCTCAGATAATGCAGCCTCACAGACTACTCCAGTCAGGAGTTGACCATAATTCTTAATTTTCTCAGGATCCCCATAAGATTGCCAGTGCCCCCATCCAGCAGAAAGTACTATGAGAAACTATATCCACATTCCCAAAAGATTGATTATGAGTGTTTGTATTTGTTTAGGGGGTTGGTTACAAATTGTTACTGGTCATTGTCAATCTCTTTTTAAAAGAAAAAAGGGGGATATGATATAGAAATGTATGGTATAGATATGATAGGATGGAAGGGTAGATTATTGAATCTACTTTTAAAGAGCAACAACTTGCTTAAAATGTTCTACATTGCTATGAACTTTAGTTTATTGATACAAATTTAAAGTTAATTTTGTCATACTGTATATTTCTACTCTTGTTTGAAGTATTTCGTTTGTGCAACTCATTTGAAATTGTATAGTTGAGAAATATAGATTCATAATTAGTCATCTATGATAATCAAACTTATAGTCATGTTAGTTGAGTTTTCTAGGTATACATAGATATATTTCAATTAGGTAGGTAATCTTCAAACACTTCAAAAACCTACAGAATATGGCATTTAAAATTTTTAAGAACTTTGACTTTTCTGGACATTGAGACATGTCTGCTCTTGGCAGCACCAATCTACTTCAAGGAGGATGATGGACATTGAAGAAACTCATTATGGAGTTTGCTTTCTCTGTGGCAAAAATTAGCCACTGGGCAAAACTGCCCTTGTGCCAACTGATGACAGTATGTTGTATAAACTGGACATGCAGGACCCATAGGAAGGTGACCACTGAACTTTGAAAGATGATATGGTCCTTTAGGTTTCTGCCTCACAGAGGAGACTGTCAAATATTCTACAGGACTAAAAAAAAACTCTAGGCCTATTGGCTGAAGATGGATGCCCCATTGTTACAGAGGAACTTTGGATGACTGTCCAGGCAAGCAGCCATCTCTGTCATTTCCAGAAGTTTGAAAGTTGCTTACAATGCATTCTTCTGTTTACTTAGGTAATATTATATCCTTCTGAGGTCTTTGATGTAGTTGAAGACTAAATAGTTATAGTTATAATTCTCCTTGGTTATGATAAAAGATAAATTAGATATGAAGCTTTAGAATCACAAATATAGGAAAGATAGAATATTTTCTTTAATTTTGCCAAATACAAATAGACTAGATATTGTAACTATAATTCTTTTTTTTTTCTTTTTGTTTTTCGAGACAGAGTTTCTCTGTGTAGTTTTGGTACCTATCCTGGATCTCACTCTGTACACCAGGCTGGCCCCAAACTCACAGAGATCCGCCTGGCTCTGCCTCCCAAGTGCTGTGATTAAAGGTATGTGCCACTGCCATCTGGCTGTAACTCTAATCTTGCTTAATAACTGTCCTATTATACGTAATTTTACTATGTTAAAGTTAAAACCTTCCTTTTGACTAGACAGAAAAGGGGAAGTGTTGTGGGATGTCTTTCTGTATGTTGTGAATATGTATTGCTCTGATTGGTTGATAAATAAAGCCATTTAGCCTATGGTAAGTCAGGTTATAGCTAGGCAGGAAATTGAAGAGAGAGACAGGAAGAAGAGAGGGGAGAGAGATGCCAGCACCACCAGAAGCAAGATGTGAAAATACTGGTAAGCAAGATGTGGTAATTTATAGATTAATAGAAATGGGTTAAGTTATAAGAGCTAGCTAGCAAGAAGCCTGACATAGGTCATACAATTAATATTAAGCCTCTGAATGATTATTTTATAAGAGACCGTGGGACCTCGGAGCCAGGTGGGACAGGAGAAATCCTCTGGCTACAGTAGAGCTTAAAAAAAATCTCACATGAATGAAGAATAAACCAAGTTTGCCAGTGCCTACCTGAAATGGAAACACTTGGAGCAAGAGCAGGAGGATCATGAGTTCAAGACCAATCTGAGCCACATAATGAAATGTTGTCTCAAAGAGAATCATGAGGAATAATAACTATTTTGAGGAACTTTGTGAACCACCGTTTTCTGGATCCACCCTTCTTTTAGCATTTTGTAGTTCCTATTCTGTCAGCCTGCTGTGCACAGTCATACAAAGTACAAGGTGTACTTTCTGCCTATTAGGGATACTTTAGATTGATTAGTCAAGACACAATCTAACACTGTCCTTGCATGCTTTTCTATAATAAAAAGACTGGAAAGTTAAAGCAATAATTGTGAAGTATTTCCTGGATTCTGTGGAGGTGGCAAATATTTTATAATCACAAACACTAAACTTTAACTTATAAGTAAGTTGCATAGGGAAGTCAGAGGACAGATCTATTTGGTCGGCACAAAGATGAGTATCAAGTCCTTAAGCCAGCCAATGAAATGCTGGCTTTCAGTTTTGTTAGTTGCCTGACTCTAGGAAAGGCAGACACTCTCTTTTAACAGCCTAGTTTTGTAATATGGTTTTGGATAGCATACTTGGAATCTAGAGCTAGACTCTGCTTTTACATTTTTTGACAATTCTGTAAAGTGTCTATGCTGACCACAAAATCTATTTGTTTTACATGGACTAGTTATAGCATCTGCAATTAATAATCCCTTCCTGCTTTGAAAATGAACCTGAAGTATGACAACAACAGAACAGTAAGAACACCAGATTACGTGATCAATTGATTGATGGAAAGTGATGCAGTTGAGAGGTATAAAAGGAGGATGATAATAACCCATGGCATCCAACAATGGATTGATTGACTGACTTATCGCCTATGGTCACCTGGAATGTAGTACCATACTGAATAGTAACTGCAATAGAGTATTGTAGAAATACAAGGAACATAGAAGCAATAGTGTTGGGATTTCTGTTCCTTTACCTGCTTTGAGTAACTTCAAGTGAAAATATAAATTGTTTAAGCAAGGGGTGGGGCTGGGGAAGGCACATATGTAAGTTCTATGGCCTTCCTAAGGGAAGCTTGAATCAGTCTACAGAGCTGATATAGCCTGCTCCCAAACACATTGTTGAATTGAAATACAGTTTCCTGGTGCTTAAACTGGTCCCTGGATCATCAGAACCAGCCACAACTGGGAACTCATTGAAAACAAAGTTCTTGAGCTTCATTCCAGAGTTTTGGAAAGAGACACTGGAGTGAGGCTTGGTAACCCATCTTTTAAGAAGACCTCCATATGACTGTGTTGCTCACTATATTAGTCACTTTCCTTTGCTGTGATAAAATACCATGGCCAAAACACCCTAATTGTCGTGCTAGAAACCCCATCCAATGACTGAGGGAACCGGATGCAGAGATCCATGGCCAGGCCCCAGGTGGAGCTCCAGGAGTCCAATTGGAGAGAAAGAGGAGGGTTTGTATGAGTGAGAATTGTTGAGACCAAGGTTGGATAAAGCACAGGGACAAATAGCCAAACGAATGGAAACACATGAACTATGAACCAATAGCTGAGGAGCCCCCAACTAGATCAGGCCCTCTGGATAAGTGAGACAGTTGATTAGCTTGATCTGTTTAGGAGGCATCCAGGCAGTGGGACCGGGTCCTGTGCTCAGTGCATGAGTTGGCTGTTTGAAACCTGGGCCTTATTCAGGGACGCTTCGCTCAGCCTGGGAGGAGGATACTGGACCAGCCTGGACTGAGTCTACTAGGTTGAACTCAATCCTCAAGGGAGTCTTTGCCCTGAAGGAGGTGGGAATGGGGGTGGGCTGGGGGGAAGGTGGGGGGGCACGGGAAGGGGGAGAACAAGGAAATCTGTGGCTGATATGTAAAATTAAATTAAATTATAATATAAAAACAAAACAAAAAACCCACCATGGCCAAAGATAACTTGAGGAGAGAGAGTTGATTTTGGTTTACGGTTCCAGAGGATGAAGAGTCTGTCATGACAGGGAGGCACAGAAAGTAGTGGCAGGCATGTGGTGGGGGGGCGAGAAGTTAAGAGATCATATATCTTCAATCACAAACAAGAAGTAGAGAGGGCAAACTGGAAATGAGAGAATCTAGATACTCTGAAAGCCCACTTGTACTGACATACTGCCACCAGGAAGGTCATACCCTCAAACAGTGACATAACTGGGGATCACATGTCAAAGTAATGAGACCATGGGGAACATGTCTATTCAAACCACTACATTCAGTAAAGTTTGAGAAAACTGTGTGGTTCCCAGTACCCACTACACTTGCCTGCTGATGGACTAGACAAGGGATACTGCCATGGAAACCATTAGGGGCAGATTTAGATGGCTCCAACTTCTCTAAACATTAAAAGTCTACTGCAAAAACCTCCTTTGCCAACATCAGAACTTCCTTCTGCTATGTTGTAGAAGTCTTCATTGAAGTATGTGCAAAGGTGCCTCTAAGGTATATAATTTAACAGAGAATGTAAACTGTCTTCACACACCACTCTGCATCTTCTCCTTGCCCCCAGCCTATGACTATCATTAGTTCCCAGCAGGAATAAGTTGGACCAAGTGCAATTGTGTACTCAAGAAAAGGTTAAGAAGTCAGGTCAAGAATTTGTCTTTATTAACTTCAGTGTGAGAGCAATTGTGGGAACAGCTTTTGAAACTCCCATCCTGGGGCTGGAGAGATGGCTCAGAGGTTAAGAGCCCTGGCTGTTCTTCCAGAGGTCCTGAGTTCAAATCCCAGCAACCACATGGTGGCTCACAACCATCTGTAATGGGATCTGGTGTCCTCTTCTGGCCTGCAGGCAGAACACTGTCTGCATAATAAAGAAATAAATCTTTTAAAAAAAAAGAAAGTCCCATCCTATAGAAGATTAGACTGACTTTATTAATATAGTTATAATTATTAGTAATAGATTAAAATGTACACTTCAAGATGATTTACACGGAACAAATTACCCCAAAATTTTAGATATATCATAGAAAAAGATCAATACAAAGTCTTTTTTTGTTGTTTTCTTTGAAACAGGGTTTCTCTGTGTAGCTCTAGTTGTCCTGAAACCTGCTTTATAGACCAGGCTGGCATCAAACTCACAGAGACCCGCCTGCTTCTGCCTCTGGAGTGCTGGGATTACAGGTGTGCACCACCACTGCCTGGCTCAATACAAAGTCTTAAGCAGAAAAATTCTTAAAGTTAGTTAGTAATGAGATAATTTCTTACACCTCCTCCTCAGCCCTATGCAGAACGCATGTACATTACTTAGGAAGTGATGGTACCTTTGAAAAAAAATCTCTTTAGGATATAGAAGAAGGTGGGCAATGTTATTTTAGACTGTGTATCTTTAATACTAGTTGTGGCATTTGGTTCCTAGGATGACACAGCAGGAAGCATCACAGACTTAGAGGCAAGGTGAGATTTTTTACCATACCACACAGCAGAAATATGCTGGTTGTTGAAATCACCTAACACAAGGAACACCTGAGCAGTGCATTAATCTTTGCTTGGATTTCTGAAATTTAGACCCAAATAATATGTCATGAATGATGAAACCTAGAGACAAGCCATCATGTTACAAACCATCATGATCTCCTGATGGCTGAGCACCTAAATCTCACACTTGAGTCTGAGACTTGATTTGAATGTGCAGGAAGATGTATGACAGGTTCAAAAGTACATTCTATAAATCTTTCTCTTACCCCTCTCCAAAAGTACCTTTGACCATTCCTAAGGCAACTACATAGTAGGAAGAGGGAAACAGTCAATCCTTGGATATCACCCATCAATTGTGAAAGTTGAATTAAACCAGGGGTGAAAAACAGAGAATTTCATCCTTATCAAAAAGTAAAACTACACTCTGGAAAAATGCAAAAATAAGTTAGAATCAAAGTTTGAAGTACATGAGGAGATACTGCTGTGACTATTGGTCATTCCTTGAGAGCTCCCCCCCCCACCGTTATAGAAATACTATCTCCAAATTTTAGCTATGAAAAGAGCCATTTAAAACACAGACTACATTTTCTTGCCACATTGCATCCGTGCATGGCCATATAACAAAGTTTTGGGCCAATGGGATATGAATGAGATTAATGAAAGCAATTTATGGATCTTGTCAATAAAATGGACTGATGTGCCCCTCCTTCTGCCTTTTCCATTTGCTCTGCTGAAGTGCAGAAAAGGCACGAACTGTTGTGTGCACACTATGGCAACAAGCTGTAAGGAGTTGGCCCACTGATGGCAGCACCAGGCATTCCTCTTGTCTACTTATATAAGGCTTTTCAACTGAATGAGAGACATACTTCTCTTACAATCTTTTTTTTTTTTTTTTTCGAGACAAGGTTTCTCTGTATAGTTTTGGTGCCTGTCGTGGATCTCACTCTGTAGACCAGGCTGACCTTGAACTCACAGAGATCCACCTGGCTCTGCCTCCCAAGTGCTGGGATTAAAGGCGTGTGCCACCACGGCCCAGCTTCTCTTACAATCTTGTTTATGCTTTATCACTTTGGATCAATCTCAAGCAGCTGGATCTCTCTGTTAACAGATATGGGTAGCAATCCCTGTAAAGCCCCATTAGAAACATGTATTCCCTTTTCTGCTTTATATATATAAATGAGGGTTGGCTGTTGGAGAATGTCAGTGGATTGCTGTAAACTCAGTCAAATGGTATATATTTAAATGGAAGTGCTAGTCCACATGATCTCTTTAGTTGAGTGAATCAGCAACACATCCCTGAACTCAGTATTCAGTGACTGTTCTAACAAATGTGTTTTTTTTCCTTCTCTTTACCTCAATAAGGGAGACTATCAGATCAGCTTGCTGTGAACTATTCTAGTTCAGATGCACCAATTCTCCATTGTATGGGGTAGTTTAGCTTTGAAACTTCAGTCACACCATCATTCCGCAGAGCAGCATGCTTGTTCACTGTATTGGTGACCTTGTATTAATAGACAGGGAATTTAGGTAGCAGCAGAATAGACAGGGAATTTAGGTAGCAGCAGCTCAGCTGTACAAAAAATGTCCATGATTGTCAGTGGGTGGGAAGTAAAGCCAAGTACAGTTTAGATACCTGACATCTCAGTGAAGGACTCATCCAGTGAGTATGGTGAATAGATGTTCCTTCCAAAATAAAAGGCAATTTATTTTATTTTTTACTTCCTAAGGACTAGAGGTACTGGGCAGTTTTCACTCAAAACTTACTCACTTGTGTTCTTTAAATGTAAGGCAAGAGCAGGGTAATTAAAGCAATTGTTCTTATGAACATCTGTCCGACATAGCTTTAGATTTTTGATGTTATTGTTTGTTTAGTTAGGCTTCTTGTTTGTTTTTATGATGGTAAAAAACAGTTTGGACAAGTGACCTGAAATATGAAAGACCTGACATTCCTCATCATTTGAATGAGTAAGTTCTGTACAGTGTGGGATAAGAGTGCTGTAAATGATTTACATGATGGTGAAGACACTGCATAGTAAGAGTTTCGCCTATGGAATAAGAAATTCAAAGACACCAGGAAAACATGACATATTAGAATGAGAAACTACATAAGTGAAAGAAAATGAGAGGAAACAGTCGTGCAGGTTTTTGAAGAAAAGATCGTACATTGCTGATAGGAATATAAAGTAGTCTGGAAGTTTCAGAAAATGTTAAAATTTCCACATGATACAATTTAACCCTAGTTATATCTCTAAAATTATTAAAAATATGTCCACACAAAATTTTATATGCAAACAACCACAGATCATTTTTTAACGTTTTGTTATTCATTTTACAAGTCAACCACAGATCCCCCTCTCATCCCTCCTCCTGCTCCCTCTCCCCTGCCTTCCCACCTGACCCACCCCCTATCCCCTCCTCCAAAAGGGTAAGTCCTCCCATGGGGGAACAGCAAAGTCTGTTATATTCAGTTGAGGCAAGACCAAGCCCCTCCCCCATGCATCAAGGCTGAGCAAAGCATTCCACCATAGGTAATGGGATCCAGAAAGCCAGTTCAGGCACCAGGAACAGATCCTGATCCCACTGCCAAGGGCTCCTCAAACAGACCCAACTACACAACTGTCTCCTGTATTCAGTCCAGTCTCATGCAGGTTCTACAGCTGTCAATCCAAAGTTTGTGAGTTTGTGATGAGCTTGGTTCAGTTGTCTCTGTAGATTTCCCCATCATGATCTAGACTCCCCTTGCTCATATAATTCCTCTTCCCTCTCTTCGACTGGGCTCCCAGAGCTCGGCCTGGTGCTTGGTTGTGGATCTCTGCATCTGCTTCCATCAGTTACTGGATGAAGTCTCTATGATGACAGTTAGGGTATTCACCAATCTGATTACTGGGGTAGGCAAGTTCAGGCACCCTCTCCACTATTGCTAGTAGTCTAATCTGGGGTCGTCCTTGTGGATTTCTGGGAACTTCCCTAGCAACAGGTTTCTCCCTTACCCTTTAATGTCTCCCCCTATCATGGTATCTCTTTCATTGCTCTCCCACTCGGTCCCTCCCCCAGCTTGATCATCCCGTTCCCTCATGTTCTCATCCCCCATCCCCTCTTCTCTATTGCTCCCCCCTCATCCACAGTCTACTCATGGAGAGCTTCTCTGTTTCCCCTTTTCAAGGTGATGCATGCATCCCTTTTAGGGTCCTCTTTGTTTCCTAGATTCTCTGGAGCTGCAACCACAGCATCATTATTCATCACTGTCCCAAAGTAGAAAGAAAAGGATAAATATGTATCACACAACAAATACATATATACATACTGCACTATAAAAAGCAATATTACTTAGTCTTAAAAAAGAAAAATATTCTGATACATGCTCCCACATGGATGGACTGTGGAGACATGTGGAGTGAAATAATCCAATCACTAAAATCACAAATCCTTTTGACTGCATTTATGTGAAGAAGCCTGGCATAGTTAAAATCGCAGAGACAGGACTTCCCATGGCTAAGGCACAAAAAAAAAAAAGATAATAGAAAGAGAAGCACTAATAGATATGGGTTCCTTTGGGATGATGAAAATATTCTGAAATTAGACTACGGTGGTAGCCATGGATACATTAAAAGTCACTGAGTTATACACTTAGAAAACATGAATTTCATGGGCTCTTAATCTAGCTCCATTTAAAAAAAGGAAGTATAGCTGAAATACTCACCTTTTGCCTTTTAGGAATGCTCCTGATTGTCTCCCGCCCCTTTGACTGTTTACTATGAACTACTGTGCAGGATTCTCTTCTGCTTGGCTCTAGAAATGGCTTCTTCTCAGGGCACTGAACTATGTCTCCTTCTGGTGTCTTACACAACCTCCACACTAGACAGCCTGGCAGCCATTGATTTGGACAATTAGTTTACTGCTGTTTAGGTAACACACACCAGCTCATGCTAAGGTAATTCAAATGTCAGGCACATGGTATGTAAACTGCAAGTAGCTTCTTCAACTTCGGTGCTAACACTACAGCACACAGGTGACCACAAAATAACTGCCACACACATGCATTATTTCCTTTGCTCATTGCCAGGACCCAATAGCTGGGAAAGCAACCTTGGGAAGGAGAAGTTTACCCTGACTCAGAGTTGAAGGCTACAGCCCATTATTTCCAGAAGTCACTGTGGCAGGGACATGAGGCACCGGTTCACATTGCATCTACAGTCAAGAAGCAGAGGGAGATGAATGCTGGTGCTCTGCTTACTTTATCTTTATTCATGCCAAGACCCCAGGCCATGGAACGGTGTTGTCTACATTTACAGTGTATCTTTCTACCTCAGTTCTAGAAACTTCCACACAGATCTGCCCAGAGGTTTATTTCCTTGGTGGTGGTAAATCTCATCAAGCTGACAATATTTAACTATCACAATTATGAACAGTCATTGTAACTACCTTCAAAGTCATTTGGTGAATGGTTGCTGCACACCTGTGATTCAGTTCGTGTACAGAGAACAAATTCTTTCTTCCTTGTCCCTCTGAATGAAACCCATATGGTACTTTACAAAACTGAATGAGAGAAAATTAGCCAACCAACATGGAAGCAAAGCAATTAACACTGATGGCGATGGAGACAAATGGGATATGAGAAGAGACTGGAAAAGGGACATAACAAAGTGAAGAGAAACTACCACCCTTGCCTGTATGCAGCTACTGAACAGAAGTTAAGAAATAAGTCAGACGAGTCAGTGTCTTCAGCATGACTTAGCTGAAGTGGTATTTATACTTGAAAACCAGTTGTGCTAGAATTGAAGCTTTTATTCCTATTTGGGATGGAAGAGTACAATATAAGTAAAAACCCGATCAGCTTGGCTCCTGCAGATGTCATACACTGAGGTGAGCTTCTACATTGAAAGAAAACAGTAGAAGACAGAGAAGGCTGAGTTCAGTGTTTCAGAAGTTAACATGAGTCTAAGAATTGAAGTTGAATGTTAGCGAAATTACAGAAGAAACATCTGACCAAAAAAATGTCAGTACCCACTATTCAAAAGACTAGACACACAGACACAGGAGCTTTATAAAGACAAGTGTGCAAACACAACTGAGAAAAGTGGTGTGCTAAAAGGATGGAGTTGTCCACAAGTCTCCAAATTAAAGGAGATCGCAGATCCAGTCCACAGCCTTGAAAGTGAATATGACAAAGGGCTGGAGGCTAATTCAGTTCACCATGACATAGAAAGGATTCTTGATCTATGTATTAAGTTGAATGATGAGAAAAGGGCCAAAACATGTTCAAACTAATTTTGATGTATCAGCTTTTTTTCAAATAAAAACATTTTAATTATTAACGTTTACAATATTTTAAATTTCAGCATGTTTTATATGTATTTTTAAATTTCCCCACACAATAAGAGAGTTTTTATGGTTATTGCAAATAAAAACACAGACAATCACATTCCCTATTGATTACTAACCTTATATGGCATGTTTTCAGCTTGGGAATCATTTTTAAAGTCCTACATTACCAACACAAAGTCAGGACTTCTTGTATTATTATAATACAAATACAGAAAACTGAAATGGTCATTGAAAATGCTTCCTTGTCTCATTTAATAGAAATATGCAGTTTTGTCTTACTTGGGGTTTGCTGGATTTTCTTCATTTTAAATCTTTGTATGGGATCCCTTCTCAAGCTGTAATGTGATGGCCTCCAGTACACTCACCTACACCACAGCAAAATTAACTCAAGAGCTCTAATTTTCCAGGCTCTATTCCAATGAAATTGAGATCAAGGACATTTGAAAACAATTCAGCCCTCCTGACAAATCCTTTAAATTTCACTAGCTTAAGCTGCTGCTCCTTGCTCACCAACACGACAGCTAGGCATGTATGATCTCTTACTTGTCTTACAGTCACATGGGTAATCAGTGAAAAAGTTACAAAATACTCAGAAGAAAACAAAGAGAAATGCACTGGCAGACAAGATGCAGCCTTCGACAGGTTGATCTCAGTGACCATCCACTTTTGCAGCTTTAATTACGCTTCAAATTTTGTCTCCAGAAACAAACCTTCATTGTCAGCTTCTTTCTAGATAATTTCTTCTGAATTCTAGCAAGCACCCCATAATCTAAGCATCTGAAGATGAACTATTTATTCCTCAAATCCCCAACCTTAGCCAAGTCTATATCTTTTTATTCACTATCTCAATGAATGTCACCACTGTGTATCACCATTACTCAACCAAAAACCTGGGAAATAGCTTAAAGCTGGACTCTTCCTAGCTAAGATTAAATTCTAATAAATTCCTACTAATTATATACTGGTATCCTTGAAACCAACCTATTTTCCTCTGACCATTTTTATATTACTTAATTTCAGCTTTTATATTTGTCTTTGGCCTTCATCACAAGAATATCCTTTAGTTTCATGCATAGATATTGGTTTTTGTTTTTAAAAATTTTGTTAAATTACAATATTTGTTAGTGGTTTTTTCATTGCAATGACATAAACAACCCGAGAAAGGAAAGTTATTTTGGCTCTTTTTTCCCCCCCAGAGGTTTAGCCCATAGTGAGATGGGTCCATTGATAGTCGCCTGGCAAAGGAGAATTATAATGTCAGAAGGGCGTAGTTATGGAAGGGCTGCTCACCTGGAGACAGCCAGGAATACAAGAGACAGAAAAAGGGCCTGGGACAAATTATAACCTTCAAGGCATTAGCCCAAGGTGTTTTTCTACTAGGCCCAACCTCCTAGTTCCTAGCATCTTCCAATAATGCCATCAAATTATGGTATGACAATGACTTCATTCATTCATGAAGTCAACACCCTCATGATCCAGTCTGCTCTTAGTAGTACCATCGACTTAGACACCAGACACATAAGCCTGGACATTTCCAATTAAAGCCATAATATAGACAAAACAAAATAATAATCTACCATTTTAAAATTTAGTGATATTAAATATATTCAGACTATTGTTCAACTGTTCCCATACCTGCCTCTGGGATTCTTTTTTATCCTGCAGAATCAAAATTCTGTGTTTCTTCAACTGTAATTTCACTTTCTACTTTCTCTATGTAATTTTTCTTATTTAAAAAAAGTGCACATGTGTATGTATGTGTGTGTGTGTGTGTGTGTGTGTTAGAGAGAGAGAGAGCGAGAGACAGACAGAGACAGAGAGAGGTGTACCTATTTGAGTGTATGAGTATAGGCACAAATAGAGGTGAGAGGAAACCCTTGGGAATTTCCTCATCCTCCACATAGATTCAGGACATTTGTTGGCTGTCGTATAGGCCTAGTTGCCCGATCTCAGATTCTGGAGATTCTTCTGTTTCTGTCTCTCATCTTGTAGTAGGAGTTCTGGTCCTACAGCTGCCCACTACTGCAGTGGCTTTGCAAGAGCTCTGGGGATCCAAACTCAGGACCTCATGTTCGCACAGCAAGTGCTCAACCCACTGAGCCAAACTCCTATCTCAGTTTCTCCATGAGTTTGCCTGCTCTAGGTCCCTTGTATAAGGAGAATCAAACCCTATTTGCTTTTTTTTTGTAACTGTCTTATTTCACTTTGGATAATGTGCATAAGATATATTCATGTTGGAACATCAGTCAGATTTCCTTATGTTTTGTGGGAGAACAATAGTCTACTGCAGGTATACATTACATTTTGTTTATGTGTTCATCTCATCTGTCATGGGTACTCTCCTAATTACATCTACCATTTATAATACTGCGATGAACATGACTGCTATACAAATATCTCTTCAATGTCCCGCATTCAAGTGTGTGTGTGTGTGTGTGTGTGTGTGTGTGTGTGTGTGTGTGTGTGTGTAATGCTTTGAGAAGTCTGCAATGACTGTGTCCTTTTTCCTTTCTACCAGCAGAATAATAAATGAGTTCTAATTTTTCTACATTCTCACAACACTTGCTAATTCCTGGTTTTTGTTTTATTTCATTTTGTAATGTTCACTCTAATGGTTGAGTTATGCTAGGCTTTCATTTTATCTTGTGCATTAGCTATTTTTCTATTGTCGTGATAAAACTCCATTACCACAGCAACTTACAGAAGGAATGGTTTGATTTAGGCTTACAGTTCCAGAGGGCTAAGAGTCCATCACAGGGAAGTGGCAGGCATGATGATAGATAGGTATGGTAGCTGGAGCAACAATCTGAGAGCTCACATCTTGAACCACAAGCATGAGTCAGAGAAAGCACACTAATTGTAGGCAAGGCTTTTTCTCTCAGAACTAGTTCCAGTAACATAATTCCTCCAGAAAGGCCATACTTCCAAAGTTTACCCAAAAAGTGCTAACAACTATGCCTCAAATATTCAAATAACTGAGACTATTGAAGACATTTATTATTCAAACCACCACATCTTCCTGTGTGTGTGTGTGTGTGTGTGTGTGTGTGTGTGTGTGTGTGTGTGTGTGTGTGTTCACGTCTGTGCAGGTGCACTTGTGTGAATGGGTATACATTCATGTGTGTGCACATGTAAGTGGAAGCTTGAGCCATCCACCTTATTTGTTGAGACAATGCCTCTCTCTCACTTCAAACTGGGGAAAACGTTGTCTATCTTGAGAGATTAAAGATATGCTGTAACTATTCAGTTGATAAGGAAGAAAGAACGTTCATTTGAGGAAATAGGGGTAGAGTATTTTTGTAGCCCTAAATAGTTGTCAGAGTGACTAATATACAGAGTGTATTTATATGTGTGGTTGGTGGAGCAAGTGTTACAAGAACAGAGGAGACCATGGAATAGTTTAAAATAAGGCTAGAGATATAAGCCAGGGAGAAAAATCACGAAATTCTCTTCATAAATTTCCTCTGCCAAGTCACATGACTAACCCCAACATGCCCACAGAGCACTACGTCTTTATCTTTAACCACATTACCTAGTTATGGGCACTGTTATCACACACCTCCTCTTGTCCAATCCACCGTGTTGCTCTTGAATACTAAAATATAACAGTGTGACTGAGGCACTGAGTTTTAAATCTTACCTAGTAGTAGAAAAATAAAAATTCAAACTGGTCTCTGAATCACTGTTGTAAAGATTTTAAGCATGCTTGAGACCTCTTGGGTATAAGTCTGATTTTTTAATTGTAAGTTAATAAATTCATTGGAAATGTAAATTCAGCACACAACTGAAAGACTGCTATAAATGGAGTCTATGGTCTGGATAATATTTTGGTATGATTATGGGTTTATGTGATAATATTTTCACAAATGTGCTTAAATAAATTATTGAAATTAATTTTACTCATAAATTGCCTTGTAGTATAGATGTTAAAAAACACCAATAACATACATACACGACTCACCTTGTATTCTGTTGAATATCACTGGCCCAGATTATATATTCTGTAGGTGTAGAAATAAGGACTACTTTACTAATTTTTTGGAAAAAAATCAAAACATTTAGTAGGTATCATCCATTGAACTAACCATTAATTTAGGATTATATTAGCTCTTTTCTTCATCCATTCATTCATTCTTTCTTTTTTCTTTATTGGAGACTTTGTAGACCAAGCTGGTCCAGAATTCCTTAGATAGCTCAGGATGGCCTCAAATTCCTGAAAATAGTCCTGTATCAGCCTCTGAAATTCTGAATTACACACATGAGGTTCCAAACCTTGGACAAGCACTTACTCTTTCAATCCTTGAATCAATATTTTTGGATTAAGTATTATCATTATTTGCTGTGTGTATGTGTGTATGGCTATTTCCACAAAGCAATTAATTTAATTGCTCATAATCACAGAGCTGACTTTGGGGAGTTTTGTAGGAGGGAATATTGAGCTCTTTTTTTTTAAGTAAACTAAAGGAATATTAGTTCCTCTAAGGGGCCACTGTGCCCTTCTTTGAGTCCCTTTGAGTCATTGACTCTTATTAAATAATCCAACAATAGCTACCCCATTTCCATCCCCTTAGTCTCTCCTGTAGCTGATATGGTTATCTGACTTGTCTGACAAGTAGGCTTCAGAGAGCAGTCTGATGGGAGGTTCTTCAGGGAAAGGCATGGATTCTGATGCAAGACTCACGCGACTACTGCACTGTCTTTCTGCTTCTGTGTCCCTTGACCACGAAACTTGTGTAGTCCTGCTTCAGTCCCCTCAGAGAATTAGAGGTGAATTAGAGACTATGGCTAGAAATATTTAGGTTATTGAATGAACATCTTAACTACTTATTCTGAACCTACTCATTATGTGGGGAAAGAAGGCAACATCATTTGAGCAAATTGAATTTTCTATTACTTGTTGCTAAATATATGCCTATCTAACAGTGGTTAAAATGAAAATAATCAATAATGTTCCTTGATTTCTTATTTAGGCAATAAGACAAATGATACAGATGATCTTGAAGATAGAGCAGTTTGAGAAGAAAATTTGTTAAGCTAAAAAGTGTTTATGTCAAGTTTAACAGGTGTCAGTATATCCAGAAAATGAGACTAATCAATATTTTTATTTCAAAATTTGAGAGAAAGCTCTGGCTTGGAGATACATATTTGAGATCATTAACAAATTAATATATTTTTGTAAGGTAAAGGTGTAGTAAGATGAGAATATATTGCATACAAAACCATGTCTTTCATGTTACAAACAAGGCAATGAAGTTCTTGGCTTCACTGTAAGATACCTAAGAGTTGATAAATTATCTGAATGGTTGGCTTGAATATTTGATATGATATCATTCAAACGTAGGCCAAAAGCCAATATAATAAGGAAATCCAATTTTCCAATGTAATAAGGAAAGCAATGTCTGTATTTTTGGTTTGGTTTCCCTAAAAGTGGGTCATAAAACAAAAATTCTAGTAGTAAATTGGGAATTCAGAAGTTATCTGAGAAAACATGCATAAAGGTAGAGAAATTTTCTAAGAAAATAAAGTTAATCAAGGATTTGATATTAGAGAATACTACACAACACCCAACAGTATTTCCAAAATTCAGTTAGTGTTCTCTGAGAAAATAGAAATAAAACTGTCACAACTTCACTCTCAAAGGAAGCAGAAGTAAGGGGAAGCAGTCTCCTGAAGACCACTCTCTGTAGATAATTTCTCAGCAGCATAGAGCTTTATACTGCTGGAGAGACTGTGGAGGCATTACAGGACAGTTCTGAGGTAGTATATCTAATTGGAAGAGAGATAGGATATGGGTACTCCAACTTCTTTCAGTTACTTAGATGACTGCTCTTCACATGGGCAGAACAAGTGAGGTGCACATGCAGGCAGTGGAAAGTCTGCCCAAAATGTATTGAAATGGCAAAGTCCAGGGAGCTAGCCATGGGTAATGAACACATCCACAGTGTGCATAGTGTAGCATCAGCAAGACCGGAAAGGTCAGAGGATGAAATGAAAATTGGGACCTTCGGAAAAGAATAAACAGAGTTGGAGGGCACAGAATCTGAGGGAAGGCATTTTAAACAAGACATTGGTGGTGGCTTTGAGCATTCCTGCAGCCTTGAGCACTAGTAGGACAGAATTGTTAAATGTGTTGAGCCACCCTCAACATAAGACACACTAAGCTGATAAACTTTTGTGACTTTCCTGCCATTTGAAGAGCAACTCCTAAATCTCCGCTAACTTTGGATTCTGAGCAAACTAAAACTGCATTTTCCCCTCTTGAGAAACAGTAGTCCTTAAGACTGTAAATAAAAAGGAGACAAAGAGACTGCATCTCTGTCCACCGACGACATGCCTTGATCCATCTGTTTCAATGGAAGAAAGACCTTCAGTGAAAATGCTCTTGAGATCTTGGAGGTTTGTAAAATGAAAGTCCTAATTTTTTGTAAAACTTTCACAGTGGATGACTTGCCTTAGGTCCAATCCCAGTTTTACCTGGCACTCCTATGTCAGAAAATACTGTTGCATCACCAGAAGGACTAACGTTGTGGTATGAATTACAGGAAGATAAAGGAGAGTGGCATCTGCACTGAGAGGTGAAAATAAGTTTGTTCTCTTTGTTCTCAGTTTGCTCATGAAGTTTGCTTCTGATCATCATTCATCTATATTCACTCCTCATTGTGTTGAACTTTCCCCATGTAGGAATTAGAGACTGAGTAATGTTAATGGACAGAAGATGCATCCTTATACTCTAGGATTCATCAGAGTCCTAAGAGCCAGCATCTGTTATTCTACAAATATCAAGTATTTTTGTTGACTTTTCAGAGGCGTCCTATGATTGAAAATGACCCTAAACATGACAGAAATGCCAGATGAGCTACAAATGCTTCATTCATGGGAGAACACATTATGCTAGTTCTGACTATGAAACACGAAGAACTTCAATTGGATGCCATGAGACAGTTTCTCTGTCTATTCCTGTTATAACTCATCTGGTGGGGAGCGGGGCATGTCCATGGTGCCTCTGTTGAATTAGGTGATGGTGCTCCTTGCTCTGTACAAATCTTGGTGTATATAGAATAGCTAAGAACCTATTTCCTGAGGAAAAACCCAGGCCCTTAGAGAACAATGCCCTGTGTTGTACACACAACCTTAGTTTTTAAGAGTAAATACAACAGAATCTTAATGCATTCTCTCTGAATAACTTCTCCCAAATGGTGATGAGAACATAGCAAAATCATGTACAAGTTAAGTAACTGTGATAAACAGCTTCTACAAAGTTGTGAGTCAGATAAAAACACTAGAATATGCATTGTTTTCAGCAGAAATAGTTATAATTGAAAGCAGTATTGGGTGATATGTACCATAAATCTCCAAGTGTCTGACTTAAATCAAAGAACCAATAAAATGAGACAATTGTAAATGTAAGAGACCCCCAGTGGGTCCACAGTGAGATGGATCAACAGGTGAATGAAACTGCTGCAAAGCTTGGTGAATGGAATGAGGTCTCAGAACCCACATAAAGGTGGAAGGAGAGAACCGACTCCACAACATTGTCCTCCGACCTCCACAAGTACACATGACAGAAGCAGCACCCTCTTTCCACATTAGAAGCATATTTAACCAAGATAATAATTTAAGAACACCACCAGTGAGACAAGGAAATGCAGTGCTGAAGTTATCAGTCTTGTTGCTCTGTGATAGCTCTTCCAAAGGTGCCCTCGAGGAACAAAGGGTTTGTTTTGAAGGTATTTGCAATATAGTCCATCAGTTTATCTTCTATTTCCAGGATCATGAAACCAGAGACTCCATTAAAACCAATCCATATAGGGGCTAGGCCTGTAGCTCGGTTGGCTGAGTGTTTGCCTAGAATGCATGAGTCCCAGCACTACATAAAGCTAGGCATGGGGTGCACTCTATAATCTGTGCACTTAGGAGTTGGAGCTGAAGGATCCAATGTTCAAAGTCATCCTCAGCTACATAGTGAAATCAAAGCCAACCTGATTTCTGAAAACCTGTCTCGAAAGCAAGCAAAACAATCAATTAAGGGCAAAAACAAAAATCCCCAAATATTCAAATCTTTAGTTACTCAACTGGTGAGAATAAAAACATTACAATCAATTTAAACAGGCAAGGAACATTAGTTAATATGGATGAAGACAGGCATTTTATAATTCATTTAAAACACAATTCCTGTCCCCAATTACTGCATTTGAAAGGTGATAGGAAGAAGAGGGCTCATCTCCATGGTGTTTTTACTCTACCTCTTCTACCCAGACATTGTTTAGTTTTGGGACATTTCCTAACCTACAGCCTACCTGCTACACTCCATCAGAGCTCAGCTCTGACTACATCTCCTCTTCTGTAGTCTATGTTAAGAGGTTAATATATTCCTGTACTTCCTCGCTAGGCAACATGTCTGCATTTCAATAGGAGACTTCTAGAAATGACACATTTTACCAAAGGATTCATTCAGAAGGTGTGCATTGAGGGGAGCATACCAGTCTACAGCAAGTATCTTGAAGAAGGCTGGCCTTTCTGAATCCAGCACACATCCCACCCAGACCTGTATTAGTGTTCTTAGACTAGGGTTTCCCAAGGCATTTGTGGCAAACTTTTAGTTCTTTTAATTGTTACATAGGAAGATGAATTTGCTGGATCAAACAAATGTGGAAAATAGTTTGCACAGTGTTATTCCTTGGAGCAGAGACCCTAGGGGATTATGTAGAAATGGTCAGGGCTAGGGATTTTTTCCATTTCTAAATTACCAGGCTAGCCTTCTGACATTTCACAAATGTTGGCAGAAGACATGAGAAAGAACTTTATTACAGCATGACAACTAGACAACATGTACATCATGTCTCCCTTGGCTCCCCGCACCTCCAAAGGTCCACAAGGATATGCAGAGGACAATGAAGGGATGCTGTACCAGAAGCTAAGAAATTCACCCTTTATTTTGAGGGATGAACCTGTTTTCTAGCAATTTGCTCTTGTTTCAGAAGGGCACTTTATGTCATGAGGCAAGGTAACTCAGTGCAAGACTGCTTATTGAAAATAAACCATAAGGGGAAATGGAAAAGAATCACAGAATGTTGTGATGTTCGCACACTATGATGTTGGCAGAAACACGTGACAATGCTCAGATCATAGATGTCTTCTAGTAGAAAAAAAACTACATTAATTTCCTTTAATCCATTAATTCCTAGTACAGTTGAACAGATGGTAACATTCAGTGGAGTTTATTTTGGGAACACCTGATTGCTATTCATTGACACTGTTGGAGTCCATGTTATATAGATGGGTCAGTCTTTCACTACAGGTTCTATTATGGGATTAATAATACAAAAGGGAATATTTCCACATGAGGCCAGGCAGACAGATCTTCCCCCAGGATTTACCGCTTTCCTCCAGTCAGTTTGTCTTTGGACCAAGTCTGGACCTCATTTATAGTCTACCACCATGAAAACAGGCAAACCACTTGTAAGACCAAATAAATGGCTGTGGACATCCCAGGCATGAGTTGTAACTCTAGTCCTATGATTTAGACTACTTCTGAGTGGAATTTCCACTAGACTTTTAAGGAACACTTCTTTTCCAGAAGCTCCATTCCATTCTATTTGTCCTCTTTTCTTTCTCTAAATATGAAGAATCTTTGAAAATACAATTCACTTGATATGTTCCAGAGGCCAGTTCTGTGAAATGAAGAAGGTAATAACTTTGTATAATAATTTTGTGCATTTTCTTGGCCATTTTTCATTTTACTTCTGAACTTTCACCCTTTTATTCTGATCATTACCAATCATGGGGATCTTTTTCATGTGCATGGGTGCATGTGTATGATTATAAGACCAGAAGACAACTTTGTGTGTCATTCCTTGGTTTATGTGTCTTGTGTTTATTTTTTGAAACAGGATCTCTCACTGATCCAAAACCTTCCAAGAACACTAAACTAGTTGGCCATTGTCTCTGCTTCCCTAGTCTGGGATTGCAAGTGGGCAACACCACTTATATCTTTTCTTATGTGAGTCCAGACTCATACTCTGGTCATTGTGCTTGCAAAGCAAGCACTTTACCTAATGAGATATTGTTCCAACCCTGTGGGGAATTCTTTTGCGGAAAAAAAAAGGGTTTTATTTTTCTGTTTCCCACATTGGTTTCTTACCTCCATTCCTGTGGGTTTGGTGCCATTTCAATGTAATCAACAGGTATATTTCCTTTTCTTTTCTGTTGAACTCTGACAATTCCTATTGTCTTGCTTATTTCTTCAATCTTTCCCTGACTCTTTGCCTCCCAGATGTCTCCCAATATCCAACCTTTGCTAGAGTAGCTTCATTAACGACTGCTTTAGCCTCTTTTTTTTTTTTTTTACTTTACTCACATTGCTTCTTTTTTCATTGATAAATTGTGCCATTGTGCAGTGATGAAATACCATAAGCTGGCCTTTGCAATCTTCTGCTTACACTTCCAACCAAATATGACATCACATTTTCTTCCTTCCTTGCAGGATTTTATAAACTAGGACACTTACCTTTTAGCAATGAAAGCATTTTGAATGTTTCCACCACAAATAATTCCTAAGTATAAAGAGATGTTTGCCCTGGTATAAATATTATACAACAGATACACATACTAAAACATCACATGACATTCCATAGAGCCTATAAAATTTTTCTTGTGTAATAGTTAAAAGAATAAAAATTCAATATAGACATTTCACTTTTACTTCACATGATATGTGGTAAATCCTGGATTTTCCCTATAAAGTATTTTACACACCCATATCAATATTGTGTTTAATTATAGTTGCAGCATGATACTCCCTTGAAATTACAGATTCTGACATCTGTTTGCTCCTCTTACATTCCTGTAACTTCTGTGATAAATCATTAGTCATGAGTGAGCATTATATAGTGTGAGGCTGAATATTGTTTTCCAGGATGTTGTTCAATGTAGGCTTTCAGCTTTGTAGACTTATACCGCAGTCTACAGTCCTTTAACCTGACTCTTCTTGGTCAGTTCTTCACTTGGATATTGGGCTCTGTGTAACTGCACAGCTGGCCTGGCTTGAGCGGCCTCGCATTTCCACCCAAATGATCGAGCTGGCTATACTGAGAGGCAACCGCACTAACTTTATCATAAAAGCTGGCCTAATGACTAGGGAATCCAAATTTTTCTGAGTGTCTCATCAAACAATAAGAGACCACAGCCCCTGGATCTGTCCAAGGGATGATGTTTTATTAGGACTCACTGCTCTGGCCTCAAATCAAACAATCTTAGTTTTCAGAAAATTTTACTTTTGGAAACAAGAGAGATTTAAAGAGCCTCAGGAATTTATGCTTTGATATTTTCATGGGAAGAATTATTTTCAGTTCTGGTTCCTCCAAGCTTTCCTGCTCTCCCACTCCCCAAAGACAAGATGAGTTCTAGAAATAGGAAATTAGTCAAGAGGAGAAAAAACTTTCCAGGATTATGTGAATTCTCTGCAGCTATTAATTAGAAAGGTTTAGTGCTACTCCCTGCAATAAAATAAAATAAGTAACCAATGGCATCAGTAGTCGGGAATAGTAGAAAGATTCCACAGAACTACCCTGTGCTACTCAAGAGATGTCAGTGCAGCAACAAAGAGGGACATCGCCCTGTTTTCACTGGGCTTGCATTGTAGTAGAGGGACGAATAACAATCCACAAAACAATACTACACAATCCTAAGAACTAAGGAGGAAATGTAGGCAAGAAGAGTGATAGATAGGAATGGACAAGGAGATACAAATGACAAGGTCAGAAAAGAGTCTACTGAGAAAATGATGTTAGGATAGAGAATGTAAAGCAGGTGAGGGAGAGATCACTCAGAAGGCTGGGGGGTGCTTTTTAAGAAGTAATAGGACAGCCGGGCGGTGGTGGCGCACGCCTTTAATCCCAGCACTCGGGAGGCAGAGCCAGGCGGATCTCTGTGAGTTCGAGGCCAGCCTGGACTACCAAGTGAGTTCCAGGAAAGGCGCAAAGCTACACAGAGAAACCCTGTCTCGAAAAACAAAAACAAAAACAAAAACAAAGCAAAAAAAAAAAAAAAAGAAGAAGAAGTAATAGGACAAAGGCCTTTGGGCAGGATTGTGCCTGGCAAATTCAAGGAGAAGAGGCAAAGCTGGAGGAAGCACTGAGAGGAAATGAGCAAGGAGGCTGCAGTGGAGAGATGTGGGAGACATTCAGGAAGACTGGCAGAAACCTGACAGTAATACAAGGTCACTGTGAAGATACTGGATTCATGCATGTTGGTACACACCTGTAGTCTCAGCTCTGTTGAGTCAAAGGCAGTTTGGGCCAGGCTATCCTGAGCTACACAGTGAGTCTCTGTCTTGAAAAGCAAAAATGAACAAAAATCAACAAAAAGAATGTCATGAGCTAGTGATAACCTCATTGGGTAAAAGCACTTGCTCACAAACCTGATAGAACCTAAGTTTGATCTCTAGGACCTACAGGATAGAAGGAGAAAACAGATTCCTAACCTGCCTACAGGTTTGTCTTGTTTGAGTTCCTGTCTTGACTTCTTTCAGTGATGGACTACAGAATGGAAGTGTAAGTCCAATAAACCCTTTCCTCTCCAACTTGACGTTTGGTGATGGTGTTTCATCACAGCAATAGAAACCCTAAGACAAGCCGGGCGGTGGTGGCGCATGCCTTTAATCTCAGCACTTGGGAGGCAGAGCCAGGCGGATCTCTGTGAGTTCGAGGCCAGCCTGGGCTACCAAGTGAGTCCAGGAAAGGCGCAAAGCTACACAGAGAAACCCTGTCTCAAAAAACCAAAAAAAAAAAAAAAAAAAAGAAACCCTAAGACAGTAAATAAATACAATTTGTAAAAAGAATGGTATACAAGGACATTTCCTATACCTCTAGAGTTTATAATATATCAGCGGGAAAAACAACAAGTAATCATGTTGGGACAAATTATTAAAGAAGGAAAGTGCAGGGCCCTTTGAAATCATAATTTGAGATTCTAAGGTACTCTGGGGGTCTTCTAGGGAGGAATAATGTTCATGTTGAAAGGTAATCATCACATCATGAGCCAGGTGAATGGAGATTAGGAACTGTCTGTGTAGGACAGCAGTGAGTTGTAACTATAGCTGAAGCATAGGCAGGTGCACTAAGAATATACAGCCTTGCTATGGATGCACCAGTGGTTGAAAAGCAGGCTCACAATTAAATTAAAGAACAAGAGGACTAGTGTGGCAATGTGACGCTGGGGAAATGGAGGGCAGCTATATTGCAAAAGGTATTGTAGGTCACATAGAGTTTGCATTTACCTGAGAGCATTTAAAGGAGCCAGGGATTACCAACAGGGAGATTAATGATCAGGAGTATATAATGATCAAGAGTAGGAAGTTCATGGAGAGGAGCAAGGTGTGATCAATTGGAGCAGTTCCCATCATCCTGTACCAGGGAACAGGCAACATTGCTGGTAGCTTTGAGAATGGAGAGGTGTGAACACACCTGAGCCATTTAGGACCTGGAATAGAAGGGATTCTGTGGTTGACTGGATGTGGCATCACTGATGAGAGAGGTTAAAATAAGTAAATATCGAGGATGTCATTCATATTTCTGGCTCAGTCCACTTGACCCACGATCATACCTTTGACATTGAACACAGCAGAAATAACAAAGTCAGAGGTGGCTTGGTACACTCAGAGCCTGCTATTGAATTAACTCAAAGAAATATTTCCTGAATTTTCTTTTTTCTCACACCACTAAATGAAAAATTTAGAGATAATTCAATCATGTGTCATTTCTTGGGTGAATTAGTTTAATCTTCAGGCTTTAACAGTGGAATGTTAGTTATTTCCAGGCAACAGTTTCTGGTGATTTCACACACCAGCCTAAAGGACGCAGGCTTTTCTAAAGCTGAGCACGTGGCGCCATCTTCGGGACAGTTTGGCAAACCCTCCTAAACCAAACCAACTGCAAGGCAAGCCTGTCACATTTGAACACTTTCCACCCAGAGACTCTGCCTCCATCTTGTTCGGTGATTAAGCTGGGAACAATGTTTCTCTCAAGTCCACTTGAGCAGGCAAAGCCTTTGTCTTCACAAGAACTGAGTTTTAACCCAGGACACAGGGAACAATGGAAGCAGATTCTCCTTCCAAATCATTCTATTTAGTGACTGCAATTTGAAAACCAAGCTTTGGTGTGGAAAAACTGCACGAGGAAATTAAGGCAGCATGGCTGCAGGTTTTCTGCCTCCTTGCTCAGCCTGGCTGGCTTCTTACTCAGGAGTTTTTTTTTTTCCTGCTTTAAATAGTAGCCAGGTAGAATCTAACTCACACAATAGAATGATTTACAAATGCTGGAATATAAGCATTAGAAAAAAAAAGTCATTTGGTTTAGAAAATGTAATCTCATAAATGTGTACAAACATCCCTTTAAAAATGACAGGCTACAATAAGACATCACTATCATACCCAGAGCTAACCACACAAGGAAACTGACAGATTGAGAACTTAATCATTTGGCTATGGTCTCACATGCTGCCAATGAACCCACATAGGTAAGTTCTAGCCCCCCAATTCTCTCTTTAGAATTCACTGTCTTGATGAAATCCTATCCCTGCTTCTTCAGTGGAAGGCATCCATTGAGGCACAGTCCTGAAATTAAGCCTCAATCAAAAGCCAACCAATAATCTCAGCAGAAGGTTTGAAGCTGGGGTTTGTAGACAGAACCTAGAACTCTCCGCGGCATAGAATTCCTTTTCTTGACTCTCAATAGTTCTGCTCTAGTCATGGCCTGGGCTGGGAAGTCCTGACAGGATATCAGAATGTATGTCTAGAGGTTTGAGAGAGGAAGTCTTCGAGACATTGGGTGTCACAGAGACCACCGTCTGCATAGCTAGAGGATGACCTCTTTCCTAGTCACAGTCTATTCTGGATCAAGCCCAGAAGTGATGATCCATGGTCCCTGCAAATGAAGCAAACAAACACACGTTTAGAGTTGTTCTGTAACATATTTCACATTGTTAAAGCAGCCATTTTATTTTACACTTCTAGTTTATCCTGCTATAAATATGATCTTCTTGATGAAAGTCAGTTCACGTTCGATGGGGATCAGAGAATGTTGTCATCTGCAGGTCACACTGGCCCGTGTGGGATCTTCTCCAGCATAATGGTGTGCTGTACCAGAGTACTCCAGCACACTGGGCATCTCAGCATGACTGCACTTGTTCATCCTGCCTTTCTGGCAGCATGCTTTCTCCTGTAGGTTCACAGGACACTGATCCTTGTGTCCAAAACTAAGCAACTCCTGATCTTTTGACCTATTTTATAGTTAGTATTAGGATTTTGCTACTGTTATTTGCAAAGTCCTTTTAATAAACTTTTTCTTTGATGGAATTTTTTAATGGCTCATATTTTATGAGGATCATTACACTAGTTTTAACATTTTACATGCTTGGAGTGAAAATTGTATATTTTAAGCAATTAGATCCCAACATTGTTTTGCTCATAAACCCATTTTGTAGTTTGGTAAAATCCAGTTGGGTGTTCCCTTTCCAAGGAGAATTTTTGTCCCTTGAAGCAAAGCAACTATACATCAATTTCTCAAGTGAATTACCAAATAGTAACGATAACCACAAGGGATATAGAAATATCCTCTGCATATGAAAGTGAATATTCAGATATGAGCAGTACCCAGGCAGGAATATTGGATCTTCTTTATAATCCTGATTTAGTCAGCTAAGCAGATGACAGCTTCTTAACAATTACTGCCATAAGCAAGTCCTGAAATTCAAGATATAATGATGAAGTTGTTTGTTTGGTCTTCCAAACACCCAGGTGAAAGACATCATGTATATTTAGGCTGAATATCTAGACCAAAGGCAAAGTTTCATGGCTCCATCAGAAAGAAAAAAAAAGTTTGTAAATCATTTAACACTTCTCTAAGATTTACAGCCAAGTATTCTTTATGCCCTAAATGGTGAGAAGAATATGGAGGTCCCATCAAAGGATCCTCTTTTTTGAATGAGTAAAATTTCCATTCTTAGTATGCACATAGGAAACACATTCATGAAAGATGCAGACTTAGATGTTAGAGTGCTGCCATTTCAAGCAGAGACTGCCCAAGAGGTAGTTATGGGAAAGTTTAAACATCAATTTATAATGCTTCTGTGGTAATTTGAATAAGAATGGCCCCAGAGGCTCTAATAGGTATGGCCTTGTTGAGTAGGTGTGCCCTTGTTGGAAGAAGTGTGTCACTGGGGGTGGGCTTTGATGTTTCAAAGGCCCAAGACTAGTCTCCCCTACTCCCCTTTTCAACTCCCCTCCCTCTCTCCCCCCGCTTGTTCTCTTCTTATGGATTACTCCTGTGTGCTGTCATGCTCTCTGTCATGATGATAATGGACTAAGCCTCTGAAACTGTAAGCAGACCCCGATTAAATGCTTTCTTTTATAAGAATTGCCTTTGTCATGATGTCTCTTCCCAGCAAAAGAACAGTGACTAAGACAACTCTCTAGAGATTTTTGTCCTGAAATAATCTGTTTTTTAAAGAAAGTCACAATAAATTAACATGCCTTAAAGTATATGGAAATTGATGAAATAATATATTTTAGCCACCTGGAATTAAATTTGGCATTTCTCCCTGGCAATGTAACTCAGAGGTGTTCCCAGGGACAAACAGGAGAGGCCCGGACACACTCAGAGCTTAATGTAAAATGTTTCCAGTCAGGCATTCACCGTCCTGGTACCCCTGACCCAGAGGCCAACTGCAGATCAGGAGTGAGATGTCCACACTTTCTGCATTTGTGTTGGTTAGGAAGCAGACTCTGGACCAGGAATCCCAGTTCAAAGCTAAGCTGTTGTGCATCTCTGTTGTATGAGCTTCACAGATTACTTACTGATTGTACTTGAATTCCCTCATTTTTTAAAAGTAGGAATAAAATGATTCCAGTTACCTGGTTACTGGGCATGACCAAAGAAATAATATAAAATGATCAGTTCAGTGCCTGGAATTAATAAGTACTCGATGCCTTCTCGTTTCATGAGGATGTTTTCTGAAATGATTTTTCCAATTATACATGAAATTATTGTTACAAAATAGGTAACTTTGCAACGGAGCTCCCAATTAACAAAGAATAGAATATTGTTACTGTTGGATCAAAATCGAGGTGACTAGTAACACTGGAAATGGCAAACTGATCACCAGGGTTATATGGCTACTTCCCTGGAAGCAGAGTGTCTGAATCTATAAACTAGGGCATTTCATTGCTGACTGAGCAAGAATTCCTTCAGCAAGAACACAAAACAAAGTGCACCTAATAGCTCTAGGCTAATGCTTTGCATGCAGTTGGATACTCTCCATCAGTTCAGGTCTATCTTGTGATATATATATATATATATATATATATATATATATATATATATATATATTCTATTTTTATATAACTAGAGGTTATAGAAAAATAAATTTGAAAATTTAAAATGCTGAGACTCAGGTAGCAAAGTGCCTGCCTTGCATGTATGAGTCCTTAGATTAGACCTCCAACACCACTTTTTACAAAGGTGAAAAGATTTCTTTCCTATGGTCAGTGGCTTCTAAAGGGAATGTATCAAAATGCTTTCTGTATACGTTTCATACATTTGTATGTATGCCATAAAAAGACAGATGCTTTTAGCTCCAGGTTGAGCAGCTGTGGAGGGTATAACTAAAATTGCAAGGTCTAGATTTAGATTTTATGGTTCTTGTGTGACTTTAGCAAAGTTGCCAGATGTTCTAAGTCTTGGTTTCTCATCTACACAGTACAGATACTAACATTGTCCATGGCCTAGGTTTGTGATAAGAGTCACAGATTTTGTCCGTGTAAAATACATAGCTCTTTGTGTATAATTAAATAAGTGGTGCTAATAATGCTGCAAAGAATTAACTTTGAATCATTCATAAACTATCTATCACTTTAAAGAGGCTTAGATACTACCCACATCCAGAGACCCTGCTGTGAGGGTTAGGCCTTACACTTGAAAACGGCAGTAAGGAATGAATGGAGGAGCAAGTGTCTGTGTCTGTGTAGCTGAAGATGCTCACTGCATGGAAATCTCTGTGGCATTTAAGGAAGGAAGGCCACAGTTTGGTGGGCTCAATAGAGACCAAGTTGAAAGGAAAAAGAACTCACAAATGTAAGGGAGGGGACAATGAATAAAATAAAAGGTACCCTTTCCTTTTTTGGAAAAGAACCATGAATGGTGGATGGGAAAAATAAGGAAATAAATGGTTATGGATACTACAAGACTTTCGTTGAAATTGTGTCAGTTTGAATGATACCAGAGGCTGTCATATGCAAATGCTGAGACACATGTGATGTCACACAATGAAAGTATTTCCTGTTCATGTTGCAGGACAATGCAGTGGTTTCTGGTCAAGCTTCTCTCTCTCTCTCTCTCTCTCTCTCTCTCTCTCTCTCTCTCTCTCTGTACTTATAGATCTTCCATGCAGAGCCTATAGGCCACCTTGAAGGATGTCTACTCCAATGAACCTGGAATATTGTGGCTGACAGGTTCCTACAGGACCCAGACCGATGAGCGCTTACCATTTGTCAGATTGTTTGCACCTAATCTTACAGCTTCATCCACAGTTATCTGTGTGCAGAAGAGAAAAGATATGGGTTTTGAAGCACAACATAGCTTCTGCCTCAGGCACTGCTATACAAAGCGACTATACTTGTTTTTCTTAATGCAAACTAATACAAATTCATAATCCACCTAGGAACAAGAGAAAATGTAATTGTATCTGGAAATCTGGGGATAATCGGACTAGCTCATAACTACAGATTATGACATGTGGATTAACTTTAAAGCAAATAAAAATCCATCTTCTTCAGCAAGCCCCTTCATGATAGATTTGCAGTAGTAATAACCAGTGCTGAGTTCTTAATTTTTATGAGGAGCCATGCTGAAAGACTGCTGCACACTGCCCAGTTTATCTAGGCCATTAAACTGAATGCAGAATTGAGGTAGTCCCAAAACTGAGAGGCTGAGGAAGCAGGGCCATCATGAGTTCAAGACAGCATGGGCTGTAGAGTGAGACATTGTCTCAAAGAGTCAAACTCCTAAACTTCAAGAAAGGCCTCAGCTGCCTAATGTCATAGAGACAGGAAGAGAAAGAGCAAAGACTCAGACATGGGTTTGACTCCCAAAGCCATCAGAATCTATGGCTTCCAGTGGCTTCTTTTCAACTCAGAGCTTCTTCATATACTCATTTGAAATGGTGTTGTGTGTATTGCTAAAAATTTTGATATGTATATTAATTCATAAGATATAATCTTTTGTGTAACAAACCTTCTCAAAGTCAGAGCTTAAGACAAAAATAACTTTTCATTTCTTAAGTCTATAGGTTGACTGGGTGGCATTCTATTCTGGTCACTATTAGCTCATATCTCTCATGGAGTGTTTAGCAGGATAAAGAAGGCCTCTCTTAGACCCTAAAGGCTTGGTTCCATCAGCCAAACCTCCTCTCTGATTTTTTTCCCTTCAAAGACATCTTCTTGTAGCCCTTTTAAAAAGAACAACATGGCCTTCCTTATTGCATAGAGTCATCTTGCAGTATGGTGAAATGAATGTGGGCCTAGGTTGGTTCAGCATCACTGCTGATACATTCTATTGGCCAAAGAAGTTAAAAGGCCATCCCACAGTAAGAGATTAAGAATGGAGACTTCACTTTTTAGTGAAAGGAATGGCAGAGAATGTGTTGTCATTCATTTACCTACCACATAACAGTCTTTCTGTGTGAATGGCACCATCATGACATATAAATTCCTAGAGATGAGCTCTGGTCTCATAGTCTTGATAGCGCAACTGTTTCTTAGAAACATGGTTCTTAGGACTTGGCAGTGGAAAAGCTATAGTCTATTAAATTTTAGTGGGAGAAAAAGTAACCTGACATCTTCTTAGGGTTCCCATCGTGAAATTCAGTAAACAACTCTTTATGACCATTTCTTTGCAGGATAAATAAAGGAATGCCTCTGTATGTCTCCATAGCATCTCTGGATCTGGGCTTACTAGTTTCAGAGGCTCACCAACTTGTTTGGGCTAAACAAGGAGCTTTATTGTGTATTTTTGCCTAAAAACCATGATATATGATGCATTTGGAATTTAGAGAAAATGACAGCTAAACATTTAAAAATGAATTAATAACCCCAATGGAAAGACTCTATGATAATAAGATCTCTGTCCTTTTCTTGTTGTTGTTGACCATTTCTAGTTAAAACCTGAAATTATCCCAGCATTGACATTAAAATGTGTGTTATCCCTCTTTGTTTTTGAAGCATAGGTAGTTATATATCTTACCTTAGGCATAAGTTGTGGACTATGCAGTCTGACAGCAGCCCTAAATTAGTCACTACTTTAGAAAAGACTTTTAGGTATGCACACACAGGCATGTACATACATATAAGCCAATATTAGGACAGACAGTAAAAGAATGCAACTGTATAGAGGAAACAATAAAATTGAATAGAAATAAGCAGATGAGTGATCTTATCAGTCCAAGATGGGATGGCTTTCAGGGAAGGGAAACAGATCTGCTAAGTTTACTGCCTTCTTTCTACTTCGTATCTCAAACCATGCACTCACCTATACTCTGTTATACTACAAGTAAGATCTTTCTCTTCAGTTAAGGCCTCTTTCTTTGCCAAAATCCCTATAAGGAGATAATGACAAAAATTTATGAGGGTTAGATACAGAAGCAAAGGCCTGGGGCATATTGCTGGTAAGATAAAGACTGTTCATTTGGGAGCTATCTGCTCCTTTATTACCTGAGAAAAGATGGAGTGGTAATTGACATGTGGTTCTTGACAGATGTTGACAAGGGAAAAACATGTAAGTAAAGCCCTTGGAGTTTTTTGCAAAGAATGATTATGATGCCTGTCTCCATGTTCCAAAACCTCCAGGGTACAATCAAAGAGCCCCCCTTACCCTAAGTGCCAAGCAGGCATCCATGCAGATGCCATTGGGCTATATCAGCACCTGGCTGAAGAACAGAATTCTCTCATCTCACATAAAAGGCATACACAATAGAGACCACCGAGCGTGGAGCTGTTTCATGTATTCTATTGCTAATCTCTCCTGAAATAGATAGAGTGTTATGGAGAAAGAATTAGCAAGCAAATTCTTTTTAAGTTTCAGAGCTTGTATCTGGGCGTGCATTTTATAATTATGCAATTTATTGTTTTGTTCCAAAATAGTATCCATATTTTACATGATTAAACAGCATGGTACTGAAAATATTAACAAACATGTTATTAGGATAGCACTACACAATAATAAAAATTAGATTTAGAAAGGGAAATTTTCTCCATTTTTTGCCAAACATTCAGATGAAAAATTGAAACACTGTCAGTTGCACAGATGTTCTAGATATCCAGTTGCTATCGAGAAAAGAAGAAACTACTTATCTCCCTGTTTAATTCTATATTAATTTTGTCAACAAAAATAATGTAAATTGTAAGTATATATTTAAAAATAAAATCCAAGAAAAACATAGCAATACTATTTTTACATTTTTCTTCAGTATGTCTCCTGTAGAAGACTAACAATCTTTAGAGTCTTAATGAAAGAAAAATTATCCATGATAAATTATAACATTGATTTGATTTCTCTTCACATTCACCTTTTCTGGCTTATCAGACTCTGTACTTCACTGGTATTCCTGAATGATACTATGATGTTTTCATTTGTTTTATCCATAATATTTTCAAGAGTCCTTCTTCTCCCAACATTTGCTCTAGTAGCAGCTTTGTGGGTCATTTACCTGAGAGCAGGTGCACATCAGAGTGAAAAGCACAAAAATTTTAATTTGGTTTCTAGAGAGAAGACTCTGATAGCTATATGCAAAATAAAAGCAGGTACTTTCCCCTACCCCCTATATTGTGAACTAAACCCATACTGCCACTGAACAGTGCAGGGAGAGATTATGCAGTCATGATTGTATCCCTTAGCTTAGATAGGCTCAACTATGTTTAAGGAATTAGGCAGCTCCACATCTCTTCCCTCTTAGGCGTCTGTCATGGGCCCTCCTCATTAGATAGCCAAGCTGATGGAGCAGCCCTTATTTAAAGCACTGGCTTTCTTATGACAAAATAATTACACAATAGCTCTTACAATTTCTGCTCAGAGCCACCCAGTCATTTGCACTCAAAAGTAACCAAACAAAGCAATTTACACAGCCAAGCCTGATATCTTTGTGTCAAGCACAAACCTGCAAAGGAAGGAGCCTCAAAGGGAGAGGCCTGAGAGGGAGGGGCAGCGAATACTTTCGCCTTAATAATTGCTTATCACAACTATCATTGTAAGCATGTTTATCTGCTTAATTGTTCAGGTTACTGGTTTGCGTGTGTCAAAAATAATTACTCACTTTTGATATTTTTCCCTTTGCGAGACTTCTAAAATGAGAGAAATACCAATTCAGACCTTGGGAACATGAATAGAATTGTGGTGCCTTGGGTGTTCCCCGATAGCTGTACAGGGTTGTAGCTCTAATCATATATAGGATGAGAGTGGGATCATCTATAGAGATCAGATCAAGGAACAAAAAAATAGAAGGAAACTGATCTTTCAAGTGAAATTGGGAGAAAACTGTGAAGTAAAAATGTGTGTGAATTGTTTGAATGGGAAAGGAAAATAATAAACAATAATAAGTAATTTTCAGTGCCCCCTTAACAATTTATACTTGGTATTTTATTTAATACTTAGCATATCCACCTGTGGGAGTTATTGCTTCCATTTGGAGGTAATGGCACTGATGCTTGGCTTAAATGACTTGCCCACGCTTTCTGGAAACTGTTGAACCAGGATTTGAGCAATCTATTTTATTTCTATATATTGTTGTTTTAGCTGCTGAAAGAAAGACAAGCAGGAAAGGCATATGGACAGTAGACCCTATGGGAGGAGAGGCTGCTAGACTCTTCATGGAATTCTTCTGCATGAGAAAAAATGAATGAAAAGAAGCTGTCTGGGAGGTACTCTGTAATACTTTTATAACTGTATGCTTTGAAAAGTGTAAGACATGTATAATATATTCTGGGGGAGGCCAGTACTTCCAACCTTACAGAGCTTATAGTTGTGGGAAGCACAAGCACTCTTAGTGTATCATTGAGTGGGATGGCATGTGGAACCAACATTGGATTCACTCTTGGTGTACAGTTCTGTAATTCTTTTTTTTTCTTATAAACAGATCCACCAAGAAACACAGAACCATGTATAAATCTCTGATTTAATGCATAACTACATCCTGAAAGGTGGTACCTTATACTTGTAAAGGATGCTATCTGAAGTTTCAGTCATGTGTTTAAAAGGCTATTGTAGCAGGAATCTTAACAGGTCTTATTAATAAGATCAAACCTGGGGCCAGTTATTGGGGTGAATGCTAGAAGATCAGAGAAGCAGAACAAGCCACAGTTACCTCACCTGGCCAGTTCCTCAGCTGATCCTGTTTCCTCAGACTGGAAGCCTCTGAGTCCTCATCCAGAATGAATCTCAGCTGAACTGCTGCTCAAAAGCCTGAAAGCTTAACCAGCCAAATGCTGCTAGTTTCTGGTTCTCACGCCTTATATATCTTTCTGCTTTCTGCCATCACTCCCTGGGATTAAAGGCTTACTTTCTGGGATTAAAGGCGTGAGTCACCATGCTTGGCTGTATCCATGAACAGATGAATTTCTGCCCTGGAATGCTAGGATTAAAGGTGTGAGTGCCACCATTTTCTAGCCTCTGTATCTAGTGGCTGTCCTGTTCTCTGACCCCAGATAAGTTTATTAGGGTGCACAATATTTTGGGGACAACAATACCACCACAGGCTATTCTGGCACTCTTGGAGGCTGGTGCTTCTGCATTGCACGTATGTAAATTCAACGGACCCTATGGTCATGAGTCTAGTCTGGATATTGTGGTATATGATAAGATCCATGGATGCCATTGCCATGGATCCAGTCCTATAAATCTTTTGCTAGAAAGTTCTGGTTAGATGTTGTGTTTTCTAGGATACCCGGTAGCCATTAGTTTCTAAATAGCAGAACTAAGACTGCAGGAGAAAAAAGAGGACCTATATATTGATATGTTGTATCCCTGTGATGGTGAACCATTGACTTTTCTGTAATAGAAGGGGCCCATGATATCCAGTCCGCCATGGCAGCTTGATCTCATTAAGAAACAGAGCCATGCCGGGATATCAGAATTAAAATTTGTAGGCAAAAGTAAATATATTTGCCTTATAAATGGGTCTCCATGCTGATGGGGACCATAAACAGCCTCATTTATTGTCACTATATGCATTTACTATAAAGCACGTTCTTTGGTGGTTAACGACAAAAAAATAGCTAACATCCACCAGACAAGTTATTTTGTAGACTTGATTGCTTAATATCACTAAAAAGATAAACATTTTCTACTAGTCATTCACATGTGGTGCAAAAAAAAATCCATAGTTTTTCACTACTATAAGCCTCACTTGCCATTTCTTAAACCTCTTTTCTTCTATTATTCTAGCACTTTTGTTTCCCACCCCTTAACAATTGGTCATTCTACTGGGATCCCTGTATATTCTCATCTTGAGCTTCTTCTTCTATACCCAAAAGATAATCGATTCATCACTCTTAGCTCTGCCTGTACTCTCTCTTTATTACCTCTCAAAGTCACACTTCAATGTGTCTCTAAAGTGATTACTTTCTGTGTTAGTTTTGTAATTGGAGGAAGGGTTTGCTTTAGCTCACAGTTTTTGAAGGTGTGGGTCACTTGGTTCAGTGTTTCTGGGATCCTGGTGAGGTGGAACATCATGGCAACAGGAGTGTGTAGAGGAGGGGTGTGTTTACCTCATGCAGAAAGCAGCAAAGCTCATACCATGAAGGAAATAGGACATCAGTCATGAGAAGGGCCAGGCCAAGATATAGCTCTAAAGGACATGCCTCCCCAGTGACTTGGGTTCTATATCTAAGCTCCATTTTGCACATTCCATCACCTCCTCCAGTCCACTTAAAATTTTAATATACCAGTGGATTAATCCATTCACTATGTCCGAATCCTCCTCATCTAATTGTCCCTGGAAATAAACTAAAAAACATACCCAGGGGTATGTTTTGGTAATATCCCTGGCATATCTCAATCAAGCTAACTTGAAAACTAAAATTAACTACAACACTGTCCATTTTCATTAAATAATGTTTTGTTCTTGACCCGAGCTACAAGGGTCCATCAGTCCAGGGTCTAAGTATATTTTAATTCCTAAATATGAGAATCTTTGAAAACCTTTACAAAATGATATTCCTTATACTATAGCTTACAAATTACACATTTTCTGGTTTTATCTCTTTTCTTTTATATTTATTGTATGCCCCAACTACTAGAATTCCATGTTCCAATCAAAGAGCAGGAAAAATAAGCATCCTTTTCCAAGATAGAAAGCTTGACAACATTCAGGAATATATTAGTTCAATGCACATTGGTTTTTTTTCTGATTTTTAAAATGTTTTCAAGCTCAATTCTTGATCTATGTCTTTTTCACTGGTTATTCCTCCATTGTACTGTCACTCACATTGTACATGAAGGAACATCCTGCCCATGCTTTTTATTATACAAAACAACACAACTAGATGGTCAAGAAATCCTGTGATACAGGAATACTAAGAATTAAAGACGCCAAAGACAGGCAAAATACAGTGATCTTCATTTTTTGAAAATCTAATATCTGTATGGACCATTAGTCACAAAACTCGAAGTAGAAATTATAAGCAATCAAGTTCAAATTCAATTGAAATACGTTTATCACAAAGCTACACAAATGCAAAGCTGATTAGAGGGTAAAATCCCAGTGTGCAGCAAGATGCCACTTGATGAAGTATGAAGATATTTTTGTAGTCACACACTAGGGAAGGAGAAGAACCTGCCCCAAAACCTTTTTAAGAAAACACAGTATGGTGAAAAGGGCACAAGTTTAAAACAGAACTAAAAAGTCATGACTATTTCATGAAATTACGTAATTTCTCTCCTGGATAAAGGGGAATAATAACAATGCCATTTTGCGAGACTGTATAAAGACCCAATATATGGATTAAAATATGTGTCTAATAGAATGGCCACTACATAGCCGTGGTTAATGAAATTTCTTATTATATCTGATTTTACATAGTTAAGCTTTATGAAGCTGCCAACCTTTAACCTTTTAAAGCAATAAAATGGCAATTTCACATGACTTAATCTGGCATTATTAATGAAACTAGGTGTAATTGAGTCTCAGTATCTAACATGCCTAATATTCCAATTTGGGACTAGCCATTTACGAATCCTTGGCTTTCTAGGCACTCTCAGTTGTTTAATTTTTTTTTAAAGCTTAGTGTGATAAAGCAAAAGTAAGAATTCTCAGTTTGGGCTGTATGAACTTCCAAGTGATTAAGATTGACTTCTGAGCTATAGTCTATATATTGGGTGGTGTTTGTTGGCTTAGGTAGAATTCTAAAACTCATATGGCAAGGAGGCCCCTCTGACAAGCTGGAAAGAGCAAGGGACAGGCATGTGTGGATACAGAAGTGATTACACTGCCACCTCCATTCCCCAGTCATTTGCTCTGGCAATTAAAGCAGTTTACCCCCAAAACTAGAGCCAATCATTTAGATGGATATTTTATTTATACACTTGCTTTTCAGAGAAGCTGAGAGTAGAATAAGTATCATAGATATTTTTATATGACAGAAAAATCTTCATAAATTGCAACATAGAATTAGCATCAGAGCCTTGGGATTTATAATGTACCATGGACTAGAATCACAATTTTCTATATCTTCAGCTACTACTGAAGTAACATGGGTCCATTTGAGGCATATGCATAGGTGTATTTTAAGGCAATCTATTGCCTAACATGAGTAAGTGTTTGGGACTTTAATTATAACTTGTTGGGAAAGACCATCTATTTACCTGTCTGTTGATTGAATTTTCTAAATTATGGCAGAGGAAAAACATGGATGCTAACTGTACTTAAAAAGAAATAACAATAATTTACTTATGCAAGAAAATTATAGAGTATACATAGTAAGTTATAGTGAATAGTACTTTGGTAACCATGGGTGTAACAGTTATATGATTATTCTAGAACATAGATATCTAACCATTCATAGGAAAACAAACAAAACAAAGCAATCCTAGTACTTCTTTGAAAGAAAAATAAATCAACATTAGCAAAAAATCATTTTCCTATGAAAAATGATTTATAATTACCAGTAATTAATGTCTTAAAGGACAATTTAAACTGTAATCTGTTATCTGTTACACAAGCAGAACTGTCACTGTTGATTTGATGACTCATTTATACCTGAAATTAATAAAGAATAGTAGAAAATATATTTTCATATGACAAATTCTTAAAAGCCTAAAGACTAGGAAGTGTTTCTGTGTCATCTGAGCAAATCAGGCCAGAAACTTTGGTCTTTTTGTCTTTAGCTTCCCCACAGATGAATGCAATTGGCAGTACAAACTCTATGTATCAACATGAAGGTCACAGCAGAGATCTAGAAGGAAGGAAAAGAAAGAAAGAAATAGAGTACAGCTGTTGGTGTAGGGACAGGCAGAGGATTGAAGTCGGAAGTCGCCTATCAACTGCAAGAGTCAAGGTCCAAGCCACAGGCAGAAATGGTGAGAGTGAAACACATGGACTCTACTTTCCAAGTTGGGGACTGAAGCCAAGTAGAGGTGTATAGTCATAATACCCACAGGGCAGCTTTAAGAACAAGAGAAACTTTTGTTTCCTACCCTTTAACATAAAGGCAGCAGAAGAGTGTAAGAGACCAGGCCTCTCTAGTGTGAGCAGACTGGGAGCCAGTGCAAACTGGCTGAGATAATACACTTTATTTCTCCAGAAGGCATGCATGGGAGATGAAGCACAGAGAGTCAGTGGACCTAATCCAGGTGATAGTTTCTGTGTGTTCTTCTTATTTCAGTACAAGAGAGAACCAATAATCTGAATTGCTATATATGGTAAACGTCAACAGTAGTCTTCATGTTAGAAGTAATATCTCTTGAATTATTTTTAGTTAGTGGCATGTGGGACTGAGAGCCTGTTCTTTGTTCAGTAAACTAGAGGATGGGTTTGTTCAGAACCTGACTCAGTCCAACGGAGAGATGCACCCAGTGAAAGGGGAACAGAAGTGTAATGGAACAGTTTATAATCCTGAAACGTTCCAAACTCGGTTCCACACTCCATGAGAACACACCTGCTGTTCCTGGGCCCATCTTGATGGATTTTCACTCCTCTTACTACTTTGGTAGAGTGCAGATCACTACGCTGGGAGGCTGAGAGGCACCACAAAGCCTGTTCCTCTCTTTAGCTACTGAGTACACACTTCCCAGCTCCATTCTGGGTTTTCCACTTATCAACAACTAGAACTCCCAACATTTCCTGATAGTGATTGTATTACTCTGCCAATTTTCTCCAGCAGGAAGCTTTTTTTTCTGATATTATCCAAATTTTCCTTTACCTAATTCCATCTTACTGTTCACTCCCATGGTTATCTCTTTGTATACTGCAAAACATTATCGACTCCTTTGTCTGCCTCCTATTTTTAGACCTGGTTTGCTAAGTCCATGCAGTCAATGGCTTAAATTTAGCTTTTCTTAAGTTTCTCCCATTAGTCACTGAGTGTGTCACCCCTTTAGTCATTTTGGCTGCTTGGTTGGCTTCCAGTGTCGTGATTTTTCCCCTTAGGAATGAAAAGAGCAGTTCGGGGATCGCTCATAAGTGTGGAGTCAGTCACTGTAGTCTATAGATGAAATAGCCCTACATGTTGCTTAGAAATTTGTCTTAAGTCTTCATTCTTTTTCAAGCGATGTTCCTTCCATCTTACATGACTAGTTTTGAACTTCTAGTAACGTGCATTCTCATGAGGCATTGCCACTCTCAGACGTTAGCACTATGCTTAGAACAGTTGCAACTCCTGATACACTGGATAAACAAATGGAAAAGTTAACGGTTTAAACATTGCTAGTGAGAGTATTAGTAAGTTATTTTTATAGAATTATAAAATGCTTTAATTTTCCACTTTTAAAAATCATGTATTGTTATAAACTATAGGCAGATAATAAAGTGATAGATGGATGGGTGGATGGATAGATAGACAGATAGAGAGATAGATGATAGATAGATTTAGATTTAGATTTGACAGCAAATATTCTTGACTGATAGGATTTCTGGCCTGGGAAGTGGTGTGAAAAATCAATGTTAGTTATTCTAAGATTTTATACATTCTAAATCTGATACCTATTCATACTTTGTGATGACATCATATAATGTCATAAGTAATGGCCAAGGCTTTCATATCACCCAGGCACTCACCCACTTACTGTTTAAATGATCTTATCTTCACCTTTGTTTCCAGTTCTGACAATTGGAAGCTCTCTGGGGACCTGTAGGGTTAGTCCTGAGGCATCTCACATAAGCACTGTAATTCAGGAGAGCGGGAAGTAGACCTCTTGCACTTATGAGACTCACTGTAGTTCATTCCAAGCATCCATTCTGAGATTCTTGCTATAGTCTCTTATTCCCACATAGCATTTTCATTTATGTATTGCTATTTGGGTTTTACAGGGAATTGTGAGGTTGGTCACTTGGTGGCGCTGTAGTTAATAGCTTGATTTTCTTTTGTATTTTTCCATCGCCTTCTTAGCTTTTCTTTTTAAATAGCAGTAGCGTGAAATATGCTCAGGTTTTTAAAATTCTGCTGCAGGTGAAATGATTTAATGGCTCTTGACTTCTGGATTAATTTTGAGCATTAGAAACATTGTAAAACAGATTCTTGCTAATAATGATCATTATCGTAATAGCTTGGGGGCATAATCATTTACCAACATTAGCCAAGTGATTAAAATCCATCATGAGTTTAATTTGAAAAGATTTAGTTCCTTTGCAATAAATGGCTAATGATATTAGCCTCATCCGAGTGGGGCCAAAATTTATCATTCTAGGACTTTGAGCTTTCATTGCTAGATCACAGCCACTCCTGCGAACACATGCCATTTATGCCTATTGTTTACCAAGCATGTGGCATTTCCTATAGTAATGGTGAATAAGGCCATATGGTGTACAACATACAGGCAGTCATCACTTTTTTATGACCTGCTATTTCATAATTTATTATTTCATAAAGCAAATGACCTTAACAGATGTTAAAATGAGTAGCCATGGTCAGTCAAACCTGCAGGGAAAGGGAAGTATTTTGGCTTTATGACTCTTTCTTTATATATATATGTATTATCAAGACTAGATATATTTATAATTATTAGATTTTAGTTGATATAATATCATTAACTTTGTAATAATGCCTTTTAAATGCATTCGATTTTAGAAACTTTTTTAAAAACCTCTCATCTAGCCAAAAAGATCCTGTTAAATTTGTATCCACAGAGCTCCTGCCTTTGAAGTTTAAACGCACCTCCTTGCTATTATTTCAGCTGATGAATCATGAAAATTATTGAGGTAAATGGTGCTCTACCAGGTAGATACTCCATCACATCACTGATCTTTCTTCTAAAACTCCTTAAGAAACTTAAAAAAAGGAAGACTAGCATAGGAAACTTTGAAACTGTAGAAGGGAAAAAAGTAAACATATCTTTAATAGACACTATTTTATTTCCAGAAGCTCCCCCTCAAAGGAAGTAAGTAAGCAAGTACTTCACACTGAGTAGAGGTTAGCTCTCTTCAGGTTCACTGATGTGATCTGTAGTCTTATGGTTACATAAGCTTTTTCCTCCTCAAAACAGGCCAGTATTATTATTATCATCTTGCAATGAGCTAAGAGACTCATGGTGAGGAGTGAACAGTCTTGATGTTGTTTTGAGCATGAGAAAAGGCCTGTTCATTAGCTGATCCATGCTGATCTGGAAAATAAATACTCATTCTCTAGTCAGCTTCTTCCAACTGCTTAAAAAATCCAGTTTTCCAAAATACTAGGCTGAAATTGGACAGCATGTTTGAACAGGCAAAGGGTGAAAAAAATTCTAAGGAAAATCAGATAATTTAAAACTCACATGCAAAATTTTCTGTAAAAATTAATTGAAGTGAAAATTACAAACTTTTGGTCAACTTCTGAACGTCAGTAGTTCCATTGAGTTGAGGCTAGCTCCTTTCTTCCTTTCCTCCCTTAATCTTTTAGAACTTTGTGCAGTATATACTCCACACAAGATTCAGGGATTTAGCTGAATGAGGGAGAATCTGCTGATGTTTCATACTATTGCTGTTCCCACACCAACTAGTAACAACACAACTCTAAATAGAATGGCTTTTGGTTGAGAGTAAAGTATACACAAGAATTTAACATAGAATATTGGAATAGAAGCAACTCAAGAGATAAGGAAACTGAGATCCAGAAAAAAAAATCCTTATTATAACCTCACAGCCAGGCAGTGGTAAAGAGAAAATAAAACCAGCTTATTTGGAGTTCACACTATTGTACAATTTTACACTCCAAAGACCTTTAAAAGTCTTTGGTGTACATCCAGAGCAACAGTTTCAATTCCCCAAGTTTGTATATAGTAAGTACACACTAAGGGAGAAGACACAGTAGATTATAATACTGATTTATATTTATATTAATATCCACTGATGTATGAATGACTCAACTACACTATTTTTTCTTTGTTTTGTTTGTTTGTTTGTTTGTTTTGTTTTTCAAGACAGGGTTTCTCTGTGTAGCTTTGCGCCTTTCCTGGAACTCACTCTGTAGCCCAGTCTGGCCTCGAACTCACAGAGATCCACCTGCCTCTGCCTCCTCAGTGCTGGGATTAAAGGCATGCTCCACCACTGCCTGGCCAAACTACACTATTATACAACTTAAAGGCAGGAACTTTACATTCCCTGAATGTTACACAGTTTCAGTAATGACTTTAGTGAATTAATGAATGGAAAATATTTCTCTTTTCAAGTAATGACAGAGGAGAAGACATCCTTCTATGGTGGCTATGAATTTGTTCTATGGCTACAGATTTGTAGTTCTTAATATATACATTTTGTGCTCTTGGTTATTATTGCTATTATTTGAAAGTTCCTGGCTATAGATTTTTAATAGCATCTAATCAGTGAAAGTTTACATGTTTCCATTCCAAGCTTTGTGAAACATGTTTTTGTTTATTACTAAACTGTTATAACAATTATCTTAGTATTTTTAACATTTGAAGATATGAAAATAATTTATGATAATGACATCAAATAATTCCAGCACTTGGGAGATTGAGGATGTCAGCCTGGGCCCCATAGTGAAATGCTATCTTTAGTTAAAAGGTATTAATGTGAAATCCAGAATCTATAGAGCGTAGAGTAAACCAGGACATGGAGGACAGTACTGAGTGCCTGGTCCACTAAGATTTGAGGGTAATGAATGGTCTAACCACTTATCTGCTTAATTTCCTGCTAAGCCAGACATGATCACATCAATTTCCTTTATGAGCAAATGTTACACAATTACAACTTTGAGGGGGAGCAAAGTCATTTTGAACTCTAGACATCAGGACCATGAATTAATTGAGTACATACACCTGGGAGGAAAATTCCCACCCTAGTTGGAAAGTTTAGTTGTAAAGAATGAATGCAGCTTTTGCCACACTGTGGAGGAGGGCTTGCCAATTAAAAAGAAAACACAATTAAATCACTTTTTAAATTAATCACATTTTGAAACTTGTTGTTGTTTGTACATATTTGTTATGAAAATGAATTCTACCCAAGAAGAGAATTTAGTTTTAATTTTTTAAGCATTCACAAACAAAAAAGGTTAGCTCTCAGCAACAGATAAATGAGAAGTTGTCCTTATGGCCGATGAATTCCCATAGCCAGGGGAAACAATGAGATTAACGGCTGAGTTCCTTCATTCATTTTCTTTCAACAGTTCATTGCCTTTCATGATTACTTCTCTGCATCTCTAGAGAAATTATAGTTCAAATGTGCCTGGATTTGAACTTCACCTAAGTGGATTCACGTGCTGCTCTCTGTGATTTGTTTCCTCTGCATGGACTTGTGTCCTGTGAGTCATCTCTGCCCAAGACATTTTACCTAGTGAAACTCACCCATTCACTGCATGGTTAATAACCATCTGCATAGGTCCAGCACTTCATTGTTGTGGACAAGCTCTTCTAACCTGTATATGTCTCTAGCTGCACAACTGTGGCAGCTTCTCCAGGCTTTGTACCCAAGGATGAAATTGCTGAGCCAGAGGTTATTTGTTCCATAGCCGCTTTACAATTATCCAGCCACAAGCAGTGGATGAGAGTGTGGCTGCTCAGCCTTGCCAACACTTCATATTTCCCAACTTTTAAAAGTCTTGGCAAAACTGAATACTAAACATGGTATTTCATTGTGGTTTAAATAGCAAGTTTTTGATCTCCAATGAGCCTACTTAGCTCTTTCCCACTGTCTCGTGCTCACATGTCTTTTTCTCTTGGTTTAAAGATTTTCATTAAATATGCTAGATTCTAATCCTCTGTTATTTATATCTTTTTCAAGTATGCTACTGTATCTCCCGCTTTTGTGGCATATATTATGAATGGGCACATTTTGGCTTTGTTTTTCATTTTGCCTTGTGGTACTAGGGATCCAATCCAGGCTCCCATGGGAGCTAGCCTGAGCTTCACTACTGAGCTTCTTTCTCAGCCCTAACAAGACCCTTGTTATTTTGATATAGCTACCATTCCATCATGACTTGTACTATTTCTTTCTTATCTTAAGAAAGTGGTCTTTATCTGAAAGCTTTAAGAGAATTTCTCTATTTCTTAAGACTAAACTTTCACTTTTAAAGTTTTAATCCATTTAGAGTTGATATAAGGAAGAAATCTATTTTTTTTTAGTTTATCTGGATAACGATCACTTTTCTACAATGCATCTTCTTAATATTCAGAGAACTATAGGATGATACATTAGAATAAATCTTTCAATGATAGGCAAATTGAAGAGAGGGGGACTCCTATAAGGGAAACAATGTCTTCATTGAATAATTCATCTTTTCTTTATTATTTTATAATGGCAGCTTGATCACACGTGAGACATACTTAGTCATATCACTTATGAATATTGCACACTGTGGTATCATTTACTTGTTAAAACTGAGTACTTACTGTATACCAGGCAGCATTTCATACCCTGAGGACACATCAGCAAACAAGTCTCTTTGTGTGTGTGTTTGTCTCTCTGTGTGTGGTTTACATTGTAGACAGACATGCATAGTAAAAGATTAAGTTGCTATGAAGAAAGTAAGGTAAAGAAAAGGAATAAGGACAGTGATGGAAGTGGAGTAACAGACATTGCTGCTTTATGTGGTGACTCCTCACTGGTAGATGCTATTCTAGATGAGGAACACAAAGGAACTGAAGTCACAGAGTATAGGCTCCATGAACAGCCATATCATTCATGTCATCAACCTGGTGTCCATCCCTGTGTGAATATTGTGGTCTTAATTTCTATAACTTTATGTAATAAACTCAACACACAGAGTCTTTTACTTGTGACCTCTAAGTGTTCATTAATTTCTCACTTAAATTTCAGGATCTATTTATCAAGTTCCAAATGAAATCTAAACAAACAACAAAAGCTTGAGCTATGGTTTCAATGTATTCATGGTTTAACTTGAGGATAACTGACAGCTTTATATCACAAAGTCTTCCTTATCCAATCATGAATATACAGCACATCCTTCCATCTCTTTAACCCATCTTTAATGACCCTCCATCCTACCTTCAGCTCCAGCCTTATTTGCCTTGCCACTCCCTGGTGCCAGCACACTCCTGCTATCCTTAATGACTTTTCATGTCTCAAAGTTACCAAGCCTTTTGTGCTCCTCCACCTTTGTACAGACTGTTCTGCTCTGCTGGGAACACCCTCTGCCCTCTCCCTCCTCCCCGTGACCAACTCAGACTCACTGTTCCACGCTGGGTTAAGCCTCTTCTTTAGAGAAACTTGACTAAGAGAGCATCCATTTTCTCTGTGCTGATGACCCCTGTTCTAGTCACTGCTCTAGTCAGATGTGAATGCTTATCTATTTATGTGCCAGCAGTAACCTAGCAACGTCAAGACAGGGACTACATTCTGTATCAGGGTACTGCGAACACCCAGTTGATGCTCATTAGATATGTGAGTGTTGACATCTGTGAGTTTTTATGCAGCTTGGGTATCACTGTGATGACAATTACTGCCAGAGTCCAGAAGAGCCTGAGCCCCTGAGTACTTGGTGTTTCTGGAATTTTCCTCCCTTAGAGCTGGTTTCACATATACCTCCAGAAATTGACCACTCCTTAGAACATTTTGTATATACATCACACTTCTGTCAGATTACTAAAGATCATCCCACTTTATGCTTAGGAATTGAAGGGATTAAAATAAGAAGTGTTTACATTCAAAGATGAAGGTGCTTCTGGAAATATTTGTCTGAGATTGGAACCCATTTCAGACAGGATGCTTTAGGTGGTAACCTGCTCCTACATTCAGGAAAACTTCACAGGCTGGTTCCACTATTGGAGACCTTAGTGCTGATGAAGAGGAGGACATCCGGAGTTTAAAATGGGTGAACAACAGAATAAATATGAAATAATAGCCTTCTTCTATGGGGTCATATGGTAAGATATGAAGTTTCATTCATTGGCATTTCTGACTAAAAAAAGAGAAAAGCCCCTTCTCTGAAAGGCGCATCAGCAACAGCAGTCATGTGTCTTTGTTGTGTGTTAGTGGAGTCTGTGGCTTCTCTATCACTTGCTGACCAGAGACTGGGAGCTTAGGGCTTCCCCCATCTTATCAGTGCAGACATGCTTTTGTCCACTAAGAGCTTGCAACTTGGACTTTTCTTCTCTCCTCCTTGAAATGTAACTTGATAGAACTGTTGTAATCACACCCCTACCATATTCACTTTGGTGGTTAATATCTCAGATTATCAAAGCCAGCACTGCAAAAACTGACAGAGTCAAGATCCAATCAGTTTAGAGAGTTTATAGTGTAGGTGGGTTGGAAATTCTCAAAGACCAAACCTTGTAACCTGTAAAGGTTAAATTCAATGCTAAGAAACACTCTACTTGAGAAGGGATTGAATACAAAAAACAAAGGTAAATGAACACATTCCATTTAACCATGTGTTACAGCTGATAAAATTATCTGAGAACCAATTGTTCTTAAAAACCAGGAAAGAAACCAAACAGGTAAGATCTAGTTCTAATGCTTAAACACGCATTCTGTTTCTCCTTAAGGTAGCACCAGCTCTGAAAGTGCAGGCATAAAGACTTGATGAGGCAACTCTCATGCAACAGAACTCCAGCATGCCCACACCAGCAGGCAGGTAAAGACGGTAAGCAAACAACTTCTAAGACAATGGAAGGTAACCTGGGGCCAGAAGAGAGAAGAGGATCCGAAGAAAGATGACCCACTCCTGGAAATGAACTTCAGGAGCACTGGACAAGGTGCTAACAAGGCCTCTTTCCCTCGTGCTGAAATCACTGTGTCAATGTTAAGGTGAAGTCAGGGAGCTCCTTGGTATGCTGCATATGGTATAAGGAGACTGGCAGATCCCATCATGTTTATCGAGGATGCCTGGTATAAGCTTCCTTGCCCAATGTATTTGCAAAACAAATATTCAAAATCAGAATTATGGTCTAATGCAGTGGTTCTCAACCTCCCTAATGTTGGGACCCTTTAATACAGTTTCTTATGATGTGGTGACCCCCCAACCATAAAATTATTTTCATTGCTATTTAACAGCTGTAATTTTGCTATTGTTATGAATCATAATGTACATATCTGATATACAGAATATCTGATATGTGACCCCTGTGGGGGGTCATGACTCACACGTTGAGAACCACTGGTCTAACGAGACTTTAAGAACCTCTATAAAAATTTCAGCTGTTCTTTAAAACAGCTATCTTTCCTCATCTCTCTACTTGTACTCAGAAATACTGATCACATACACACACTGTCAGCTTGCCTACACAGTGACACTGAAGTCAAAGGCTAAATTTTCTTGAAGTCTCTGAAGCCTCGGCCTGCTTCTGGGGTAGATTTACATTGCTGTTTAGGCCTCCGTGGAAGGAACTCTGTGGAAGCAGAAATAGGGAGCTGCCATACAGAGTCTGTTATCTTAGTAGATATAGTGCTAATCTGTTGGCCCTGGCATGGATCCTGTTTCATTTGAAGGGGTGACTTTTTTTTTCTGAGTAGGAGGGACCCTTTTGCCTGGCTGGGCACATGCTATAAATGTTTTTGTTATATTTTGCAATTTTCTCTATACAAAAAAAATGTTATAGTTCTCCCAGTTAAATACATGTGCTCAAGAAAACACATTTAATTGTTCAATTCTAAGGAGGATAAGAATTACCTGTTTGGATGAGAGTTTTGTTTCTTTCAAATAAATGTAGTCATGACTTTATCTTAGCTCTTTGGAGAAAAGTCACTAAATAAATGCATGAAAGCCTACAGTTCTTGCCTGTGTCTGTTTTATTCTTTGGGTTTTCACTGTTTGATGACTGATTCTTTCTGTGTACCTACTAATCTATTCCCACCCTCAATTTCCCAGTCTCCCAAAACTGCAACAGATTCATTCCAATGGAAGAAAATGCAAATCTAATGAGATATTTGTATCTTTGAAAACCTAAGTCAACCTTGAGACTGTCAAAGAGAGAAATTACAACTAATACATTTCTGAAGTAGAAATAAAATTGTCATTTAAAATAGCAACCAGGTTCACAAGTCTAGTCCTAATTCTCTACTTGTATATTCACAAGAACATATTTTTCCAGTTTAACTGGGAATAAGGAAGGAAATTGAAGCTCACACTTCACCTAACTTCCTGAATGTATACCCATGTTTTCCTTTAAGTCCGTATATAAGAAGCACTGCTTTAAAGGCTATGGTTAAAAAGTGATCCCCAATCATTCTCTGGCATGGGGTATTTGAATGTAAGTGCATATAAGATAGGAAACACACCATAGATCACACATGGTGATACCTGTGGGTATGTCATCAGTGACACTGCTGTCTCTTATAATTCCTGGCAGACTAGAGGTCTAGGCTAGGATTTTTTTTTAATTGAAGTGTTGTGTCATTTTGCAGTCTTCCCTCTACCACAGAATAGAGGCTCTACTTCAGAGAATGCAACTAAGTACCACATTAGTCTTGACTTTCAGAGGGAGGAAGTAAGGCATGTGGCATTCTGACATAATGGGGCAGGTGGAATTGCTTCTACAGATGTGCAATGGCAATAGCTTAGATCACACACTTGGGTGCTTATTCTCCAGTCTTCTGCTATCCCAGCTGAAACAACACTTTCCTTCTCCATAACTTTGGGCTCCCAGTGTGTAAATGTCCAAACAGATGTATGAAATAAAAATGAAAGGCTGCCTGTATTCCTGGAGCTGATAGAAGAAAGGTAATTTATAACTTGACTCTGGAAACAGCATGGAAGTTGGTCATAGAAAGATAATTTAACATGATCCACTGAGTATAGCATATCCAAGTCCTTCTGAATGATTTTCATTTCCAGGCAGTAAAGCCCTGCAGAAGAATTTGTTGCAAAAGTTTAAAATTCTATGCCTCCTTTGGTTTTATTAGGACCACCTATTTCAGGAACCAAGAGGACTCATTAGTAATCAAGTTCGAGGATGGAATGAACAAGTCTGATTTGGTTGTATTGTTGTTCTTTGCTCAAGTTCTAGGATAAAATGAACAAGTCTGTTTTGGTTGTATTGTTTTTCTTTGCTATTTGAAGAGGCTCATTAGTTTACTTTTAATTTCATGGTTTGTTTTTGTTTTTGTTTTTGTTTTTTTTTGTTTGTTTTGCCAGTCCTTCACAAAACCCCCTGTTACACAAGTTGGAATCTCTGCAGGTCATCTCTGTATCTGCATCAATACAGAGGACATCACCACTGACAGTTTAACCTTCTAAAGCATGCAGTGTGTGCATCACACAATATGCCTGTGACTGAGCTTCATCATCATCATCATCATCATCATCATCATCATCATCCTATAAGTATCATTACCTAGGTGAGGTGCTGACAGTTTAGTTAGGAGTGAAATGGGAAGTGAAAACACAGAGGAAGGAGGATTGTGGTCCTTCAAAGAAGTCCAATCCAGAAAGAGAATGGTTCCTCATCTTAGGCCTCTGTCATTGTCCAGAGCCTCAGCGATTCTATGGCCTGGCAGCATATTGGAGGGTTGAGTCTGTGTCTGTGTAAGTTCTAGGCTGCTGCACAGCACACCGCCAACCCCACTGCCCTTACCACCAAAGACTGATGTCTGTGGTCTGTGCTGCTGCCTGAAGTCATGTTCATGTCCAAGGGCCCTTGCTCCACTGTTGACCTCAGCCCTCTCTCACACCTGGCACCGCCATCAAGTCTCCAGTTCTGCATCTCTCCACAGCTGATGCACTGCTCTTCTCCTCTGCCTTTCCCACCTCTCCATCACACATTGCTTTTTGTGGTAGCACTTGAGAGGTGGAGCAGGGGTTGGGGGTGGGGCAATGAGGCTAGAGGGTGGAGTGGGGGCCAGGACAGGCCAGCTTCTGTGCCTGCCCGTGCCCACATAAGCCTTTTTAACTACTTAAAATAACCTTATCATCTCAGGACAGTTAAAATTCATTCACTGCCATTCTTCATTATAGGACTATTTCTTCTTCCCTCTGTCTCACAAAGCCTGACTGGGCAAACAAAGTACTCCCACTGACCACATAGGAGACTCAATGCTGAATCATTCCAAAGGGTAGAGAGGATGATTAAGAGCTGACCACAAATTAAATAAGCAAGGAGTCTGAGTCTGAATTGGAAATGTCTGCTGCATTTTCACACTGGAGCCTGTGTACAGCATGTATGCACTATAAAATCTTCCAGGTATTTGCAATCCACAATGGCAATAATGTTCTTAGTCTTTGCAAAGGGAATTTTAAAATGTTCAAATATTTTGCTTTTAGTGAATGAGTTACAGAAGTGCATCATTATATTAATGTTGGATTTTTGGAATCTAAAATGTAGCAGAGTAACCCTATTGCCAGTTAAAACTAATAGTAACACAAATAATAAGTGGCAAGCATTAATAAAATCTTAGTGTAAAATATGAATTTGCATTTTGATCCTGTTATTATTTTTTGCCTCTCCTATGTTGAAAATGTTCAGTAACTCACTCAGTATCTTATTATCTTGCTAGGTTTATTTTTGCCCGTGTTTATCAATCACTGTTTACCTGATATTATCCTAAGTGCTCCTCAAAGACCACTTATGTTTAGTTCTTACACTGGTTCCATGAGCTAGGAAACATTTCTCCCCATACTTTTTAGACAAAGAAAGCCCACATTCCTACCCTTATGACTTTTCTATTCCAGGACACTGGGTTAGCTATTTCATGAAATCTCTGCAGTCAACAAAACAGTGGCATCAAGCCATGATCTGAGTACTCCTGTGTCCTGCAGCCAATAGATGGGTCACACAGCAAGAAGACATGGAGGGATTGTACTAAGTAGAACGTCACTGTTTTGGACAGAACCACCACCTTTCTTTAGGCATCTCATAAAAATCAAAATCATATTGGTTAAAGTGTTACAAATTGAAGCCAAGGGGATCCCTAAGTCCCATTTTTCTCAATATAGCAAAAACAGCTAAGAAATGTGGGTTAATTTTTCCTTGGGTCTGAAAACCAATATGATCTAATATTAAGAATATTGGATCAAGAAACAGGGAAACAGGGTATTAATCTCTACAAAGATTGGACAGATCATTTTTCCCATCAGGATTCACTCTGTTCATCTATAACTGTGGTTCAAAAAAAAAAACTCATTCATACATTTGTTCAGTCAGTGAGTCAGTCAGTCACTATATAGAGGCTCAGAAACTGCTTGTTATGATCCAAACCTTTGGTAGAACTTTGACTATCAAGGATATAGGTGATAGTTTACTCTATCTTGATTCTTATGACTTAGTGGGTGTAGGGGCAAGTTATTAGTTATTGCTTAGGTTCAACTGGGTGGTGTGGGTTGCAATGAAAGTGTACATGGTTTTCTGTGGCAACATTTGGAAAAGGGACCTGGCTGAGAGAGGAAGGCGTGGGGAAAGGCATTCAGGCAATGCTTCTGGAGATGAGTATGAAAGGAGAAAGTTCCTAATAAGTTGTCCAGATAAACACAAGCACAGGGAGTGATCGGAAGAAAGAGAAAGGGGTGTTCCAAGAGTAGATAACACCTAGACCCTAGGGAGAAAAAGATCTGTCACTTGCAGATCTTCAAGGAGCTAATGATGACTGGAGTTTTGCAGGTATTGAGCTGAGAGTGTCTACACTTGTGTGGGGAGGGCAAGCCTGAGTAGGGAAAGTGGAATATAAACATCTACAGAGTGTGAAAATCTCAACTCCACAGCAGTGGGGAACCTGAAAAGAGTTATATAGAAAATCAGTATTTTAAAAAGGCATTCTGGAAACTGTGGAGAATAATTTACAGTAAGCAAACCTGGAGGTAGGTTAGGTAAGCCAATGGTTCTTGAACTTCAGTGGGTAACAGAATCCTCTCAATTATTGAAACAAGAAGGCAAGTCTGTCACACCAAGGCTTCTGAACAGGAAGGTCTGGATCATGGCCTGAGAAAAATGCATTTCTAGTATGTGGTCCTGATGCTGTGGTACTGATGTTACCCACCCAGTAAACAGGCAGAGAACCACTGTAGGAGGCAGCATTGATAGTAAATTCAAACTCTATGATTTTCCCCCAGGAACTTGCCAGTTTTGCTTCAAAAGCACCTGTCTTGTCATGAATATATGTTTTATGCAACCTGCTCATTCTAGCCACAAGGCTTTTTATTAACATAATAGATGTCAGTTGATAAATTGCATTAATTCTTGTTATTTGTTTTAATTAGGTTTCTTATCTGTTTCTATTTTGTTTTTAATGAAAGCCCTTATGAATTGCTTTTGTAAGAATCTGGAAGTCAAGAAGTGAGACATGTTGCTGCAATTAGCCTAAAATCCAATGGAATTCATTGTTGAATGAAAAGGACTGGCCTTTCTAAAGAAAAACAAAATTGTGCTGATCACTCTAGTTTGCAAAAGAACCTAAAGAAAAGTTTGTTTTTGTTCACTCAAACTTATCTCTACAATGTTCCTGTGATGTGCTTTATTTGATACACCAGAGAAAACTCTCATGCTTTGATGCAGGATAAAAAGCAGATATGCTAGCACACTTGACTAAATCCTTTGTCTAAACTAAACACAATAGAGCAATTGAAGGCTGTCATATTTGGGCTCAGATTCTAGAAAGGAAAATTTGTTGGAGGAGGGGAAACCTTGTCTGTTTTCTGTAGATTAAAAACCCAATATTTCCCTTTTGAGACTAGAACAACAAAAAGGTCACATCATAAGCTATCTATAAATCCAATGATCACAATGCCTTTCTTAACCTGTGTATAAAAACAAAACCAAAAACCCAAAACAAAAAACACCCTAGCAAAGAGAAGCTATGCCTCATTAGAAAATAAAGAATCTCCATTAACTTGGGAACAAAGTTGCATATCTGTCTCATTATAATTGAAACAGCAAAGTTCTGTGTTGTTTTTTCATCAAGATGACAGTGAATTTGTAAAACCATCAGGCTGTTTATATCTCAGGAGTAGACTACTTTCAATGCTGAATTATTTTAGCATCATAGAATCTGTTAGTGTTAAGACATGTAAGAAAGATTTTGTCAAAATAAAGTCAATTTGTAATGATTTTTGTGACCATCTTGTGCTAATTTACTTCTGGTGACTACCCAATATCTCTCCTTGTATGGCATACCTGTAATACATCAGCGGTTCCTTTATCTCGGTATCAACTAACTTTCAAAATGCCTAGCCTCATTATGCTTGCCCAGTGTGTCCCAGTTGTGGTTACTAACGTCATAGTTATTTGAAAATGCAGGGATGTGTCCATGCTTCTGAAAAATGTTGGCCACACGCATCTTCTTAGAAGGTTAACTGCAGCCAGCAGAACCAGTGAAGGTACTAATGAAGCAGATTCCATCGACTTAGGCATTTTCTCTCTGCATAGTGACTCGCTGTGTGAACTCGAGATGGGTTTCAGCAGGAAGGGATTGCGGCATCCCTGAGCAGTGGGCCATAATTATAATTACAGGTGTGGCACAGACAGCAGGAGAGGGTGAGCTCATAAGAAACAAAGATTTGCTCTGCTGGATCATCTATCTTCACTGGAGAACAAAGAGCAGACGAATAAATAAGGGAGTTACCATGTAAACAAATTGAGCAACCACCAACACACAACAGAATGCATGTTCCTCAGCCAATATCTACACGCCTGTCTTACAGGAAGCTCTTGCCTTTCCCTGGTAGAGGTAAGTGCTGCCTTTCTGTTCCCTCCCAACCTTCAGTGGGTGGACAGGAGCTGATTGCATAACAGCAATGGAATTATATTCCTCTAGTCTTTCACCATCTCCCCCCACTCCAGTCTGTTTCACAATCGTCACAAGAGGACAACCCAAGCATTGACCTTGAATGAGAATGTTCAGGCCTCCTTGCTGTCTCAGCTAGAAAGAGGACAGCAAACCGTTCTTGTTCCTTTTAGAGCCCAATTCTAAAATGATAGGCATTGCTTTCTTTTTCTTCAGACAGCTCTCTTTTAGGCCAACAGCAGATTCAGTTGGGTTTTAAGCTAATTGGAGCAACATGCTTTTTACTTCTTCATTTTCAGATTTTCATAAAAGCAATTTGCAGGGCTAGGAGCCAATTTTCTACTGGAAAAGCAAATCAAAGGAGTACTGCAATTATGTAAATGATTAAGAAAAAAAATCACTGCAACACAATCTCTTGTCTGCCTACCTTTAGGCAGGGCAATTACACCCCTGTCTCCCTTTTCTGCTGTGCCCTCAACAACTGGTTTGCCTGTAGGCTGGGTGGTAAAGGGCAGTGCTGAGGTTCCCTGGGGATGGTGTTCTGACACAGCCAGAGGAAGATCAGGAGGTGGATTAGGAGCCTTTTCAGGCTGGCAAGCTTTTGATCTAGCATTCGTAAGCTAAGAAGAGCAAAGTTTACAGGAAAGCTAGAAAGGAAGCTTGAAAAGAGTAAGAGTGATGTTTGCCCTGTTTTAACTCCTTTTATTGTGTGCCTTAACCAAAGTCTTAAAGCAAAATAATTTCCTTTATATCAAAAATTATTGATAACATGAAGGTGATTGCTGCTGAAAGGGTTTTGGGCATGGCATTTGTTAAAGTAATGGGAAGCTCTACCACATGATGGACGATTCTTTCTTAGAAACCTGTGTGGGAGTACTGAAAATAGTCAAAGTAATAGGCATATAATTATCTTATTTCTCATGTTTTAATGCATAGAAAATTGCTTTCCTATATCACTTTGCACATCTTATTTTGGCTATCAGGAACTTGGTGGTCAGAGGAGAAAGTTCAGTGTGTATCAAGTGTAGCTTGATGAAAAAGAGATGGCAGGAAGTAGAGCCTTGACTTCATAAGGAAGAGAATGGCTGTATTATCCCTTAGAGGCAATGGACAAAGGCAAAAGAGAGAGCCAAGGCCCTTGACAGCTCTTACAGATGAGTCATTGACAGGCTAGCTCCCTTCTGTAGGGACTGCATGTTGTTTTCCTGCAAAAACCAAGCAGCTTTGTGGTTACAGTTTGCTTAGAGCCACCCAGAAAAGAACTAGGGCCTGATCTTAGTGAGAAACACCCTTAAAAAGGTGGGGCTAGAGTGCATGTCACATAGGGCTACAGGCCTGGACTACCAAAGCCACATGTGCATCACATCTCCTTAGAATGTCAAGGCTCTAGGGAGTAGAAGATACCCAAGTCTCCTCATGGGAGGAGAGCACATATATAGGCCTCTTTGAGACCATATGTATATATATATATATATATATATATATATATATATATATATATATCTGTTAGTTACCTGACTCCAAGTGGAGCAAACTGGATGCCTTGTAGTACCAGCCCCAAGCATTCACACTTGTAACTCATCATCCACCCAGGGGAAAGCAGAAAAAAGTGGGTGAGGGTGTGGGGAAAGAGAACAGAGTATATGTAGGGGCTAGGTGGTGGGTAGGGGTGGGAAGGGTAGTGAATGTGAGGCAAAAGGACAGTGTAGGTGATATTCAAAGATTGTGGGGCTGGATTCACAGTGAAGGAGGAAGCTGGTGCATGGTGCATGTGGTCCTCAGCTAAGGACCTGCTAACCTCTGGGATTTGCAGTGGATGACACAGCTTGTCCTGTAGCAGGCAGGGTTTAACCTAGCAGAGTAATTATAAAATCTAGCACACAGGGTGGCAAAGGATTTAGCAAGATATCCTAGAAGGCCTCAGAATATAGCTCAGTGGTAGAGCACCTGGCTAGCATACCAGAGGCTCTGGGTTTAGTAATCAGTGCCAGGGTGAGGGTAGTTCTAGAAGAAAGGAAAGTCTGGATGAGACATAGTAGATATTAATTGAAAATGAACAGCAATTAGCAGGAAGCATTTTGACAGAGTTATAATAATATTGCCCAGGGGGAGATGTTACAAAGGGAAGTGTGCAAATAGAGCTGCCTTTAATAGAACCACCAGAGTGAATGGCCAAGTGAAGGTGGTTCCATATGCCCTCATATGCCAAGTTTCTTTTCAAGTGCTTCCTTGACTGTGAACAGTACAAGCCTTATGTATGCAAGTCATTAGTTTTCCAGATAGGAGTGCTTTCACAGGTGTGGGTTTCAATAGACAAACACATGAGCAGTTGAGCACCAGCCCCCTCATTTTCAATGATTACTAGATTAGAGCAGAGACAATTCAGTTTCTGGAATGATGCAAGAGTTAATTTGCAACTGTCATTAAGGTCTCTCTCACTTGTGAGATTCCTGGAGGCAAAGTTTTAGTCTGAACCTTTTTAAGGGGTGCTTTCGAGCATTTTAACTTTTCCTTTGCCCCACTCTATTTCTTTTTCATTGGCCTCAATGCCCTAGAACGTTCTATCCAAGGTGAAAAACCACACTAAGTACCTGTAAACAACTTCCATCCTCTTTCGTCAGCAATGTCCACAACATAATGAACAGGAAATGGAATGGTCTTTCTCACTGTGTTGAGCTGCTGCTCATGTTTCTTGAACCAAGCATTCAGTTATCTCAAACTTCTCAATGATTCTGCTGATAGACGCTGTTGCTGCCATCCTACTACAGAGCTGAAGGATCTCGAGACAGGAAGAAGAGAGAGACATAGTGCTAATTTGAGGGTAGAAGGGAGGTCTGAGGCTAGCTAGACCTATACATTTGCATGTGACCAGTTAAGAAAAATTTTCCTTTCTAAAGGATAAAACAGAGTGATAATTTTGTTAGTTAAGCTCAGTTCCATCTCCCCTATCCCTTCCCTCTAGTGAAAAAGTAGGAGAGTTAGGAATCAGTACTTTAAGCCAGAGGTGGCTTTATTATTCCAATTACAGCCATTAAGGCCATTAAACCTGAATAACAAATAATAGTAATAATAATGATATCTAATAATATACTACAGTATAAGAATAATATCTTATACTATTTATATGCTTATGCTGTCTGAGGCTGGGTTCTGGACTGGAGGAGGCCTGCAGAGAAATCCACAGATGCTGCTCTATTGGGAAAGTGCTTATATTGACTTTAGTATTCAACTGATACTGACTTCACCTTCTGATTGTGTCGAGAAGCTAGGCCCACTCAGAAAGAGGCAAAGCATTTAGAAATGGGCCATTGGCTTCCTGTCTGTAAAAGATATATAAGGACACCTTTCCTTTCCAACTGGCTATCTAGTGAATCTCTAGCAGAATATCAAACATCTCCATTTAGGGGATGTGATAATTAAGGACTATTAGAGTTTTATTACCTGTCCTAGGTTCCATGAGAAGGCAAGCCCAGAATGCCATTATGTATAATGTAAAGCTTCCCTCTATCTATGGTTCGTAGGCAACAACATAAACCTATCTTTTTATGCTCCAGAAGCCATCAGGTTGTCTTTCAGTTATAGAGACATTTTTGTGCTTGGAATCTAAATCTCTCAGTTTTAAATGAACAGTTGCAGGATTGTTGCAGGCTTCCTGCTTCTTCATGCCTTACCCAGTTTTCCTTGTAGGAAAAAAATGCTTTATACATAAATATCAAATAATTGGATTGTTGAGGCAAGCCCTAAAGGACTTTTTATTTCGGCTTTCAATTTTCAGTATGAAGGAATATCATATAATATTTTTCAAATAATAAAGGAGTTCTCTTAAAACAAACAAACAAAGACCTTCAATGCTCTGATTGTCCTGGCCTTTAATAACAGGTCTAGGTGGGTGATGGCAAGAGGCCTTTAAGCTTTCATTGTTACCTAGTCCCACAAGATCTGTCACGTTTTATTGGTTTTTCTGGCTAGTCATTGTATGGTTTGGCAGCATAGAAGAATTTCACATTTTTGGAAACAATAGTGTGAACAAAGATTAGGTTTTTCTTTCTGTTATATATTATTATATTTGCTCTGAGTGTTCAGAAAACCTACCCTATATCCAACCAGCTACATAGTCTGTCCCATACCAGCCCCATTTTCTTGATCAGGAGTATTACATTCATGACTTAGACTCATAAACATGTCAGGTAGAAAGGTGTCAAGGAATACGTGGTGGCGGTGGTCAGAAGGGAACACTGGGATAGTGGCATGAAATAGAAGGTGCAGGGGCATTCATTCTAGAAGAGACAGATATTGCTGAGGATGATTTGACAATGGCAAGTCTATAGCATGTTGTAGGTAGCTCTCTCTGTGTGTGGCACATGTGTGATACAAGGCTAATTAATTCTTTAGCATACTGGCTATAAGCAGTGGGACATTGCTACATAGAATGTATGCAGCATAGCACAGTATTAATTTATGCAATCACAGTTCAATCTGAGTTTTAAAATGTAAAGATGTTTTAACAGCTAACTCAATGACTCACTAGTACCAATATATAGTTGTTGTAATCTATGTATGATGATTAGATGCTAGAAACAGAAAAATGTGCTATGGTTTCTAAAAAAAAAAAACTTACTTTCATAGTTGTATGGAGTCCTTCTCTGTCCTGCCAGCCAGCTCACAAATCACAACACAGAGATGACTTACTAATTAGGAATGCTTGGTCAATAGCTTAGGTTTGTTTCTAAATAGCTCTTATAACTTAAATTAACTCATTTCTATTAAGTTATGTCCTGCCATATGGCTTGTGGCTTGTTGCCTCTCCTCCTGCGTGTCCTGCTTACTCTGTGTCTCATGGCATCTCCTCATGATTCTTCCCAGCATCCTCTCTGTCCCAAAAGAAAATACTGCCTAGCTATTGGCCATTCAGCTTTTTATTAAACCAATCCAAGAGACACATCTTCACAGTATACAAAAAGATTATTCTACAACACATAGTATTTGAAAGGATAGTTTACTTTTGATACTTTAGATCATATTTAAAATTTAAATTAAGTGTTTTGAGTGTGTGTGTGTGTGTGTGTACACACACACACACACACACCCAACATGTGGTGCTTGTGGAGGCCAAAGGTTTATATAGTATTAGGATACTTCCTCAATAATTTCTTAGCCTTATATTTTAAGATAAAGTCTATCAATGAATCTAGAACAAATCTGGCCAGTGAGGCATCAGAATCCATCTACCTCTGTCCACCTCTAAAGTACTAAGATCACAGGCAGACACAGCCATATAGGTTGTGTATGGCTGCTGGGGATCCAAACTCAAGTCCTCATGCTTGTGCAAGCACTGTACCCAGTGAGCCATCCCTAGTACTACTAATGTTGTGAATTTTAGGTTCAAGTCTTTTATTTTGAAAAAGAGAGTTAATCTATTCCGAGGAAGCCAGGGCTCCTGCTTCTTGTTTGGCTAGTGACCAACCATTGTTTTTGTTTTGTGGGTTTTTGGTTTTGTTTGTGTTTACTGTTTGTTTTCTTTATACTCAGCTACTACTTGTTGATTGATGTGAGGACTTTGAGTAAAAATGAACATAGAGGATACAGTGTATTTATAGCTCAGTGGTAGAGCATTTGATGCACATGTACAGAGCCACAGACTTGATAACCAGCATTACACACACACACACACACACACACACACACACACACACACACACACACACACACACACACATTTACTGTGAAACTAGTATTTCCTGGCTTTTTTTTAAATCAGAGTAACTCTAATGCTAAACACACAAAGCATGTTAAATAACTCCTTAGGAATTAGGAATGAGTTTTAGAAGCTTTTCCCAGTGTCTGGTATTTCAAAACCTATTAAGATCTCAGCTGCCATCATCAGTTAAAGAACCACCAGCTCAAAAACCTAGGGGATGTAGCATCCATTTCAACTTGGTCATATATCTCAGCATCCCAGAACTAGCTCAAATGCTACTTAGAAGGCTAACCTTAAGTCTTTCCTTCATTGCCTTGAAGATCTAACATAAACAGACCTGACTGATTTATAGCCACATCACAACTCCCTGGTCATCATATCAGTTTCAAGCTGTGTAAGGTATGCTGAACAGTAGCTGGGCAGCCTCTTATAATATGTCTTCAGAAGGAGCCTGGATGTGAGCTGAAATAATGTATCAGAGCTGGACTGAAGTTAGGACAGGTGAGGGATGTGTAAGGAGTTAACTGGTGTCTCCGTGCTAACAGATACACATTTGGCTGTCCAGTCTAAATAAATCTCTAATGATCTGTCTTGAATACTTAATCTTATCATTAAGAAAAGGCACTGTTATATATGTCTTGAAACTAGTGGGAAAAAGTAACCATTTCAGCCTCATGTGCTCTTCAGTTTACTAATTCTGCATTATCAACAAATTTCTCAAGATTTCTGTGACATTTAAAATTTTTTTCTGGATATCCTGTATTTTCCACAAAAGTATTTAAGGTAGCTTCTAAAATTATAATGGATATATTTATTTGTATATATTTATGTTTATATGGATTTCAAGTCTCAGGACCCAAAAGCAAGATGTCTTCAGTGTTGCTCTTTTCCTTCCACAGGCAGGACATGTGCAACAACATGAGTAGCAGGGATGCTCCACTCTGTATTGACTGTGTGCTGGCATTCCCAGCATGGTAATCATCAGGAGGCATCTGCTACCTGAAACTGGGCAAAGCTGCCAGACCAGCCCCAGGCAGCACCGTACACCCAGGAGTGTTGTCAGACGCTCTTGATTTCACCACTTCTGGGTGTTCACCAAGGAGCGATGCCACCCAAAGGTATGAGGCTGAGCAATAATTGGTAGGTGTCGCCTTCTGCTGGGAAATAAGGTCATTAAGAGTCTGCTTTTGTGCCATTATTTACAGACAGGATGGGAAATAACAACCCTTAAACTGGACCACGCTGGGTCTGGAGAACATCTGACTTTTTAAAGTTTTGCTGCTTAGCATGTGAGATTGCAGTTTGGATGCATTCCAAGGATCCACAGCCAACTTGGCTTTGACACTCAGAGTCTTATGGGCCAACCTGGACCCCTTCAGAAAATGATTAGCATTATACAGTCCGAAATTTTCAGGCCCTTGTCTCCCCGCTCCTTTTTCCTTTACCATTATGTTGCTTGTGTTCATAGCTTATTGGTGCCAACAGAAATGTTGGCTGGTAAGTCAGGAAAAACACAATCAGTCCAAACTGAAGCTTGCTAGTCACAGTTGAAAGATTTGGTATGGAAGGAAGTAGGTTTTCAAGTGAATGTCAACAAAGTGTTAGTTTTATTAATCTGTAACACATTTGATATTATACATCTAAGAACACATCCTACTATGTTCCCTTATTATAAATGTGTCCAAGTCAATCCCTTCTATAACTACCCATGAGTAAGCACTCCCTCTACACCTTGTTTCCTTGCAGTATGATCCTACATTAATAGTTCTGTAAAGAAGAGTTGCTCTACTTGCTTCTTCTAATGTCCTCCTGACTTTCTCTTCCATCAATCTGATGCCTCAGTTTCCCCCAAGTTTGCCAATGCCTTATCAACTGAAAGCTAGTGAAATTCAGTTTTCAGTCTTTATCTTTCTGGGCCTTTGCTGTATTTTGTGCTTTTGATTACTTTTACTTTTCTGAAGCTCTTCTTGATATTAGCAAAGCTACATCCCTCCAACTCTCCCTGCACTATCCTGACTATGTTTTGCATGAAACCTTTTCCACCTACAATGTAAAAGCAACATTTCCTTCAGATATGCCTCTACATGGTGTTCTTCTGATTCTGGATGCTCCTGTTAAGGATAGGCTGAAGGGTTCCACATTGTTAAAATGTATGTGCTAAAAGTGATCCTGAGTAGAGAGGTATTGGGAGGTGAGGCCTTTGTAGTGGAGTCCTCCTGACTGTGCTTAACACAACCCGAAAGCTACCTTGCTGCTTTCACTAATGGAAGACAGACAGAAGGTCTATGATAGACCTCGACCAGACTCCATGTTTTCTGTCATGTTAACCTTTCAATTTCCAGTTGCAATGAATTTCTGGTGTTGATAAGCTACCCAGTTATGGTACTTTATCACAAAAGTCCAAGTGGATTAAGATAAGTTCCTTTCTATTGGGGCAATAACTACTTGCAAATGATTCCTTTCTTGCTATTTCTCTTTCTGGATCTATTAACCTACCATTTATCTATCTATCTATCTATCTATCTATCTATCTATCTATCTATCTATCTATATATCTACCATCTACCTGTAGCACGAATCTCAAAAACAACCCGGAGCCAAGTATTGGGGTGAACACTGGAAGATCAGAGAGACAGAACAAGCTACAGCTTCCTCACCTTTCCAGTTCTTCAGCTGATCCTGCTTCCTCAGACTGGTAGCCTCTGAGTCCTCATCCAGAATAAATCTCAGCTGAACTGCTGCTAACAGCCTAAAAACTTAACCAGTTAGTTCCTGGTTTTCATGCCTTATATACCTTTCTGGTTTCTGCCCTCACTTCCTGGGATTAAAGGCTCACTTCTTGGGATTAAAGCATGAGTCACCATGCCTGGATGTTTCCAGTGTGGCTTTAAACTCACAGAGATCTGGATGGATCTCTGCCTCCCAAGTGATAGGATTAAAGGTGTGTGTGCCACCATTTTCTGGCCTCTATATCAAGTGGCTGTTCTGTTCTCTGACCCCAGATAAGTTTATTAGGGTACACAATATTTTGGAGAACACAATACCACCACATCTATCTATCTATCTATCTATCTATCTATCTATCTATCTATCTATCTATCTATCATCTGTATCACTCACCTATCTACCATCTGACTGGTATCAACTTTCAAGCTTTAGATTTCCAAATTTCCATTCTTTCCTATTAGTCATTGTCGCCTAGATAGCTCACTGGTTTCTCAAATGTCCCTGGCTATGTTAAATTTTCATCTTTTCCTTTTCATTGTCTCTTAATATTCTCTTCCTTTATTGATTTCATTAGACTTTCATTTTGAACTTCATCAAATGTCCATTTTACATTCCTTAGCTTATTTATCTTGACCGTCTAGATTTTCTGGTGAACACTTCTTAAATTATTTTCTTTTCTCCACTTCTACAGCTACTACCTTACACCTAGTCTTTCATGTCTTGCTGGGATTGATGTAGTGGTTCTAAACTGATCTTTCTCCCTCTAGTCTTTTCTTTCAGATCTTCACTCCAGAATGTAATCTGAAAGATCCAACTAAAATGTAAATGTGACTCATGCTGCTTGCCTGCATGATTCTCTTGAATGCTTTCACCACCTACCCTCTCTAGTAGCATTTAAGATGCTTAGTAAGCAAAGGATTCTCCAAAAACTGCATCACATTGTGTTTTTCCCAATACTCTGCTGTATTCTAAGTTTCTTGCAAAATTGCTTATTGTTCATTATACCTCTAAGCCTTTTCTTTTTTCAGTGTGATCTCATATTCTTAGATTGACTTTTCTTTTCTGTTTATCAGTAACTACTAATTCTTTTAAAGCTCAGGCCTAGTATTTTATGTGTTAGGAATTTGTCATCAAAACTCCCAAAGCAATATCACTCTTTGTTGGTGATTTTATAATGCCATGTCCACAAATGGTTTAGTGCTACACCAAAACATAAAATTTGAGGTTATCTGTCTCCATCATTTAACTAGACTTGAAAATCAGACCATTCTTGTGTTAGTAAATACCATATTGCTTTCATGGTATCACACAGACAATTGCTACTCAGCAATGTTGTTGACTGTACAGTATAGTGTTGACTGTATGTTGACATGTAAGTTAAGTCATTTAAGTTCCAATATTTGATGTATAACTGCTAGAGCTTTCTGTCCCATATAAATTTTGCCCCAGTGCTATCTACTTAAGTTTCCTTAAGAATTAGAGATCATAACAAACCTTTATACATCTATAATACTAATTCCTACTAATGTTGGCTTCTTTTTCTTAGATAGCTAGGCCTTTTCAAAAACTCTTGTTTTATTTTTTATAAAAAAGACTTGTGTGTTCTCTGCCATCACTCTGGAAACCCCTGTGAAAAAGAAAAGTAATTTCAATGCACACCTCCACCTCGCTGACATGCCAAGTTCCTTCAGGGATGACAAACTGCCAAGCACCAAAGCACTGTAACTTGTCGGCCTCAGTGAATGAGAGGAAGAGGTGGTGTGGAAAGAACATCCTGTTTTGCAGGACTTCAGTAACTCAATTGTTGTCATCTCACATTATTTTTTTTCTCGTTAGTGCATCTGTTTAATCTTAAACTGCCCTTGATACTCCATGGTTGACTTAGATCACTGAACCCAGCTGGGGCAAGGAAGCTGGAGCATGAGGAAGGATCTAATTGAGTGAACTCTTTTTTCCCCAGTAGACCTACCTAACTGGTAACAGCAACACACATCTTCCTGGGACTTATGGGCACTATCTTCTCATTCCTGAGAACCCTTGAGAGTTATGTTGCTAATCCTGACCTTGTTCTAGCCTTCCTGTCTGAACTATGGTATTTCTAGAAGCATTTATATTTTAGAAAGGAACTTATAGAGTTGGGGAACATCAACAATGCAGAGGCAAGTTTTCATTAACAGCAATACTTAAAGTATACAGTTGGAGGGTTTCATTAGCTATTTGAGTGCCTAATCTCTATCAGGTATGTTTGACTTGCTCTTCATATGTTTTCTACATAATCTGTCTGAAAACATTCTGAAAGGTAACCCATTTCTTATATGTGGACACGAAGACTCAAAGGACATAAGCAACTTGCTATAGAATTGACAAACACCTAAACTCGGATAAAATTTGTTTATTTTTCATGGCAGGTTAAGTATTCTAAAATATCTTTTTCTTTTTTGATAAAATTTAACTTTTTAAAATGGACTCTTGTGGTAAATTTAGACATTTTAAATTTTAATAAGCTATACCTTGAAAATACTGAATGTATAATTTCAAATTCTTGAGCAGAAACCAAATTACTATCAGAGTCTCAAATATAAGAATTTGACAACTGCTATCAGTAATTAACTTATAATTAATATTTCAAGTAATTAATATTCAGTGTTTATTTTAAGACACAAATAGAAGTAACCATTTTTACCCATAAGGAAGGGTGGAAAAAAAACCTGTTTCTTGCATGGGTCATATGACCTGTTTGGGTTGGCTAGTCCTCTGCTTGTGACAACGGCTTAGCAAGTCGAGAGTGCTTATCTTTATGGCTCTTCAGTCAAAATTGATTTTGATCTAAGAAATAAAAAGATTGGCAGAGTGCTGTCTTTGCATTGCTTGGATACTAATGAAACATGATTTTATCAAATACACAAGGAAAATGTCTTCAAGAAGACCTTGTTCTCAAGATCATTTGACAATTCTGTCTGAGGCTAAAATATTTTCTAATAAGGGAAGAGATGATTTACCTTGTTTGAGAAAATAACATGGACTTTAGTCACTTTATTTTAATCAGAGTTTTAATGTAAACTTTTTTTTTTTGCTATTTTTCTCAGGTCCATAAATATCTTCTAAAACATTAAGACTAAAATGTGGTTAATTGAACTTTGCTAAATATTACCAGCCTTCAAGCACTGTTAAAGGAGATGTTTTGATCATGAGCTTATGTATTCCCTTAAATTAAGAAAACAAGCCACTGTTTATTTGGAGGATTACTATTACTTTTGGGTTATGTCATAAATTCCCAGAAGTATGCCAAAGTTGCCTTTTTGATGGAAAAGCAATATCATAGCAGTATATGTTAGATGCACTGAACAGGGAGGTACATCTTTGGAGTGTAAGCAGTAACAAGTTGTATGATTTAAATACAACTTCTGAGTTTGTTTGAACCTTGCTGTGCTATGTGAAAACACAAAGGAGGCAGTGAAGCTGAGCTGAGTTTCAAACCCATAAAACTGGCTCTCAGCAGTGTGAGTCACTCAGAGACAAAGGCATCCAGTGCTTCACTTGAGGCCATTTGGTGCCAGCCTGGGGAAGAGTTGGGAGATTAGCAGTGTCCTCACTTTTTTGATGCTGTGGTTAAAGAAAGGCTAATTCATGAAAAGGAGAAACCCTTTTCATTTGACATTGGACTTCTTCCTAGCTCAAACTCAAATGGCATTCCTAATAACAAAGCAGTGTGCTAGCAGGATGGAGGGATATTATGTGTTATTAAGAATAGGCAACCATTTTTAACTTAGTAACTATGGGGTGACTTGGAGAAATTTGAAGCTATAAATGGTCTCATTTGACAGACTATCCCTTCTTGCTTAGAAAGGGAAAGCAAAACCTAAAACAACAATAATTTCCCAAGCAGCTGTGCTTCGTAATAAACTTGACAGTTTTCATTTTTACCCCATGAATGATGTCTTGGCCTGGCTAGATTGTATGATTCATAAATGTGTAAATTCTCTGTGGAACATTGAGATGACAAAGTATGCTTACAATTAGAAAGTACTTTTTTTCTGCCATCTTTTCTCTGAAGATGTTGATAGCTTGAATATAATTAAAACATAAAAATAACAAAAATTTCAGGCCACACTAAGTTAACTACAAACTAATCATCATGACATAAAGTGGTGTTTGCATCCTTAGGAAAGGGTTAAGGCTTGGAGAAGAGAACAACCCAGGTTTAGCCAGCCAACCATACATGTCTTCCTGTCATAAAGGAATGATAGGGCATGTATGCTGAGACCTTCCCGGAGATGGAAGGAAAGACACAGAGAACAAATTCCTAACGCTAAAGCTTTAGGAAGGATCAGAAAGCCATCAGCCCTTCACTCCGACCTTGGTGCTCAAATTTGGCAGGTTATATCTGTGGTAGCGACTGCTGTGTCTTCCCTGGCTAGCTCCCCATTCAGAAAGCACAAACCTACACTGTTGGCTATTCTTGCCCTCCAAATTTGCTTCATGGCTGAATCTTGAATATGTTTCATGATCTCCTTTAGAGCAGCCCTGTGATTGGTCTTCTGGCTGCCAGTCTTCACAACCTAAGTAGCATTTAAAAACTCTCCCTAATGTCCTCTGAACAATAGCTGATCTCCATGGAGAACAATTCTAAATGTGATTGTGATTTTCCTCCCACCTAAAGAGGCAGCTTCTCCCTCTTCCCTTCACTCTCCCTCTCTCTCCCCACTCTCTCCTGACACATGGAGTGGTTAGCTCATTTTACAACCTGGTTTCTGTTGGTGTGCTCATATTGTTCTTAGTTTAATAATAAACTTTGTTGTTGTTGCTCTTAGCATAATTTATAAATTACTTCCCAGAAACGCCCTTACTAAATGTCTGTGACCTTATTGTCAAGAAAGGCTTGACAAGCAGAAGCTGCTGCCTAGGGGCTGGAATGTCCCACTTCCTGTTCTTTCTCTCCAAGTTGGAGCACTCTATCCAAACAAAAACTGAATTTGGTGCACATGGGACCCAGAGTTAGCCTGAAAGGAAACTCTTCAAAGATGAAGCACTTTACACAGTGAGTCGTGGTTCCACTCCATCCACTAAGACTACTAATACTACAAAGAGGGCCTTTTCAAAAGAACCCAAATAAACAAATGGATGCCTCAAACTGTGGACTAAGAAAAACAAGCAAACAGCAGCCATGTACAACAGCAGATTAATTGCTGCTGAGTTCTTACAAAAGAGCAGAAAACAGAAAACACTGAAGTGGTACTCTGTATGTAAGTCAATGACACCCCTACCCTCAACTCCTGCCTTCTAGACAGGACTCAGTCCTAGGAGGGTATTTTCAGGCAAAGGAAATCAGTGTGTTTACGGCAGGAGAGGTAGAGTAATCCTGTACCACACTACAACAACATACAGTCCTCTGCTGTAAAAACCCCACGTACATATTGCTGTTTTCCTTGTAGCCAGGGATCCAGTTTTTCTATCAATAATTTACTAAGATATAACACAAACCCTTCCAGAAGTGACACAAAGCCAGACACTGAATTGAAAACTTGCTCCCTTTCTTCTAGAAAAGCAATTAACAAGAAGACACAATATCAATGGAGACAGGAAATCATTAGCTAATCACTGAGATGGCTTTCCTTAAAACAATGGGAAAAAGAAAAAAAAAACCTTTAGTTTTCAAAAGGGAGAAGTTGAGAAGAGGAAAGGAGGTAGAAAACAGTGACTCTGATGGGTACGCCTTTCTTCTAGTCAACACCAGGGCAGGACTTTACTCAGGCTCGTGTGGTGACCATCAGAATAGTAGGTCATCCCTCTGATAAAGTCTAGTCCAACCTTTGGGAGAGTGATTCTGTGGCATGTCTCCCCTGGGGAGAGCCCTAGACCCCAGCATTCTTAGGGCAGCCTTCTCAGGGCTGTTGTGACTCAAAGTAGTGTTCAGCAGAACAAGTCCAGGACAGCCCAAATTTGCACTGGCTAATTTGCATCTGGGAAGGTAGCCAAGATTTACAAAAGCTGCAACTCACGAGGCCTGGCCTGCTCTGCTATGGAAATCCACTAAAATATCCCCGATGCCACCTGGGATAGATGAGGAATTACTTCCCATTTCACATCCTAAATATTTGTTCCCATGCAGAAGGTTGCTAACTTGGTCTTTGTGTACTACAGAAGCTGGGTTCTGCTTTTAACCTACACAATGTACTTCCATGTATCCGAGGCCAGCTTCTTAAGCAACCAGCCCTACTCCACGTTGTCAGGGCATGGATAGACAGTAAGCCAGGGGAGAGCTCCTTTCTCCAGACTCCAGCATGTCCCCATGTTTTAGGAAAACCTTGGATATACAATAAAGAAGGAACGGGAGCCTCGAATGAGGGATAGAAAGCACCTCTTTTTTGGGTCTGGAGTCACTATATAAGTCACTATATATAAGATTCTTATATTAGATAATGGAGTGATTAACTGTGGGGTCCTCAGTACACTAAACATTTAGAAAACCCCTGAAAATCCTGGTCAAACCAAGAAGAAGGGGCCACCTTGTTGCACACCAGGCCTCATAGTGGAGGATCTTCATCTTTTGTATATAATACAATTTTAAACAGGATTCTGATCATTTGGAACTTGACTCAAAAAGTGGCTAAAACAATATTTTTTAATGAACTATCATAATAAACACAAAGGTAGCACAGAGCAATTTAGAGGAAAAGGTTTTCTCTTAGCACTTAAATACCAGGGTTATACAGATTAGTCAGAATAAATACTATTTTGATACATTTAAATTGATGTTCATAGCCTTCAGCTGAAGAGTACCATTAGAATAATTATAGTTACTCTAACTAGAAAATTTATAATACTATGCAACTTGAGGGAATTATATTAATTTCATTATATCATCTTTATAGGAAGCTTGAATAAAATTCTCATTTAGGATGTGAGACTCAGAGAAATTCAGTGGTCACTAAAAGACTCCACAGTTCATAAGTGACCGTGTAGAACACTGAACACAGAGCCGCATGACTCCAAACCAGATGTCTTGAAGTTCTTTACTAATACGTCAAGCAAAGAGAACAGCAGGTGTAAAGGACTGTTGGTAAACTAGACAGCCTGACATGCTGAAGGAAAGCAGTGCTCAGTGGAACACGGTGAGAGACGAGGTGAGATGGTTCAGCGGGAAGAGAAAGCCGTACACCACGAAGACCTTTTGAAAGAGTTTAGTCTTTAAGAGAATGGGACAGTTGTGAAATAGGTGAATGAAATGTTCACACTTGGGTGTGGGAAGACTCCACACTGGTGCTTCCTGAAAGCCTTTCCTATGGAATCCACTTAGGAAGCTACTGGGGATGTTCAGATGGGCCAAGCCCATGTCATAGAGGAAGATGGTGGCAGTGAAGGTGGAGAGGGGGAAGGATGTGAGAGGTAAACTGAGGCTAGAGTTGGTGGATTTGACTGCACATATGGGGTTAATGAGACTGAGAAGTCAAGGAATGACTCTGGACAGAACATCCTGCAGGAGCAGAAGACCATGTCAAGATTGTGATCTGTCTTCCACCATTCACCTGGAAGCTGCCTTAGGAAAATATAAACAAAGGCCACATCTGTAAGTACAGAATAAGAACTGAAAAGCAACATTTACTATGAACACCCTGTCTCTGAACATACTTTTGGGGGCAGTAAGCTAAAAATTAACCTTTAATATCAACTATTAAGAAAACTTAAAGTAAAGTAGGTGTAATGCTATTTACTGGGAATATACTATTTCATTATTATAATAGAAAGACTTTTTATGTTTACTAAACAATAAATTATTAACTTTAAACTCTCTAAAAGTAGGGAGAAATACTGTGGACACATGGAAAGGATTTCATGGTCCTCCGTGAAATATTTTCTGCTTTAGTCAGAATATGCTCCAATCTATACTTTTTAGTTTTGAAATACATTCCTTTCCTTTACCACCCTGTTAAGTAGAGTACCCCAGATATTCAGTCCCTCTTAGACCTTGAGAATATGACCTTCCCTGGAAACAAAGTCTTCGCAGATGTCACTAGTCAAAAACTTCCAGATGAAATCATCATGGATTCAGTGTGGGTGAGCTCCAACCAAATCCAAAGACTGGCTCTTCTTCAAGAAGAGTCTCATGGAGAGACACCAAGGAAGGCTGTGGGAATATAGGCTCATGCATAAGCTAAGCTAAGAAATACCTGAGGCCACCATCTGGGACTGGGAAAAAGTAAAGAAGGATTCCTCCCTGCAGTTTTCAAAGAGAGCAAGGCCTTGCTGACACCTTGATTTCAGAAATCTAGCCTCCAGAACTATGAGAGAATTGTTTTTTGTTATTTTAAGCAGTCGAGGTTGTGGTAATTCATAATGGCAGCCCTAGGTAACTCACACGCCCACTAAACAAGTGTTGAACAAATGGCTTGCTATTGTCTGTGTAAGGGACCAACTGTAACCTCTGCTTTCAGCAGGAACAATAAGAAATATATGATGAATGTTTTTTCATAGAAAACCCTGGAAAATAGAGCATTTTGGGGAACTGAGTTCAGACATAGGTACAATGAGTTTCAGTGACTGTGCTGTGTATAAATGGAGATGGTGAAGTACTATCTGGGTAATTGTGCTGGGCTTTCAGAATCTGGGCTTGGGCTGCATAGGGATGCTGGGAGGCATCTGTACATCAGCAGTATCCAAACCATAGGAGTGGCTGAGATTGCCTCTAGAGTGTTGTGAAAGGGGGAATCTCTCCAAGTGGTTTCCTGGGGAATTCCATCACTTACACATGGGGCAGAGAAGGAAGAGCTGCACAAAGAGATTAGGAAGGAATATAGAGAAAAATAGAGAAGCCAGATGAGGACAACATAGTAGTCACAGGGAAGCAAACCGAAGAAAACGTAAGCAGTGATCCCCATGTTGGATGTCAAGATATTAATAAGGCCCAGATGAGGCTTGGCCTTCAGTGTTGGCAATATGCGGGCCACTGGTGACCTTGGCAAGAATAGGGTAGGCAGAGCGGGATTTAGGTTGAATCTGGTTAAGAAGGGTATTTATACATTTGAAATATTAACACATTTTCTAAAAGGAAATTTAGACATCAATGTTTATAAAATTTGAAGGCGAGTAGAGTAACATTGAGGATGTGTGCATGTTTGTTTGAGGATGGAAAGGACAGAAATTTTTTTTTAATGCTGCTCAAAGGGATAGCTGGGAAGAACTGTTTACAGGGAGGGAGTTTGAGGACACAACTAAAGAAGAAAGGAGATAATAGCACAAAGTTCTGCACACTCATCCTCAGAGAGACAAATTACAATAGTTTTCAAAACGAAAAATTGTTTTGAAGATTTCCTAATAGACTCAGGCAAAGCTTGGAGTCAGTCTTATAGTAAGTGCTATTTTGCAATGATCTGAAAAGCAAGCTGAGTATATATTGGAAGGTGTGACTGCTAGGATGCATAGTACATAAAGTATGTAGAGGGAGGAAGACAGCCAGGCAGAAGAGTATGTAGGCATGGGTGGAGGTAGTAAGCTTCTTAGCTTCATTCTTCCCTACTGGGACCAGGCACACAGGAAACTGAATGTGGCAGCTTTAACTCTTGAGATTTCTGGCTGTGGCATAAAGAACTCTAACATCACGCTCAAGTAACACTGAATAATAAACCACACACTACTTTGAAAATATGTGTGGTCCTTTGAATATGTTTTTTTCCTTTAAACAAGCTGTTTTTCTTCTTAATCCTTTTAGTCTCTTACTAAATTCTTTATGGGGTATTCACTCCAAGGAATGGCAAGAAAGACATCCTCCAGCTTTGCTCATTTTCTCTGACATGATGATTGCCCGATGATGATGTAGTATAAACAGCAGGAAAGCAAGACTGACTTTGAATCTAGTTCTCATGCTTAGCTGAAGTATATGTGAGGCTGCTACTGAGAAACAGTTGTTCTGACCAGTGCGTTCCATTTGAGATATAGGAACTGGGCATTGTATCTTAGAAATGAAACATATCTTGTTGCATTTTTCTCTTGTTTTATAAGTTACAGGAGGTATTATAATTCATTTCAGTAATTGATTCATAGGGCATTTATATAGATAATACTGTAATAATGGAGCAAAGGTTTTCCTCACAACCTGTGATTGCTAATTTAAAATATTTTACATTTCCTCACTCTTCTTGTGAAAATATCATTCATTTATGTTTTGGAAAGTGATAATTTTTATGTAGATATTTTTCAGTTTCTGAATGTGTAATTGTGACCTTATAATGTAAAGGTTTTCACTTGTCATTTACCCGATGTTAGATTTCATTGTTGAAACAGGGATATTAAACTGCTGATACATATTATAACATAACCTAAATGTTCCAAGATTGGTAAATTGGGTCCTTATAAGTCTCTAAAAATTCCTGTGGGCACAAGCATTCAAAATTATAAGAGTCTAGAGACCGAGGGGCTTATATATCCAGTACAACTTGAATTTAGCAAGTTACTTTAATGTCTCTAAACATCAGTGTCTGCCACTTTAAAAGACTCACATTTACTAGATGTTCCTTCCAATGCTAAAGTTCTCCAAATGATTGCATGCCCAGATCAGAGGATAATAACTGTAAAAACAATTTATTTCTTCCAGAAAATAGTAACTGCACTAAGTGGCTGTGTTATAAAGCCCACGAGGAACACAAACACAGGGAAAGGACAGAGCGTGACTCAGACTGGGGCGCAAATCCCAGCTCGCCCATTACTGGCCTTAAGCAGTTTGTGTTCCTCTTTCTGCCGGCTTCCGTACCCGAAAACTGAAGTGATGGGACCCCTTTGATGGGCCTAGGACGGCTAATGGTCATGCAGACGAACAAGAGCTCCTGCGGCTGGGTTCATCAGTGCTCAGGAGGGGTTAGCTGTGGTTTTCATTGTTGATTGAAGATGATTATCTAGTTCAGTCTAGGAGCTCCATAGGTTTTGCCTGTTTTTGATGCTTTTTAAAATTGAAGAAAATCTGTCAAAATGCATGGATTTGAAGCTCAGGGGTACAAGACTGACTGCAAAATATGTGCAGAACTCTTACTGGATCTGCTCCAAACCCCCACGATCTCCCCAGAACTTGCTATTTTATTATATTTTTGACAGCAAAGAGCCTGGCAATCAGAATGTGCACCCAGCTGCACAACTTCAATGTGATTGTGGACAGAGTGGCAATGTGGGATAAATAAAGGAGGTCACATACAATGTAGGACATCTCCTGTGGGATGCAGATTTCAAAGCATATACCCCTTTCCTGTTGTTGCTGTTGTTTGTCTGTTTCTTTTGTGGGAAATGGGCCTCTGTCGATGTTACCCCATCTATGCATGTTCTCTGGGATCTGTAGTCTATAACAGAAAACTTTCAGATTCATTAGTTTTCTCTCTCCCTCCTCTCCTCTCCCCAATCACTATTGATTGTGCTGTTGCTTGTACTTAGAAGGTAGCACTTCAGAAAACTGCATTCTTCTGGCATTTCTGCTTTTGGACATAAGCTTGTTCTGAACCAAGCTTGAGCTCCTGAGGTATGGATTCAACTTTTTTTGTTCTGACCAAGTGCCCAGAACTCAGGGACTTCCTGTCCAGAAGGGTTTCAGACTTCTTTGGGCTTCATCTTAAAACTAGAGCACGCCCAGGTGCAACCCCAGTGAGAACACGGCCCAGCTCAGGGGGCTGTTTGTTGTGGGAGTGTGTATGAAGAGTTTGGGTGTGTGGTCTGGTACAGCCAACCTTGGTGAAGAAGGTCCCTCCTTATATGGGACAGAGTCGGCCTGGGAAGAAAAGGAAGTGGCTTGTGGGCAAGAGGTGGTGGCAGAAAATTCTAAATTTGAATTTGGCTTCAGGACATTATAGAGAGAAGTTTGTCAACAATAGAATGGAGGACATTCCAGACAACTGGGTAGTTGACTTAGAACCCTGGACATGGGAATGCAGGGATGCAAGTCTCCTGTGTCTCCTGCCATGTCTGCATGTCTAGCAGGATTCTCTGACATGAGGCCATCACTACCCTATAGCGCAAGGGAGGGTGCCACACTTTCTAATTCCCACAACTCAGGCAACTGGTCTATGACTTCAATATCTCCTTCAAAAGGCCCTTTAGGTAGAACAGGAGCTTCCTGCAGAAAGATCACTGATATTTCGGTGGTCACTTCTAGATCTATAGGTCCAACTCCACTAGAGTCCCCTCCTCACTCCAAATAGCTTCAGGTATTGTGCAGACTATCTCAGTCACACAAACATGACTGCCTAGTCACCTCTAGACTCTAGTCTTGGATCAACTGGTTATGGTCCCTCTGATTTTACTGGAAGTTTGTACTTTAACTGAAACTCATGTGACTGGTGGTAGGATATGCTTCCTTCAGATGAGATGCCACCCTGTGCAGCTAGCACCATGTGTTAGTACAACTACCACGACCTGGAACACATCATTGCAACAGTTCACTCTATTCTGAAGGTCCTCATTGATCTTTGATAACAAGAACATACTTAGTTGCTAACAGTTCAGTCCAACAGCAGAGTATAAGTCCCAGGCCAACCCTTGACACAGCCATGCCTGTAGTATCAGGTGTGTGTGTGTGGTGGGGGGAATCTGAAACTGACTTGTCTTTGCTATCAGAGTGTCTCCTCAGCTGTCAGGAATCCCAAAAGCAGCTTCTAGAATTCTAAATGAAAAAGATTAATCGTCCAAAAATATTTCCTACTACCACGCAGTCAAATCAAGACTGAAGAGGAAAAGAAGTCTCTGAATCCCCAAGGCTAAATCTTGCTAATATTCCTAATTAAGTATAATTCAATAATTTGTTAGCAGTAACAGCACTCGAGTTAAGCTTTTATCCTAAAAGTAATGGTTGCCATGAATATATCAGCAAGATTTAAAAGACCCACTGAAGCCAAGTTTTCCATAACAACAATGACAAAGAATATAAACTGCACATCTGTCAACTATTCCTGCATGACATTTCTCAATCTTCTAAGTTTTTGAAGTCAAATCTCTACTATGGATAAAGAAATATGTTGATCACATGACTGTTTATTACTAAGTGAGTTATATCTGCCTTACTTCCATGATGGACTCTGGTGAGACTGAAAGACATAAAGGATGTTACATAAGACAGCAAAAGGATGGCACACAGGCATTATTGTTACACTAGGGGTATCAGAGTTGGAGGTGTTCAGCATTGATGTTACTTAGAGGAGTTTCAGAGGCAGGATGAGAACCACAGAATAATAACTCAGGCTTCAGTGATTCTGTGATGTTCCCTTCACTCAGCTGTTCTGGTGAATAAATTTGGATTCAATTATAAAACTGTTTTTGTACTAATGTTATGGCAATAGACATGAAACTGGAGAACAAAGAGGACTGGAAGGGAGAGGGGGTAGGGATAGCGGTAGGGTATGGAGGGAAATATACCCAAGATGTAGTATACACTTGGATGAAAATGGCCTCTTTTAGCCCCGTGGACATTTTTTAAAGGGGTGAGATGGAGAGATGGTTCAGAAGTTAAGAGAACTTGCTGTTCTTGTGGCGGGGCTGGTTCAGGCTCCCAGAACCCACATGGGGCAACTAACAATCACCTATTTCTCCAGGACCAGGGACCCAACATGTCTTCTGACCTCTAGTTCCTACTGTATGAATGCGGTACTCACACAGACACACAAATGCACATACATAAAAATAGATACAAATTAAATGTTTTTTTAAATGTCTTGCAGGTGCAAGTCTGTATGAAACTCAGACTCTATTCCCTTGGCTCACAGAAACATTTGCAGCTTCATTACTTAGATGTATTTATGCACACCCTAGGAATCCTGTAAGAGCTGTACTGCTGCTGAACAATGATTTCACCTGTTTTGATCCAGTTTCTCTGTTAATTACTCCACATGACCAGGGAGCAAGAATGTTAGGATCTCCCTTCGTCTAAAATTTCAATTGTTTTGTTTTGTTATTAGGCTCATCATATATAAGAAATAGTTCTAACAAAAAGAGTCCCAATTCTAGAACCAGCCAACCGATGTGCAAATTCTGAATGGTTATTTAATATGGATTCAGATTTCTATCATATGTCAAACTATAGTAAAAATAGTACCTATACCATAAAACTACAGGAGAAAATTAATTTAAAGCACTTAACATAGCAACAGCTCAATCATTTAAAATTGGTAATTATTTCAGAACTAGATGCCAAAGGGGCTACACAGATTGTAAATTATAACATCTGATGATAGCCTATAATATTTCTAAGTGAAATACACTATTAATGTTATTTACCAGGAGACATGGATAAATGTTCTTAAGCCAAAATTTCATTTATGCAAAAATATACCTGTGAGATGAGAAGCAAAAAATAGACCCATGTAAATAAACTGGTAGCATAAAATATATAAATGCCTGTGAAAGCAATGGCTATGAATTAGTTGTGGGTAATTGTCAATAGTAGATGTTTATTGTGGTTATTCTGTACTGTTCTTCTTTCCCAGATGGGGAGGGTCATATTACCTATGTTCATGTGCAATAGACAAAGCATTTCTAACACGGTCCTTTTAGAGATGCTGCATTTCAGAAGTTCACCTCTGCAGTCAGCATGCAGAGCACAGGGAGGGAGATGCCCACACTTCAAGGACATATACACAGCATCATTCCCAGTCACTAACACACAGAAGGAAAGACAACCTCCTTCTGCTGGGTCAGCTTTGCACTAACCCTGAGCAGGTAGAGAATGAGAGATGGAGAAGGTCTTGGGGAATAGCAGCAGGGCACTGACAGAAGGAAGTGACATGAGTTAATACATACAGAAAGTTTTCCAGTGTGTCTGCTAGTGTGGCAAACTTATCATTTGCTGTTGCTTTTCCTGAAAAAAATGTACTAATAGCACTTGGGCAGTTGAACAATATGTATGCAGAACAATCTAGAAACTTGGAAATATAGGTTCGCCAAGATCCCAGGGCAATTTTACTTGTTCAAGAGAATTGATTCTTTTAATGAGTAATACCAGATAGTGGAACATATATATTGCTGGAGACGTTTTATAACTGAGTTCATGCTCAATTCTGAACCATTTGTATGTGCAAAGGTATTCCTCAGTTCTAAACTTGTCGTCTTCATACGTTCCAACATAAAACTTTTCCAGGTGTCATGATACCTGGGAGCTTCTGAATACTCCAGCAGTAATTTAGTCCTCAGCCCACCCAGAGTGGGAGGATTCTATAAGCATGCCTGTTCACAGAAAACTGACTTAGATATTGGTTGGGGCATGATCTACAATCAGTTCCACATTCTATTCAAAGATAAACCTCAGCAGCACTTACTCACAGCCCTTTGTTCTTCTGTTTCATGATTCAATAATCAACATTTGCTGAATTCCAAATATGGACCTGGTCATGCCCATGTGTCTTTGCCAGCTGGAGTCAGGTAAACTTAATATTCACGTGTAGCAGATGCAGTGAAGGGACAGTGAAGATCTTAAAAATCTTGGGATCAAGACTCAAGCTTCAATTTCCATGGACTGAAAAATTGAAAGCTAAGAAGTTGCCCATTAGAGACAGTTCTACCTTCTGTTTTTGAACATGTTGTTCATGGGGCTGTGAATTACCCTGCTCTGTCATCCATCATTTGTCTTACTCGTCAATTTGAAAGTACACTCATATACATTCACTGTCCATACAGTGATTTTGAACTTTTCATAAAAGTGAATGACTCACAGGGCAATCTGCGTGTCTCAAACACAATGGAAACCTGTGCAGGTGGTTGCTGTGTATCACAAACTCTGCCTGCTGTGTGTATTTTTTTAATTAGTCATACATCCTGTAACAGTTAAGGATGTCTGTGATGAGAAATATAAATTATGCTAGGACCATTTTTAGCCTGACCTATGGTGAACTTGAAAGAGTAAAATACTCCCTAGAGAGAAAATTGCTCAGTGTATAAAGTAGGCATACTCATTTCTCTCAAGCAACAGGATACATTGAGCAGCAAGGAAAAGGGAGTTTATTGACTATATCCTAAGTGACGACACTCTCTTATGGTTTGTTGTTGTGCAGGCCCAGTTACTTTGCCCTTAAGACTTGTCTTTTAGAAAAGATAGTAGACCAGAAGTAGAACTACTCAAAACCATTTTTTGTTATGATACTTTCCTTGTAAAAGGATGCAAAGAATTTAACTTAGGCTGTAGTTAGTACTCCAAAATGATGTTTTAAGACAAAACTATAAAGCCATAGTGTCTTGTATTTTCTTTGTTAAATTCAAAGAAACCATATTTTTTTCAAGTTTGACTTAATATGAAAAATAAAACCAATTAAAATGGAAACCAATTTTCATAATAATGAAAGTAACAGTAATTACATGTGATTAAAGAGTGATCTAGAAAGGGTTTAACAACTAGATAAAGGGAATTCAGCGTGGTTATAGTCAGTGCAAATATAGTCAAGAGAAGGAGTCCTGTGCCTGCAAGCTCCTGGTTAGCTGACACTGGAGAGGAGAGGAAGGGCATAATGTGAGTGCTCACAGAGGCACCAGCAGTTACCTCTATTCATCTTAGGAGGAAGCTGAGCCATGTGTGGTAAGGTGACTTACCCAAGGGCACAAAAGCAATGTTATGCCCAAGGCACCTACTGGCCTCTCTTGCATGGAGGGGCGACTTATACTATTAGTCACTGTCTTCTTACTTAGATGGGCATATATGAAGTTTCTAATAGTATGTAAGATCAAATGTAGATTGTCAATAAAAAGACTCATTAAGTGTTCATAATTACTCACTTAATATAGTTTTATTTTTGCCATTAATCTCAAAACTGGTATTTCATGGGATATATTGTCTATAGAATACAAAACTATAAATTTTTAGCATTTTTCCTTAGGAAGAATATCCAGTTTTGAATTGGAAAATGACATAATATAAAAATACATCTTAACAATAAACTATCTTAGTTTTACAAAATGTGTTGGAAGACCAAAGACATCTACATAATAAACACATCTATGAAAAGGAGCCTGCTATTATTTATCAATAAGAATTTAAGAATCAAGACAATAGTGATATTGCCTTATAACCTTGTTAGATTAGGATGGGTAACATTTTACAAATGATGATCCTAGTTGCTGGGGTGTCTATTGAAAAAGGACCTCCCACTGATTGCTGCTGAGGATGTGAACTGCTTCTGTCATTTTGCAGAACAGTTAGTGGTTTCTTGGAAGATTATTCATAGTCTTTCCACATTACCCAGCTACAATGCTTCTAAGCCCTTACTCATCTGATCAGAAAGTGTGAGGATACTCCTAAAGCTGCTGAAGAAGTTGAAGCACTTTATTTACAATTATCCCAAATTAGTAAGAACCAAGATGTTGGTGAATAAAATTTTTTGAAAATTTATTACATTTATTTATTCATTTTGTGTGTGGTGTGTATGTATGTGCATATGTGCAGGACATAGGAGTACCATGGCATGTGTGGGGGCAGGAAAGGACAATTTGTAGGAGCTAGGGATGGAACTTAAGTCATCATTCGTGGTGGTAAGTACCTTTACCTTCTGAGTCTCTTTGGACCCACAAATGGATTAAAAAACAATTATAAAAACTATGACATATATGTACTAACACGCAATGAGAATGCCTGGTGGAATCTTAAATGCATACTGCTATGTCAAGGAAGTAAGTTTGGAAGGCTATATACTGTTCAGTTCCTATATGACATTCAGAAAAGGCCGCACTTCAAAGTGAGTAGAATAATGAGTGATTGTTGAAGGCTGAAGGGAAGACAGACAGATGAAGCACCTGGGGAAGTTTTGAGTGATGATGCTGTATAATATTATGTTTGTCACAATGCATATCAAAATTCATAGAAATATATAGAAAAAATGAACTGCAATATAGGAAAACTAATCTAGGGGAGAGGAAACCCCAAGATGAACTGTACAATGTAAGAAAAGACTGCAAGTGTTAGAAATGTGTGATTCACACTCATTAAAAGTGGTGAGGAGAATGTTACCAAAGCAATTTTGAAAATGACTGGGGTCTATAAGACTGAAAAGAAGAGAAAGGAATTGTACATAAGCAGTGGACTCTAGTTGATAAAACCATTTTCCCCAGGGGTAGAATTTTTAGTACCATTATATACTGATAGTGAAATGGATGATAAGTAGTAGAAGCCATGCTTCTTACTGATGGAAGGAGAGGCTACAGGTAAGTAAAGAAAGACTAGAATACCCTACAGTGAGTTAGTGTGGGAGAATGCACTAAATTTAATCTTAATGAAGAAGAAATGCAAGCATTTATACCCATGTGTGTATTCTCCACATTCATCTGAGAAGCCCTAGAAGCAATGGCAATGGAGTAGAGCAGGCAGGAATGTCTGCAAGCTGAATGCTCATCACTCTCTGTTGAAAGGAATAAGGCATTCTTGAAGAAACGTGATTTTGTAACTGGAGCAAGAAATCATGTAAGATTTCAACATCCGGTAGTGCCTTAAAGTGAGGATGTACTCACAAGAACAAACAAAGCACAGTGATGAAGATAGGTCAAAGCGATGCAGGAGCCAACTGAAAGGGTGCAAACTGGAATAATCTGAGCAGCCAAAACAAATAAAGTAGCTGGATTATAATCCAAAGCACTAACTAGTCCCCATGAGTCCATACTGGTAAAAAATAAATGATCAGATAAACTAACAAATGAGGGAGAAGAAATGACCTCTTGAAGAAATACTCCAAATAGTTTGTGCAGATACTCTGTCCTTCAAGATGTAAAATGTAAGTTCCCTTAAGTGTGGGCTGTAGGGAGCTCCTTACTTAGAGAATGTGGTAGGAAGGGCAGAAAATAGTTTAACAGTAGAGACAGTGGACAGTGTCAGCAGGGTGACCAAGACTAACATCAACAGAGATATTTACATCTAATTTCATTGACAGCACATCCTCCTGACAGGTGAATAGAAGGGACTATTTATATCTGGTTTTCCAGATATTCTGCCAAATAACCCCAGAAAAACCATGGGAAAAACAGACCAAAACAGTCCAATACAACTGCGAAACTACTCCACAATTACTTCTCAAAACCTTCTGGAGACATGACACAAGGAATTATTACTTACTTTCTGTTCTTCTCTGTTCTACTCATTTATTCTATGTCTGTCTAAATATGCAATTCTTCAAAAGTTTGGGCTAACCTGCTCACATCTCACTTTTCCAACATCTTACCAGACAACTAAGCACATTTCAGAGGCACAAGAAGCAAGCTGCAACATACGTACAGTGTTTGTGGGTATGGGGGATATGTATGTGCATGCACATGCCTGCATATGTGCAAGGAACAGTTGATTTCCCAGGTTAGAAGCAAGGAAGGGCTCTTAACCTTTGTTTTAAGAATTCAGCCATTCTGTACAGGGGCCTGGGAATTTTTGAGTAGGGGATACAGGTCCATCTAAAATGTCAGCTTAAGCTCTCAACTAATTCAGACAAGTACAAGAGAGGGTGGGATCATGGTAACCAGGTAGTCAGAGGGCCTACATAAAAGGGTGGGCATACTTTTATGGGCCAGGAAAGCAGCAGTTATTTCTCCTGTGGAAAGTCCCTCCACAATAATGTGGGTCTGAGTACAATGGGGATTTGGAGGGCAGGGCAACAGAGGTGCCCCAAATGGGAAGTGTACATGGCCATGCCTCTACTTCACGATTCTTTCCTTGGTGTGATACCTTTGTGTTATATAACAGAGCCACAAAATTAGAAAGAATAATAGGAAAATGTTTGTAAAACTGCCATATTACAAGGGCTCTGGAAACAAAATACTACAAGCTGGGAGTTTTAGAAAAGCAGAACTTTGTTGTCTCGGTTGTGGAGACTGTTCATCTGAAATCAGAGTGTTGCCAGGACCATGTTCCCTTGGAGCCCACTAAGGAAGGCTTTGTTCTTGGACTGTCTCTAAATGCCACCTAGTTCCCCAGTTTATGGTAGTGTCACTCTGATCTCCACATGCTCTGCCTCAGTGTTGAGCCCTATGTTCAAGTTCTCCTTTTTAATAAGACACTAGCTCTACTGGACCAGGGGCTTACCCTACTCAGAATAACCCCTGCTTTGCTGTTTACAGCTACAACAACCTTTTGTCCAAATAAGGTCACATTCTGAGAGACAGCAGACTTAGGATTCCAGGGTGTGAAATTTTGAAGGACAAAATTCAACCCATAGGAACAACAAACTATATACAAAGACTCGGCCCATTGCTGTGGAAAGAGCTGTTCTACTGGTTGGTGGGTTTCTGCTGAGACTTCCTTTTTGAGCTACAAAATAATCAAACCAGTGTTCTGGACCAGAGCACGTTGAAATCAAAACAATGGCATAGATCTGGAATGGATTAATTGTACATAGTTCCCAATGTTAATTGTCTTTCTGGAATTAACTCATTTTGTTTATTGAAATGCTCATCTTCCTTCAATGAACATTCTGGTTCTTTCAGCAAACATTCAGGAATGCTTCCTAAAAATCCTCTTTCCCCTTCAGTCTTGTGGAAGTCCTTAAGGTAGCAAAAATTGGAAAAAATCCAGACAAATGGAAATTTTATAGTAAGTAAATGTATTTGGAATATATTTAGATTATTATTCTTTGAAACAGATTCTCATTGTGTAACCCTGGCTGTTCTGGGACTCAAGAGATCTACCTGCCTCTGCCTCCAAAGTGCTGGAATTAAAGACATGTACCACAACCCTAGGCTGAATTGTCTTTTTAACAATATGATCCTTCAATCCTTGAAGAATTTTCATATTTCTTAAAACTTGGGAACATACAATTCAAGTTGTTTTGTAAGGAAAAAAATTGAGGATTAATCTAGTGGTTATTTGTTCAAGCACTGCAAATTGAACCTAAATCATACACTTTATCTACATTTTAAATAGTTCTCTGTTAACTTTATTATGAAAAGAATCTACATAAGGTTTCCTTTTAAAAATATTATTATTATTAACAGTGGCAATGAACACAGAATTAAAGAAAAAAGCTTAATAAAGGGTTCAACTGTCATTTTTTTTAGAAAGAAAGTGGAGCCTACCTAGGAAGTGAATAATACATTATACTTTTTAAGATGGATTCATTATCTTTAATTTATGTGTGTGCCTACATGAGTTTGTGTGTACCATGCATAAATGTATTTGAAGATGCCAGAAGAGGGCATCTACCTCACAAACAGAAAGTGTGAGGATCTTGATACGCTCCCAAGCACATAGCAGATGGGATAATCATTCTTTGCATTAGACATTTGGCATGATTGAGTTTTTCTCTGACAAGGTATTCTGGCAGAAGAAAGAAGACCTTAATTAGCAAGTACCCTTGTTAACCTTTAAAGTATTGTCCTCTCCAATCCTGTAAGGTTTCTTTAAATATAAATGGACCATTTGTTCAGATCACTTCTATTTTCTAGTTTGATGTAATTCCAAAACTGGCTTCAAGGCTTCACACATTTTACCTTCCCTATGAGTCTAGTAAAGACACACAGATGCACTGTTGATACACAGGCATTTGTTGTTGGCAAATCTCCTTCATTTCTCTGTTTATATGACATCATTTAGTATTTAAGTGTCTTTTCTTTCAGTAATGTATACCAACGTATTCTCAATAAAGGCTATAATCTCCCTTGGAGATTCTAAATAGGGGGACACTGTGTGAAATAACAGTATCTGACAATGTTACCTGGACTTCCCTTTCTTCTAGCTTTTGAATAGCTAAGAGGCTGAAGGCTAGCCCAGAAGACCAAGAGAAGTAAGTCCTGGAGTCATGCACATGAAGTTTAGTCTATCCCTGATGTTCAAAGCTTGTAGTGACTCACTCTAGTCTTGGGCCAAAGGTGATTAGCATCTATCTTCTTTTGACATAGACTTTGGGATGAAGAAAAAATGCCTTGAATTTGGCAGAAACATTTCTAGAATATCCCCTTTATATATTTTAAGATTATGTAAATGGGCCTTGAAGTCAACTCAATGTGTGTTAGAGTCTTTAAGGAGTTTCATTGATAGTTATCAGGGAGTTGTCATGTTCAGGGCTGTCATCACTCTATATACCTTTCCCTCCTGTTAGCTTGCCTAAAGAAGGCCTCAACTGCTGGCTACTAAGTAACATTTTTGCTAAATAAACTAATTTCCTTTCACTATTTGTTCCCTAGGAGTGCAGCACTTCTGAAATAACTAAAATGTCAGTGTCTGGAAATAAACATCTTTATATTACTGTCTCCCCTCACCAAAGGGATTAGAAAGCACATTCATTTGGAGGATTTTTGGATCCCATAGCATTTGTTGCTTACATTCATTATGTACTAATAGAGAAGCAGGTAGAAGGACATCTTATAAAAATGGTCATTGTTAGAGATTTGCCTTTGCTTAGTGTTTTCTCTGCATTAGACACTGAAGTTAGATTTGTATGTGTATGATTGTGGTAGCACAGAATTGCGTATGGTTGTGAAGTGTGGAATGCTTCATAACAGCATTCTATGGCCTTGAAGGCTGAAATTCACCTTTAGCATGGGACTGCAAGTCAAGAGCAAAGCTCTTAGCAACTGTGATACATTGGCCTCCATAATTTCCCTCACCCTTTTAGATAAAGACTGGAATAGAGAGGAAGATGAATAGCTGCAAATCAGTGAATAAAGAGTGATTAGAATGAGTGTACCTTCTGTTTATTGACAATAAATGACTGTTTGCTGAAGTCCTGGATGGCAATTGCATGTTTTCATGGCTCCTGACTGTATCCTTGCCTAATACTGCTCAGCCTCATCAGGAGAGATTAACTTCTGACAATGCCAGTGTGAAGAGAACTCTTAGGCTGGTTCCAGGTCAAGACCCTCCCAGGGATTTGTAATGTCAAATATTTGGTCAATTTCCCTACTCTCTGTTCCAAAGTTCTTAGAACTCAGGCATTGATCGGGAGCAGGAAGACCTGGCTCATTAAGTTCTGACCCTGGGCTCAAGATTTGTGGGCTTAGGTTCTTCCCGGAAGTATTTACAACAGATTTCTGACCTTGAAGTCTGGGAGGAGATATGAGTTTGCTCTGAATTCAGGCAGCTAGCTCTGACCTGAACCTGGTGATAGGACCGAAACAAACCTATGGTTTGGGGCCTGAAGCCTATGTGATGTAGTACTGATTCCCATTGCCACTATGTCATGGGTGAGACATGAAACATGAATAACTTCAAATTGTCTATATCTCTATGCTTTTTTGTATGTTACCTTTCATTAACAAAGAATTTTTTTAAAAGATACAGAATATGTGAAAAAATAAACTATAACTCCATTGTATAAAATGCATATGCACCACTGGGCTATATTGTTAACATCTAGTCTTTTGTTTTCTAATCTTATTAGAGAAGGATATGTGTGTGTTTACATAAAATTATTATTGTTTGCATTTTTTAACTAAGCCATTTAATGAGTCATAAATTTCATAATAAAATAACTTTGAATACAATAGCAGTGTGAGAGTAATTTGGCACCAACATTTACACTCATTGAGAAACTATTAACGTGGTCAGCTTAGGTGTGGTTTGTTCCTTTGACCTCTCTGATGAAGTGAATGTTTTGCCTATATATAATAATCATTATCACATCACTGATGTACTAAATAATTCAAATATAACTGGGGAAAGTTCTAGTTACTCTCCTTTTAATAGCTTAATTAATACACTAACAGTACTATTTACTACCATATGTCACTTAAGGAAGAAACTAAAATGGTTTTCTCTGCTCTCACAGTTATGCAGAGAAAATAAAATAAGAACCGTGGGTGTCTCTAATGTATTTAAACAAGACCACTTTACACCAGGATTTCCTTTCCTTTGATTTTTCATTTTAAATTATCATTAGTCAATTTAAGTATATTTTGATATGATCTTTCTCTTTAATTATATCATTGTATTTGCTTACAAATCTCCTTGTTACATTTAATATATTTTGGAAGACTACCAGAAGATATGACTCAAACTGGATTAGACCAGTAGCTCCTAAATTCACCCCAAACCCATCTTGGAGCAAGTGTTGTTCAACCCCGCTCTATCTCTGATGCTGTCTCTAAGAAGGTTCTAGAATAGTGGTTGTTGATATGTCAGAGACTAGGAACAGCCCATACTTAGAGAGAAAGGCTGTTTAATCTTCCCTTCCAGAATTTGACTCAAAGCACATTTTTAAAAGAATAAAGGAAAAAAGAAGAAAAGGAGGCATTTCCTCATTCTGGAGAACACTTCAGAATCTACCTTTGAAAAACTACAAACTATACATTCCACCTTTCCAAACTAACTTTAAAGCTAATATTTTAAGGTTATTCATTACTAATAATGACACTGCTACAACATTTTTCATGGTCAAACAAGGGTATGTTTTAAAACATTTGCTTTACATTTATTTATTTATTGTGTGTGTGTATGCATATGTGTAGGCATACACTTGCCATGGCACATGGAGGTCAGAGGACAACATGTGGGATTCAGTTCTCTCCTTCCATCACATGGGTTCCAGGAATTAAACTTAGGTGGTCAGATTTGGCAAAGCAAGTACCCTTATCCACTGAACTATTGCACTGCCCTGCAAGTGCATACTTTTAAACAGTGCCAGTAACACCATGCAAGATTTTCTCCTAAACAGAAGAAGTAACTGCCTAGATCCATTCTCTTTTTTTAGTAGTAGAGACTAAACTTAGTGCCCGGTGCACACTGGACAAATGATGTACTACTGAGTTATGTCCCAGTCCAACCTAAAATCTCATAGAAGTTATCATTAATTTATAGGGTAACAGATTAGTAGGAACTATACCTCAGAAGCATTATCTAATTTTACACAGTTGCCAGCCCTAATATTGGGCCATATTATTATTTGTGCTACATATAAATAAGGATTATATAGTATTTTTGCTAATATATTATATAGCAGTACATATTGTCTAATTTAAGTAACTATAACAACACATTTTCTTGATATCTACATGATATATGCCTTAGTATAAATCACAGTACTAATTTGTTTCAGAAATTATCTCTATGAAGTATACATACAAAATAATAACTAATGTTAATGAGCCATGTTGATATTTATGGTTGTTTTTATATGTGGTTGGTTTCATCAAGCCTATACTTAAGTGCTCACTATGCATAAGACATTACATATGACGTATAAAATCATTCACATATCTTTATAAATTTATTTTACATATGTGTATACATAACACACACAGGCACACACACACGCACACATATTAAAAGAGAAAGAAAATAATATCCATAATGCTCTTAATATGATGTTTGGCTCATTGTATCTGCTACTAATGTTAACTTTTTTTTTTATAATAATTTTTTTTTTTTTTTTGGTTTTTCGAGACAGGGTATTCTCTGTGTAGCTTTGCACCTTTCCTGGAACTCGCTTTGGAGACCAGGCTGGCCTCGAACTCACAGAGATCCGCCTGGCTCTGCCTCCCGAGTGCTGGGATTAAAGGCGTGCGCCACCACCGCCCGGCTTTTTTTTTTTTTTATTTTATTTTATTTTTTTTTTACTAATGTTAACTTTTATTGATATTTCTGTTTAATTCAATGTAGCAGATATTTATTGAGGAACTATAAATAGTGAAACATTGTTCAAGGAAATAAGTACTTATTTATACAAACAGGCATTAAAGAACATATATTAAACACCAGATCCTCTAACATTGGATATTCTCAATATGCTCATTACAGAGGTCATTTCTCAATATAATTAGTCATGTAACTTATTTCTTGATAGCAGCGAAGGGAGCTAAGAACGCCAAAATCAACAGTCCATTTCAAAGGCTTCCAGGTTCTCTGTAACAAAGGCTGAGTAAGCCATGACTCATAATCTGGAAACTTCTATTTGAGGGCTTTATTATCTCCCTTCATATCTAGGGTGTGGGAAAGACTGGTAGCAGTGGGCAGCAGGCAGGGGAGGAGTTCCGCTCAGTTTCCAGAACTCACAGAGTGAGAAGTGCGTAGTTCCAGTTCTCCTGAAGCAGATTTTCTTACTCAGGGAGAATGGTAAACATACTTGGGACTATAGAAGCAATGGTGTGAGCATTAATAATCTCTCCCTGTATCTGGTTGAGTCAGCCATGCTTTACAGAAGAGGGTGTAAACTTATCTGTGACTTGCATGCAGCCACTAGAGAGTGCTTGCTACTCAGGTCTCTGTTTCATTTATTTGTGGTGGTAGGGAGTGGATGAGGCTCCATTTTGAATCCAAAAATATTGTAATTGACAGAGAATGGTTTTCCAGTGACCCAGAAAGGTTAAATTCTTACCATCATGTACTCATGTAGTCCTGTGGCCTTGGGCAATGCCTTAACAGTTTTGAAACGGTTTCCTGTGTTTTAAAACAGTGATGTTATCTACTTGGTATATATTTTAGGAAAAATTAATTATACTGCAAATGGAAAAGAGCCATCTCATTGCCTGGCACTGGTAGACTCTCTCAAAAGAAGAATTAAAAACAAACACAAACAAATAAACCCATCAGAAAAGGGCTTTGGGAGATAGTTCATTGTGTAACATGTCTGTCATGCAATCATGAAGAACTGAGTTCAAATCTCAGCACCCATGTAAGTCACAGGCTGATGTCATGGCTTGCCCGTACCCCATAACTTGAGAGGCATAGACAGGGGATCCTCAGAGCTAACTAGGTAGCTAGACTGTAAAATAAGTGAGCTCTGGATTCAAATGAGAGTCCCTGTCTCAGTAAATAAATGGGTAATGGTCGAGGAAGACACCCATCAACCTCTGCTCTCTACATGCATGCATACATATGTATGCACAGCTGCAGATATATATGCACCCACAAACATACAAACACACATACATTCATCAGAGAGAGAGAGAGAGAGAGAGAGAGAGAGAGAGAGGAACAAGAAAAATACTAATGGGTTGATATCATGCTAAATATTGTTTATATTCCAATGCCCATAAAATTTATATTTGAAAGACTTTTTTGATAGCAAAAAGGCCCTATGAATAGTGACCCAGCTGAGGACAAGTCAGACAAGGAATGTGTGAGTAAATCTGAAGGCATGCTCACTCTAATTATAGTCATACTGCTCTACTGATGTGTCTGAAAGGAAGAGTCGAAATTACTTTTGAAATCATAATTGAGCAATCACTTAAACTTCCTACTGGAGTTATCATGGAAGACTTAAAGATCCTTTACTTCATGATAATCCCTGGATAATGCACACAATATAGATTATGGGACATGATAGAGTAGAAAAGAGTACTGGCCTGCTTTTCCTCTTCCCTCATCTACACCATTTGCCCCTTGACCTGAAGGAAACCTAAGCTACTTCTTGTCTGAAGAGAGTCACAGTGCTTAGAATCCACAAAAATACCATCTACTCCATACATTACAGATGTGTACCCAGAGTTAGTGGGCTAAAGGAAGGAACGAGGCTTTATATAGGCTTGCTTTTGAGTCCTACAGTTCCAGATCATGATCCAAACAGCATTTCCTCCCTTTTGGCTGTTATTTAATCAAAAATATTTTTTTTCATGATGCATTTGATGCCTCAACACAACAGCAAATTCTGAGTTAGAAGAAGAAAGTTTCGGTACCCTGATTTATTTCCCTTTTTTATATGGAAAAACATTATCTGGATGTTATATGAGCATAAAACAGAGACAAGGACAAATATCAGCTTTAAAACTTTTTTACAGAAGCCAGGGGATGGTGGTGTACACCTTTAATCCCAGCACTCGGGAGGCAGAGCCAGGCTGATCTCTGTGAGTTCGAGGCCAGCCTGGTCTCAGAGTGAGATCCAGGACAGGCACCAAAACTACAAAGAGAAACCCTGTCTCAAAAAAACAAAAACAAAAACAACAACAACAAAAAACCTTTTTGTGGGAGAAGATACAATATATAAAATAGATATCTTTTCTTATTTTTATTTTATTAAGACTGATCCTAAACTGTCTTAACCTTTGCTGTTAATCTTGACTTCTCTAGGAAACCCAAAGCAGGTTCATTCTGAAATTTATGTGAAAAATTTTAAAACATTTTTGAGAGATTATAATGCAATTAGATCATTTCCCCTTTTCTTTCCTTTTTCCAAACCCTCTCATGTACCACTCATCTTGGCCTTTTAAATTCGTGGCTTCTTTTTCTTTAATTGTTATTACATATATGTGTACATGCACATATTTCTGACTACATAAAAACAGTTTGCTTAGTCTCTATAATGTTACTAGTATGTGTATGTTTCCAGGGCTGACCATTTGGTACTAGATAATGGTCTCTTCCCCTGGGAAAACTATTTTTCCAGCTCCCTGTATCCCTTTATTGCCTGTAGTTCTTTGGGTAGGGCTGTGGCCTCCTGGCCTTTCCCCTTCCACATTATCATATCCATTGGTGTCATCCCTGTTCAGCTCATGCTTAGGCAGTCATGTTGGTGAGACTTCATAGGTGCATCTACTTTCATTACCAGGAGACATAATCACACAGCAAACTTCCTGTTCCTCTGGTTCCTACAATCTTTCCAGCCCCTTTTTTTGCAATGATCCCTGAGCCTTAGGTGTAGGAGTTATGCTGTCGATGCTAATCAACAGCTTTCTAATTAAGACTTAAAGACCCACTCAACAAGAGGGAACCCTAGCCAACTACCCAGGGCTAGTGAAGTCATGAATCTTGGAGGAGAACCTACAACCACCACTTTACTAAACTAGCATAATCCCTAACTACATTCTAAACACTTGTCCTTTTATCCACAGATATGTGTCGTCCTCACCCCTCATCAAAGAAGCTTCACTTTGCAATAGATGAAGACCATTACAGAAAACTAAAACCCAATCAAAATGCAGAATTGTAGAGCCCATTCCGAAGTGATACATTTACAACACAACTCCTGCACATAAAAGCAGGTTACTTGAGCCCCATCCAAGAAATTGTCTAGCCCTGCTATCTGCATTTGAAGAAAGGTCTAGAAGAAGCTAAGCCCTGACCTTCTATTCAAAGGTTGGTGCTGCTTCACTGGTACCTGGCAAGTCTCAAACATGCAAACACAGCAGGATCCTCTGTCCATGTGCATACATCCCATGGAGATTTGCTGTCCTTCTAGTAAGTACCCTTGTTTTAGGTTAGATACTGGGGATTTACACAGGTTCAAAGTCCAGTGAGGAAGACAGCAGTGATGTTAAAAACTGCTATAAAACAAAGCTAGGATTAATGACAGAGGATGCTTAAGGCACTTTGGCACCCAACCATCTAGAAGCCAGGGAGAATTTTCTGAAAGATACAACTTAAACTGAGTAAGATGAATAATGCCAGTCATTTTAGAATGGAAATGAAGTCCTAAGAAGGACAGACAATGTAAGGGATGAGACAAGAAGGGTTGGTGTGAAGCTCTAAAAATAGACTAGTATGACTAAAATTAGAACAAGATGTCATCATGAGGCTGGTGAGGAGAACAAGGGACAAATCACAAAGGCTTTGAGTTATATTAGGACTCCAGATAAACTATTTTTTAGCTAGAAAACCAACCCATGAAAAGATTTTCTGCATAGAGTTGACATGGTCGAGTTACATTCAATCAGGAAATCAAATAAAAACAAATAAAGAATGATATAATAGTTAAGCTCAGAATTCATGGAAGTTTCTACAAATTTAGGACATATTCTAGGACATTAACTCTTAAGTATATAGATAGTAGAACTCCTAAGTGATATAGAAAATGTTTAAGGAAAGGAAATAACTGACCTTGGATGGTGGTGATGTCTGACTTCCATTTCTAAACAAATTGAATCAAAACGGCCTTGGTATGGTCAGGTGAAGATTTCAAAGAGAAAGTTGACAGTCTGAGGCAAAAGCTGGGAATGACTACATGAAACACGTTTAGAGATGTGAGACCCTTAGTGTGTCAGTGTGTTTTAAGCCCTAAGGGGTAGATGACACCCTGAAGAGAGGGCAAAATGAGAGGATGAGAGTCAAGGAGTGGTTCCTAAGGAATGCCAACATATAAAGGGAGAAGAGGGCTGCTCTTGCATCTCTCCATACTCAAGGCTTCAGACACTTTTCAGCAAAGCAGGCAGCATGTGACCACATTCTAACTGGTGATATGACAAAAGGCCTGATATGATTCACAGGGTTAGAGTGTCAGTGACTATCTACAAACGCTTTTAGCTCTAGGTTCTGGCCCAAGAAAAACATCTCTTACGTACCTTAATGAGAAGAGGACTCGGCCAGACTGTCTCACGGATGTTTGTGCTGTTTCCTTGTCTTTCTCCCCTTTTTTTTTTGGTTTTTCGAGACAGGTTCTCTGTGTAGCTTTGCACCTTTCCTGGAACTCACTTGGTAGCCCAGGCTGGCCTCGAACTCACAGAGATCTGCCTGGTTCTGCCTCCCGAGTGCTGGGATTAAAGGCGTGAGCCACCACGCCCAGCTCTCCTCCCTTTCTTTTGTGATGCTCTGCCCTGATTACCTGCCAGGCTGAACAGTTTGAAGACTGCTCTTACTTTATTATTAGGTACTTTTCTCATAGTAGTTGGAAAATGGAGTATGTCCTTACCCTAGCCATGAGTTATATGAGTTATAATTAGAAAGGACAGAAATACCATAAGTAGTATTTCAAGTCTCACTTTTCTCAAATATCTCACAAATGTTAAGGGATACCATTAAAGGTCCTTATAAGAGTGAGATCCAGGACAGGCACCAAAACTACACGGAGAAACCCTGTCTTGAAAAAATCAATAATAATAATAATAATAAAGGTCCTGATAAAACCTTCAGATGTACACAGCAATTAAACAGATGTTCTTTTCCTGTGTTTTTCTAGCCTGAATCATAGAGTCAGTCAGAGCGTGTTAATCCAATAATATCTCAAAGATAGCTTCTAATCCAAGTTCATCCTCTCTGGGCTTTTTAAAACTATTTTGGGGTAGAAAAATGGGATGTTAGGATGTTGCTGTATATTTAAATAATATTTATACCCAGAGTAAACATCAGTCGGTCATACTGGTTATACTAGGAAGCCAAGGCACAAGAAGTTTTAGGCAGAGGTTTACAAGATCAGAGGTGCATTCTATAGTGAGACTTAGCTCAAAATTCTTGGGCACTCCTACAGAGATGGTGTAAATCAATGAATAAATTTAGGCAGAAGTACCAGGAAATGCTGATTGCTAAGTATATAGGTGGTAGGACTTCTGAATGATATACAGAATATCCACAGAAAAGAGGCGGGGAAGACAGTGGTAAACTCTGATATTACATACTCACAAACAGTTTAGGGACAAAATGTGAAGTTTGAGTCCCTAAAAACTACTTCTACATTTTTGTTAAAGACTCAAAATAAATTTCTAAGTTGTATGTCACATAACCTGAGTTCAATGAATCCTTAGTACTAATTGATGGATTTTGAAATACTTTCCTAAGACATTTTTGGTAAGTCATGACTTAGGATTTAGTATTTGCATCATGACTATAATGGGAACAACAACTAATATTAATCAAATACTTATTTTATAGCTCCTTGACAGTATTTTACATGCTTTCAATTATTGAGCCCTCACAACACACCCATCAAGTAGAAGGACTACTATGTGACCTTTGTTTTCCTGATGAGAAAATGGGGCAAGTATGCAGTAAGTTCTAACAGCTCAAACGAAGTTAAGTAGATGTCTGAAAATGCAGGCCTCACTCTATCCTAAGTATGCTGCTGTTAGCCTTCCATTGGGTTTGCCATATGAGTGGCTGTAGGGAGAACCAATGCTGAAATTAAGAAACTAGACTTCTTACCAATTGATAAAGCAAAAATATTCACAATACACCAATAAGGCAAATGTCAAATCTGACCCATTCCCTCTTCAGCAAGCTAATTAGCAGCAGCAGCCTGGCTCTTGTCAGGCACTCAAAATATGGTTCTTGTTCCCTTCATTCTCTTCGTTATGTGCTGCTCACACATTCATGTATCATCATGTTTTCAATACTGACGAGGTGCAGGTAAATGTGTAGTAGGACTAATTTCGATTTATAGTGTTTCTAAAGCAATTTGAACTTTTCTCCAGTGTTGTCAACTCATTTTGCTATTTCTCTTTATGGTTCACTTAGTTCATTGGCTCTTTAAAAACACTGGGACCTTTTCCCCCTATGTCTTCTGTACTCTTTCCAGAGTGCTGTTTTCATCCTTAAGTCTGTCAAATTTAGTACCTTCACTTGAATATTAAAAAAATAATGTTTTGCTTGTATTTTTATGGCCCTTACTCCTGATCAGTCCTTACTCTAGTAGCTTTCTCAGATGCCAAGGAAAACAACCAGAATATGCAACTCATTGTATCAAAATGGAGGGATAATTATAAGCATGCATCTATCTGGGATTCTCAAGCTTGATAAGTCTCCAAATTTTTGTAATAAAAATATTTTAATTTTTTTATTTTGCAATACATTTCAGTTCTACATATCAGCCACGGATTCCCTTGTTCTCACCTCTCCCGCCCCCCCTCACCTTCCCCCCAGCCCCCCCCCCTCCATTCCCACCTCCTCCAGGGCAAAGCCTTCCCCACAGACTGAGATCAACCTGGTAGACTCAGTCCAGGCAGGTCCAGTCCCCTCCTCCCAGGCCGAGCCAAGTGACCCTGCATAGTCCCCAGGTTTCAAACAGCCAACTCATGCAATGAGCACAGGACCAGGTCCCACTGCCTGGATGTCTCCCAAAAAATATTTTAATTTTTATCTTAATTTTTTTGGAATTTCACACACAAATATACTATACGTTCTTCTTTTTTTTTTTTTTCAACCCATCAGTGATGTTGCCCATATACTTTAGGGTGCGTGGCCTTCCACTGGACAACCTACTAGAGGCTGACCTCTTAAAGAAAACCTGACTCTCCTTCTCCCAGAAGCTATCAATTGCCAATAGCTCCTTAGATAGGAATGGGGCTTTGTGGGGGCCTCCCTTACCTATGCTGAGATTTTTACTGGCTGGATTTGTACAGGTCTTATAAATTTTGTCTTAACTGTTGAAAATTAATATGTGCAATTTTCTTGGGTCCAGAAAACACTTTTCTATATATTCATGCATAACCTCTGGGGCTTACAACCTTTCTGATGCTATTCCATAATGATCCATGAGCCTTGAGAGGAGAATGTGTGATATAAATGCCCTGGTTAGGGCTGAATATTCTTATTCTATGCATACTGACCAGTTGTGGTTCTCTGTGTTACTTGCTATCTACTACAAAAAGAAGTTTCTCTGATGAGGGTTGACAGAGGCACTAATCTATAGGTGTAACAAGTCATTAGGATTCAGTTTAATTCTATGTCCATTTTGCAGAATAATAGTTTTACATCCTTCTCTAGGACCTATGACCTGACTTGACACAGATTCTTGCCCAGTTTTTGATGTCAGGTGTTCGTTTCAATTTGTGAGGCAGACCTTATCTCTGAGCAGAAAGTGATTGGTTACTCCCATGACATCTGTATCATTAGTGCACTGATGGACGTATCTTGCTCAGCTGGTCATTGTCGTAGCTAGGGGCTTCACAGCTAGATAAGATTGGTGTTTACTTTTCTTTTCCACTACCATACATAGCACCTTCAAGAACTGTGAAAGATGCTGATTTGCTCTGATCTTTGTCAGTTTAGAGAAACAGCGGCTTTGTCATGAGTTAAGGATGTTGAAGCACCACAGACATGAATAGTTGCTATTATAAAAAGCTTCTTACCAATTTGAGCTTTGAAGACAAGGAAGGAACCAGGGGCAAGGCAGAAAATGTCAGGAGTGAGAATTCTACAATGAAGCACAAGAAGACAGTATGTTAGGTAAGTCTAGAATATGGAACTATGTGGGAATTTGCAAAACATTATCAGTCTCCACCGATAAGACAAGTGCTTAGAGGATGGTAACAGTACAATGAGGATTTTGTCTTTAAGGCACTTTCAATCTAGCCAGGAAAATTAAGCCCGCAAGACCTATGTAGAAATTGAATTATTATATTATGTAATATAATATGTTATATAATATATTGTATTATATTGTGGTATAGAAAAGACTAGCAGTTCTCAATCCATAGGTCACACTCCCCAAAAGATCATCATAAATACAGATGTTTACATTATAATTCATAATAGTAGCAAAATTACAATTATGAAGTAGCAACAAAAGTAATTTTATGTTTGGGGTCACCACAACATAAGGAACTGTATTAAACATTCCCAGCATTAGGAAGGTAGAGAACCACTGTGAAGGAAAGAAAAAAAAATCGTCTCAGGATTCGCAGCCGAATTCTCTGGTAAGTGCAAGGGGAAAAAAGAGGAGAGGAGGGGGGTCAAAGATAGAAACTTGAATGTCTTAACAGCTGTTTCCATTGATGGGCGATCTTAAGGATATGGTTACTGTGAAATTAGTCAAAATATTGTTTTTCTTTTTAGCACATTGTGACTTTAAGCTACAGATGTCTAAAAAGAAAATTTGGATTCCATGTGTAGTCATGATTCAAACAAAACATAGTAATTTCATTTCTGTATTTGTAAGAGCAAATCAATGGAAATTGTTTGCTACCTGCCCCAACTCATGATTTGCTTGGATCCAATGGATAATTAGCTGATGTCACCCATAAGTATGTCATGTGCCAGTTTTTGCATAATTCCTGAAGTAATAGAATTTCATAAACTCTTCACTTGATCTGTAGATGACTAATATTCTCACTTGAGGAAACACCAGTAAGGGGAGGAGTGTCGTCAGTGTGTGGTGCAGGGAAGAAACTGGAATGCCCGGTGTTGAAAGAGTTTGACTTGTTCTTTATCTTCTCAAAATTCATATTTCATTACAAAATTTCTAAATGAATGATGGGGGGAAAGTTAGCCACTTTTATCTAAGAAGTGGTAAAGAGTGACATTTGGCCATTTTGAATCCAGACAAAATACTGCTTTAAGGAGTAAGGGCTTGTTTTTTCTTGGAAACATTTACAGGTAATTGCTAATGCTATCTATGTTATAAGACCAGAGTTTTCAAATTGAAAAAAATTAGCTACAAAGAGTATAACAAAAGTATTAGAACAAAAGGATTTAGGAATTTTAGATCCATTTCTGATACTTCAAACAGCCTTATTTTTCTTAAAGACAAATTATTTGCAATGTTGTACTCTACCATAGGGGAAAAGTTGTCAATAATCATCCTTCTGTTCCTATTTCTCTCTCTTTCTCTCTGTCTCTTTCTCTCTCTCTCTGTCTCTGTTTCTGTCTCTCTCTCTCTCTCTCTCTCTCTCTCTCTCTCTCTCTCTCTCTCTCTCTCTCTCTCTCGTGTGTGTGTGTGTGTGTGTGTGTGTGTGTATGTGTGCGCATCTGTGTTTGATGTCATGTAGTGAGTATTATGAGAACCAGAACCAGATACCCAAGTTTGACTTTTGTTTTTGCTGTTCAATGGAGAATTTTGAATAATATCTGTATTCAGGGCAATAAGGAGTCACTGATTTAATGAAGTCTATAACAGACTCGACATGGAGTCACCTTTATAGTTAAATGATATATGATACTATTGCTTGTATTTGTTTTCTGGATTTATAGCTAGGGAAAAAGATGCTAAATAATAATATCTTTATTATGAGAGTTTTAAAGTTATTAACATCAGTGGGATTTTATGACAACAAATAGCCTTTCACTATTCTTGAATTGAATGTGGATATTCACTTTTTGCTTTCTTGAGAATTCAGCATCTTATCTACCATGGTCCATTAGGATAACATTGAAGAAAATATTGTACAAGGACATAGAAGTCATTAACCTAGCTAATACCCCATCTGTTTCATGAATATTTTATGAATGCTTAAAGTTTCTATATACATTAGCTTGCTGGAGTTGTACTTTCCACCTTTTATTTAGTTAAATAGAGTTTTATTATTGTAAAGAATAAAAAGAATAAAGTAACAAATCAAAGGAGAAGAACATCTGTATAGTGTGGGGGGAGGTTCAGTGGATATTTTCTGTAGGCATTAAAGAGATGATGTGCTAGACAGTTCCTGGAACATGGCAAGAGCTTTGATATATTGTTTCTGGTTGATTGATATACCCAGGAAATGGTTGCCCTTCCTGAGAGTGAACATAGGATGTGAAAAGTCAACAAAGTCTGAAAGGGCAGCTTGTGTTATAACACTAAAAATTCCCTCAGCACCCTTCCTCCTCCCTGCTTACTTGATAAAGCCTACAACATAATGAAGTATCTGGAGGTAAGCTGAGAAGGAGAAAACAGAAAGAGAGATGGGATCTTAATGAGGAATGAGAGCAGAGCTTAGAGTTGAAGAAAAATAGTGCTTTTGGTGAAAGTGATATTATCTGAGATTTGAGACACACATGGGTCTCTCTCTCTCTCTCTCTCTCTCTCTCTCTCTCTCTCTCTCTCTCTCTCTCTCTCTCTGTGTGTGTGTATTGCTTTTCATATATATATATATATATATGAATGGATAAATAGACAGACAGACAGACAGATAGATATTCAAAGTGTAAAGGCCATTGGATTCTCCAGCACATATTCTGTTTCCTGCTCACACTGAAATAGAAGGTTTTGGAACTTTTCATTGTCGCCAGCTCACTTTGGAGCAGCTGGAACTTAGAAGAGGCAAAATAAGTGCCTATCTCTTGACACTGTGGAACTCTTCACTCTGATCATTTTGTTTCTTACAATTACAAACTGTCAATAAAGCCTAATTCATTCTGTTACAGCAGTTTTTTCAGACCAGATTTTAATGTCGGTCTTATAACTAATGGACGATCTGAAATGTTGAGTAACTGCCTCCATGTGTCTGTTTCCTACAAAAATAATCTCCATTGATGCCCTATTGTTGAGATTAAACGAGACAAGAGCATGAGATTTGTTTCTAAGTTTACATAATTTCTTTTATGCTTAGCATGGTAGGAGTCTCAGATAAGACACCTGTGTTTAAATTCAAAAGTGTATGCCACTAGGAATACAATTCACCAGGCTTTGTGCATACATGTATTCGCAGGAGGTTGGTGGAAAAGGACAGGACACAGGAAAAGAACCAACTGAAATGAATTGACAGTAAAGAGTCTGTGGAGTACCTAGAATATTGCTAGAACACTGGGATTGTTCATCTGTTTTACACACTGAAATAAAATGGCTAAGGCTTCATTTCTTTGTTCTAACATAGTAACCTGTGTTTCCTATGTACTTAAAAATTACTTGATAAAAGTTATGTCTTATATTTTCTAGTCTTAGGTAACTCGTGACATATTCAGTAAGTATCTGGTGAGTGAATCATGTCTGTTGATTTAGTCAGTTTCCTACAAAGATAAATCTCTGGTCATATGTTGTTGATGTTATGAAGGGTAGCAGATAATAAAAGGGAGCTAAATCTGTGGTGTGGAGGGGGTAGCGGCTTCCATTGCTTCAGAAGTGCTTTAAGGCAAAGTGTGAACAACTGCTAAAAATTAGACCTTTGTGCCTGGCTACCATCCAAGTTTCTGTGCATCTTTTCTTAATTAGAACCCATTAGCAGTTACAAAGTGTGTGTTCCTCAACAACTGAGCCCCAGTTTTATCATTTGTAGGACAAAGAGTACCTGGTCTCTTTCAGTGCTTTAAAATGCAGCCTTCAGTATAATTCTGGATGAAGCTGTTTCTTTGTCTAGAATGTCAGTGTCATTTTGTTATTCTATAGTTTTGACAAACATTAATTTGTGAAAGAAAAGTATCCCAGAAGGCAAATTTGATTGTTTGAATTCTCATGCCCAAAGTGTTCCAAGGTTCATAAGGAAATGAAAGATAACAGTTAGTGAATGGTTAAGAATTGCATTTTTCAAACTCTGCAAGGAGAAAGTGCTTTAGACAAAACTATCCAGAAGGCACAAGCTGTTGGTAAGCATCACAAATGCATTCTAGAATTTCAGCATACTCTAGACCATCCACAGAAGCAAAATCCCTTCCCACACTGACAAACACACTTGCAGATGGCATTCCATTTTGTGAGGCAGACTTAAATAATGTGTTCGCTTATTATTGTCTGGAAAATGATGCCAGTGAAAAACTTGCCAGTTTGGCTCTTTTAAAGAAATTCAAGCCTAAATTTATCTCCAAGTCAATCATTTTTAGTAGGTTTAATGACTGAACTATGTTGTGGGCAAACCTTAAAACATAGAAACTGTCATCTATACTATGGAGAAATCATAAGGAAAAAAGTCCGGCTGTAGTCAAAATTAAAAAAGAACCATGAATTTCAGGACACAGACCCCTTTGTGCTACTTGTGTTAGTCACCTTTATGGTTTCTCTATGGGTTGTGGAGAATTTGGAACCTTTTCTCTGCTTCCTAATATCTCCGCTAGTGCTTTTACCCTGTTGGTAGAAGTAGAATACTATTATCACATGATGACTTAGTTATTTTCTTTTTGTAATAAAATACCTAACTGAAACAACTTAATGAAGGAAGGTTATCTTTGCTCACAGTTCAAGGGTCCCATCCACTAGCTTTGGGAAGCCATGAAGGCAAGAGCTTGTGGTAGCTGATCACATTGCATCCACAGTCAGGAAGTGGGAGAGATCAATGTTGCTGGTCATCTCACTTCTTTTTATTCAGTCCAGCAGTTAGGGTGGGTCACCTTAATATGCCCAGATGTACCTTTCCTAATGATTTTAGGTCCTGTCAAGCTGATAATTAATACAAACCACATGGTATGTTACTGATAATAATGGCCTACATCTTCCAGTGTAGACTTTGATACTAGTGAAGCTGAACCCTATGTGAATCAAGGTGGAGATAGGAAGTTGGTAGCAGGGGAAAGTGTGTTGATATGAAACAAGAGTAGGAGATTAGCTTGAATCTGAGGAACACCTTGGGCATGGGTTTTTAAAGCCATGGAATCATGTCCAATAGCAAGAGTGGAGGAGATCTACACTGCTATGAACAGTTATGGGATGGGGTGTCTTAGTCTGAAGATTAGCACTGTCTGTGTGACAAAATTTATAATTCTGAACATCCTTCCTTAAAGGAGGTAATCATTAGAGTCTGTATGTGTGTGTCTCTCTGTGTGTTTGTGTGTGTGTCTCTCTGTGTGTGGGTCTGTTTGTGTTTCTCTGTACATGTGTGGGTCTGTGTGTCTGTACCTGTGTGTGTGTGTGTCTGTATGTCCGTGTGTGTGTGTGTGTGTGTGTGTGTGTGTGTGTGTGTGTGTGTGTGTGGTGTGGTACCTGACAAAGTGAACAAATGAGTAAACAGAGATGGATTTCCCATGGGAGTTAAGTTCTCTTACCTTAGGATAACTCCATATGGTCAATTGAGGTTTACCCTGCTATGTCATATAGTCTGGGAATTTAGTACAGATAGTTGCAAAGGGAATTACTTGAGGTTTCAATAACTGATTTTAAAATAGGATTTTACAAACACTAATAAGCCATCTATTCTACTAAGTCCTGACCAGGTATTATCATTTTGTGCTCACAAAGAGACAATGAGGTCAGTATAGATGCTCAGACTGTTAACTCATGCTGAAAACCATACAACTAGTAACAGGCAGAGAAAGGGGTGATATCCAGTAGTCTACAGTTAAGGTCTACATTCTTAATCCTGAATAATCTTATGAATACAATCAATGGATGTTTTAATATTTTTGAACTACTTATTCATTTTAGAATATGAAATGATAAATTCCCTCCAGAGGCCATTCAAACCTGAACATTGACATACCATTTCCAGGGATACCTGTGGATATAAATACTGCCAATCCCAGTCCCTGCTGTGAGCCCCATATGTACCCATGTAAACACCAGACAGAAAAAGGCAGGAAATTCTATAATGCCATGTAGAAAAACAGAAATATGAAAATTACAGTGAAAACACTTCTACAGGGCTCACCACAGAGATAAACATGCGAGAGAAAAATGCTGAGACACTGGATTTTTTAGAGTAGTTACATGTTCAGGGACAAAAACACCATGGAGTTTACTGCAGCAGGACTTTAAACATGGCATCTAACTTTAAACATTAGCAAAGTTAAATCAAATGTTTCTTTTCTCACTGATCCTTTACCACATCCCTTTACCCTATATATTACACATTTGTCTTCTTCTTCTTCCTTTAAAAGCCAATAAATGTTAATGTACAAGGAACCATACTGGATATTTCTGACATGCTGGAGTAGGAGGAAGGGGAAGGAGGGAAAGAAGATGCAGAATAAAAAGAGACACTAAAGTTGCTGTCTACAGTTCATTTTCTAACAGTAGGTGGCAAATGAAAACATACCTAAAAGTAAAATATATAGTATATTATAAATTAAAGGTATAGAAATAAAACAGGACAGAATTAGGGCTATGGATCATATTTCAAAATAGGCTGGAGTCATCATTTTTTCCTCAAAATTAAAATCTCACAGAAGATGAGATCACTATTTTTTCTGAACAACATCTAGCAGAATGTCTTAACATCAAGTTATCCTAAAATACTTAAGTTAATTTGTTCAGAGAATTACTGTTAACCTTTGAGAAGGAAAGCTGACCCATGAGGTAAGGAGAGCAAAGCCCCAGACAATCCCACAGGTACCTTTGGAGGTGTAATAGCCATCTACAGGTGTTCTGATTTGTAGAAGTGGAAAAGTCCTTTATTCCTTAACACACGATGAGTCATAGGAAGAGGGCACAGTTTTGGTGAGGCAGCTTCTTTGTGCTAAGGAACACTCCTAAAGTAGGACATAGCTGTCAGCCCTCAGAATCCGAGATTCCAGTCCATTACAAAAGTAGCTATTTAGGGGACACCAGGTGTCCTGGCTGGCACGCAAGAACATTGAATGTTGAGAAGAGAGAATGCAGCTACTTATTCATTTTCTGTGCAAATCCCTCTTCTTTGGGTATAGGTACAAAGACAATATGGAACATGACAGTAGCACTAAGCCTTACCCTCTTCTTCTGAGCCCAGACAGACATCCAACTCCTTGATGATTTGGACTGGTCTTGAGGTATTTCTTCTCAACCTACCCTACAACTTGGATCTGAAAATTTCTCACTCTCCCCTATACATACTAGTCATCCATGCAGTACTGACATTGCCCTAGTCTACAGCAAGGTCTCTTTTTTAGTGCTGTAAAAAGACTATTTGGGCTGAATACTTTCAAACAAATGACATTTATTTTGACTCACTGCTTTGGAAGTAATATTCAAGTTTAAGCATCCACATCTGCTGAGTGTATCATTCATTGGTCAATACAGTTGGAAGGTTTCTTGGGTCCCGCCTGGCCTGTGGTTCCACAGCTGCTTATAAAATAATTACTCAGAGGCTTATATTAATTAACAATTGCATGGCATATGGCAGGCCTCTTGCTAGCTAGCTCTTATAACTTAAATTAACCCATTTTTATTAATCTATGTTTTGCCATGTGTTCTGTGGCTTACCAGTCTGCTGGCATGTTGTTCCTTGGGCGGCAGGCTGGCGTCTCTCTGCCTCTCCTCTGTGAAGCAGGAAACTGAAGGACCATCTTGCCTTGTTTTGGCAAAATTTAATGGTCATTTTTCCATGGATCCTGTATGTCCAGTCTATACAACATTTTGTCAATTATTCCAGGCAAGAACAGTTTCTTGCCCAAATGGCTAGTTCTGCCAAGAAGAAGATAAACTCCATATGGAGTGTCTTTGATGCCCATCCTCCTCTCTAAATTGGTGCTGCCAAGAACAGACATGTCTCACTGTCCAGAAAGTCTAAGTTCTTAAAACATTTTAAATGCCATATTCTGTAGGTCTTTGAAGTGTTTGAAGATTACCTACCTAATTGAAATATATCTATGTATACCTAGAAAACTTAACTAACATGACTGTAAGTGTAGTTATCATAGATAACTAATTATTAATCTGTATTTCTCAACTATACACTACAATTTCAAATGAGTTTCATAAACATAATACCTTAAACAAGAGTAGAAACATACATACAGTATAACAAAATTAACTTTAAATTTGTATCAACAAACTAAAATCTATAGCAACGTAAAATATTTATCCTATATTTCTTTCTTTTTTTTTTTTTTTTTAAAGATTTATTTACTATGTTACAGTGTATAGCCTGCACGGCCAGAAGAGGGCGCCAGATCTCATTACAGATGGTTCGAGCCACCATGTGGTTGCTGGGAATCGAACTCAGGACCTCTGGAAGAGCAGCCAGTGCTCTTAACTGTTGAGCCATCTCTCCAGCCCTATCCTATATTTCTATATCACATCCTCCCCTTTTTTAAGAAAGAGATTTCATTTATAATCAATCTCCTTTAAATAAAAATAAACATTCATAAACAATATTTTGGGAATTTGGGCATAGCTTCTCTTACTACTTCCTGCTGGTTAGGCACACTGCAATCTTATAAAGATCCTGAGAAAATTAAGAATTATGGTCAAGTCCTCTCTGGAATAGTCGTGAGGCTGCATTGTCTGAGCCATTGAAACCATTGTGGATGTTGGATCATCTGAGTCATGGTGTCATCAGAGACCTTTAAGGGGGTCTTGGCTAATCAAACCATATGAGCCTAGAAGCAATCCATAGGTTCTCATCTTCTGTGGAAACAAAAGCAGAACCTCTTTTCCAAAACAACATATCTTTAGATACAAATTTTGAAGTCAAGATACCTTTAAAATACATATATTGGTTTAACTCAGCAGCCTTTACAATCAAATGTCTTTCTCCCGTTAAAAATCCCAAAGACAGTATAATCCAGACTTTCTGTGTGATTTCCATCTTTATGTGGCTTAACTTTTATATTACTTTTACTGTCTCTTTAAAAGACTTTATTTTTTAAAACTGTTTCTTTACATAACTGTCTATCCTCCTTCCGACTACAGGTCAAAATATGGTGAATGGAAATTACTGAATGAGAGTATTGGAAGGGCAGAAGAGTCCAGTAATGTTACATTCTAATGTAGTTCCATGAAACCAAATTCACTCTCAAGGGGCAGGTATAAATCACTTCTCAAGAAGTTCTATGACCTAATTTTGCTCACTAGTCCTTCATCTTAACCATGACAGATCCCAAGCTTCCAGAACATTAGCGTATGGATGGCAAGCCTATATTCAGACCATTACAGTCTCCTTACATCATTTCTTTTGACATATGGACATCCAGGATCTGCATCATTCTAGCTTAACAATCCCAGAATAAGAGAATATAGAGTTTGGAAAAGTAAAATTCTCAGTAGTCATTTTATCACCTTTTCTACTTTGAGTCAATGCTTCTTTCTGGGTTGATGACATCCTTATGCTGGCCAAAACCATCAGCTTCTGGCTGGTATGTTTCAAGGCCCTCCCTGTGTGATTCCAGCTTTCAACTGGAGGAATGATCCAGCTTATCTATGAGGCAATTTTGATTGTCAGGATCAATTATCTCCTTGACTCTTCATTATTTTTTGACCTTGGTCCTTGATGGCTAAGAAAAGACTCCCCAGGCAAGTGTAATTTGCTAAAAAGTGCTATAGTTACAACAAAATTTGAAAAGTGGAAGGAAAATGTTTTCATTTTATTTGACAGCTCTGGACACCTCCTAAATTAAAGGTGGTTTGTACTTAGATAGCCACATCTAATTGCTTTGTAATTATATCTCATACACTAAAAGTAAATTAGTAGACATAGTTGGTCTCTGGAGCTCCCATTTTTTTGTGGGTTTTGGCTCAGAGCTGAAGGCTAAAAATTATTCTCTGTTATCCTACTGGTCAATGAATTTACAAACTGGGAAAACTGTTACTAATATCATTAATGCCACAGTTCTCCCTATGCCTCCAGTTCCTTTCTCCCTGCTTTCTGAATAAGTTCTTTCTAACAAGGGGAATTCAGATTTCCCATGAGTTCTAAAGCCTCCCTAATTATGCTTCACTGTACATTGCTCTTGTAATAACATGCTTTTACTGAACCTGATTTTCCAAACTGTTCAACAGCACCTCATCATGTGCATAATTGCAAAGGTTGTAATATCAACACATTTCCAGAGAGCTTTTCTCCTTCTTGTTAGTACATGGTGGGCAAGTAGATAGATGAGTCCCAGCAGCACCAACTCCACTGTACCAAGGCCACTTCTTAGTGCAGTCAAGAGTTTCATCATGCAAATGAAGTGAAAAAGACTGAGGTCATGAGAATATCCTAATGTCAAGCCCCGTACACTTTTCTATTAATTTCCTTTGCATCCCTGCCGCAGAAGCCTGCCACTGTATCTTAAACTGTGCCCTTCAAATTGAGAATCTTTTTATTTGTTCTTAAAATGGGACTTCCCAGGACTGTGTCTAATTTATAGTTAATAGTATAACAACTTCTTCTGGGAGTTTCATTATGTACCTGGTAACTGACTATGTATAGATGGACCATGACTTTACATGAAAAGCACATTTCCTCCACAAAGAAAGTTGTACTTCAGTATCCACAGAGGTAAACATCTAAAAACATAGCCCTTACCTGGGTTATGAAATAGCATGATAGCTTGCGTTTAGCTTAAAGTGTTGAAGATAGTTTTTGCTTGAACAGGGTGTCCCTGTGTAAAAACAGCAAAGCTGATGCCAATGATTTCCACCATGCACACTCTTATTTGTTATGTATGGGAAACATTTCTTTAAAATTCTTAAAATGCTATTATTTTAAATACATGTTCTTTGAGGGACATCCTAAAAACTAGTTCAAAGTTTTGAGACTCTATGAGAAGTCACTTTAAATCATACTAATATCTTAAGAAAGGTTGTATAATCACATACTTGATTTGATATTTACCCTGACACCATGCTTTTGGACTGCACTCTGGTCTTGATTTTTTACCCCAGTACTTTTCTTTCTTTTTGAAAGTTTTCTCCTAGAGGAGACTAGAGATAAGAAACAATCTTATTCTGAAACACAGCAAAGCCTGACCCATTTTTATTTGTTCTCACTCAGATAAAATTGGACAATTTTGTCTCTGTCTTCTATTTGTCTTCACTGTATGACAATATCCAGCTAAAAGAAACTGTCATTTCCAATATATACACAAAAGAGTCATTAGCCAGATAACTAGTTCATTAGGTAATTTCTACTTCCTGTGGATAAAAGATTCCTCAGCCTTTCAAACATTACATATTCAACATCTCCTATGTTCCAGACTTTAATAACATTTTAGGCTGCTTTAAGCCTTAAGTAATAGTCTGTGAGGCTTTCTGGTCCTAGTAAGACCTTAATTCCAGGCAACACAATTCTGTTAGTATTTAACAAATCCATCTAAAATCTACTCACATAAAACAACATTCAGCTTTCTTCGCTCATAATCTTGTTTGATTATAATTCTTGGAATGACTCAAATGAGTAAATCTTATGGGAACCCTTGGTTGTAATCAATATTAGCCAGAGCTCCAGGCATGGGAACATCTACTAGGCTCTATGTCTACAACTCACTCTCATGGCTAGCATTCTAGGAATTCATCTCATTATCATCTAAGATCAACAGTCAGTGATCTCTATGCATAGCTTAGTTCCTCATGTCATTGCAGCTTCTAATACTTGTACTTTTACATGACAACTCAGGACCCTGTGTTGGAGAGTCCTCATGAACAAGATGGAAATTGTTTTCACCTTTTCTGACATAGTTTAGAAGTACTATAGCATCTTTTTTCTTATACTCTATTGTCAACATAGTTATGAATCCACCCCTATGACAGTGCCAGACCCATAGAAAACACCCCATAGATACTTATTGAAGTAGTGAATTTGGGTAGGAAAAAAAGGAACTATATGGGTAATACTAAAACTATGAAGCACTGAATGATATTTCTGCCTCTGAGAAGACAGATCATACCACTGTTTTCTGACTCGGGCAACCTTAGATGAATTAAGCATGTGTTTGTCTGAAAGTTAACAGGCCAAACCTGGTGTTTTGTTTGTACTTTTTAAATGGTATGCTCAAGGGATAGCCTTCCATTTGTGGTGGTATTGTGTTCCCCAAAATATTGTGCACCCTAATAAACTTACCTGGGGTCAGAGACAGAACAGCTATTAGCTACAAAGGCTAGAAAATGGTGGCACTCACACCTTTAATCCTAGCACTCCAGAGGTAGAAATCCCTCTGGATCTCTGTGAATTCAAGGCCACATTGGAAACGGCCAGGCATGGTGACACAGGCCTTTAATCCCAGAAAGCGAGCCTTTAATCCCAGGGAGTGGTTGTAGAAAGCAGAAAGATATATAAGGTGTGAGGACCAGAAACTAGCAGCATTTGGCTGGTTAAGCTTTCAGGCTTCTAGCAGCACAGTTCAGCTGAGAGCTATTTGGATATGAGGACACAGAGGTTTCCAGTCTGAGGAAACAAGACCAGCTGAGAAGTTGACCAGGTGAGTTAGTTGTGGCTTGTTCTGTCTCTCTGACCATCCAGCATTAAACCCCAGTAACTGGCCCCAGGTTTGATTTTATTAATAAGACTCTCTAAGATTCCTGCTACATCCATTGTTAGATACTTTGTTTATATTAAAAATAACAGGTTCCTAAACTAAAATACATGGTGTTATGATAACCTTGTAGAAACCTCATGATAAGCAAATGATTTTAAAGCATCAAGGATGAATCTGTAGGAACCAGCATCAACCACAAATATCCAGCTGGATGTATTTCTTTATTCTGTGTTGAGTATAAAAATGATTTCATTTTCTGATGTGAAGAACTATAGGAATATTTTATTCTGGGACTAATTGCTTATACTTTAAGCTAGGATACATTTCATTAAATGTACATTAAAATTATCATTTAAAAATCATAAGCTGGACAAATGCTTGTAAAAAATATTTTATTATTGTTCCTTAACTTTCCTATCCAACCAGTTACCATATTTCTAAGTGGAAATATCTACTGAGAAGCGTCTGGCTTCATGTTTAACCTTCTGAAACAAAAACTTTCTGTAGTGCATGTATAGTGAAGCCAAGAAGTCCATCTGCCAGGAAGAATTTCATCCTTTAAATACCTTGTTATGGCAGCAAACACAACACAATGAGATTTGTTTAGAATGTCACTCTTCCATCTCTGGGCTAAAAGGATTAGGTCTAAATTGAACATCATTACAAAAGACCATGCATGAAAATGTTTGCTTTTTTGTCCTTAAGTACTTGATGCTATTTAAACACCCCCTCCATTACTTGCACTAACGAAATTCATTCAAGGAGTCATAAACAGTAGCTTTTTAAAGCATTTTAGTTTTGTGACTATTAAACACACACACACACACACACACACACACACACACAAAGCAGCATGAAGTTTAGAAAGAATTGTTTGTTGAATATACCAGGGATTGAGGAAAGGTGGTTGAAAACGTGAATTTCAGGGTGAGTGAAAACCTAGTTTCCGCCTCTCTGGTGAATAACTGTGACCTTTGGAAATTTACTTCACCTCTCTATGGCATGCTTTCTTCACTTGTTCATTTGCAGCAAGGAATAAAAATATTGACCACCGAGGGTTGTTTCCAGGGTTCAGCAAGACAATTCCTGCAGTTCAGCTGTCAGTTCTTGAGTAGAGTAAATGCAGTTGAGATGAGAGGGAACACACGTTTTTTCTTTTTTTTTTTTTTTTTTGGTCTTTTGAGACAGGGTTTCTCTGTGTAGCTTTGTGCCTTTCCTGGAACTCACTTTGTAGTCCAGGCTGGCCTCGAACTCACAGAGATCCACCTGCCTCTCCCTCCCAAGTGCTGGGATTAAGGGCATGCGCCACCACCACCTGGCCGGAACACACATTTTTAATGGGTTCTGTGTGTTGTGTGGGAGAGAGAGGGGAAATGAAGGAGAGAATTTTTCTGAGCATATAGAGAATATTATTGGAATTGAAGTATGGATGTGATGGTTACTCACTGATTTATTAATGATAGACCTTGACTTTAGAGATTCAAAGCAGGATGAAGCAGGAGTGCAGTGAAAGAAGGTATGTGCAGATATTTATCATTTTAAGAAATTTGTATCTCTGGCATACAGAACACAGCAACACAGCAGAAAGTCAGAAATATGCTTTCCCCTCTGGTCCCATTTCAAACAGTGTGTGTGTGTGTGTGTGTGTGTGTGTGTGTGTGTGTGTGTGTGTGTGTATGTGTGTGTGTGTTTGTGTGTGTGTGTGTGTGTCCCAGAAGACAACCGTGAGTGTTGTTCCTCTTCAGGTTCTAGCTACCCTGCTTTGTGAGACAAGTGTTCCGCTGGCCTGGAGATCACTCAATTGGGCCAGGTTGGCTGGTTACTGTGCTCCAGGAATCTGTCTGCATTTCCCCAGATCTGTGGTTACAGGAGTGCTATCATGCCTAGCTTTGTTACATGGATTCTCGGGATCAAACCTTGGCTGTCTGAGTTACCCTATTAGGTACTCTCTAACACTTTTATGCATCTGATGGCATTTGTAGGAAAGATATCTGATTATTGCACATGCCTGAAGGTTCAATACTCTCACCATTACTAAGTAGAACATTTATTTCTATTACTAAAGGCTAATTTCTATGATAGTTTTGTTCAAGGAACAATAACAATAGAGTTTAGTTGTGTCTGTAAAGAGATGGGGAATAAATGACAAATTTCTGTAATCTTTTAGAAACTTTCACAAAGATTTTTTTTTTTTTTTTTTTTTTTTTTTGGTTTTTCGAGACAGGGTTTCTCTGTGTAGCTTTGCGCCTTTCCTGGAACTCACTTGGTAGTCCAGGCTGGCCTCGAACTCACAGCGATCCACCTGGCTGTGCCTCCCGAGTGCTGGGATTAAAGGCGTGCGCCACCACCGCCCAGCAAAGATTGGTTTTTATTTCACCTTAATTCTGTTGTATTTAAAAACAATTCCTTTAACACTATGCACATTGCTGTTTAAAATATCACTTATGAAATCTATGTACCTTGATAAATGCTTCCTGTATTTCATCCCCCAAGGTTAATATGACACAATTATTAGCTTTCAATGGAGTTAAACAATAACTCCCCAAGCTTACCTCTGTGAAGACTAGAAAACAATATGCCTGGAAGCATTATAGCACTAAATAGGGTTCCCTCACTTTGACCTTTCCCTAGAAGGACAAACAGGGATTTAAAAAAATCCAATAATGCTGTGCTTTTATTTCTAGTACTGAGTAATTACTCCTTCTGCCTACACTTAGCATATGATACTTGGTAGTCTTATTGTAGTTTGGGGGCTAGGATATAAGCCAAGGCCTCACATATCCTAGTCAAGTGCTCTTCCACTGAGCTACACGTCATGTCATGCTTTGTATTTCTAAATCTGTGCAGCAACAGCTACAGAAGCCAGGCACCATTCTATATGGGAGGGACACACCACTGTATAAGAAAGATCAACATCCCTCCATCTGAATCTCACAGTATAGTAGGGGAAACAGAAAAGTGAGCAATGTCAATATAGAGGTCATTAATAAATGACAGAAAGAATTAGGAGGAAAGGAAAACAGTATCAGTGGGAGTGGGCAGAAGTTGAATTTTTGGGGCCACCTCCCAAAGGTTTTGAAAAAGTAGTTATTAAAAGTTATGGAGAGTGTAGGAAGTGGAAGCCATTGTGCTAGAGGGACAATCAACAGACCAAGTAAGGTCAGCAAGTGAAGCCAAGTGAGGAATGGGGAATGGTAAGAGTGGCTTCCTGTTGGTCTGCTGCAATGACTCAGGCTTTAATGCCACACTTTAAATGGTACTTCAGATACAAAATCAGAAGTCACTGCAGTTATATTTCCACTGTTTGTCTCCACTCTACTCCATTCTGTTATCTGGCTCAAATTAGCTGGACTGCACTTTCCCATTTCATCCTTTTGGCCATCTTCCTCTCTTTGAAATCCTATAACTGTCCCCTCTTACACAAGTTGAGACTCCTGCCTACCTGTATTTTCCTGAATCTCTAGCTCTCAAGTGCTGTACTACAAGACATCAGTGCCAGGCTCAACTGAAATGTAGATTTCTTAGTTTTGCTGAGGATATTCAGTTAATTTCTTTCAGATTGGAGCCCAAGAATTTACATGTTTAAAAAGTTTCCCTAGTCATCTCTCTCTCTCTCTCTCTCTCTCTCTCTCTCTCTCTCTCTCTCTCTCTCTCTCTCTCTGTAGTTTGAAGATTAGAATCTTAGAAAGTAGAAATAGCTTACTTCTAATGAAAAACTAAACTGTTTCTTAACTTCAGGGGTTTTTTTGCTTCCAAAAGAACTTGAAAATATTTGGTTTTCACACTACAACCTTCTGTTTTAGAACAAATGTACTCAGTGTTTATAAAATATTTTATTGTGTGAAGTATTTGATCATTAAACTCTCCACAGGAATCAAATTGCAGCCTTTCTCAGTTTATATGGCATGAATCTGTTGTAGAATAGAATATTTGTTTAACTATGTAAAGATGTGTTGGTTTTGTTTATGCTGCATTTGTTTAACTATGTTAAGATATGTTGGTATTTCACCTTGCCTGCCTAAGGCACCTGATTGGTCTAATAAAAAGCTGAATGGCCAATAGCCAGACAGTGGAAGGATAGGTGGGGCTGTCAGGCAGAAAAAATAAGTAGTAGGAGGAATCTAGGCTTGACAGAGAATGAGGGAGAAAGAAAGGGAGATGCCCAGGGATAGCCAGACAGGCAGCTGCCAGACAGACAGACATGAAGGAATCAGGAAAGTAGGACATACAGAAGGAAATAAAGGTAAAAAACCAGGAGGCAAAATGGAAATGAAAAGAAACAGATTAAATTAAGTTATTAGCTAGTGGGACAAGCATAAGATAAGGCCAAACATTCATAACTAATATTGTCTTCATGTCATGATTTGGAGGCTGGAGGTCCAAGAAAGCCTACTAGATGTATCTGAATACCTCATTTATGAATTATGAAAGAATTATTTGTGGCAACTCTATAACAGTATTGATTTTGATTTTGTCTGTATGCTAATGTCTTCATACAAACTTATTTTTGCAACATTTTAACTGAATTATAGGTAAAGGTGCCCCAAAGTTGCACTATATCCTATTTATCATGTTAGTTTTTCCTGCTGTTCAGTTAGACTTTCTGGACTACTCAGGGTTGTGGTTATGAGAAGACTGATGGGACTGTGATGGTACTCATGATCAGGAGCAGCTTCCCAACAGCTCATGGAACCCTATATACACATCACACCCAACCCTCTGGAAGACACCAGGTTACCAAGTTGTCTTGCTAGAGGGTATCTGTTACAACTTACAGACTTCAGCATCTTTACACAAAACTTGTCCTCTTGGATTATTTTCTCCTTTACAGATTTCACTGTTTAATTTCCCCTGCCATAATGTTCTACTTTAAGATACTGGGACAAATTAACACTATCCACAATAATGAACAAGGGACCACTGCCCTGTGCCAAGTCAATAAACATGGAGCCAAATCCCTCCCGACCAGATAGGTTTATTTAACCTGTTTCTAATGAATCTGAATTATTTCCAAGCAGGGACAGGGTGTAAAATTTTGACTGAGGCAGTTACATCATGGATTGGACTAGAAGCTTGGAACTAAGATTAAAGCCCACGTCTAAAATGGGGAAGATATGAGTGAGCATAATGATCCTATGAAAACTGGCTTTTATGAAATTACTCTTAAATGCTAGGTTTTGTTGATTCTGTTTAAATATATTCAATGCAGAAGTAAATGGCCGTACATTTTAAGAATATCCGAAGTAAAGTTATGAGCCTTGTAATAAATTTATTATGATTATTCAGCAAGTTCAGGAGTACTAATAACAGCACTACATTAATTATATACCTTAACTTTGAACACTTATTATCATCTGCTGGACATTATTCTAAGAAGCTTTACACATGTAGCCTTAGTCAACTCTCACAATACTCCTATGATGTAAATATTATTAACTTCACTTGGCAGATAAGAGACCTGGACACAAAATGTTTAACAAATCTGCCCGAGGTCATAGAGCCAGTGAAGAGTCAGTAGTAAGATTGAGGAAACACTTGTAAAATTATCCCAGCCAGATCTACCCATGGAAAGTGTACACAGCTGTCGAGAGTCTGAGTTGAAGGTGCCAGACGGTCTACTCAAATACATCACCTTCACCAGCTTACAACACTGCCTGAAGTTCCCACTAACCAAGAGAGTTCTTTGTGCTGAGACACTGCCTAGGCTACGTTCTAAAAAGTACACCCAAGAGGAATTGCCTGTCAAGACTAGGAAGACAAGGTTGACATCTTTGAGAGAAATTCACGTTATAAAGGAAAATACTGAAAAGAGCTGATGAAGGTAAAAAACACACTTCTACTCAATCCTAGCAAAAGTGAGGGGCAATGAAGGAAAAAAACCACCAGATTTGACTTTGCTTAGATATAGAAATTGTCCTTATTGTCTGTTCATTTTTTAAGTATAATTTAACTAGATAATTAAATCTTTTAACATGACAACTAGGAGAGATTTAGTGGCTAGAAAAAAAAAACATGTCTAATTTATATCTTCTGTATACATTTTGTAAGTCAAAGTCCTGCTGTGGACCCTTATTGACATATGAAATTTCTAATATATGTGTGTGACTACAAGACATCTGAAGAACATCTCGTAAGATTCTCACAAGTATCTGAATTCTCCAAAATTGTCAGATTAGAGTAAGACTGTTCTCAGCTGTACTATCAGCTAAACTGGTGTCTGTTGGAGCTAAGCCATCTTTAAAAGCTAAGAGAATATGACACATGATAGTTCGGCCTGTGTATCCTAATGAACATCAGGATGACATTCATGTTGGTATTTTAGAAAGCAAAATGAAAATAATGAAGGCCAGGATATCACACGCAGACCTCTGGTTTGCTACAATTGCTCATTGCCTTTTCATTGTTTAGATAACATGTAACATTCAGGATTAGGACTTCGACTAAATAATATGTATCAACAAAGTGAGTTGGGTATGTCCATAGATGATCTTAGGAAAGAGGCTACTAGAATGGCGAGTCTTCTAATTAAAAATGCTTTCCAAGTGAACAGACTGCTCAGACTTGAGCTATTACCGGGCTCTTTTCAGTTCTTAAAACATTTTCTTCACTCTGTGTGTAACAACAAATGTGGGCCAATTGCTGTGAGTTAATTGAAAAGGATTGTTTTCTAGTTGCCAAGAAACGGTGCTTTCTTACATTATGCAGGCCATTATGTGCACAGATCGAGCTTCCTGATTTTTTCTTTTAGAGTTTGAGAATATAGGCTGCTGTGATTCAGCTGTCCCTTGAGGAGAGCAGCACAGATCAGGGAGGCTTACGAGGGTCTTGTTCCATTTCAATTCTCCAGGTAAGATCTGGGTGTAAAGAGCTACCTTCTTTCTTCGCTCAACTTTTCTTAAGCTACTTAAATGCTTTTATATTCAGCAAACAGGCAATTCTAAAATAATGTGCTTAGTTTGGGAAATACTTGTGAAATCATGCTAAATTGATCTTCCTTTTTTAATATACTTGAATATTCTGAGAAAAAGTTAAGATAATATCATTGAGATTCTCTCTAAAGTGTGATTCCTCTTTGTTTCAGAGTAGAAAATACATGCAAAGCAAAAGGTTCTGAGTGTGGATAGGATTGAAATAATATTATTGCTATGGAAGAAAATATCATCATTTCTACCTGTAGAAAAGACATCAAATTTTATTTGACTGGTTCTAACTATGAAATGAGCTTTATATTTTATGAACTTCAAAAAGACATGTTGATCTTCTACATGAATATAACTGGTATATAATGTCTTCTTCTTACACATACAAAACAATCTGCAGAATTTTCCACTTTCTCCTCTCTGGGAAGGAGTTGTCAAGGTAAGAGGTGGTGGCTGTGGCTTGCTCTTTTGTCTCTCTTGCCTTTCAGCTTTCACCATGATTTCAGACTCCAGGTTTTTATTATTAACACCAATTAGAATTCACGATACACTGGCGCTATTTATTTTTCTTTATTCTGGTATTGGAGGCCCTAGGCATGTAGGCAAGCATTCAGTAGTGAGCTACACTTACCAGTCCTCTCCTGGTTGGCCAGTTGTTATCATTTTGAGAGAATAATATAGGCCAGACTGGCTTCAGGCTCTTCATCACACTGCCTCAATAGCCTTAGTGCCAGCGTGGCAGGCATTTTGATATTTTCTTGATGGTTTTGTCTTGTGATTAAGATAAAATCAGGGTCCTATACTCAGTAGGAGCTTACTAATTACAAACAAACACAAAGTTCTACCTTTATCCTTAGGACTCCAGACAACATTCCCAGTTAGTACCTCCCAGACTCTAAGAGCTCATTGTGGGTGACGGTATGGCTTAGATCAAATCACTTCTACTGTTAAGGAGTTCAAGCTTTCCTAAGCACAAGCTGGACTCTGTATTCTCATGAACTTGAACTTAAAGTTATAGTTCACATAGTTTGTGCTTTGAGAATAGTGACAACTCTAAAGAGGAACCTAGTTAAATGTTGTTATTTATCTTTTCTATGTCATATTTTCTTCTCTCTTGCATATGTTTAGATTTTCTTAGGTGTATGTTTCCTTTAAAAGGAAGAGCACCACAAGATTAAAAAATTAGATAAGTTTCCATGTGTTCAGGGTTGGAAGTTACCTAAGTATAACTATGACATGTGTAATGTGAGCAATTGTCATTGTTAATTCTGTAAACAAAATTGTTTTAGCATGCCTTTACCTGACAATGTTATCTGAATTTTCCACAAATGAACCAAGACTTTCATAAGGAAATTACGGCATGAAATAATGTTGATGAAATGACTACCTATTAATTTAATTTTAACTCGTTATACTAGTCTCCTTTTTGAACTCCTAAACATTTTTTTAATTAACCAAAGCTGCCACAGTCTCATCAGCTATAACAAACTTGTCACACTGTATTTCTAACTTAGTAGTCATAAAGTGGAAGCAGTCCACATAAACTGATGCATGGCTTGTGGTTGTCTGTGCTTAGAGTGATTTACTCTGTGTTAGAACTGGTGGAGGTTACATTTGTCTTTGAAGATGAGCTTAAACAATTCCATTCTGGTTTACAACTCCCTCTTCATCTTTTAAAAAGTGCTGTTTGCCTGAAACCATACTTTAACTTTATTGTCGGGATGGTGCTTAAAATATCTATGCTGGTAAACTTTTGCTTAGTCATTATTTTTGTAATTATTAGAGCAAGGTGATAAATGAGTATGTGGATGGGGGTAGACTAGAGCAACATCAGGTTAGATACAGTATTTTAGTGGAAGACTGTCCATATCTAGCATACTATTGCTTCGTAGGATAGCAGAATAACTGTAAGGTTTTAAATATAATTATATAGGGACTAAATAATACTGCTATAAAAGGCTTGATTATCATTTCTGGATGGTATTTTGGCTTTGCTGTTGTTAAATATTGGTGAGTTATTCATACTGATTGAATGCAAGATAGGTGGATTTTGATGGATTCCACTGCAGGCATTCAGCCTTTTTCAAATTTCCTTATGAACAGCTCATCATTTTTAGAACATCACTTCTTTATTAAAATGCTCTTTGAAAATTTGATCATCTGCTTTATGAGACATCTCTCAAGTAGTGGTTCAAAGACGTATGAAGACATGCCTGTGCCTTTAATTGTTAATTTCCCCCACGTTTTTTCAATATTTTATTTACTTGCTTTAGAAATTCAGAGTAATAAAGTCCCTTCTTATTCTTTGCCTCTCTGAAATGTTCTCTTTATAGCAGAAGTTGCCTAAATGGAGAAAATATATGCAAGTTGTAATAAATCAGATTGCCCTGTTGTTTATATATGCTCAGTCCCTTCTTTGCTGCTGTTCTCACAAGTCAGGATGGGATTGTTTTCTTTCCACTTCAACTTTCTTGTTAAAGTGAGATTTCAATTCTTATCAAAAGTGTTTTTCTACCCATTTCCTTATTTTCTATAAGCACGTCAGAAGCCTCCGAGTCTCCTCATCATCTCCCTTCTGTTGGGTGGTTCTTAGTCTGACAGAGCCTAACATGTCTTTCAGTTGTCATAACATGAAGCAGGGTAATCCTGGCTAGTGTGTGGAGACCAGGAGGGCTGCTGAACATCCACAGCACAGGATACGGCAGCCCCTCCCTTTCCCCCGACACAAGAAGTGTCCAGTTCAAAATGTCCATAAAAAGAAATCCTGCCCAACAGGCCCCACACATCCTACTGTAACTAAATGCATGGGGAAAGGTCAGAATTTTGTTTTGAGAACATCTTGAAATCTCATGTGACTTCATTCCTTTTATTTCAAATATTGGCCTACAGAATCATCTCTATTTTCTCATGGAAGCTTCTGGAACCTGTCTATTTGAGAATGATCTGACTGGATCATCCAGTTTTCCCTTCCTTGCTCATTACTGGCACGAAAGTGACAATGATCACATTATCTTCATGCTCCTGTCATGTCTGTATTACTAAGCCCTCCTTTGTCTGATAGACTTGTGGATAGGGAAAGATTCACTGGGGCAGGACAATAGTCACCTGTTTAATCACGGTGCTCCTGGGTGTCCGTGTCCACAGTCTTCCTTTAATAATCACTTATTCATTCTACAGACACTTAGTGAGCACTTCTCATTTTCCAGAAAATACTTGTGTTGGAAATTCTGCAGTGAATAAGATAAAATTCATTTTTTTAAATTTTGCAATACAATTCAGTTCTACATATCTGCCACAGATTCCCTTGTTCTCCCCCCTTCCCCCCCCTCACGTTCCCCCTACCCCACCCCTCATTCCCACCTCCTCCAGGGCAAAGCCACCCCTGCGGACTGAGATCAACCTGGTAGACTCAGTCCAGGCAGGTCCAGTCCCCTCCTCCCAGGCCGAGCCAAGCGACCCTGCATAGGCCCCAGGTTTCAAACAGCCAACTCATGCAATGAGCACAGGACCCGGTCCCACTGCCTGGATGCCTCCCAAACAGATCAAGCCAATCAACTGTCTCACCCAACTGGATAAAATTCATTTTTAATGGTGATCACATTCCAGTAGAAATCAGAAAAATCCCAAAAATCACTGTTTCCTTCAAACATTATTTATACTGTTCTGTTACATATTAAAAACTAAACATCATTAACTATAATCAAGACAGAGCTTTATAATTAGCTTAAAAATTCTTCATATCTTTTCTTCTACAACAAACAAACAAAAACAAACAAGACAAACACCCATGCCCACCATCACCCCACCAAACCTCTTTTTCTCAGAAACTATCAGAACTTTAGGTCCTAAACTATGCTTTCTGCAGATGTCTCTCTATTTTTGGTTACAACTTACTTGGTGTACAGGAGCTAGGAGACTGACTTTGAAGTAAATGTTGAATGAAGGGAAATAAAATATTTGATGAACTGAGATAGTGTGAGTGAGAAGAGTCAAATCTGGCTGTAAGAGGGAAAACTGCTATAAAAGTCAAGATGGAAAATTGTAAAAGAGGCCAATCATTCAGTCATGCTTGGAACTTGTTTCTATGCTATGCCAGAAGGAGAGAAATCACACACACACACACACACACACACACACACACACACACACACACACATACACACACACACACACACACACACACACACACACACACACACACACACACAGAGAGAGAGAGAGAGAGAGAGAGAGAGAGAGAGAGAGAGAGAGAGAGAGAGAATATGAGACTAGGTTGATCCTGACTCTAGGCCATTAGAATCTGATCTGTCCTTCACCCTTCTAGAAGACTTCGTGGAGCAATACTGGGAATTTACCTAAGGCCTCCCATATACTAAGCAATATACTAGTCTACCACTGAGCAACATCCTGAACCCCTAGAAATATCTTTTCACAGTGCTTTTTAACAGCAAATATAACAAGTGTCCATTCTAGGCTATCAAACCATGTCAGCCATTTATCATATAGAATTGTCTCAGAAACACAATCTTCTTTTTGTATCATATGTTTTGTGTTGATCCTTAGAAAATTTACCAATGTTGGACTGTTTTGACCTACAAAAGTGACAATCTTACATGTTTCAGCATAACTTTTACAATATTTTTAGCTATTGTTTTTGTAGATGATATTTTTTAGTACAATATTAAACCACAGGCACAAACTATTGATGGAGGACATTATATAAACTATCCACATGACCAATGTTTATGGTACTCTAGGTTCTTCCTTATCAAAGGAACTGTGGCAGTCTGGGCCTGAAATGATATAAAGAGTATTATTTATTTATTATATAATTTCTCTGTTACAAGTACTAAACTGTATTTTCAGATTTAGTTTCTATAATGAACTGATGGATAAATATTTTTACCCAACTCAGTTGAAGAGATCAAAATTCAGAAACTGAGTAACTTACCCACATTCAGAACACCCATAGCCAAAAAATTCTGGCTTTAAAGGATGGATTTCCCTGAAATCTGCTAGTATCACCTAGATGATAAAAATAAGTGTTTTTAATCATCAATAGAAAACCAGTTATAAGCTACAATTTTTATCATATTCATAAAAATTGAAATTTTCTATAGCCATAATTATATTATTTCTTTGGAATTCTGTTATAACAATAAGCTGCAATTTGGATAAGATCATAACCTATTTCTAAATAGAAAAGAAAAGAAAGTGGGACTATGTTTTATAATAAATACAGTTTTGATAAATTTAATGACTATTTAAATAGACATAGCTTTACCAAATGTGAGATTTTTTTTAGAGCATCAGTTTTTTCCACATATTTTTAACACATTAGTAGAATAGTTCATATTTTATTCATATGCTAAATATAAATACTAGAGAAAGGAAGAAACTATAAAATCAAATCAAAAGAAATACTGAAATCAGAATGTTAAAACTAGAATATTTTTGCTTCATTGATGTTTCTCAGTCTCTGAGAAAGAAATCTGCAGCCTCATGCATGACACTGAGGAATATGCCATACATTAAGTCAATACACTAAGTAACATATTCTAAAGCACTAACCATGCACACAGATACCAGCCAGAGGAAAGAGTTAACACAAGTTACTGTTGCACCCAAAAGAAACACAAGGGCTCTCTTTGTACCATTTTATTTCATTTGTTTCTTCTTTCCTTCCCTTTTTCTTTCTTTCTTTCTTTTTCTTTCTTTCTTTCTTTCTTTCTTTCTTTCTTTCTTTCTTTCTCTCTTTTTCCTTCCTTCCTTCCTTCCTTCCTGCCTGCCTTCCACCAGTCTTGGTTTTAACTAGTCTATGAGCCAAATCAATCCTACCGCCAATTTTTATACAACCCATAATTTAACAATTATATTTGCATTTTGAAGTTGAGAAAAGGTGAAAAGAACACATTGAAGTGCTGTCAGTAACTCCAGATTAGAAATAAATGTAAAACAGCTAATATGTATGACACATGGGAATTCTATGTAATTTCAATTTCAGTGTCTATAAATCAGGTTTTATTCATACGTTCCTTCTACTGACACATCCACTGGCTGACTTTCTCACAGCAAAGGGCTCCCTGGCTGGCTGAGTCAGTGGCTGTGTATCTGGCACTTTATAGAAAAGGTTTATTGACCCCTATCCTAGAGTAAAACTGCCTTTATTCAGAAGCCAATGTTATGGCTTTATGCTTGTGTGAGTCAAGCAAGTCACTGTTTCTGAGCTTCAGATTCTACACTTTAAAATGATCAATGGCCCTGTGCTGGCTAGTGTCATACCAGCTGACACAGCTGGAGTATCTGAGAGGAGGAGACCTTAATCGAGAAAATGTCTCCATAAAATCTGGCTCTAGAGACTTTTCTTAATTAGTGATTGATGGGGGAGGGTCAAGCCCATTGTGGGTGGTGCCATCCCTGGGCTGGTGGTCCTGGATTCTATAAGAAAGCCCCAGGGAGCAAGCCAATAAGCAGCACTCCTCTATGGTCTCTGTATCAGCTCTTCCCTCCAGGTTCACATGCTGTTTGAGTTCTTGTCCTGACTTCTTTTGATGATAAACAGCAATATGGGAGTATAAGCCAAATAAACCCTTTCCTTCTGTGGTAGTTTGAATGTAATTGGCCCCCATAAGCTCATAAAGAGTGGAACTATTGGGAGGTGTGGCCTTGTTGGAGGAAGTGTGTGGGGGTGGGCTTTGAGGTCTCCTATGCTTAAGCTATTCCCAGTGTTACAGTGCACTCCCTGTTGCCTTCAGATCAAAATGTAGAACTCTTAGCTCCTTCTCCAGCACTATGTCTGCCTTCATGTCACCATGTCCCACCATGATGATAATAGACTAACCCTCTAAACTGTAAGCCACCCTAATTAAATGTCTTCCTTTGTAAGAGTTGCTGTGGCCATGGTTCTCTTCACATCAATAGAACCCCTAAGACACCTCCTCAAGTTGCTTTTGCGTCATGGTGTTTAATCACAGCAAGTAACCCTAACTAAGACAGTCACTTAGATCAAGGATAACTGTCATGTATTCTCTATATATACTAATGTCATTAAATTGCTAACTTTTTAATACTTCTCTGGGGTATCACAATACATGATTTAAAGAGAAAAATCTATGGAAGCTGAAACAAACAGGCTACAAGTTGCATTACCTTGTCATAATATGAAATTCAAGCAGCAATCATCATTCTTCCTTTGTAGTTAATAGTAAAATGTAACTGCTCATATTTATATCTCACTCATACCATATGGTTCATTTCAACTTAGAAATAGTTAAGCTTCTAAATGTGCAAATGCTATGCTACAAAGTGGGGGTGCTTTTCTCCCTGGGACGATGAACATCTGCTGAAATAAATTTTCCAATGGAGCAGTTAGCTACTTCTGCTAGCCTTTTCACTTCTTTCTTTCCTTCCTTTCTTTTCTTTCTTTCTTTCTTTCTTTCTTTCTTTCTTTCTTTCTTTCTTTCTTTCTTTCTTTTCCTTCCTTCTTTCTAGAAATTCGAAAAGGATGTTTGTTTAACTTCCACCATTATCATCTCCTAAACCAAGAAATAGTTTCTCTTGGGACAAAATGTTTCTAGAAAAGTAACATAGCCTTAGCTTTTATTTATTCTTTTGTATTTTCAAGGATGGGACAAGTAGAGTTTTGCATATTGCTTGAAAGACCACAGAATTAACTCTTGGATTTCAAGACTCATATGGACTGTAGACAATTTCAAACCAGAGGGTTGAAGTAGCAATTTTTACTCAGCAAAAGTCAGATTTTAAATGAGACTGGCTTTTAGGAAAGACCTCAGACCACTTACTCTTTGTACCCAAAGGTAGACGAGTCTGGAGGAAAGATCTCCAACCTTGAAAATAAATACTCCCAATGCTAGCATTCAATAGCATCTTGGAGATAATGAGAGGCTAAGCAGAACTAATAGGCTCTAGTCAAGGCCTGCCAGTCTTGTTCCCTTTTCAGCTTGTAGGCATCTGTTTCCCTGGGGAAAGTGAAGGCAAGACAGTCAGAGCACTTAGTTTTATGGTGCATAAAGAAGTCAGTGGGTAAGAACTATCAGAAATCTCTGTGTAAACCAGTTTGAATTGAAGATGTTGCTTTTGTCTCAGTGCTTTAAAGAAGAGCTCCTGGACCTTGGGGATTGCATCAAGAGAAATGAGTCATGTCTGAAATGGGGAAGAAAGGGCGTCAAATTTCATGCTCATTCATAACATGAGGACTTGTTCCCTGTATTCCAGTGGAGACAGGAGACCCTGAGGGAGACCTGAGAATCAAGTATTTAAGTGTTGAAAGGTTCTATTTGCTATAAAAGATCAATGGAATGGAGTCTATCATATATAAATCATTTGTTTCTTTTCTTTGCTTAATTTTTTATTATGAAGCTGGGCACATGCCTTTAATCCCAGCACTAGTTAACCATAGTTAACCATAGAGGTTTGGAGGTCTGTACAGACAGACAGAGAGTGATAGAGTGGGGAGGAAAGAGGAAGTTATGAAGCTGAGTGGAGAGAGGAAGTAATATGGCAGGGCACAGAAAGGTATATGTGCATGAGTATATAGGAAGCAGCTCTCTCTTGGAGTCTGAGGATTTCAGTCAGAGGATTTGTGGAGTTGCTATGGTAATAGCTGGTGGCTGTGGCTTGTTTTCTCCCTCTGATCTTCTAGCTTTCACCCCAACATCTGGTTCCGGGTTTTTTATTAATAAGACCATTTAGCAATTCGTGTTACATGAAGCAGTTGAATATATAAAGAAAAAGTTCTACTATCAATCAAAACTACTTGACCACTTGCTATGTATTTTGCCACTCCATTAAAATCTTTAGCATTCCCAAGATGCTTGTGGAATGGAGGGGCATTTTCCTTTGAGTGAACTGTTAGAATCTTTTGGATGACAGTCAAACACTTCTGTAATTTCCTTTACCATTTTTAGCTTCTTTTGGCATCTTATTTCGAGTATGTCTCTGGAATGTCAGGAAGAATCCAGATACAATTCCAAATGCTGTATTTTAATGCTAAGCTAAATTTGTTCTGGAGAATTCAGGAGGTGCAGGAGTTGGGAATGGATGGATATAGAGCTTTCTGTTTGTTTGTTTGTTTCTTATCACCTCACAAAATCTTAATAAAATACCAAATAGAGCTTTGGTCAGTTGCCACTTATGAAAGTAGATTAGAAAGGAATTTTTATCCTTTGGCAATAGGCAATAACAGATTTATTGGCATGGGGGAAGGTGAGTAGCCTTAAGGGAAACCAAAAGCTAGACTTTGAAAAGACCAAATGGTCCAAAGTCAGTGGAATTGTTGTTGTTGTTGTTGTTTTCCAGGATATTAACATTTTAGTTCTCTTCATTCACAGTTTAAATGATTTTGGCGACGTTTTGAATAAAAATTTTGGTTAATTCCCAAGCTGAATAATCTATAATAATATAAAGTGAAATCCCTTCACTGCTGTCTGCTCTAAGTTCCAGAAGCTTGTATGTGAAGTTTGGTGTACCGATACTAACTGGGACAGGAGATAAAGACCCAGCAAGGACAGGCCTCATGTGATCATCTCATGCAAAGTAAAATCGTTCATAATAAATGGTTCTTTAAGGTTCCAAGGGATTGCATACACCTGCATTTACAGTATGGCTCTAGTTACTTGACAATGAATGAATGGGTCTTGCTTGCCCTTCTCATCAGGAATCACTGAAGTATCAAACAAAGGATGAATTCTTTCCTAAGAAGCTTATAACTAACTCAGGTTTCACAAGTATTCCAGGAACAGGATTCTTTCTGGTTACCAAGGTTGTAAGTGTGATTTTGATTTTGGCCCAGAGAATGAAGAACCCAAACCATATGTTGTCCTACTTGTTCTGTGAGCCAATAGCCAACACTCTTTTTATCCACCAGCCCTCAAGTCCTTATTGTATTCTGAAACAACAGACCCAAGTATTTTTTGTTGGCTTACCTGAATTAATCTTTTCCTGAGCTAACACAATGAATACTTAACAGAAAAACTTCTTCCTGCTCCATACTACCTAATTCCTTTTCTATTAAATTTTAGCTTTGTCACTTTAAACAATTAATTTCAATTCTTTGGATCTCAGGGTTTTGGGGGGTATAAGATAATGAATGTGTCTAAGTGAGTATAAGAGTCTCTTTTGGCTCCAGTACCTCATGACCCAGTCTGTCACAGAGCAACACTGAAGCAATTCTATGACCTTTAGTGTGAAGAAAGGGCAGTAGGAGGGAGACATGTCAGGAATTTCATTTTTTCATTTCTCCCACTCTCAAAATTGCAGCAAACAGCTAAAGTCCATGACCCGAAATTTTATTAGTTATGCCAATTATTTCAAAAAAATTTCATGTAAGCTTATATATTTGAAGCTGAAGGGAAAACTCTGAGTTGTGATTTATTTTACCTACTTTTACCAGTTTCAAGGGTTGAACTCTGTTCTGTTTTAGAATGGAAAGCAGAAATAGCATTACTATGTGTTGGTTTCTAAAGCTATAGCAATTAACTTTATGTCAGTAGTTAGCAGTAGACTTCCCCCACCCTTCTATTTAGCAAAATAAAGTTCACATGTTTTCTTCTAATTTTTGTGGCTGATGTGCTTAATCCTAAGACTGTCTTGTTTCTTTCTCTTGTTGTGGCTACCCTTCAAAAAAATTCAGTGTTCACACTCCAGTGATAAAATATTGCTAAAGATTTACTTTTAGTATTTTCATTCCATGCACACAAGTAAATGGAATCCACTCTGTTACAATCTGACTTCTTTTTGACGGCCTAAGAGTAGTAGTAAATTTTTCTAATAAGTGTCTTTTGGGGCAGTTCTTTGGCTTTCCTGAAATGGAAAATCTATGCAAAAACCATAGCTCTGAGAAAATTGTCTAGAGGGATCTGATGATTATAAAATACCTAGTTCTGTTTCTAACAATATAAGGAGCAGACTGGGGATAGGAATAAGAGCTAGTTGTGTTTCATTTCCTGAATATTGATGTCTAACAGCAGAAATGCTTTGCCTACTTCCTACTTTGTATAGCTACTGCAAAACCTCCCTCCTATCACCAAGTGTAAGACTCTGTTTTGAGAACCAAAAGACTGCTGCCTAGAACGCCTAACCGTATATGTTCAAGTTCCTCTGAAGACTTAGTCTGATGTGCATTGTCTTTGCATAGCCTTTCCATTGGGTGAACTTAAGACCCATCTTTAGTAATAATTTAAATAATATTTCAAAGTTTAGGAGCAAGAAAACCCTCTTCATTTAAACTGTCACCTGTTTGATACAACAGGCAGATGGTGGCTTGTTTGGCCCAGTGAAGTACTGAGCACTTTTACCCACTGCAGAGAATTGTGCATGGCAGATAACAGAGCCAAGAAGAGTAGGCATCTATAAACCTTGGCTCATGTGAAAGTTAAAATGTGTACATGGTGTAGGTCTAGCATAAACTGCTTTACAACTTCTGTTGGAAAGATGTACAAAGCAGAGGCAACTCTAAACTATGCACCTACGGCTTTCAACTTTGACAAGCATTCATTTTCCAGCTTGTTTCCCAGGTACATTTTAACAAATACTATTTGAAAATTAAGGGGACACTGGAGATCTAATTGGTTTATGCAGGGAAATAAAGCAACATGGTTTTGCTTTGGGTTTGTGTGATAACTGCAGACCTTGTGACTCAGGAAACAATATGGTATTTCCACAGGCCTATGGAAATCAGAATGATGAACATAACTACATAAAATAGTAACTCATGAAGATAATTTTCAAGAACATCATTTATTATTTTAAACGACCTTGATTCAAGAAGGCCCAACTGGAGAAGAATTCAAACAATAAGACAACTTTTTAGATAAGACATTTTAATATATTACCCTTCAAAAGGAACTTTTATAAGCTGAGTACTTATTGAGAGTGGAGAGGCAATCATTTTATATTAGAGACAAAGTCAAAGGACTTTCTATCAGAACATACCCTGCCACCTAGCTTTAAGCAGAACACCAGATATCCCTGCTCCCTGTCTTGGCCATCTGAGCATTTTCTCTTAGGACTCAGCTCTGATGCCTACTCAGGTCATCCTTTTTGCTTTCTGCTATCCTCCCAGCTTCTCCTAGGCTTGGAATACTTGCTTCATTCCTATCCAATACAAGTAAAACATTCTCCTTTATTAGTAGGTAATATACAATGTCCTGATTTTAGCACATTTTAACTCTTCTCCAAAAACCGAAAGAGCAAAAGTTGTCTTACTATAACATCTTTTTTTTTTTTTTTCTGAAGAGGCCAGTATTTTTCTTTTTCTTTTTAAATTTCTTTTAAGATTTATTTATTTATTTTATGTATTCGTATACATGCTCTATCTGCTTATATGCCTGCACACCAGAAGAGGGCATCTGATCTCACTACAGATGGTTGTGAACCACCATGTGGCTGCTTGGAATTAAACTCAGGACCTCCGAAAGAGCAACCAGTGCTCTTAACCTCTAAGCCATTTCTCCAGCTCTGAGGCCAGTATTTTTCAACAAAGAATTCTCACTTGCTTTTAAGTTGTCTGTTCTCATTCTCATAGATAAACAAGGTTTTGTAGCTCACCTTATACTTTGACAGTTACATAAGTCAGGAAAATATTAGCTTTTGAAAGGCTCTTGAAAGAGGGCTAAGATTCATTGCCATGTCTCTCTATTCCTTCCCTAATACATTAAACACCCGAGCCCTGCTGGCTCTAATACTTCCCTCTGCGGCTACACTAGTGAAAACCACTATTGCTTTTCCAATAGAAAGACTGTGAAAGCGTCCCTAAACATTGTTGGGAGAGAAAGGAAAACCTACCAGCTCTATTCCCAATAGTTTGGAGGTGGGGAACAGACTACAAATAAATTGACAATAGATCAGCAGGTTTAAAATATGTGCTCACAAGCATCCAATGAGTGACTCCCTGAGCAAGCAGGGGTAAGGGTTTATAGAATAGAAAGAATTTGGGGTTCGAATGAAGAAGGTTCTAATGAGGCTTGTTTATACAATTTCTTGGAATGCCCCCAGACAAAGCCAGTTGCCTCCCTGACAGAAGACTTCCTGGCAATTTGTGGCAGCTGACTCTCATAAAGCTGTTTCAGTCAGATAAGGGAAGTTCAGATAAGCTTCTATGTCCACTGTAGCTGTTTTCACTTTGAAATCTTTACACTGTGTTGGAGGGCTGCTGATCTTTAGAGTATCTCCCTACACTGAGTCTCATTCTGCATAAATTTGTCTCCACAACACAGCGAGGGAGGCAATACTAAAGCAGCTGATCATGGCGCTGCCCTTCTTAAAAACACTTCAGTGGCTTTTCTTTGCCAGGGATTATGATTTATAATCCTAGATTTACTGCTTGCCTACTAAAGCATAAAGAACAAAAAAGTAAAACTGTATAACTAACTGTAGCCCGGGTGGCTAATGTTGATATACTCAGAGAGAGGTGAGCAAGGTGGGTGAATTATGACTGCCAAAAAGTAGCCTGTGGTGCTATTCCACATTTGTGTCTGTTTCTCAGATTTTACTCCTAAAAATCACTGCATTAGGCGGTATGCCAAGTACCAAATCTTTTCCTCTTCCCTTAAATTTTAATTAACATTTCATTTCTTCAGGGCCTCAGTGAGATGCCTGGCTAAGTTCATAAGCTTATTCATACGAATGTTAAGAAGTTAATGTACTGTGCATTTCCATGTACAGTATGCCTATTTGGCTAAGGTCCTTCATGACTTATTTTACAAGATAGCCCGTAAAAGGTTTTTCAGACTCTAAAGCAACAAGGAGATGAAAATGTGATCAGTGCATTTTTGTGGTGCTTCTGGATCAAAATGATCTTAGAGGGGAGAATTCTGTTGCCTTTGCACAAATGGAACCCCTTAGGAGGCTTCATGCTCTCCTCTATAACTCCATTATTTGGAACAGAAGAAATATACTCATACCCAGCTGGGATTTATTTTTTTAAAAAGCCCATATAAAAATATAATTTACATGTCAAAGAATACATCAAATTAAAGTTGCAGTATGGTTTTAAAAACAAATTTACAGTGTTATGCAATTATGTGCTATCTACTTTCCTGCTGTATGGACTTCCCTTTTCTATGTTCCTCATACAAACAGGATTACGACTTTTACCTTCCATAGTGTTTTCAAGGTCCGCTGAGACCCCTCAACTCTTCTGCTTCCACTTTCTAGCACTAAGATTAAAGATTACAGGTGAGTGCTACCACACTCAGCTTTTTATGTGAGTTCTTGGGATCAAAACTTGGATCTTCATGCTTAAAGAGCAGGAGCTTCACCCACTGAGCCCTCTCCCTCCCCTTTCATTTTTGAATCCTTATAGAAGTATAATTTTTGATACTACAGCTTTGGTCCAATTCAACAAATTTTATCAAATGCATACCATTTCCCCCAAAGCATAATCTGTAGACCATATTGTGGTTCAGAATTCATACTAGAGACTTAATGGCTTGAATAATTAAGGATAGTCAGGCCCCTGTGATTCATGATAAGTAGGTTTATATTTGGACATACAGAATATAGTGAACATTGTCACTGGGATGGTTTAATTTCAGAAAACTATATGCTGAGGAATCCAGATGGCTTATGAACATGTACTTTGAGCATCATCAGTTATGACACATTGGGTGTGTACAGTGTGGTCAGCTCATCATTTATACCATATACAGCTCTGGCAATTTAATGACTCACTACAGTTAATGTCAGAAAATCAGATGGTATTGCCCATGTACTTATGATCCTACTAAATGCTAACATTTAAGAATACCTACTTGCTCTGAAGATGCAGTTCATTGTACACATTGTTTTCTATAAATAGCTCTTACTTTTCTGAAGCAACATCTGGTAAATCAATTATAGTCTCTCTCATGTTTGCAGTCCCTAATTCAGACTGCCTTGGTAGTTGTCTAGTCTTTAGTGGCCCAGATATGTGAAAGCAAGATGATATAATACCTTCCATATTTGGAATTAGAATATTCCAGAATGCCCCAAATCTTCATGTTTACCAGATATTCCCTAGGTTCATAGATATTTGCTTTGTGTACTGGGGCAAAAAAAAGGCAAGTATCCATTAGCTTAGCCATTTCCAAGTGGGACTGATGGCACAGAATCTGTAGCTGAGGCATTCACACAGGAAACAATTTAAATGACAGAGGTTAAGACAGCAGGATCACATGTTTGAGGCCAGCCTGGGCCCCATAGTGAGAGCCTATCTACAAAACAAAACAAAACAAAACAAACATATTCAAGTACCATTATGGTTCTAGACTGCCCTCTTGCTTTCTATCACATATATCCATTCCATTCACTAAAGAAGGTAAAAGAAGTCTTCCTGTCTTAGACAAGGATTTAAGATTATTTTCTTAGCCAGTTGTAGTGGTGTACATTTGTAACCCTAGCTTCTTGGGAGACTGATGCAGGAGGGTTACAAGTTTGAGTCCAGTCTGGGCAGTATAGCAAAACTCTTACCTGAATTAAAATAAAAATAGGCTAAAGGTATTGCTTAGAGCTAGAGTACTTGCCCAGCATGTGTGAGGTCCTGAGTTTAATCCCCAGCCCCACAGAAAACAAACAACACACCCACTATTTTCTGTTGCTTAATTTGTTGTGACTTATTTTCCACATTGAATTGTACATATGTCTCTTGATTGCATGTAGCTAATTCTCAATAAATAGGCACTAAAGTATTGTGACTATGGCTTAGAAGTATTTGAGGTAAGTACTGCAATGATCCCAGGAGGGGTTCAACTTTGTTTCTGTTTGGGACTTTTTCATTTTGTGTGTTTAAGTCTTGGATTAAAAAAAAAAAAGAGCAGGGAGAAAAACTGTGAAAATGTGTTATTCCTATATGAGCTTTTTTTTTTTAGTTTTGCCTACTCTGTGATGAGGTATAGAATTTACTCAAAAAGAAAACCCACTGTTTTGAGTCCTATCGCCTTTTCCTTAAATGTTGCTGAAATGCTGGAGTCAAAGGGAGTTACCAGCTTAAAGCTGTGCCAAATAGGGAAGGTGGGGCTGCCTGGGAATGAGGTTTTGATTAATCAGGTTGTATAATATTATGCTAAGAGATGTTGGGAAAGCAATTCAAAATAATGTGTACTCCATATGAAATCACAGGTTAGTGTATACTTAAAAATCTGAGTTCTTTTGCTATCCTCTTGAAAGTTTATGTAGAAACAGTATTAGGAAAAAATGAGTTTTCTATATCGCATATGTACAATCTTTCCCCTAATATTTGTGGGCCTAGAAAGAAATTACAAATAGATTCCCACATAGAATATATGAAATTATTAATCATGGTAAAAACCTATAAATGAAATACTGATCTTTGTGCTTCTACCTTAAAAATGTAGCTCAGAAAAGCTTCCAATTTAGAATTTTTGACACCTTTGTAGTTGTGTTTAAAAGGGAAGGCTGCTAGAAGAGACTGTTCCAAGACCCACAACCCTTTTTGCCCTCTCCTGCCCTTCCTAAATAGCAAAAAGTATCAAAGTATGCAAGTGGCCATTCCTGCTCACATGTCCAGGATCTATTGAGATTTCCTGCAGCTGTTGCCAGGTGGGCACTCTCAGGACCTGTGCAAGAGAATGATCTGCAGAAGAAATTGACACAGGTTCAGGAATGTTTGGGCAGGTGATTCTGAGATTCCAGGTACCCAAAAAAAGCAAAGAACACATGATGAGTGTCTACTTACTATTCTGATGAGCATAACCCTTTGGGTACAGCATCCTTTGGCTTGGTCAAATGAAAGGCAAAAAGATTCACTGCAGCATGAAGCCCAGCAAAGCACCAGTGCCTGAGTTTAGAGTTGTATGAGTGTGTGTTTGCATGTTCAAGTACACACACACACACAGAGACACACACACACACCTGAACTAATTAAGCCAAACTCTATTGTCTACATAAATATCTTTAAAATATTATAAATATATACATATTCATGTACAATATCCTGTACAATAAAACAACCTCTGGAGGCATCACAATCCCTGACTTCAAGCTCTACTATAGAGCTACAGTAATAAAAAAAGCTTGGTACTGGCATAGAAACTGACATGTAGAAGAATGGAATAGAATTGAAGACCCTGACATTAATCCGCACACCTATGAACATATAATTTTTGACAAAGAAGCCAAAACTGTACAATGGGAAAAAAAAGCATCTTCAACAAATGGTGCTGGCATAACTGGATATCAACGTATAGAAGGCTGCAAATAGATCCATATCTGTCACTGCGCACAAAACTTAAGTCCAAGTGGATCAAAGACCTCAACATAAATCCAGCTACTCTGAACCTGTTAGAAGAGAAAGTAGGAAGTAGTCTTAAAAGCATTGGCATAGGAAATCATTTCCTAAATATAACACCAGTAGCTCAGACACTGAGGAAACAATCAATCAATGGGACCTCTTGAAACTGAGAAGCTTTTGTAGAGCAAAGGATACAGTCAACAAGGCAAAGCGACAGCCTATAGAATGGGAAAAGGTCTTCACCAACCCTGCATCTGACAGAGGACTGATATCCAAAATATATAAGGAACTCAAGAAATTAGACATCAAAATGCCCAACAGTCCAATTAAGAAATGGGCTATAGAGCTAAACAGAGAATTCTCAACAGAGGAAACTCAAATGGCTGAAAGACAGTTAAGGAATTGCTCAACATCCCTAATTATCAGGGAAAAGCAAATCAAAACAACTCTGAGATACCACCTTACACCTGTCAGAATGGCTAAGATCAAAAACACTGAAGACACCTTATGCTGGAGAGGATGTGGAGCTAGGGGAACTCTCCTCCACTGCTGGTGGTAATACAAGCTTGTACAACCACTTTGGAAATCAATATGGTGCTTTCTTAGAAAATTGGGAATCAATCTCCCCCAAGACCCAGCTATGCCACTCTTGGGCATATACCCAAGGAATGCTCAATCATACCACAAGAGCACATGCTCAGCTATGTTCATAGCAGCATTGTTTGTAATAGCCAGAACCTAGAAACAACCTAGATGCCCTTCAATGGAAGAATGGATAAATAAAATGTGGTACATATACACAATGGAATACTACTCAGCAGAGAAAAACAATGAAATCATGAGGTTTGCAGACAAATGGATGGATCTAGAAAAAATCATCCTGAGTGAGGTAACCCAGACTCAGAAAGACAAACATGGTATGTACTCACTCATAGGAGGATACCAGATGTGGAACAAGGATGACTGGACTGCTACTCACATCACCAGGGAGGCTACCTGGAAAACAGGACCCCAAGAAAGACACGGGAATCACCCAATGACAGAGAAATGGATGAGATCTACATGAACAACATGGACGTGAGTGGGAGTAATGAAGGGCAAGGGTCGAGGGAAAGAGAGCTTGGGGGAGCGGGAGATCCCAGCTGGATCAACAACAGAGAGGGAGAACAAGGAACAGGAGACCATGGTAAATGAGGACCACATGAGAATAGGAAGAAGCAAAGTGCTAGAGAGGCCCACAGAAATCCACAAAATGCCCCCACAATAGACTGCTGGCAATGGTCGAGAGATAGCCTGAACTGACCTACTCTGGTGATAGGATGGCCAAACATCCTAATTGTCATGCTAGAAACCCCATCCAACTACTGAGGGAACCGGATGCAGAGATCCACGGCCAGGCCCCAGGTGGAGCTCTGGGAGTCCAATTGGCAAGAAAGAGGAGGGTTTATATGAGTGAGAATTGTTGAGACCAAGGTTGGATAAAGCACAGGGACAAATAGCCAAACGAATGGAAACACATGAACTATGAACCAATGGCTGAGGGGTCACCAACTGGATCAGGCCCTCTGAATAGGTGAGACAGTTGATTGCCTTGATCTGTTTGGGAGGCATCCAGGCAGTGGGACCGGGTTCTGTGCTCAGTGCATGAGTTGGCTGTATGAAACCTGGGGCTTATACAGGGACGCTTGGCTCAGCCTGGGAGGAGGATACTGGACCTGCCTGGACTGAGTCTACCAGGTTGATCTCAATCCTCAGGGGAGTCTTTGCCCTGGAGGAGATGGGAATGGGGGGTGTGCTGGGGGGAAGGGGAGGAGGGCGGGAGGGGGAGAACAAGGGAATCCGTGGTTGATATGTAGAATTAAATTATATTGTAAAATAAAATAAAAAATAAAATATTATAAATATATACATATTCATGTATTGTACCATCTAAAGGAGAGGATAAAGTAAATTATTTCCAGAACTCACAATGCATGTATTTGTGGCTACTCATTACAATATTTAGCTATGGCTATCTAAATGATTGAAACAAAATAATGCTATATGGCCAAAATAATGAAACAACAGCCCTGAGAGGCCTGGAAAGCTGAGTTTTCCTTATATATGCACTGTAGAAACAGGTTCATCTCACACTTACCGCTCCGTGCTGCACTGGACAGATGAGGGCTGCTATCCTTTGCTGTGGGAGGCTAGCAGGGGGCTAATTGAGCATGCCCACTTCAGCTGGATCTCCTCTTTCTTGTTGGTTGCTTCGCTTCTGTAGGCTGTGAATGTTCTTGGCCTTCTTGTATGCATTTTGGAAGGGATTTTCTTAGGCTTCATATTATTGCAATTCTTTGAGTTACAGATATCTTTGGCAATGGAGAGAGTTGATAATCTTTTTCTTTTTGAGCCTAAGTTTCACTGTGTAGCCCTAGCTGGCCTGGGACATACTGTGCAGAATGAACAGGATAGCCTCCAAATAATGGTGATCCAAGTGCTGAAATTATAGGTATGAAGCACAGTGTTTCACGAGGCTTCATTTTTAGTTTTTTGACCAAAATCCATTGAAGTTCTAATTGTATTTACTTTTGTGGCAGTGCTATTGGGAAAGATAATCAGAAAAAATTGAAACATTAATAAGAAACAACTTTTATTTGTGAGCATAAAAAACTTTGAGATAATATTTCAGCTAGTATCTTTATTTTGTGAGTAGAGAAGCCAAAACCTGAATTATAAGTAGTAGGACAAACTATTAAGTATATAAAGAACAGTAAAGTAATACCTAATAAAACAAACCATCAAATGTTTGAGCAGACATTTACAGCCCCATTTTATATTGTATTTAGTAGTTTTAGAGAACTTTAAATAATGAATTTAATCTGTTGTGATATGTTTGGCCAGAATTTATAGTGAGATCTATTTTACTATTTAATATCCTTGATTATGACCATTAGGACTATTTTTTTTATTACCCAAACAGGTTTCCAAATATTTTACTACTCTGAAGAAGACAGTGAATCTGTTAGCTCAACATCACACAATTTATGAAATAGACTCACCAGTTATCATTTAGTATTCCCTTTGTCTCATAAGAATTTTATACCTCACACATTTATATCTCAGTAGCTTAACCAGGGTGTCTAGAGTCTAGGTAAATATGGTCAGTAAGTTCCTCAAAGCTAAGTACTCACTTGTTAAAGAAGTTATTCAGCTATGCTCTAAAGCAGAACTCTGACAGACTTCTCAACTTTCTGGAAGCACTCTGTCATCAAGGGCCCACAGCACGGGTGAAAGCAAATGGCATCCACCTTTTACTGTTATCTTTGTCATGGAGGTTTCATTTAGACTCTGCCTTCCTGAATTCTGGGCTCTGGTTACCCAGAAGTGGTCCTTGCCAGCTAGTACTTGGCCTTGCCTGACTTCCCTGGGCTCCTGCCTAAAGAATAACAACTCCGCCCCTCCCAGCCCTGTCTCTGCCTCACTGAGATTCTCCAAACTGGCAGCTGCCAAAACCTACCTACCTACTTAGTAGATTCCTATTCATATAGTTTTGCCCCATGACCTCCTTATCATTTAAGAAAAGACAAGCTGAAAACATTTAGAAATTCTTTCACAAGCATAACAAATAAGTTAACCTTATTCTAAATTATATTGTCTATCATTAATGCTATATTTTCATGTGAGTACGACCTGTATTCAGATTGATTTAGTAGACTTCAAGACTATAAATCAGACTTAGTAACTATTTCCTCTTATCTCCAGGCATCCATGTTAAAAACAGATGTCTATGTGTATGTGCTAGATCATTTTGGGTTGTTTTATTAAGGTGCTGGTAAATGTTAGTTTGTGCTGAAATTTTAGAAATGGGCTTATAAAAATAATATTTCAATTGTAAATATTGATCTAAGGAACTAAACAGACATTGGGTTCAATATCTACCATTAGCAGAAAGCATTATTTCACAGAATGGTATAGTAACAATCATGGTTTAGAAATAACAATTTAAAATATTGTCTGGTATCACGGGTATCTAATAAGTAGCAAACTGTGGTAGAGAACGAGAGGGAGACAGAGTGTTGACTTGGCCTTATCTGACCAGAGCCTGAATGGAAGTCTCACTGTAAGGTTTTCCTAAACAGTTTCCCTGTGAATTTATGTCTTTAATGTATTAAATGTGAATCTCATTATTCATAGCATCATTTCAAAACACCCACGAGAAAGGCACAGTCATGTTTTCTGGTTTCTAACCTGAGAAACTGAACAACAGGCAGATAAGATATGGAAAGTTGTTCAGCTGAACTAATTTGCTTAACAACTGATATTACATATTTGATTAAAATTGTTCTTATTAAATGCAGTTCTGGAATGTTAACTTGAGAGAGTCTCAGATGACAAAGGTATGTCCAGGCTATGGCCATGTTAGTCTATATAGGAAAAAACATCTGTATTTTTAGAGTATGTTGAAGCTCAAACTGCTGCTATCTGGGAGTGTTCTAAATGTCCTGGGAGACAAAACAGCACATATAATGATCAGTGGAGTAGGAATAAGTGTTCTACTTTTTTTCCTGGCTGTAGCTTTGCCAATAACTAGTCTGGTGAGCTTGAGCAGGTCCTTTGACCTCCTTTAGTCTTAGGAGTTTTTCTTTTAATAAGGGGTTGGGCTCTGATTTCTAAGGTCAATTAGAACTATGAAACCATTTGACTTCTCTTAGAGTCTCTTTCAAAACACACATTGCATATTTATTTATGTCTCAGCCTATCTTAAAGGTATTACTGGACCATATCCAATCACAGCCCAGGCAAACAATGCAGCCACAGAAAGACTACTTGCGTCATTTTATTTTATTTTATTTTTTTCACATTCAAACAATACCTGGCAAATAAATAAAGATTTCTGAAATTGTGATTGGCACAATGATGTATGATCTGCTGCACTGAACATTTTAGCCAAGTACATACATATTCAGAGCTCAGAATAAAGTGAGAGCAGATTATATTTGCCTGTTTGTGAAAACACAGTGTTAGAAATTGGGGATGTGGCACAAATGCTCAAAGCTCCACAATCTGAGTCCTCCCCTGCTCTTTTGGCTTTTCCATCACAGGCTCACATCTCAGCAACTTTTCCTCACTCATTCCTAGACCTTCTGCATTTCCACCTTTGTTCCTTTGCTCTCTCCCTTGGGTAGCATTGCACAGTCTTGGCTCTTGCTTTCTTCTCCACACGTTTTAAGTACAGGACAGATTTCTACACCTTTTGCTTTTCTGTGTTGAGACAGAGCATAAATTATGATGGAACTCTTTTGGGCACAATGGAGTGTTTAAGAGATGATTTTTAAATTTTTATTTTATTTTTTTCAGAGAACTTAGGTGGGGACTAGCTCAGTCTCACTAGTATCATGGAAACTATATTCAACTTTGTTTTACAACACACAAGCCCAGGGCAAATACTCTACTGCTGAGCTACATCCCTGAGCCCCTCAAGGGATATTTTAGTACGACATTTCTAGAAACAAATGTCTCAGTACTTGCTAGAAATTTAGAAAATATTCTCAATTTTTTAGAGAATCTATTAGATATTATATTTTAGAAAATTAATAACTATTTTTTGTGATTAAGAAGTTACTTAGGGAAAATAGAATGTAAGAATAGGATTTGCGGTTTATGGGACTTATGAGTGATCCAGAACTAGGTGCCTCAGGGCTGAAAAACTATGTCTTTATAAACTATGCAGCTTTGGGCAAGTTACTGCATGTTTCTGTTTTTAATTGTTTTTAAACTATAAAGTATGGATACTAACACTACTAAGGTTGTGCTAAGCAAGAAGACAATGTATGTAGGAGACTTGGAAAAACCACCAAGTATATATTTATGTGTTTATTAACAACTCCACAAAGTAAGCAGTGTGAGTCCATTTTACAGGGAATGAAATCAAGCCATTGAGATCCTGGTGCTTATTCAAAACAACTCAGCAACAAAGCTATCACCTCTGTAACTCCAAAATCTTTTCTCCTCATCCAACCTTCCTCATTGGCTTTATATTATCTAAATGTGATAATGGATGAGTAAGCCACAGCTCTTAAGGATAAAACATTGATTAGGAAGTAAAAAGAGACTGGATCCTTTTTCACAAGAGCTTTAGGGGTACTGTTTACAGGACTCTAACCCATGGTTGAGAGGCTAGTTTCCATGGATATTTCTAACTAAGCCAGATCTTGAAGTGTGAGCTGGAATTAGGTCATGGACTTGGATGGGATAGAAGGTGCCCTAAGCAGAGGAATCAGAGGAAGAAGGATAAAGAGCATGTTCTGCATGTAAAGGTAAGAAGCTGTGGAAGGATAGGGAATCATTGGTACTGCACAGGTCAGCTTGACTGGTCTGTGAAGTCTGTGATGAGGAATGGAATGCTTTTAAAGGCACAATATGAATGTACTTCCTTAATCAAAAAAAGTACAAGAATGTGTACACAGTGATGTTATACTGAGGCCAGGCAATCTGCGCCTCAGTTGTGTAGGCTGGGGAAATGAATAATGAAGCATGAGTTAAAATTCTCTTATGTATCTGGTATGTGTATTTTACAATGTATGCCTCAGGCTTGCCAAGGTCAAGCATGTCTATAGGTAATGTATATTCTGTAGGGAAAATAACATTATTAACAATTGAAATGCTTTTCCAACTTCCAGGAATTCTTTCATCAGAAAACTTATCTACATTAAGATCATATGTTCAAATGTCTTTGTTTCTAATGGGAAACAATTTTCATGACTTCATGTGTAAAACTATTGTTTTTAGTGTTTAATACTAACAATTCTTGTGGCAGCAGATTCATTTACAAACCAAGATTCCCAGGACTCCATAGTTAATCTTCAGAGAAATATTGATTTAAGAATCACTGTAAACTCTACTCTTAAAGACAGATTATCTGAAGACTGATTACTAACAGGCTTCAGTAATCAGTATAAATGATTTAAATGATTTAAAAATTTATTGAGATAATTAAAATTAAATGATTTGGATGTTTAATAAAATTTCAGCAAAATATCTTATTAATTCTGAAAAGCATCTTTCAAAGTAGAAATGGTATTCTACCAATTCCTTCCTATGTAGCTTATATACAAGTTACTTGTATGGAGCCAGTATGTTGGACAATATTAATTACTAATCTCAGAGTCAGTAGAAACTCTGTTATGTCGTATTTAACTCAATTGTGTATACCAAGTGTCAGGCACTATGCTAAACATTAGGGATGCCACAAAATTTAGTTTTACCCACAAAAAACCACCTCACTTTATGTGGATAAAAACAAAAATAATTCCCATGATAAAGTGTGGTAAGTACTAAAATACAAGCATGCATCACATACATATCAGAGTTGAGACTGAAGAGAGACATCCTTCAACCTGGACTAACACATGTTAATTAAGCAATTCAGCATAATTATTTTTCTCTGATAACTAGAAGTAGAAGGGTGGAACGAAACTCTATATAGGTCAGAAAAACATCTGATTGGTGCTAACTTGTCTAATGCTTGACCCTAATTCCAGTGAATGATAACATTAGTGGGACTGCCAGCTCCTTATCTTTAAAAACACTCTCATTTCCATATATATTTTAAATCTAAATTGTGTAATATACATCCATTTAAGTAGAAATTTTTTAGATTATGTAATGTATCATAAAATACTGTAAAATTCATGTCAGTAGCTAAAGGATGACAATATTTCTGAAAACACTTCATGTAGATATCATACTTGATAGAGATTAAGATTTTTTGGAGACTCTAAAACTGTTTCTCTACAACTGGAAAGTATAACTTGTCTTTGCAGCAGGACAGTTTCATTGTGAATCTGACCTATTTTCCCTGTAATCTGAATTCTCTGATTGATTATGAATAAATCAAACATTTTAATCTGGGCAGTGTGTATATGAAATACTTGAAGTGATGATGTCTTTTGGATAGTTAGAGTCAGAGCCTCTATTCAGCCAGCTGACACTGGGAAATTTATACTCAGCATATCCTTTCCTGTGTCCAGATGACTATGGTTTCACTTATCAACATGACTGTTCATTGCTCTTGCCTCTTTCAAAGTTAGTCACTTTCTTAATTAATTTATTGTTCAGTGTTTGGGTCCTAATAATTATATGGCAGTGACACTGACTTTGTAATAAATCAGTGAGATTATTGGACATAAAATTCCTATCTCATTTTATAAGCTAATACCTTTCTGATATAAATTGTAAAAGAAAAAAAAATCAATTGGTAGTATTTTCTGTGTCAATATAAACTTGAAAATGTAGGGAATCCTTCAGTCAGCCCCTCTTTTGTTGTTTCTTTGTCTGTCACCTGCAGACAAAGTTACTAGTTACTCTTTTTACTGCTTTCACACTTAAAAAGAAACAGGGCTTTGAAAACTGGTTGATGCTAGTTCTATAGAAAAAGGGAGAGAAAATATAGTAAGGAGAGCTAATTGCTCTCCAGATAGAAAAAGAAAAGTGTTCTTCTTTGATTTGTTTCAGATCTCACTTGCTTTGGAGTCTCTATAAAAACGTGGGCTACAGAGTGAGTTCCAGGAAAGGCTCCAAAGCTACACACAGAAACCCTGTCTCAAAAAAAATGTGATTGATGTTAAAGTGCTTGGCTGGACCACTGAGGTGAAAAATTTTTTATCAGTGGTTCTCAACCTTCCTAATGCTGTGACACTTTAACACAGTTCCTTGTGTTGTGGTGACCCCCAACCATAAAATTATTTCAAAGCTATTTCATCACTGTAATTTTGCTCCTGTTATGAATCATAAGGTAAACATCTGGGTTTTCTGATGATTTCAGATGACCCCTATGAGAAGCTCACTCAACCTGCAAAGGGTTACAACCCCAGGCTGAGAGCCACTGATTTATCCTGCACTTCTTCAGTATGGTCCTCATTTGTCTACAAGTTTCAAAAGGCCCAAAAGATCATCTTGTGCGAAAATACAACACAGCTATTTACGGAATGAATGAGAATGTACATGGACAGAATAGTCTGTATTTAACACTTTTTACTTGAATTTTATTAATAAGGTCTGATAAAAGAACACTTTCACTAAGATGACTAAATTGTCTCTATATAAGACTTATTTAAGCTTAATTCACCAGAAATAATTAATTTATAATGGATGTTTCTAAATTTATATGTAAATATATGCCATACATGTTTACATATACACATATGTGTTATACATACATACACAAACTGGCTTTTCTATTAGACTTTTCATGTTATAAATCTGTTTCTTAAAAATGAGAAACTTTGGTGCAAAGATTAGTTGTATCAGCAATTGTTTGGACAAAGCTGGAATGACAACCAACGCACTTTTTTATTAGTAGCTGAGTCAAGTTATCTGATGGGAAAAGCAGGAATTCTAAAAAATTTATAGATGCTGGCAGCTACATTAAAGTTCTCTGAGGTTACAAGTAGCAACAGTTTATTTAACAGGTGGCCCGAGTCAAGTGAACTTACTGTTTTGAAATTTTGCCTGGCAATTTCTTCCATCTACAAATGAACCAGTGCCCTGTTAGAAACGTTTTTTAAATATAGCCAGACTAAAATGTCCCCATTTCAACCGCATATTTGATTGCCTGATATTGGAGTACTCTTTAATGGTATTTGCCTGACACCAAGTTTGTTGACTTCCTCACACATTCTGTGAAATTCTGTTAGGGCTTCCAAGTGCAAAAAGCTGAATGATCTTTATACCAGGCTGTCTGCACGCAGGAGCACGATACCGCACTGCCAGCTCTGCTGAAGTGTTCCAGAGGGTTAGCGCTGGTGAATGTTGAACACATAGTTGAGCTACTAAAAATACAAACTGAAAATAAAATTCTAAATTGTGAAAATTACTTTTAAGAACTAATCATAAACCAGAATCATAGTAAAGCATAATAACTGTTCAAATTGCTAATCAATTCTAAATGTTAATTTCTATCAGATGTGATACACACATTCTAAAGAAGGACCTAAATGTAGTGACTGCATATAAGAAAACATTGGAATAGTTTAGATATGAATTTTGTTATTTGTTCCTGCATGCTGTTTGTATTACCAGGATTTTTTAATTTTTATTTTTTGGTATATACTAGCTTTCTAATAAGATCATTTTCTGAAGGCTGAAAGAAGTGGCTTGATCTGACACAGGGTATCATTTCATAACTCGGGCTACCCTGAAACTCAATATCCTCCTACCTCTGCCTCCTACATACTAGGGTTACAGAAATTAGTCACCTGCCCAGCTTGGAATGCAGTTTTCTATATAACTAAATCCTTTTCGCCCTGCTCCCTTATACCCTGATTGCTGACTTTCATGTAGTAGGAATTTGAACTGTAAAATTATGAATAATGAATAAACAAGCATTGTGAGATAGATTTCTCATGTGTTTCAGAGTACAAAGACAGATGAGTAGGAGGGTGTACTTAAGGGATTTTTATTGTTTTAAAAGTTTAGCAGTGGAAGAAAAGAAAATATGTTAAAATATTCTAGATATTTTCATAGATTTAAAATTACATAATCAATAGTGGGTAAACATGAACATTTTTTTACTACTTTCATAATTTTTTTTGGAAAAAAAGCTTAAACATATCAACAATCTAACCAATTTATTTTATGACAGATTTTTATTATTCTTGTACTTTTTCATTATTATATTTATTTAATTCTTTATTATTGTTTTTGAGAAGAGACTCATGTCCCCAAGCTAGCCTCAAACTTGATAGGATTATCTAGCTCAAATTCACCCCCTTTTAAAAGCAGAATGAGTAAATACACCAGAAATCTTGCTTGAAGTAAATGCAGTTAGTATGAAAGACAAGGTTTGAAACACCACAGTCCCTTTTAGAGTGATATATAAATATTATTTACATATATTTTAAAATCCACTGGATGCTATTAAGCAATTAAAGTTGAGAAAATAACCTTCTTTAGGGAAGTTTGAGTCAAATGTTCCTGGAAAAATGTTTTTTTCCGTTTACAACTTTCTGTTGTCTTCAATGTGTAACACACGAAGACAAAATTTTACCAGGTATGAATAATAACTAATGTAAAGAAAAAATCAGTGGACTAATAAATTTAACTTTCTTGACTAATTCAAAAGTAATTCAATTAATATATAAAGGGATAATTATTATATTGTTATTGAATTTTAAGTTAGAGTAAATCAACCAACATTTTAAAAAGAGATTTGTTTTATTTTGCGTGTATGAGTGTTCTGCCTGTATGTATGTATGTGCAACACATGCATGCCCAGTCCCCCAGGGCTTTGAAGAGAGGAATGGATCCACTGGAACTGGAATTACAGAGGGTTGTAACTCCACCATGTGGTGCTGTGAACTGAACCTGGGTTCCCTGCCAGAGCAACAAATACTCTTAACTGCTGAGCCATCTCTCCAGCCCCAAGTCAGCATTTTAAAACAGATTTTAACGAAAGTTAAAATTGATTCTCCAATAAAAATTAACCTACTGAAAGAATTTTTAAATTGTAAATTCTTTCTTCAATTTGTATTGATTTCCAACAACTAAATAATTTCTTTTCCTTCTCGATTTTCTTTTAAAGATTTTTTGGCAGTATTTATGTTTCTATCCTCCCTTCCTCCCTCTCTTCCCCTACCCCGTGTGTTGTGTGTGTGTGTGTGTGTGTGTGTGTGTGTGTGTGTGTGTGTGTGTGTGTATGTGAGTGCAGGTGCACACAGAGGCAGAGGAGCCAGCCCCACCTCCACACTCTTTTTTTTCTCTTAAGTATATGTTTTGTATTTGTGGGTGGGTGTGGTTTTGCATGTATGCATGTGCTATAATGTTCTTTTCATAAACCAACTGCAAAAAATTTCTAGGCAGAAAAAATTCTGGATAGTTATTATGATATGTTTATAGTTTGGGGTATACACAGGAAGGCTATCAAGGTATGTCTCAAAGTAGTGGTATTCCAATGAATGCCTCCTATAACTAGTGATTTTTTAAAATGTATTTACCTGAAAAGAAAGTTCAATTTCACTTAATCAAGACTGTGTGAGGAAAAGAACAGGAGAAACATGAAAAGGTAGAAAGTGCCATTTCAAGAAGTAATACTATGAACAAGAACAGTGTGTGCCATGAATTTTGCAGTGTTTTCCTCCCATCTCCATCCTGGGGAAATCTTCAGCAAAATGATTTCACTTGCTCTGGTATTGGGAAGTTGCCCCAGGGGAGGTCATATAAGTAGAGTATAGGCCTCTTATGTGAGTACAGCATTAGCATACACACATGTTCACTGGCATGTGCATATTTGAACACAAATGCATATTGTCAATTGAAAGAATTCCTATTTGCCAGGGTAAGCTACTTCCTAACCCTGGGAGGGCAGTTAAAAGATCTTATTCTGCTCTTAAACTACTATGGCCACAGCTATGGTACTAAAACACTATGGCTACAACCATGGTACCAAAAGCACTTTGGGAGAATTCACCTGATAAGACTTGAAGCTACTTCATTCTTTTGTGATACCGAGAGGCAAAATTGTATATTTATATGGATACAGGACCATGATCTAACTTTTATTCATAATTCAGAAATATGCAGAAGGCATGGAATTATTGCTTCCATGAAGAGTGGCATCAAAAATATACAGCTGCATTACTTCTCAAAATGAATGATTGCTGACAAAAATGGCCCTTTACATAAATAATCTTAATACCAGATTAAAATTTGCTGTATACCAGAATTGTTAGGTATTTCAACAAATATCTACTTCATCTTGACATCTTTTTACTATGTATTCACTGGTTTCTGAACAGTAATCTTTGTAAACTGGAGCCTAGAGAAAATCCAACTCAGTTAAACTGTGCCAGTGAAGACATTAATATGTAAGGAATTGCACAAAATAACTCTTGTGATATTCTACACAAAACATAAGAGTATGAATTTTTAAAATATACATGTGTTCCATATTTAACAACTTTTTGAAAATGCTAATTAGAATTTCTAAGTTGATGTGAGGTCTGAACAACACGTCTTATCAACTTGCTGGGAGTGAGGGATAGTATACTTGTATTAGTTAGTATGCATTTGACAGGAAGTGACAGAAAATACAGAAATAAATCTGACTTACTAGTAAGGGAACTTCACCAATATCAAAATGTTTTGAACTAAGGTATTCTCCAGAGTTGGTTAGGTCAGCAGTTTATGTAGTTCTTTATTGAGGTAGGATCTTTGTAAATGTCTGTTTTGCCATTCTTAGCATCCAGGCTTACAAAATTAAATATACAACATCTCCTGGAATTTGAATTTCAAGTAAAGAATGCATCATTTTTGGCTATATGTCAGGCAATATTGATATCCTAAGTTCCAGTTTAATGAGGTGCTATGCTCTTCTGTCCCTAAAATCCAGGCACCTTCTCAGCAGATGGTCTTCTGAGGGTAGCTTACTCTGTGGTCACAAGATGGCTCCTAGTGTCATGTTTCATGCCAATATACAAATGGTATAAAAATGATTCTGTTGCTAAGAAGGAGAAGTGGTGACTTCTTAGTAAATAGCCAACAATAGGTGTCTCCAAGACAAGTCTGGAGTATTGTTGACTAACACAGTCTCCTCTAATAACATGCACTTAGTTCTGTAATAGGATATAATTGACCCTATTTTCTGATTCAGGGATAGAAAGTTGGCTAACTGTCACATTTATGCAGAAGCCTCTGTCCTTTTTCTTTCTTTTTTTTTAACTATAAATGTTAATATTTCCTTTTGAGTTCTTCATCTTGATAGAGCTGGGCAATGTCCCCAGCCCCCACCTTGTATTTGAGATAATTAAAATGACGAGGGTACTGAACTGAGGATCATGGCTCATTTGCACTTTCCTCTTCCTCCACAGCACTGCCAGGGCATGCATTAGTCAGTTCCCCATGCTCTTGCTTGGTAGTTGTTTCCTTCTGCCTAGGGCTGTTTCCTATGTTCCCTTCCTCCTTCCACTCCCCCACTTTCAATAGCCGTCCACACCTTCAGCGCCTTACTTGTGCTTAAAGGGCTAATGGTTTTAAATAGGCTTGATAGACTAATCTGTGTTAATATTTACTTTACTAATGTGTTGAACCTCTGAGGTAATTTAATGCTTTAATCATTTCAAAAGTTCAGCCTCTCAAAAGCTTTTCAGGAATGCTGCCAGTGTAGGCACCTTAGTGACATAGGACCTTCAGCTTGCCTACCATGCTCCCAGAGACAGATGGCTACAAGAAAGGCTGTCCTACATTGTCTGGACTTTGATCACTTGTAACTTGGTCTTGTGACTTCCTCCATCTTTCATTCCTCATGGCCTCACACTGCAGTGCCCTGGGCTCTGCCAGCCTTTTCTCCACCCTGCTTCCTGTCTCATCCTGAATGATTCATACATGACTTCAGTATTTATGATGATGCCCCACCCAACACACTAGACTCATAATTTCTTGACCTTCTGAGGTGCACAAGTCTTTTCCTTGGGACTTCAGTGTTAACAACTAGTGACATGACCTAGTCCTACCTAGTCATCCCCAGCAAGTCCTCACCTCCTATAATTACAACACAGTATCACTATCTTAACTTGAGTGCCTACTCCTTCAACTAATGCTCTCCCCCAATTTTATCAGATAACTTCATTCTTCACAAGGAATCTAAAAACCTTAGACAAATCATCTCACTGAGGCCTTCCACTAGCCTACCTCCTCCCTTCCTGACTTCCCTCTCCCACCTGTCTCTACAGTTTCTCTGAACAACTAAGTCCTTAATACCCTCCATTTCTCCAATTTCCATCACATCCAATCTCAGTCTCTGAGCTCTATCTCAATGAACTTAAAAACTGCTCTTGAAATTCAACAAACGTATGTCTGAACATATTAAATACAGCTATATCTTTTCCAAGAGGGCCTCTAGGATGCTCTACAATGAGAAAGCATGTAGCATGAATCTTAAAAGATCTTATTAATAAAAACAAACCCAGAGCCAGGTATTGGGGTGAATAGTGAAAGATCAGAGAAACCGAACAAGCCCCAGCTAACATCACCTTGCCAGTGCCTCAGCTGATCTTGTTTCCTCAAACTGGAAGCCTCTGTGTCCTCATCTGAATGGATCTCAGCTGAATGGCTGCTCAAAAGCCTAAAAGCTTAACAGACTCTAGTTCCTGGTTTTCATGCTTTATATACCTCTCTGCTTCCTGCCATCACTTCCTGGGATTAAAGGCTTGTGTCACCACGCCTAACTGTTTCCAGTGTGGCTTTGAACTCACAGAGATCCAGATGGATCTCTGCCTCCCAAGTGATAGGATTAAAGGTGTGTGTGCCATCGTTTTCTGGCCTCTATGTCTATCTAGTGGCTGCTCTGTTCTCTGACCCCAGATAAGTTTATTAGTGTGCACAATATATTGGGGGACACAATATCACCACAGAAGCATCAGTGGGTATGGTGAGCAATGTGGAGCTCTCCTTACTTTCTACTCCCATGCTAGCTGAGAGCCAGCCCTTGAGACAATAACATGGTTGCTCTGTCCTTTCTTTTCTTCCCCTGCAAGAATCACATGTAGTTGGACATGTCTCACGGGTATGTTAGGAATAGGCTGCTTAGAGAGATATATAACTTGAACAAACATGTTTTTACTTCTCTTTAGTTTTCTGTTCATATTTGTGAACTTTCACATCTTTCTTTTCAATCTCCACATGGCTTAGGCTCCATTATGTTAGTAGAGCATCTAATTCTTGGTATGTTCAGGACAGTGGATGAGAACTCATTTAAATTATCCTTCTCTGAAAACCTCTGAAACATTGATCTAGGCAATGATTTTTTTGGATATGATTTCCAGGCTACTGGTAACAAAGGCAAAAATAGACAAATGTGGTTATGTTAAACTACAGAGGTTCTATAGAGCAACTAAGTGAAGAGATATCCTACAAGGAGAATACATTTGCAAACTATGTGTATGTATGTATGTATGTATGTATATGTGTACCAGATAAAGGGTTAAGATTTAAAATATATAAAGAACATAACTCAGTAGCAAGAAAAGAAATAAATTGTTATTAAAAATGAGAAAAAAGACCTGATTTCACATTTCTCTAAAGAAATGACCAACACACGTTTACCACCTGCAGCAGGTGAGAGAGCTGGCCTTGGGATCACAAGAGTAGGAGAGCGAGCCCTGACCCTCACTGGCTGCAGTACATAAGAAAGCAGCCTCTGCTTCCTCTCTGGACAGTACACTAGAGCTGACCCTGTTCTTGGGGACACAGGTAAGCCAGCCCTGAGGGCATGATAGCAGGAGAACTGACTCTACAAACCTCCCCCCGACACACACACCTCTATCCCCTTCTCCTCCACCCCTGTATGCCCCATACAGCAATTGGGAGAGAGGGTCCTGCACTTTTCCTGGGCAAAACAGTAGAGCTGACCATGGAGATATGAGTGAGGGGGACACCAGAGCAGGAGAACTGGCCAATTCCTTGCTCTAAGTCACATAGAGTGAGCTAACTGAGACAGTGCTGAAAAGCTCATCTGGGTAGTGATGATGCTAACCAACCCAGCTACCACCCAGGCCCAGAACCAGGGCTATGAGTTGGCCCACCCCAGTATCCACCAAATCAATGAACTGTTGGAGCATGTGAGGGGACGAACCTACAATCCAAAACAGCAGGATCTCCATGATACAGGACAACAGGATATCCAAGAGGAGTCCCAGTAAGTGCCCATTACCTGTGGTATAGCAGAAACCAGAGGCCTCAAACCAGACCAATGACTCATAGCAATGAACACTTACAAGTAAAGATGTATGGACTAAAGGGTAAATTGTGTGACTCACAGGGCCACACTACAGCTTCCAGGACAAGATTCTTCTTTTTGTTGTTGTTGTTTTTATTTTGGTTGTTTTATTTGGTTTTTGGTTTTTCTTTTAAATTAGGTTTGTTTTGTGGGGAGGCTGCAAGGGCAGAAGGCAAATGCAAGGGGACAGGGAGGTAAGTGGGATCAGAATGCAAGATGTGAAATCCACAAAGAATCAATAAAGAGAAATGACCAAAAGGTATTTGAAAAACTGTTCAACACTACTAATCATCAGGAAAATGCAAATTATACCAACAAAGAGATATAATCTTACACCTGTTACAATAATTTTTAACAAAAGCCCACCAACGTTGACAAGGATGAGAAGAATAGGGAAGACCTGAATACTAGTGATGAGAATATAAATTGATAGAGTAATTATGGAAAGTGGTATGGAGATTCCTCAAAATTTAAAAACAGATTATTATATGATCCAACAATCTCATTACTGTATTCCTGAAGCAAACAATCAGTAGGAGAACACTGAAGAGACATCTGTATCTTGTTTACTGCAGTGATATTAATATTTGGAATGTATGAAATAAAACTTGTGTCCATGTACAAATAAATGGATAAAATTTGAATTGTAGTCATGATGGGACACTACTATGTGGTGATGTATTGTATCCTCCAATATTGTGCACCCTAATAAAGTTTATCTGAGGATCAGAGGAAAAAGCCAGCCACTATATTAAACATAGAATTCAGGCAATGGTAGCACATGCCTTTAATCCTAGCATTCAGGAGGCAGAGATCCATCAGAATATCTGTGAGTTCAAGGCCACACTGGGGAACAGAGCCAGGAATGATGACACTTGTCTTTAATCCCAGCACTAACCATAGAGGTCTGGAGGTCTGTACAGACAGACAGGAAGTGATGTAGCTGGGCAGAGAGAGGAAATGAGATGGCAGAACAGAAAGACATGTAGGCATGGGTATACAGGAAGTAGGTCTCTTTGGAGACTGAGGTGTCAGTGAGATGAGGTTGTCTGTGGCTTTTCCTATTCCTCTGAGCTCTCAGGTTTTAACCCCAATATATGGCTCCAGGTTTTTTTTTATTTTTTATTAATAAGACCATTTAGCAATTCGTGTTATACCACTGTGTTATAGAAAGAAAACTAACATTTCATTTGCAGCAACATGCATGATTGTGGAGGACATTAAATTGAGTAAAATAAGTGAGGCACAGCAAAACAAATACCATGTAATTTTACCATATGTACAAACAAAAAAATTCTTTTTTTTTTTTTTTTGAGACAGGGTTTCTCTGTGTCCTGGAACTCACTTGGTAGTCCAGGCTGGCCTCGAACTCACAGAGATCCGCCTGGCTCTGCCTCCCGAGTGCTGGGATTAAAGGCGTGCGCCACCACCGCCTGGCTGAAAAAAAAAATTCTTAAGTAGAGTAGCAATACACATGTAATTCCAACTATATATTTTATTCTAGCTAATGTATGCTACTTTTCTGCTATTGTGACAGAACATCATAACCAAAGCAACATAAAGAAGGAAGAGTTTGTGTTAGCTTATAGTTCCAGTGGAGTAAGTCTACTGTGGTGGGGGAGCATAACAGCAAGTATAGTCATGGTGTCAGGAAAAGGAAGCTGCGTGCTCACAATTTAAAGCACAAGTGCCATGCAGGGAAAATGAACTGGAAGTGGCACAAGACTCTTAATCTCAAAACATGACCCCAGTGACATAGTTCCTCTAGAGAAGCTTCCCTCCCTCCCTAAGCTTCTCTAGACAGCACCAACAACTGGGGACCAAGTGCAAATACCTGAATGCCTATGGGAGTCATTCTCATTCAAAGCACTGTATCTATCACACACACACACACACACACACACACACACACACACACACACACACACACACATATATATATATGTATATATTCATATATATGATTTTAAAAATTATATATATACATATATGTGGAATGTTTCTACCTCTTGTGGTTGCTAAATTAAGAAATGATGAAATGATGGTAATTGTGAGGCTAATTATTAAAATTAAGAATAAGTTCAGAGGAATTCAAAATGAGGACTTGCTCTTCATTTCAGTTTCAGCTAGCACAGGCTTTTGTGATTTTTATGGCCATATATTTGTATAATGGTTTTCCTGGTTTTTTTTGTTGTTGTTGTTGTATGTTAGTGAATTGTTTTAGTGTGAATACCCATACCGTTTCCTGTTTCCTTCTTCTCAAAGAACTAGCCCACAGATTTCCACTCTAATCAAGTCTCCATTCTTCACCATTCCAGCCACAATTGTTATCAAGGTCAGAAACAAACTCTATACAGCCAAACCACAAGTCAGTTCTCAGTCTTCCTAATTAACTTATCAGGAAGTTAGCAAAGTTGATTTCTTGCTCTTTCAAACCTGTTCTCTGGATTCCACTTTCTCTTTTTCTGTCTCATAGGTTTATTTTTCTCAGCCTCCTTTGCTGAATTTTCTTCATTTACCTACCTCTAAAGTGTGATGTACCCCCAAAATATTATCATTGGGTACCTCTTCTTATCATTCTTCACCAATTCCCAATTTATGACCCCACCTAACTTTTGGGTATTAAGTATTACATATTTATCTATTACTCCCTAAATTGTATTTAAGTCCAAATTTATCTCCCTACTTCAGTCTCCATAGTTGCATGCTTATTCTACCTTTCTAGCTAAGTATTTAAAAAATTCTTGAAACTTAACACATTCAATATTTGTTTCCAAGACTGTTCCACTAAAAGTCTTCTTTGCTTCAGCCTGAACAGAATCTTTAGTTTCTCAATGAAAGAAATCACTCTTACTCCCTTCTTTTTGTTACACACCACTTGTAACCACAGCAAGTCCTGTGGTTTATCCTCAAGATATCTGTATCATCTCCACCATGCCCAGTGCTCCCACTCTGGTAGAACTGTTATTCCATAATCTTCTTTTATTTCTCTATTCCTATCTTTACCACATTAGTCACATTTATGAAGAACAGCCAGAGTCAGTGTTCAAAAGCATGAGTCAGGCCATGCAATCCCTCTGCTTAACCTCTGTTCTCACTTAATTAGAGGCACATTTCTTCAGGGACCTAAAGAGGTACTGTGATATAGTTGTCCCTTTCCCTCCTTACCCAGGGAGAGTTGGTGAGCTAAGGATGGGAATTTGGGGAACACAGAAGTATATATGGAGGAAGAAGAGATCCAATTATAGAGGCTGAGAAACACAGTGAAAAATCCAGGACAAGAAGGAACAGAAGGGGTAGTGAATCCTTCCAAAAGTTATAAGGCTAACTATAAAAAGAGGGCTTGAACATGGTCACTGGAATTTGCATTTTATAGGTCTTTTCTGATTACACCTCACTGGATATGCAACAGTGTTCTTGGGAAGTAGGAGGAAGACTGATAAGAACCAGGGAGATGGGAGGCCATCAGAACATACATGCATTATTTAAGCCAAACTTTCATTCACAATTCTAGCTATGAACCCAATAAATACCCTTTAATGAAAGTTGAAAACAAACCTTGGGGTGGTCACTCTGGCTCTCCTCCTCCCACACACCTATTTCTAAACTGTCAGTGTTGTTGTGTGTAGGCCCTACTGCTAGTGCCCTAACACAGCTGTTCATCATCTGTGCCAAATACCAATTAATACACCCCCTATCTGGTTGCCTTGCCTAAAGCCTGCCCAACTCTTTCAACTCTAAAGTTACTGTTTATCTTTCAATACAGCACTTTAATTAAAAATTTAAAAAAACAACCCCTTGGGACAGTGACTGAAAATCAGCTTTAACCTGCCATCTCAACCTCAATTATGATAGTTTTTCACATGTATTAATATAATCATACTGAAATATATTATGTGGGGTCATGTATATACTCCCCCATATTCCTACTTAATTAGCTATAGCCTTCAAAATTCAAGTAGTTTCCCTACCCCTTACTAAGTTGTCAATGTAATCTCAAACAGTTTGGAAAAGTTAGCCATAATGCTGCCATTTAACTGTCTCTTTGTTCATTTCTTATTTCCTCTGTAAAATATGTATTTTCATGATTAAATATAATTTTCTATACTTTCCCAATATACTTGACTTAGCTGTTTATTGTTATATTGTAGATATGTTTAAAAGTAAAATGTAAAGTTTAAAAGTAACAAAATGCTATTTTGCAGAAGAAATGAAGGTAGAATGAGAACAGGGTGGAAACAAACTAGAGCAAGGTTTAAGAGGCATACCATGACGACCTGCTCATCTGCCTTGCATGAGCCACACACTTGGCACCATGTCTCTAGCAGCTAATATAGCACAACTTTGTCAGTTACTTAGTTTCCAGTGCCAGTGAGAAAACACAAAGCCTGGTGATTTTAACTGTTCTTACAATAAATATTGTAAAAAGAGGTTTCCACTCAAGTTCTCTTAAAGAAAATCTAAGATGAGAACTGTTCTGCTTTGCTTTTGAGATGTACAAAGGTGCTTCATTACTTCTGACTGGTTTTGCTAATGCTGAATGTGCTACTGAAAGGATTGCAACCTCTCATGCTAATCAACTTTCTGATTAATCCTACTAGGATTTTATGTAATTCTTCCCATGTCTGCTTCCACATAGATACTGTTACCAAACATGAAGGATGACATTCTTAATTATCTCTGAAAGATTCACTTTCTGAGATAGGGCATTCTGCTTTCATATCACTGTTCACATGCAGAATTGATACCAGCAGGGGTTACTGTACAAACCACAGAGAAATCTTAGAAAATATATACTTGTGGAAACCACTGAGTATTATCAAAGCAGTAAAGTGGCGGGCTATTTCCTAGACTTTTCTTAAGTCCTGGGTAAATACTGATATACTGAAATAATCATGCATAATGATATTGTACAGTCATGATAGTAACTGCATTTGTATCTTTTAGACAACTTTGAATATTTTTCCTCCTCAAATTAGTGTTTTATTTTAATTATAATTATAATGTACAAATTTCTGGAGTACAGTGTGACAGTATTTGTTGGCAATGTGTGATGATCAAATCTGGGTAGATAACATTTTCACTTCCTTCAATGTATGTTAGAATTTTAAATATTTTTTAAATAAACTTTTAAAGAGATGTATTTACTTTATATGTCTGTATGTTTTTGCCTGGATGAATGTCTGTGCACAGAGGTGTGTGGCATCCATGGAGGCTAAAAGAGAGCATTGGATCCTCTGGACCCAAAGTTAAAGCCTATGTGAGGCCCTTAGTGGGTGCCAATCCTCTGGATGAGTAGCTACTGCTCTTAACTGATCAGCCATTGCTCCAGTCTCATAACTAAGCTCTTCAGGTATGAGGTCCCACAAGTGGCATTTGAACTTTGCCTGGAAGGCTAGATTTCAGATTTAGAAATGAATCCCTCATGTTCTTATCATGAACCTATCCCCATTAGATAATACTTTGAGTATCAAAGTAGCTAGACTAGCTATGTTATAATCTTAGCATTTTGCTTCTAGTATAGAATATTGTGCTTCCATATAAGACTCAAATGTAAGTTAAAGAACACCCTCAGGTTACAGAGATTCTGTTCCCAATCCTGAGTGCTTATGGTTGGCTGGAGTAATAGGTTTGGGATCTGAAGTAAACAAATTTTAATGAGAAAATTTAATAATATATGCTAGTGAGAAACTTAGACATTAAAATTATTACTTGACATTTTGAAGAATTGATAACATAAAAGCATCTTACATCTTTACCTTTATCAATGAATATAACCCCTCTGAGATACACGGCTTATATGAAAGGAAGATTTTTCTTACTAGACATGATGTATCTTACACATTTGCATATAGTAGTGAAATCAGTAGACACATAGATTATCTAGATATGTTCCTACATTGTATGGATCTAAAGGCATATCTAATCATTTATAGGAATGGTATCCAGTCCAATACAATTATTCGCAAAGAAGGAGAGGAAGGCATGATTAATTAGCTATTGAGTGGCTATAACTCTACACCCATAGGAAGTAAAAAAAAATTATCAAAAGAGCCCACTTACAAATAGAAGCTTGTGGTACTTCATAGGACTATGCAAAATTTTGGTAAATTTACCCTCATCTCTACCAGACATCAGCAGAAAAGGCTACATCAAAGTTGCCATACTTCTTTCTGAACCAACAGCACATCATGCTACCCCCCACCCTTGCCTAACCATCCTTAAAAGGACTGCATAAGCTCTAACAGACAGTGATGTTTCCCACTGTGGTTTTAACTTTGGGTGGAACTGCTTCAAAGTCTATTAGCACATAGGCTTGAACTTGTGTAGTTAGGGGCCTGGGAAGATTACAACATGATTGGAGTTTTCCAAGGAACACGGAAGTATATCCTATTGCTATTCTGTCTTGAAATGTTTTTTTCTGATGGTTACAAAGTATTTTATAGAGAAGACTTTTTATGACTATGACTTTTATAATAAATGAAACTAAATGAACATCTTACTCATAGTTTTCCTACTCTATGAGGCACATAGTAAAGGTTGTGGTATAATTTATGATAATGCAAAAAGAAATAATCACAGTATTTGATAGACAGAGGTAGACTCATCATGAGTTTCAGGCTACACAGAGAGACTCCATTTCAAAACATAATATACATCCAAATAAAGCTAGCATAAAACAACAAAATATGTAGAGATGTTATTAATAAAAAAAAAAACAAAGATTTTTTTTCTGGAGAAAATAGGAGATTTGTCCTCCGATTAGCCAGAACTCTCCTGATTACAGATCAACAAATATTTCAGAGGGTTCTGAACATTCTATTAAATGACAATTGCAAATACTTAACATTAATGCTTTTAAATGCATTTATTTAAAATATTTATTTATTTAATATGTACCTGTGTGTGTCTGAGTGTATATATGTGCACTGTGTGTACACAGGAGCCAGCAAAGGTCAAATGAGGCATTAGATTCCCTGGAACTGGAATTACAGATGGTTGTGAGCTCCCACTGAAATGCTGGGAGCCAAAACAGGGTCTCCTCCATGTGTATGTCTGTGTTTCTGTCTGGGGGATGAGCTTCATGAGTGTACTGGTGCCTGCAGAGACCAGAGGCATTGGATCCCCCTGGGGCTAAAGTTACAAACTGTGGGAACTTCAGTATGTGGGTACTGGGAACTGAACTTAGGTCCTCTGCAAGTGTAGTATGTGAGGTTGCTGAGATTCTAAATGTATTTATTTTATAGGCAATGTTCATCACTTCAAAAAAAAACCCAGAAGAGATATGCATGATTTCCTGTTATGTTCAAGTTAAAGTGTTAGTATATGTAAGGTTATTGCCTAAAACTTCCTGGCAGAATTCCTGAGAGGTAGACAAGCAAGCACACTGCAAGGCTGACACGGACGGACTCGTGTCATATTTCTGTCACTGACTACCTGCTCCCCTTAGGCAGGTAGTCTCCCTAATATTTCTAACTCAGTCTTGCTGCCTTGAAAAACCAAGGAGTTGGAGTTGATAAATCCCTCCCCAGGAGTCCAGGAGCTTTTAGTGCCCCTGCTCCTCTGCCCAGCTGTAAGTGAAGAGGCCTGCAGTGCTCACACAGCTGCTGAGCTCTAATAACCAGGCTCAGGTTCCAGGAAGCAGTTGTGAGGGTAAGTTTGAGTGTGAGCATGGTAGGGAGAAGCCTTGGTTCTACTCTGCCACTCAAGCAGTGTACTAGTGTGTGGTCTGGAACACTAACATCTCAGAAAATCTGCTTTTCTAACCATAAAACTAGAACAATCAAGCAGTTAAAGAATCTGGTAGGATTGTTTGTTAGTTTGTTTTATTAAATGAGCCAGTGTCAGTATAGTTCTAAATATAGTGACTGGCACAAAGCAAGTACCTAGTTAAAACCACTCATTTTTAACATTGCCATTTCCTAGAGTCCATTGAAATAATTGCCCTATTAAAACTTCTATAAATAGATATCAACATAAGGTGTGTTTGATGGGTTTAAAGTACGACCCTGAGATGATTTGTTAAAAAAAACTATAAGAAAAGTCACAGACTCAGAAGAATATTTAAAAATCAAGCAAAATAACCTGTCTGGTAACTTCTATCTTGTGATTCTTTTACTTAATTACACTTTCCTAATAAACATGCTACATGCCATTGAGCTGTGTTATTTGTACTAATGTAATCTAGGCCAACCATGCTACCTCACAGCTTTAAGAAACTTTCATGCCCAATGAGATGAGATTTCAAAGGAATTTGCTTTACATTTGCATTCCTTTGACACAGACTATAGGGAAGTTCTTTTTTGTTGTTGTTCTTATTTCTTAATGGTAATATACATTAAGTCCCCTTAACTTTCATTATATGTAGATTACATTTAAGTAAAAATAAACAACACAAAATCATTCCTAGGCAAGAGGAATGATCTTAAAAGAAAAATAAGTTCTTGTTTTATTATTAAAAAAATTACTTACTCCAAAAGAAAAGTGAAAGGAAAGAAGTTCTCCAAATGTGGGAAATGGAATACTACAATTTGTTTTTAACTAGAGTAGGCATATATATCTATTTATTTCGATCCTAGTATTTCCATAGGCAGATTAAATTTCAAACATAGACATTTTATTTTTTTACCAACTGTTGTACATTGACTTGTGGAAACAGAGCCCAAGGGCAATATATATACAATATATATATATATATATATATATATATATATATATATGTGTGTGTGTGTGTGTGTGTGTGTGTGTGTGTGTGTGTGTAACTCAGTGTCTCTTGGCTTTTCCTGTAACTCAGGGGAGGACTTTTGTGAATAGGACATTTCCCACTTTAGGATCCTCTACGGTATACATTAATTAGCTCACAGTAATCATTCTGGGTCAACCCATGTTAAAGAGGATCTTAAGAATTATGAAATTCTGTAGCAAGAGTTCCGAGTTAGTGTAATTTTTAAAGATTATATCCATGGGGCTGGGGAGATGGTTCAGCGGGTGGTTAAGGGAGCTTGCTGCTCTTGCAAAGGGTGAGAGTTCAGTTCTCAGCCTCATGTCAGGAGGGAAACAAACACCCATAACTTCAGCTCCTGGAATCCAACCATTGTTGCTGTCTTGGACACCTGCATGCATATGCACACACACAGACATGCACATATACACATAATTAAAAATAATAAAACCAAAGTCCTATAATATCTCCTTATAGATTCTGGATTTCTTTTTGCTCATGGGATGTGAATACCTGCGTGATCTATCGTGCCTTGTGGAAAATAGGAAGTTTTCTTCACACTACTGGGTGAGTAACATGTTTAATAGGAAGTAATCTACAGTGACTTATAAATCTTGAATACTTAAATATCTCAAATTCATGAAACCCTTATACAGACTTGTTTATTATCAAATTCAACTTAAAACTTTCTTAGGAACTAGCTTATTTTCTGTCTCCATAATTCTACTTCCTCTAATACTTCATTGCTAGATTTACTTCCATGGACTTGATTTACTTAAAAGCTTTTTTAAAGAAATGAATATAAAATTTATATACAATTTTCTGGCCGGGCAGTGGTGGCGCACGCCTTTAATCCCAGCATTTGGGAGGCAGAGGCAGGCAGATCTCTGTGAGTTTGAGGCCAGCCTGGACTACAGAGGGAGTTCCAGGAAAGGCACAAAGCTAAAACTTTGTCTCAAAACTCTGTCTCAAAAACCATACACACACACACACACACACACACACACACACACACAACTTTCTAATTATTTGTCTAAAGGCCCATAGAAAGCGGATTCTTAATTTGTGCCTTACAGATCTGAAGTAAAGAAAGACACAAAGGAGTCTTAAAACCGTTCTGAGCTACAAAGGTGCATTGACTCTGCAGGGGACCCACTGTCACAGTGCTAGTTGAAACCAAGTGTCAGTATTTTATGTCTTACCTGTTTGATTTCGCACTTTTTACTTAGAGGTGATCAAAGGAAATGGCGAAGTTGAAAGTTAAGAAATAGCCAAAATCCTGTCTGTAGCTGGAAAAAAGCTCCACTTTCTTCCCATTTTACTCTTAAACTTGCCAAGCCTTGTTCACTTTGGCTTTATTTTTAAAATGCATTTCTGATGGATGAGGAAAGTTTTTGTGCTGTGTTTTCAATGACTCACCCAGAATAACTCTATTGAACATGTAAAGGGTCCTGTTCTGAATGTAGATTTTGTTTGTTCTATAGTGGGAATGAACCAGCTGCACAAAATAGATTAGAGACAGGAAATGTTGTGGGAGAAGCTAGTATAGTTCCTATTTATTTAGGATCAGGTGAATGTCAAAGAAATGATTTTCTTTAAAAAATATATTGTGCATGTGTGTGTGTGTGTGTGTGTGTGTGTGTGTGTGTGTGTGTGTGTATGTATGTGTGTGGGTTCAGTGCACATGCTCATGAATGCTCACATGGGAAACAACCATTATGAACACTGTCCTCATAAAACTTTTCAAATATATCAGTACTAGATTGATATATGGTATATCCAGGCACTAACCTGTTTTCTTTCATTTTTATAAAAGGTACAAAGAAAGTTTTATATAGAAATACATAATTCTAAATCTATGTATAGTAAATTTTTTAAGTTCTAACTGGTTTTATTGAAAAAGCAATCATATATAAAGTACAAGTGTTTGGAAATAAACAAGTTAGGAAGAAAATGTATATCAAAAAATTGATCACATTACAGTACGATGTTAACACTTGTGAACTTAAGACGTTATCCTGTTTTGTGATATACTGCAACCAAAAAAGTCTTACCCACAGCAAGTACTGGCATAAAGTGAGCAGATGATATAGATCCATACACCTCTGTAAAACTTGCATGGTTCGAGATGTCGGAGATCTTGAAAAGCAACATTTTACGGCAAGACTGAGAAGAAAAAGAAAAGAGGTGAATTCAAACTTGAGAATCTAGGCTTCACAGATGAATTACAAATATTTTGGCTTTCCCATATGTCCAGTAAGGAGATTCCAAAGTCTCCTTTGAGCTGTTTTATGAATTCACAAACCAAACCAAATGAAGTTTATTTATTCTGTTATAAGATCTTGCTTCTCCATTGTGGTTGAAGACTAGATGGCATTCTTACCTGCTGCTCAGAAACAGTAGAGAACTGAGTCAGTGGGGAAAAAAAGAAGTGGCTACAAATTCATTGTAGAAAGGGTAAATCTAGTGTTCTATAAACATGAAATTGTGACCTGAGAGCAAGTGATAAAACTGGCAAGCCTCCAATGTGTATAACATACGACTTGCCTGTTGAATAAATAATATGTAAAGCAGTTTTCAAGTGGTATTTACACCTTTCCCTTTGATGTGTACTTGATAAAAAAAAAAGGAAAATAAAAGTAGCAGATGGTTGTGCTATACTAGTGTTCCAATAAGGAAAGTTCCAATAATTATTGATTTTTTTAAACTAGTCTAGAAAGTCTAATAACAGGCTTGAGTTGTATACCTGATAAGATTTTATCTCTCTAAAATATGTACAATAACTAGAAATACTAAAACAAAATATATTTTAATGATTAATAATAGCTTACTGGAATAGATCAAAGAACTGACCAAAGTCAGACTATCTTTCAGCAGAGTTCTTTTATTATACTTGTTTTATAAATAAATCATTGGGTATTTCTGAAGAATTTATTCTTATTGATGACATTTTCCTTCAATTCTTTTTTATTCTATTTGGGAATTTTCCCACTACTATCACTGGAAATGCTAATAGATGTTGAGGGAACCACAAGCTCTTCTTTTGAAATGAATTTTAGCATTATTGAGCTAACCCAAATTGTCACGTTTGTTTAGAATAAACCCTGAAGGTGCCTCCTTTGTGCAGTATGCACTACATCAGTCTCACATAAAATATGTTTTAAGGATTGCCCAAGCTTTTAATATTGGGATTGAGCTGGAATAGAAGAAAGTGGAGAAACAGTAATACAGTATGTAGTGTTATCACCAAAAAAGAAAAATTATTTGATATAACTATAATTCTTCCATCTCAGATCAGATTTTGAATAAAATTTTGATTTCATCGATATAAACGAAACAGTATCTTAACTAGAATCAAAAGGCTTCAAAGTAACTAGCACCAAAATAAATCTTGTTTTCTAATTTGAGGCCTTTGTTAAGAAATTTTACATGATATCATATATTTCTTATTACTGAAGCTTTTTCACCTAAAATTTTATTTAACCATAATATGCTTTTTGTTCTATCCTAAACTTACTATAATGTATAAAATATCTTCATAAAATGGAAATAGAAGCTATTCATTAGTATTAGAGTAATTTCTTCCATATGAAATTGACTTTTTTATCTCTTGCAACATAGTAACTGCAATAGCCCTAGTGAACATCTACTTAATTTTGTGTAACCCTCACATTAACTTGGGAAGGTATTTATGATTGCAATTTCACATATGAACAAAGTGATATCCAGAGAGAAGTAAAACATTCAACTTTAGTCTGATATCAAAGGCCTTCCCCTTTCCACTCTATATTGTCTATTGACATTGTCCATATTAATATAACTGTATTTCTATTCTTCATAAGCATCAATGACCTAGACAATATTTTTAAGCAATGCAGATTTTGCAACTGGTTTAGCCTAGGGTACTTGCTTGGAAAACAACCACCAATGCCTTAACATACCTCAGGTTTAGCATATATTATTGAATAAATCAAATACTTTGGGCATTAAAAATAACCTCAGAGTTGACCACACAAATGCTGTCTGATAGATGTTCTTCTCAAGGAGATATACTTTTATCACTCTCCATTAAGTTTTGCAATGTAAAATAAAATATTTCTGCTACTGTAGAGTCAATAATTGCTATACTTTATTCTAATTCTACTTCCTGGTTTACTCCCTTTTTTCTTTGATTGTGGTTGAATGACTTGCAAATATAAGCTATACTTCATTATTCCCTTTTCTAAGAATTCTTTGCTATCTAAAAACGCAAACAAAACTAATTAAAAATAATATGCATTGGTGAAAAAACACAAAACAAACATATCCCTAGTCTGTCTCCTTTGAAAAAGAACAATTACAAATAGACAACTTACCTCAAGCAGTCAGTATTCCATGTAGAATAAGTATTGTATTAGGAGTACAAGAATGATATTAAAATCTGTTCCATAATCTCTCATGTTTACAATGTGGCTGGTAAACTAAACATATTGTCTGGATCCAGTCCTATTATTTGCTGCATAATTCAGTACCCCAATAAATGGTGTGTACATTCTGTCATATCAAGGAACTGTTAGTGGGTTATGATCATGACTGGTGGAACAACAGTGAAGAAATTCTGGATCAGCTGGTCTGTCCATTCAGGTATTAGGCAGAATAGGAATGAATTACAAGTCAAGGAAAAAGAGCCAGCAATAGTACATGGCTATGACAGAACGGAAGCCGGAGACAGCAAATGGATGGGACAATATCCAACAAGGTCCTGGATAAAACTATGAGGCAGTACACTCTGCAGCATTTGACCAACCCCACCAACAGTTCTCCGGGCACCTCCTCTTCATCTGTCTCATCTTTCCACAGGCAGCTGCTTTGGAAGGATACTGAAGAGTTAGCTTCACCCTTAATATAGAACTCCTGAAAGTCTAAGATATATTAAGAACTAAGAGATTCTTTACTAGTGAAAGATCAAGCCACTGAGATACCAGAAGCATCCTTCTAACTCCCTTGATGTTTCACCATAAGTGAAGGGGATAATACTGTGATGGCTTTGGGAAGCCAGACTGGATTTTGGCTTCGATCTTGGGGATATTGATAAACCAGCAGGAGTTGTTGTTTCCAACAATAAATAATGATATATTGGAAACTATCAGATCATGCTAGAAAGAAGACAGGGAAGAACAAAGACAAGAAGGTCAAGGTGCTCTTTTAAAAGTGCATGCACAGAAAACTAGATACCGTTACACCTCAAGAACAAGTTTCCAAAAATTATTTCCCTTGCTTACTAAAGCACATTTAAATTGAAATTTTATTAACTGTAAATATCTATTTCAAGTAGAAAATTTCTTCCTTAAAATTTTAATTATGTAAAAGTGTTCTTTTTCCGTAAAGGTAAGACCAAAACAAGCATCTAACTTTGTTTTCACAATAAATTACCGGAAACCTATATTAAGTGTAGATAGCTTAGAAATAACATGACAGAGGATGTTCATTGCTTGATATGTCACATTTTGTCTCATTCTGGATAGAATTTGAATCTTTTTTTTTCTCATAAGGGATAAAAATATGTTAAAGGGGGATGCCGAAGGTCATTTAAAAGCTACTTCAGAACCTTGGCACTATCTGCTTCTTGTCGCATCTCCTAGCCCCAAACCCAAGCAGTTAGCTATTTCTCCATTTTCCAGGTCATTTTTTCCCTGTCAGCAGCTTCCATGTGGTATGTCCATTCTCTCTCAGCCCAGTTCACACCTCGCATAGCCAGGACGCACGTTCCTCAAGCGTGCAAGCAGCACCAGGGGAAGCTTTTACACTTGGACACTACAATCTCCGGCTTCTTTCATCCTTGCCCAACCCCTCAGGCATCCCACACTGAAGCAACGCCTCAAAGAATAGGTCTCAGGAGCCCAGTCACTTGTTCGCACGCGGGGGCGTTTTATGAGACTTGGCCTGGGCACTTTACCTCTATTTCTGGATGAGCGAGGAGCTGAGAGAAGGAAAAGCTACAAGCAAACAAACAAACAAATCTGGCTCTTTCCTGAGCCAACCGCGAAAGGGGCGGTTCGGCTCCGGGCCTGTCAGGCCAAGCCCCGCCAGGACTCGCCTCTTCTGCTCCCAGCAAGACAGCCACCGGAAGGGGGCGTGACCTCCTTCGTGGGCGGGGCGCACAGCTATGAGGGGCTGGACTGGGTCTGGCGGGGGGCGGGGCTAGGCAGGGGGCGGGGCTAGGCAGGGGGCGGGGCGGGCCCGGTCTTGGAGTGGGCGGGGTCGGGCCGGCCTGGCGCCCGGCGCCTACCGCGCTTGCCGGAGCCACTCGCGCTCCTGCGCCCCGCCAGGCCGGGTTCACGTGAAGCGCCGGCCCTCCGCCCCTCCCTCCCTTCCTTCCCTCCCTCCCTCCCTGTCCCCTCCTCCTGCGGCGCCCGCTCCCGCTCCCCCCCCCCCCCCCGGGCCCCCTGCCCGGCTGGGCGCTGACAGCAGCGGCGGGGGTCCCCGCAGCCGCCGCCGTGTCCCGCGCAGGCTCGGGCTGGGCCCGCGGAGCCCCCGGTGCGGCCATGAACCGACCCCTGACGGCGTCGGCAGAGGCGGAGGAGGAACTGGAGTGGCAAGTGGCGAGTCGCAGGAGGAAGGCCTGGGCCAAGTGCCGCAGCTCCTGGCAGGCGTCGGAGACGGAGGATCTGTCCACAGAGGCTACGACGCAGGACGAGGACGAGGACGACGAGGAGGACCTCCCCGGAGCGAAGCTGCCGGCGGCCGCGGGGCGAGGTCGGTGCGCCGGGACGTGCGGGCGGGGAGGTGGCGTGCTCCGTGCCACCGGGCGCGGGGACCCGACGCCCCCCGACCTTTAAACGCGCGCGTGATCGGCGCTCTAGCGCCAGCATGTGCACCTGGCTGCCGGCTGTCTCCCCTGGGTCGGGCGCCCGGAAGGCTCCCCGAGGCTGCCGGTTGCCCCTGGCGGATTCTCCTGCAAGGGAGTGTCAGGATGGCACAGCCTCTGAGTACTTTTGGGGGTCCCTAACGAGCTGTCCTTTCGCTCTGCTCCGCAGGAAACGTGCCCAACGAAAAGATCGCAATATGGCTCAAAGACTGCCGGTGAGTCCTGCTCGAGTTGTCTGGGGAGAAGCGAGGGAATCGGCAGTGTCTTTGGGTCCCGTGGCGGCTTTAAGCTAGAAACCGGAAAGTGAGCCGGCCGATAGCTTCCTTCTTGAAGCGATTAGAACTGGAAGTGTTGTGGCCTCTGATTATTTGTGACTGAGTTAACTTTACAGTTAGAACTGTAAAGTTTAGCAGCCCGAGTATGATGTCAGCATCAGATCAGAAGCTAAAACAGGTCATGGTGATGCTACTTTGGCTGGTCGTGGCATTTCTTGAAAGAATTCTGATGTTTCGTAGGATGTTTTTATTTTGGCATCTGCATATCTGGCACGGAATCATTTTCCTTTCAAACGTGTTTTAGACGAATTTAATTTACTTAACTACACTAACCGGGCTTTAATTTGGGTTGTGTGCCTTGAGTCTCTCTGGGGAGCTATTAAAACTAGCCAGCTTGGTCCTTGGAGTTTAACTCCTTGGACACGGGTTTGTCAGATGGCATTGGAATTCGAAGAAGGAAATGGGGCTTTGAAGGCATTCAGACTGCATGAGTCTGTGTTACAGGCTGTGGCAACCGGCACAAAAATGTTTGATAAAATACAGAGGGTGGGTTGTATTGCAAGTAAATCTGACTATAGTGAAATGTGTTTCACTTTTATCTTTTTCCAGTTTATTTGCTCTTTGAAAAATCTGTGTAAAGACTATAGCTTTTAAACTTCTGTTGGCGTTTGCTGCTGGGCATACTATTGCCTTTTCAAGTTATGTTTGCCCTAGGGATTATTTCGTTGTTTTTTATTTTGGAAGGTGATTCTTATATATGGTAGTAATGTTTGTCCCCTAAAGACAGATAGAATATTGGCTGCCTCTGTTTTAGTGACTTGAGTAGTTGGAGCCATACTGATTGTTGACTGCGGAATTTTTTTTTTTACTTTTGTTAGTGGTGTCATGGACGTCTCTGAAATATTATGGGATGTATAGATGTTCCTTTTAAAGATGCACAGAGGCAAATACATTGCTTCAAGACATCTTTAGGTTAACAACCAGCTTAGTTTACCCCTTTGATTTCTGAATTACAAGAATATGACCTTTACAAAGCACAGTAGTGTGCCAGGGGGTTGGCATCAGAATGGTGTGAAATTGAAAGGTTGAAATTTTAAATGTGCATCTTCAAAATGTGTTATGAGAGATCTTACAAAGCAGTATCTTTGAGATTTCTCCATTGAGGAGTGAAGAGGGTAGTCTATCCTTGCTTTTGTTCAAGTCTTTAAAGTTTACATCTTGGTCTGGATTTAAAATCCATTCCTGGATACACTTTTGCCTTATCCTCAAAACAGGTCTAATGAATTTTTTTTTAATGTAAGAAGAAGAGAAAAATCACATTTAAAAAATGATGTATAGGAATTGGGATTGTAGAAGGAATCGTATCAAGTAGACAGGAAATAAATACATCTTTCAGGTAAATGCAAGTAAGAGAATGCTGACATTGACCAGGACACAAGTTCAGTCCAGAAAATTCCAGAAGTTTCATTGCTAAACTTAATGTGCACAGCTTCTGGAGCCTTCTGTCCTCCTCTCATAGACTTCTTTGTTGTTCCGATGGTCACCCCTATTCAATACACAAGCAGTATTTATTCATTTGTGCCTGGGAAAGTTGGAACACGGAATCTTTTAATGTGGGCTAGTCTGTTGTAGATTTGACTGCTATGATATTTGCAACTGTATTTTTTAATAGCAATGTGGGGTCCTTCCCAGAGTTGAGTGTTAATGTGTTTTGTATATTATTTGCAAATGATTTGAAGGACAGTATTTCCCTTCCTTGCAATGCTCCGTTTTCCCATTGCTATTCATATCCTGAGTGAAGATGTCATACTTTCCCTTCTCTGATGGAGTCTTTATTCATTCTGATAACTATTTCTTTTTTCACCAACCAAATTGACTAAAGCAATGCCTAGGAAGCAGTAATGATTCTGATGGGATTTGGAGGAGGGTAGTGAGGAGAAGGTGCTTTTGAAGAAGGGGGCCAGTTCCATTCTGCCTCATTTGCAGAACATCACAGGCAGCTGTGGACACAGAAATACAGTGTTTGGGCCCAACTAAGAAAAGAGCCATCAGGAGAAAAAACCAGTTTCTTAATGACATAAATTAGAGCGTCATTGAAATGTATGCAAAACCCTAGAATTAAAGGTTTTATCAGTTCCCATATGGTACTTGCTCATGATCCTTCTACATCTCAAAAACACTAATTTTCAAAGAACTACCTTGTTTATGTATTTGCTTGCACTTTTAATTGGCATTCAGTAGCATTTCTTTAAAACAGATAGCTTCCAGGATAGATCCCACTTCTGAGATAGACTGTTAACAGGAACTGTCACTGAAAACTAAAGTTTGTATCACAGAATAGAACCTCCAGAATCAAAGAATGTTCCTGTGACTCAAGTCACAAAACTAAGTTGTCTCGAGAAAAGTAAAGACATCTCTTAATTGAAAACCAATTCTGAGACATTTGTGCTTGAACTACAAAAAGAGGAGAGAATCAACCAGCGTTGGCTGATCCTTCACTCTGACCTCCAGGCTGAGTTGAGGACTTTCCAAAGTTAAGTGATGAAAATGTGTCACTTTTTTTTTTCTTAAGTTTAAAAGCAGAAAGTGACTCTCAGGCTTCTCTGTGTTTATGAGAAAGGCTTTTGTTGAGGTAAAGAGCAGCTGCTTAGGTAGTAGTCTGGACTGCCAGCTCCATCGACAGGTAAGAAAGAATTAAGGAACCCTTGAGCTTATTTCCCAACTCCTGTAACTGTTTGTGTTACTAAATTAAGTTGCTTACCACTGAAATTTCGTTTTCTTCTAATCCTGTTGTTTTTGTTTTCTTGCTTGTTTGGTTGTTTGGTTTTGGTTTGTTTCAGCAGAAGGGATTGAGTGAAACAATTCCTTAGCCTTTTGTCATTATATCCACCCCCACCCCACCCCACCCCCCGTTTTTGCAAAGAAAATAACAATTTATATCATGTGCGATTTGCCATTCCTGCTTTTAATTACTGCCGAGCAGACCTGTGATTAAGTCACTGCTGGTGACCTGACTTGACAACACGTATTTGCTTAGAAGGACAGCTTACTTATGTAAGGCACTCACATTCCTGGTGTTTGGGGAGGAGCGCCCGCTAAGTTGATTAAGATGCTTGCTTAGCTCTAACCCTGAAGTGAAGCTGTGCAGTGACAGTTCCCCAGATGGGTTTCCAGAAGACTGAGGCTTCTGTGTTTCTGTGATTGCAGCACCCCTTTGGGAGCCTCACTGGATGAGCAGAGCAGTGGAGCACTGAAGGGTAAGAGGAAATTTGCTTTTTTCAGAGCTGAGAATCTTCTTTAGTCCTTTAGGTGAAACTGTGTGTGTGAATTACACAAGTGAGGCTCCTGTTTATAAAATGCGCCATTCTGAGCTAGAAGCCAAAGGGAAAATATTGTCATAAGCCATAAAAGAATAGTAACATTAAGTAACTGTGTTTCCCAAAGCGCTTCACAATGTCGTACTTATATTCTTATTGCCCAGTTAGATATTATAAAGGCTGATTAAATATAGACTATGATATGTAAATATAAAGAAAATTCATAATGAGTGAACAAGGTTAACTTTAGTGTAGCATTTCTTTGCTCTTTAACTGAAATTGCCACACCTGAAATTTTAACACCTGTGCAAGACAAAATTCTCAAGTTCAAAGTACAACAAGAATGCACAAGTAATGACAAGGTGAATAAAAAGCATTTACAGTGTCGGGAAAACAAAGCTTGAGACCCTGATGTAACATGAAGATGTAAAAGGAATGATTGCTTCAGGACCTGGCTTTCTATGGAACTCTTCGGTAAAGTATTTTGTCTAATCAAATATCTTCAGAGGCATAAGAAATATAAAGTATAACCCCTGAATTCTGGAAGTTTTTCCTGGCCACAGACGTCATTTCTGTACAACAGAGAAAAGGCTTGTTTGCTTCTTCTTGAAATGACAATCTTAATAGCTTTTGAGTGTATTCAGGTTTGAGATATTTTCCTGTGGTTTGTGAAATATTTCGCTTGGTCTTGGTCGACTTGTTTAATTAACGACTTTGTACAATAATGGAGAATGGGGAAGAGCAGAGCATGACAGTATGGTTTCTTAATTTTACACTTTGCTCTAGGTGTGCTTGGGAGAAATGGAGGAAGCTTCGAAGATGACTTGTCGCTGGGAGCTGAAGGTCTGTTTGTTGAGGAACTGTATCTTTCAGTAGTTTTGTTTATCTTAAGAAATGTAGTAAAGACTATCAGATCCAGAGCTCTCCGATCACTTAACGGTCTTGACAATGGGTCACTTTCACTGTTCTAACTTGTAGGATTTTCTTTCCTGGACACCTCTGAAATACCATAGCTACATCTCGCCTGACTTAAATGCTTAGAGGAACTTTGTTGGTGACAAAACTATGGTGACATAAATGAGAGGAAGACTGTCCCAAAGAGGGACAGGAGCTTAAATATTTATGCAGGAGAAAACTAAGTTGAAGCTTAGTTTTAGTTTGGGGAAGTGGACCCATGTCACACTTACAGCTGTGGTTTGTCTTTCTCCTTATATTTTCACTCGTCTTCCTGACAGTTAAAGATAAAACACAAAGACCAAATAGAGTTAGAAGTTAGATCATTATGCTGGTGCCTATTTCAGGGTGCTTCAGTACTGCAAAAGCATGTTGTTAAATTCTTTGTTGGTTCCTAATAAAGCTTCCCAGTATATAAAGTTAGGTTTCTCTTTTTAAAACGATTTTGTTGTTATTATGAAAGGTAGGGCTTTGACTTTGTTTTGAGACAGATCTTGCACTGTGTAGGAATAGTGGCCTTGAATTCCCCGTGTAGCCTCAGGCTGACCTCAAATTCATGGTTGTTTGGCTCTTGCCTCTTTGGTGCTGGGATTGTGAGTATGAGCCACCATGCTCGAATCCAAATTAATTTTATTTTATTTCATTAGTTAGAATAGGTTACTGGTAACTCTTACAAAGAACTAAAGATTTTTGATAAATGCTTAAAAAGTAGAAGCTTATGAAGAGTGAATTTATCCACTGAATTTAGTCTCCTTGATCCTTTGCTACTTTAACTCCATTTGTAAGCTGAGTTACTTATTTAGAACATTCTAGCATTAGAACGTTCAGAAAGTTTAAAATACGAATATTTTCATTATCTCTGTCAATGCGTTTTTCAAGAAAAAACAAAAACTTTAACTTCCTTCTTTCAAGTTAGTGCCCTTAAAAATCCCATCAACACCTTATTAAGATGCTTGTCCGCATCCCTGTAAGCAGCTTTTGATGCCTTTCATAGTTGCCTGGGTCACGATATCAAACAATATTATCGGTAGGATGTACAAAGAAGCAAAAAAAATTCTCACCATTCTGTACATCAGAAATGAAAAAGTTAACTGCTGAAGTGGACATTTTTGTTATTAAACTCACTTGTTTTATTTTTCTATAAGTATGGTAAAATTCTAAACGTTGGCTTCTATTTGCTTTGTCCTTGTTAATCTAGGATAAAGTTGAGAGGATGTTTTTTTAAAGGAGATGTTACATCGAAAGGTATAGAGCGTTTCATATTGTCCTGAAGGCTGGCACTAACTTTAAAAACACATAAGAAATATGTGCATATTATGGTTCCACTTAATGGTGCCCAGTCACATTTGCTTTTAAGATATTCTTGGTTAACAACTTTGAAATTTGATAGTACTTCATACACCAGCATATGCTATTTGTCTTCCTTATTACTCTTCAGCCTGATCCAGAAATTTAATTGATTATTTATAAATCTTTTTATTTTTAAACACTCAAATAGGAGTAGTTTTGCATTGCCAGAAAGTACAAGCAGCCTCCCAAAGCTGCTGGTCCAGTTCTTGCCTCTCTGTACAGGAGTTTCAATAGTGGACATTTAACAAGTCAACTGTGACAATATAGATAACCTATCTTCTCCATAATTGTGCCATTGTCCTTCTAACGACTGTGCCCTCCGTTTATTCATTTTTCATTTGTAGCCAATCACCTCCATGAACCTGGTGCTCAAGTGGAAAACTGGTATGTACCTGTTTGGTTCTGCTTCTTTCTAAAAGAGAAAAGGATTATAGAGAATCAAGTTTGAAAGTATCTTACTATATTTACAGCAACAATATCTTGGCCAAAGAGAGAAGACTACAGTTTCATCAGAAAGGGAGAAGTATGAATTCTACTGGGTCTGGGAAAAGCAGTGGTACAGTGTCAAGGTGAGTTCTGGTGAGACTGCGCTTACATGGTGTTAAGGGGACCTATCACCTTCCACTCTCTGATCTGATGCTGAAGAGTATGAATCAAAGGGAACCCAAAGTGTTTCAACAACACCTGTAACTAAGCAAATAAAAAGCAGTAGCTATGTTCACAACAGTGCTGGAATCTAGTAATGATTGGTTAAAGTTATGTGAGCATCTGGAAAGAGAAACTCCATATTGGGGTAACTTCTACTTGGAAAGAACCAAAACTCCCCTCTCTGAGAGCCTTGAGTAACTCTGACATAGAAATCAGCATAAACCTCCCTAATTAGAAGCTTGATAATTTAAGGCTAAATTTGTTTTCAGCGTGTTAAACCAATCTAAAATGTTTGTTAAATCAACTACGTGGGCCTGTGGAACCAGTTTTTAAATTGCAGTACAAATTATTGTATCATGACCTAGGCACATTTCTTTGAAGCAGGTATAACCATCCTCCTTACCAGTTCCCTCTCTAATGTTCTTAGTCCCTTATCGAGGCCCAGAAAGCGTGGATTATCACTGGAGTGAGAGGGTATGGTAATGTTGAATGGCCAGCAGATCGAGAGCACGAGTTTCCCTTTATGTAACCTATATCCTCCTCACCTTATTCTTCCTCCTTCCTGAGTGGATATGGGAAGAGAGAGCAGGAGGCTCCTCCCCTGCTTTCTGACCCCTTTGTCTCCTTCATTGCTTCTTCTAAGATAGTTGCCTCTTCTAAGACAAAAAATGTCTGCCAAGCTTATGTTTCACAGCTGGCTCCTCAGTACCGAAGCTATACCAACTTCCTCAGATGTTTTTCCTTTCCATCTTCCCATCAGTCTGTTCTTTTCTTACCATGCTTGGTTTGTTTTAACTGGATTGCTTTACTGGAGAATCCCTTTAAAATGACCAAGAAAATAAGGTGAGGAATCCCTTAGAAGGTTTGTTTTGTTTCTTAGGGATTAGGTGTTGGGACTTTAGTTTCTGTTTGTCCAGCACTGGCACTCTGAGAACATGCACCTCTCTGTCCTTTCTAAGGGAGTGTACAGTATCGGAAGATATTGGAACAGATATTGATGTAAAGAACAGAAACTGAGGGAATGAAGCTGGAACTGTGGGGTTTGTGACAATGCGCTGTGGACTACAAGCTCATGTTACATCTTTCTGTTCGTCTTCATTCGTTGTAGTGTTTCAGAGCTGCTGGAGCTTTATGAAGAAGATCCTGAAGAAATTCTGTATAATCTTGGATTTGGACGAGATGAACCAGATATTGCTTCTAAAATTCCTTCCAGGTTTTTTAATTCCTCATCCTTTGCCAGAGGCATAGACATTAAAGTATTTTTGAGTGCGCAAATGCAACGGATGGAAGTAGAGAACCCAAATTATGCTTTGACAAGTAAGGCTTTTGATGTTAGTGCATTGTTTTAAAAATTTAGCCTCTAGGCCAGATCTTTGTTTTAGCACCTGACATTTTAAAAATAAGGTTAATAATAGAATAGCTCTTCTACTCATTCTGAGTTAATTATCCTATTTATAGAGATTATTCCATCCCTCCATCCCCATTAACTCATCATAATTTATTTGCAGAACCTTTTATTTATCTCTAAATTGCATTTGTTCAAGAAAAAAGAAGTGGGGGGAGGGGTTTGTTCATTTTAAATGAAAAATCAGTCTATTTCAGGTGCTTTTCTGTAAATCTAAAATACCTTGGCCAGGTGGGTTCTTTTCACCCATCTCTGCTTTTTTCTCTGTTAAGTGGTCTTTAAAAACAGGATTCCTCCAAGGTTGTCTATGGATCAGTGTAAAATATATGCTGCTGTGTTTTCTTAGGACAGCATTTGGAAGAGTCTTAATGGAGCTCATGACCAAACAATAAATCATAACTAGGGATCAGTCGCTAGTTCTCTCATGTTCAGTACTATCATCATTTTTTGTGCTTATTTCTAATTTTTTTAGAGTATAAATTCTAATGTTCACAATAAAAATCTTCTTTCCTATTCTATGAATGTAGAGATTTAAATGTTCACTTAGAAAAAATGATTTCATAATATTTGGGATCTAAATTCAGTTAGTAGAATTCTAAACAGCATGTGTTTACTGTATGTACCTATAATATGAGCATAGAATTTGTTTACTATAGGTACATATACCAGAAACATATAATTTCTTTCTCTTTTTTTTGTAGGCCGTTTCCGTCAAATTGAGGTGCTTACTACTGTGGCCAATGCGTTCTCTTCTTTGTATTCCCAAGTCTCTGGGACACCCCTGCAGAGAATTGGAAGTATGTCCTCAGTGACCTCCACCAAGGAGGCAACAGATTCCCCTCCTCCCCTAACTCGAAGCAACACTGCCAACCGTCTGATGAAAACACTATCCAAACTGAACTTATGTGTTGATAAGACAGAGAAAGAAGGGAGCCCTTCCCCCGCTGGTGAGAAAGGAAAGAGTCTAAGCATTTCGCTGGCTGAGGACAGTGGCAGCAAGAATGACCCCAAGTTGCAGAAGGTTATGAAGAAGAAGGAGTCCTCTTCTACACTGGCTACAGTTACAGAAGAAGTCTCAGGAAGTTCGTCGACCATCACAGACAGTGTTGATGCCGACAGACTCTCTGAGGAAGCAGACAGGAACATCAGCCACAAGAAGGAAAGTGAACAAAGCAAAGAAACTCCTGCTGTTCCGGAATCTGACTTAGGTTGTGATGTCAACATGTCTAGGCACTGCGAGCTGAGAAATGCCCACGCGTCCACAAGTGACAAAGAGCCCTGTGCACCACTGGCAATCCCGTTCATAAGAAATATAATGACGCAGCAGAAAGACTCCTTCGAGATGGAAGAGGTAGGTCAGAGTCCCTGAGACCACTTGTTAAGTAAAGAGCCAGGAAGAAAAGCTCCAGAAAGTGTGTAAAACCGAGAGAGGAGGGAGGCTGCTAACAGATTCATAACTACGGAAACTTGTCTTTGTGTTGACTTTCTTGTGTGCTTCACAAACCAAAAGTTGGTTGTAGAACTGTGTGCTGTGGGGCCCCTCAGGCCAGACTGTCGTTTCCCAGATGACACTTTATCTGCAACTGTTTTTACCTCAAGCCTAAGATTTTGATGTCAGAGAGAGCTTTGAGAGTGTACATGCAAATCCAAATCAGTATTGCATAATAGTGAAAATGCAGAAACCAAACAGATGTGATATTTAGTCTTAAAGGGTCCCAGTGAGGGTGCAGGCAGCTTGTGGATAGATAGTGGTGATGTCGTGTGCCTGAGAGGAAGGGTTCTGGAAGGCTGCCTAGTGGGGTTTGTAAGCCCAGATCAACATTTGGTGACTTGTTATTTTACTGAGTAATTCTCTTGCTAGTTAACATAGAATTTGAATTCAAGAAGGAAAAATACTCACGAGATTCATCTAGAGCTCTTCTAGACTACAGGGACTGATAGACTAGAGATTCAGCTATGTGGTCTGGGGTAGGCACCTGCAATACTGGAGGGACCGCTGCTTGGCCTGAGGATGCTGCATGGAAAAGTGCTGTGTCATGTTACACAGGAAGAAACTGAGGTCTATGAGTTGTGGCCATACATAATACAATATCCCACTTTTCCTATTAAAAATACGAAAGATTTGCTTTGGTAATAGCTTGTCTAGTTTTAGAATCACATTTTCTGCCATTGAAGAACAGAATAAGTAATGGTGCCCATAATGTTCTCTTAGCTGAGTTTTGTACCAGTCACATTAGTGAAGATTTTTTTACTCATTTCAAAATTTCAGTTGTTGATTGAGCTTTTTATGTTTTTGTTTGTTTGTTTGGTGGTTTTTGGAATTATTAAATGTTAATTATAGCTAAAGAGTAAAATGAAAGGGGACTAGAAGAAGCTCTTTGGAATAGTGTACATTTTTCTTTTAGGCTACTTTTCCCTAAATCTTTTTCCTGTAGTTTATATTTCCATTTTTTCAATTTCTAAAGTAATTTATGCCTCAGTAAAATGAGTATGGAAGAGAATTATGATGATTGCTTTAAAACCTCCAACTGTCCTATTGATTCTCTTGTGTGTTGTTTTGGTCTAATTAGTCCTAACTACTAAGTCTAGTGCAAACCTTCCCGTGCCCACTCTTCTGTGCTGAGTAGATCCGACAGCTCCCACACTTCTGCACCTACCGCAATATCCAAACCTATACAAATTATGCACTATCTGAAAATTTCATGTTGTTGACTCAGTTTGGACAACAGTAGGTTGGCAGGTCTTTTTTAGTGCTTTCTAGGATTTTCAAGAATTCATGAATTCTAAGAAAAAATGTAAGGGGCAGTTCTTTGAAAGGGTTCTGATAACATTCACGAGAGGTCCATAACACCTGTAAAATGGTAGATGCAGTTTGGTGAGTTTCGTCATAGACCTTTTTCATATGCGCCCTCTGCTGGCAAAACCAGTTAATGACCAAATAATGTGAACCTTTTTGTGACGTCTGATAGTTAAGGAATATTAGATATTTGGTGTGTGTGTGTGTGTGTGTGTGTGTGTGTGTGTGTGTGTGTGTGTGTGTGTGTGTGTGTGTGTGTGTGTTGTCACTAGGAATGGTTTTGTATGTATATAATACTAGCATCCAGAGAACTGAGGCAGGATGACCATGAGTTTGAGACAAACTGAAGCTACATAGCAAGTTCTGGGCCAGTAGCCTGGTATACATAGTAAGATATGTTCTCAAATAAATACATTATTCTGTCAACTTTGTCTATTGTAAATAGAGGAACTTTAAGCATAACAAGTCCTTGCTTTTTCATATCTATTTAAAATATGCATTGAAAACCTATAATTCTATTTTTTTCTTTGGGAACTTCAGAGAAAGCTTATAGAACAATGGATAAAGCAGGGAAATGTGTTATTTTCATTTCCTTGTAAGCATGATATGAATCACTAACAGACAAAAAGAACAGTCTCCTGAGGCAGACTTACATCCCTTCTAGAGTAGCTCGTACCAGTTCTCTCGGAGACTCCCTTTGGTTGGGGTCTGATTGCTGTAGCTAGTGTTTGTTCCTGTGTGAGAGGCAAGCAGATACAAGTTAGAGCTCTTTCTCTCAGAAAGCCAGCTCTCCAAGCGGTCGGTCGGTCTCAACGGAAGCAGCTCGCTGTGGTACTTTGGATGAGGCTGCCTAGTCAGCTGAGACAGGAGGTAAGAAGTGACAGGAACCAGCACCTACGTGGGAAGATATTTGACTGTGAGGAGAGCCAGACAGACAAGACTGATGCAGGCCTAGGAGAAGTGTCTGTCTCTTCTAGTTAAGAAAGAAAAAGGTGAAAAAGCCTGTAGACTGTTTCAGTTCAAAGTCAGCTTGCCTTCGGAGAAAACATTTCTGAATGCCCAGAGTACCCAGAAATTCTAAACCCTTTCTCAGTTTTTGGTTGGGGTATGGGGAGAGGATTTTAATTCTTAGTGGCGTCAATGGATAATTTTTGTTTGTTGGTTGTTTTTTTTTTGACTTGCTTGAATATAGTATGGTAACTCCAAGGAGTTAGACATCAGAAGTCTGAATGGTTCACAGTTCCAAGTGTTCTTATTGAATGCTCATGTTTTGTGGATAAGGTATGTCTGTATTAGTGTTGGGAGCCTGCCCCTCTGTGCCAGCTGGTCCTCTCACAGTGCTAATGAACCAGTTAAATGTAGTTGTTACTAGGTGCACTTGTAATATTTCTTGAGCTCCTAAAGTAACTTTCTAATCCTGTCTTTGTACTTATTTTTGGTTTTAACTAATACAATTTATTGCTTTTAGCTTCTAAGTTTTAGGGTTTATTTTATTTTTTTCATCTGAATGCAAACAATTCCAGATCTATAAAGTATTTGAGGAACAGCTTACATTGTTCCTTTGGCCCTCAAATTTGACTGTGAATTTTGTTTCTTGAGACAAGTGCAGCGAGGGTTGACCCTGAACTCACATTGATTCTCCTGCTTCAGTCTCCCAAATATCGAGATTACAGGCATGTCCCACCATGCCTAGTCCTAGCTCTAATTTCTAAAGATAAGATATGAATTCTAAAAATTGATCTCTGCTCTGATGTCCCAAATAGTCATTGGGCTTGTTACTTGCTTTTTTTTTTTTTACTCTGAAATACCTGAAGTCTTTTAAAAAAAAAAAAATTATGTAACAGTAGGAACAAACTGTGTTGTGTGTTTTAAAATAGCAGTTTTCTTTAAGGTAACTTTCAAGTAGTTAAAGAATCATAGACTAGTACAAAGAAGGTTGTTTGCAATCATTTTCCTCCCTGACATCTTCCTGACACTTAGATACCACTTTCCCAGCAGTGACTTTCACTGTCTCACTGAGGGATGTCATACTTCCTATGATGTCAGATGGAGATGGTCAGTGATGGAAGGCTGAGAGGAATCTTCTATCGTGGGTCATTGCTACTTCATATTGCAAAGTTCACTTGCAGCTACTTTGATTGGCTTGAGGACTGTGGTAGAAGAGTTTTCATCCTTATTTTGTAATTGCAAAAACATAAGTTTTAGAAGCCAGTAAATGGCATTAGTAAGGCTTGAACTTTTAACTGCACCATACATTTACCATGGAACAGATAGGTGGACAGAGATTAGTGAGGTCAGTGGACGAGAGCTCAAGTTCTTGTCACAGCCCCATACGACTTCTTTGCAAAACATTCTTTGATTTATTTTTTCTTTCCTTTTTTTTTTGTGATATAACACATAATGTAATTCCTAAGACTCTAAATTTTATTTCAACATTATTTTATATTTATATATGTATACAATGACAAGAGTGATTGGTGTTGTTTTGGTTCGAGTGAAGGGCTACATCCAAAAGATATTACAATCAAGAAACGAAAGTCATGATTGATACACAGACACAGATTCAGAAAGCTGTTCCCAAAACATTAGGAACAAGCGACTTTATTATTTTGGCTTAATGTGTTTTTCATCTGTTTTCTTTTTATTATGGAAAGTTTTGAACTTACCTAAAGTTTAGAAAACGTATTACTTACTATTCAGTTCAGTTATGTTTGATTATATTTTTAAGAATGTAATCAAAGCCACCTGCAGCACACAGCCAGCTTACCACACAGCCCTAGGAAAGCTTGCTATGTAGATCTTCATTCTGTATTGTTTTCCTGATTTCCCACTCAAATCTGACTTTTGCATAGTTGTGACCAATAATAGAAACTAAGAAATAAGCCGTGACTCGCTGTCTTAATTCTGTGAAGTTTGCTGAGTGAGAATAGGCTTACTGCTGTTAGTTTTGTAAGTAAACACAGTCCTCTCCGCCGTCCGTGCAAGGACGAAGGGCTTTGGAATAGAAGGGAAAGTCTTTTTTCCCCTAGAATAACATCATGAAGGACAGACAGAGAAGGTAGCATGGTCTTTAAATCCACACTACTTTGTGATTAATTTAATCTCTAAGGAAATAGAATATTTGCCAATTCTACATTTCAAAGTGAGAAATAGTAATTTGTTGTGTCTAAGCTAGATTCCTAAAATATAAATAGTTATCTGGATTTCTTTTGCACTCTTTCAATCTAGTTAATGATTGTTTTTTAGAGGTCTGTCTGTATTTGGTTGGGTCTGAGTAGCAGCTAATAATAGGCCTTTTGTTGAATATAAAAAGAAAATGTGTTCTGTTCCCTAGCACTTAAAACAATGGTTTTCCGGTTGAACTTGTATCTGCTGCTTTAAATAATATAATTTTTAAATAGTAGCAAGGATCAGTCGAGCTTACTTTATATGTCTCAAACTCAGAATAGTGTTAAATGGTCACTACTTTCAGTTTCTTCAAGTCATAACTGTGGATTCATGGGACTCTATAGCATATAGTCATCACATCACATCAGAAATTCCTGAACTGGGTAGTAGTACTGTTAAACTTTGTGGAGGTGGTATGTATGCAGTGTGTTTGTATGTGTGTGTGTGTGTTGGCTTTCTCTTCGTTCCTATGGGATATTTATTAGTTTTAAATTAATTCATAGCTTGAAATATTCCAGGATCCAAATTAAAGCTTTGTTTGCTCTTTGATTTGTTCAAGTTTGAAAACCTGTGTTTAGTCATTTTGCTTATTTTTATGTGGTAAAGTATTGGAAATTAACATATGCCTCCTCCAAATGATACAAGTTAGTCGTAGTAGAATAGCTAGCTAGTGTCTCCACAGGATGATGGCATTTAGAATCAAAATTTCCTGAACAATGATGTATTTGTGCAGGTAAGAAAAAGACAGGCAACTTTTGTAGGTTTGGTACCTCCATTAAATAGAATTTTTATAGAGATTTTATGGGTAAGACTTTTCAAAGTTTTAGTTGTATTAATATTTACTTTCCACTTACATACAGACATAACTAAGATAACACCACATACAATGACATTTCTGAAAAGTTGCCTTAGGTTAAAGATGGCCCATACCAGGAAGTTACCCAAGTGTTAAACTTCAAAGTAGTTTCAATCTGAGGAAAAATACTAATCTATGTATCAAATATGGCTCAGTAATCACTTCCTATGATACACAGATTAATATTTTTCTATTAAAATATTAATAGATTATATTAAAAGATTGAAAGCACTTTGAAGTTTAACATTTGGGCAACTTCCTGGTGTGGTAGCATTTTCTTACAGTTCTGTCTGTGTGTGCATTTACTTTGTATGTTATTTCTCTCCCAGCTGCCTAGGTAGAGTGCTGCATGTCACTTGGGGAAGTAGGTCAGAAAACATAGCTGTGGGACATGCTGACAATTTTGAGATCAAATGTCTATATGTTTGGCACACTTTAGTTAGACTGATTTGTTTAATGAATTGCCATCAAGAGAGACGCAGTTCTTCGCCATAGATTCTCTTAACTACAAAGGATTCTCTTTCAGGTTCAGAGCACAGAGGGGGAAGCACCTCATGTGCCAGCCACTTGCCAGCTAGGCCTTGCCAAGTCAAAAAGAGGTAAGTGGACCACTGCCCACTAGCTCCCCATAATTATTCTGTGTTGTTGGCTGGGAAGGAAAGTGGTTTATGTATCAGTGTGTGCAATAGCAGTAAGTGTGAAAAGATTAGGATACAGGGTGGGGTGTGTTATCATTTCTTCATATCATTATTGTGGGGTTTTATACAGGGGAGATTTTTATGCTTATAAACTAATACTAGATTGTTTATCCTATAATGACCTCATTAAACATTTCTGGGTGCTCTCAATATTATTCAAATCTGCACATGCACTGAAACAGATTAAGACTACTTTTACATTGTTATGACTGAAAACTCTTATTGTTCTGTGTTTTCTTTATGCACATATATCTTGTAAGTATAATACTTGCAATATAACTGGAAAAAACTCGCTCACAATAGTTAAACCAAGTTAAATAAATTCAAAGTGTAGATCAAAGGTGAGTGGCCATAGATGCCATGCTTCTCTTGAATCATTAATTATTGACCAGAGAACCTTTGGATCCATTCCTTACACTTTTGACTTGCAACTAGAAAATGCCATCTGGTTTTAGATTTACAAAGCTTTTGATATTTAGAGAAAGAGGAAGAAGTTAAATGACCACTGAAGGTAGGACTGTTTATTTTTAAAACTTTACACATACCAAACCACCCTGTTTTTTTTTTTTTAACAAAAATTTATATGTATGTTCCTAGAATAGAAAATTACATGTTTGTCCTCCTGATCTCTGAAATTCCTTCTGAGGGCCAGTTTGCACGTGACTTTTCTTTCATTGCAGTATGGCATTAAAGACTAGAGCCTTACTCACTCACTGCAGCTCCAGTCAGACACACACTGAACTTTCTCATTGGATTTGCTCTTTCTTGAGTCCATAAATACATCTGTTTTTGAGGTGTACAGTGATGCTTAAATCTTTGCCTTAGGTGGATAGGCAAGGGCCATATTGGACAAAGCAACTTGTCATGTGTCAACGGAGGATAAACTAGAGTAAAATTGCTTTAAGTTGTTTAGGGAAGCCGTGAGTGATGGGGAAAATATGTATTCAGTTTGTGGCCAAATCTGAGTTTCTTCCTCTCACAGGCTTCAGTCTGTTGTTGTTACAACATAAGCAAAACTATGTATTCATATTGGTAAATAAATCTTATAAAGTAACAGTAAAAGAGCTTTGTGTGTTCATTCATGAGAAAGGGGGACAGGAAACAGCCACATTTTATCCATTTTGGAAGGTAGCCTATTGAATTCTGGTAATGTGGTATGTCATTGACTGATCATAATTTTAGAATGAGAATCATCAGCAGGACACTCATTTCACTAGTTTAATAGAAACAATGCATGGCTTCACTAGAAGGACTTTGCAAGATGAACTTCCCTAATCTCAGGTGCAGGGACTGTCTCCTGCACCTTAGAAAGGTTCAGTGGCTTAGCTCATGTACCAGCCCAGTGTTTATTGGGCAGCTTCACACCTCTAGAAGTCTTGTTCTTGTTATAGAAGATACAACATATTTTTCTTAAAAAATCTAGAAGAGTCTGATTTTATTCAGTTTCTTTGATACAAATCAGATGGTTTCCATGTTTTGTTTTGTATTTTCACACTTAAGTACTTCTTCTAACTTTTAAATTTAGGTACCATCCAATGTCTTCAGAACTGAGGATTAATCTTTCTTAGACCTAAATTTCTCTAGTAAAGAACTGTGGTTTCATTTTATAAAATTTCCTTGTTTTATTTTATGTATTTTGCTTGTATGATGTCTGTGTACCTGGTGCCCATGGAGGCCAGATGAAGGTGTTGTATCCCCAGAACTGGAGTTATAGTTGTTTATGAACCACCATGTGGTGCTGGGAATTAATCCCAGGTCCTCTGCAAAATCAAATGTTCTTAACTACTGAGCCATCTCTTTAGCCCAAGAGAACTATGCTTTTTATGGAACAGAAATGTCTGCCAAAGACCTTAGATTGGGACATTTAGACTTTTAGAATGTCGTTTGTATATTTTTAGGCAAGGCCTTTCTCTGGAGCTCACGTTGGCCTCAAACTCAAACTCAACTTGTTAATCTCTCTGGGATTATAGATAAGCACAGCAATACCTGTGTGCTTTGTAGCTGAGGGAATACTTTTCCTATCTTTGGAAATAGTCCCAGGCAATGGAGGGCTGTGATCCCAATCCACAAAGGAGAGAAGTTACTGCTGTGCTCCATGAAACAAAAAAGAAACTTGGGCTCTTTGTTCTGTTCACTTCCCCATGCCCATGCCTGCAGTATCCATTCATTCAGACTGTGTGGGTCACATGGTGCTCAGCTTTAAGGGCAACAGGCTCAGACCTTATTCCGCTGCACATTCAACAGATCTTTGAAGAAACTAAGTCTGAGCTCGTAGTTCTGCCTTCTCTGTACTCCACCGAAGTTCCCTTTTCCCAACCAAATACGCATTTTAACTTCTAGATTATATATATGACTGCTTAATTGTGTTGAGAGTTACAACTGAGTCATTAAGCAAACATTGCCATGTTGTTCTGCATACCAGAACATTAAGAATAAATGAAGTTTCTGATTTCATGGGCTCATAGTTATAAAACAAAACATTAACAAAGACATGGAAACACCAGTACAGTGACAAGTGCTCTGACATAGATTGTTCATTTATTGATAATTCATTTTTGAATGAATGTAATACCCCATTAGAACTGGTGGGAATGGTTTGTTACAATTCAGTTTGGTAGTTATTCCAGCATTTCTAGGTTTGGTAAGGATATGGAACACTTCCTTAACTTAGTATAAGAGCTTAACTCATCATAACACTATTGTAGAATTATTCTCAGTTTTTAATAGTGTCAGAGTCACTATTTCATGAGCCCTAAAACTCCATTGGAATGTTTTTAAACTCAAGTGAACTTTAATTTTGGATTTTATTTAGTCATATTATCTGGTTCAAATTATTTGGTAAAGCACTGTATTTAGCCTGTTGCTTCTGAAGTTCTGCAAGACTCTCCTGTCTCTCAGATCCTTGCAAATGGACTAGCTATAACATCTCCCTTTATGGTAGCTCTAGTGTGAGTAGAATGTCATTTCGCTTGCTGTACTTAGCATCTTTCTTAAAAGCACATATACATATTTATATATGTAGAAATTAGAGCTTTGTGACGTAACAGTAGACATGTTTTACAATATTAACAATGTTATATATTAATTGGGTCTTTGACTTTGGTGTAGTTGTTATGAAAGAATTATTTCCTAATACAAATACTTGCATCATTAGAAACATTAGAGATATTTAAATAACCTCACATTTCAAATGATTTAGTTTATTGCCCTTAGTTTCATTCTTTCATACTAAGAAGATACAGACCTCTTTTAATGCATTCTACATATAAACTTCTAATTTTACTGCTTAACTATCTTTTATAGATTTACATTATGTAATTTTTTTGTTTTATACAGTTTTTCTCTATGGTAAGACTTAATTGGATTTACCAAATACATTACCATTGGAGCCTAATTAGCAAGTGAATACTGAGAATTTCTGATAGAAAATCTGATCCAGCTTTTATTTGAACTTGATTACTTACCATACTTTGAAGCCATGATTTTTCATAAGTAATTTGTGCTGCTTCATTAAGGATCATATCTAGGCTAATGTTGCTGCCAACACAGGCCTATGCAGTGGTTTTGTTTAACAGCATGTTTCTACTGACAGATCATCTGTTGCGAACTGCAAGTCAGCATTCTGACAGTAGCGGCTTTGCTGAGGACTCTGCAGACTGCCTCCCCCTCAACCATCTTCAGGTACTACTTCCTATTTTAATAGGCACTTTCGTTAATATTCACTTTAAGGCAATCTCTCTATGTGTCTTATTGCAAGGTGGTCTAGCCAATGGAAATAGGAATAAAATGTCTGGAATGTACATCTTGGCTAAGTATTTGACTATAAATTTCAGGTTTTACTCTTCATGATCTCTGAGTATTTAAAAAAACATCTTAGTTTTTTATTACTAGTGACTACTTTGGTCATTAAAGTGCTTGACCTGATTTTTTTCTTATTTGCTTATATTTAGTTTATTCCAGCATTTTATAATAACTTGTTTATTTGAAAACTCATATTCTTGCTAGTTACATGGACTTCTGTGAAATGTTATGCTGTGTTAGGTAACCCAGAAAGCAGGTACTTCTTTATCCTTGAGGAGCTGCTGGTTGGTTGATATGTAGAGTCACAGAATGCACAGAAAAGGTATTCAACGTGTCTTTAATAAAACTTGAAAATTGAAATAAGGAGAAAAAAGAATAATGAGCTTTCTAGAAACATGACATTTGAAGGGTAAACAGGCAAGAAAGTCACCAAGAAGACCTGGAAGAGTCATTAGCTGAGAGGAGGCGATCACAAGGGTCCACTCTGACCTGCGTTATTGGCAGCTGATAACAGCTAAGGGAAGGGTCGTTTTTCTTTGGAATTCTGGCCACTAGTAGGTTGCCCATGTTCCAGTGGGTGGCCCTACACCTCAGTACATATTGATAAGACTGATTAGACTCGGTGTGTTGTCAAGATAAAAAAATAGGTTATGAAGTTGGGAAGGGGACATGTTGTGGGGCTAAAGGGGGAATTGGAGTAGAGAAATGGAATGTAGTTATGATCATAATTCATTGTGTTCATGCATAATATTCTTAAGAGAATAAATTTAAAAACTGTTGAAAACCTTTGGAGAGAATTCTTCAAGTTAAAATGGAAAATGATAATCAGTAATATGAAAGCATGGTATAAAACTTACTAATAAAGGCAAATAAGTCTCTGCTCCCCAAGCTGTAATTCCTTGACTTGAAATTTTCTGCTTTACAATGCTGCAGAAGTGGCATTTGTTCTGTAGAAGTCTTCAAATTTCAATATTTGATTGTATCTTTTTTTATATAGAACAGTAACAGTGGATGCAATCTGGTGTGTGTTCCTGGGAGTGAATGGGCAGTACTCTACACTGTACTGTGTGTTAGTGTTTTATGGATATTGTGTTTTGAGTTTTTGCATTCCATCATGTCCACTGAGTGGCCATTGTCTCTCTTACTTACACAAAATTACTTACACAATTTTGTTTTTCATTTATAGTATTCAATAAACTACATGACTTTTTCATTCAATAAACTACATATTTTATTAATAAATACTTTATTAATAAAATAAGATTTATTTTAGATAATTTTGCTCACCTGTAAGTTAGTATAATTGGTTTGAGCATACTTAAGATAGAGTAGGTTAAGATGTGTTATTTGACAGGTTATGTATATTAAATACATTTAAAATAAAAAATAATAGAGTGTGCAAAAAAATGGACAGTGGGAAGAGAGTATATGGTGTGATGAAATAAACAAGGTAAAGGCAGCCTGAGACATATGTTAGTGATGAGGAAGGAAAGAAGACCCTTGGCTAGGTTTGCAAGTAAGGATGACTGCTTCCTTGAAGAGATCCCTGTGTCTTAGCATGAGCGGGTCATAGTTGTTTTTCAGCTTAGGGAAGGGGCATAGTGTAAGAAGAGTTTGATCTAGAAGACTCTGAGCTGAAACTGGAGAACCCTGGTCCTAGGGCTACTTGATCACAAACACAGCATGGTGAGATGTGGGAAAAGAACATGATTCCTTTCAGAATGAAGAGCAGGTGGGAAGAGCTAGGGAAATCATAGGTATTGAAGGAGAACATTAAGACATTTTTGCCCAATTCTGTGAGTCAGTGTCATGGGTTGGAAAGGAAATGTAAGAAAAATAGATCTTAAACAGTCTCTGTGAGTAGTGGGGAGGGAGGCGGTAAAAGCCAGAACAACCCCAACAGGAGACGGTTGAGTCCAGACACATCTCATCTGTAGTCTTTGGCCAGCGCTGTCTCTTACTTTATTCCCATCCTCCAAAATGTTTTCCGGCAGGTTCACGAACCCCTGCAAGCCATGGGGAGCAGTGCTGACAGCTGTGACAGCGAGACCACTGTCACATCCTTTGGTGAAGACCATGTGACTCCTAAAGGACAAGACCAGCCTTATTTTAATGAGTCAGAAGAGGAGTCTCGCGCCCCTGTTCAGAAAGGCAAAGCCAAGGTGGCAATAGTTGCTGATGAAAGGAAAGCAGACAACCCAGATTTCCCTCTGTGTGAGACTGCAGAGAATACTGGAGAGAAAGAGTCCACGAGGAGTCCCGGTGACTCTGATGCTCAGCTTCCAGAAACGGAGAAGGATGCACCTCCACCCTCAGCTGGAGAGCTCCTGAGGGAAGGTAGTGGAGACAGTGATGTGGAGAAAAGCAGTGAATGTGAATTTGCCCAGTACACCACACACCATATTCTCAAATCCTTGGCTTCCCTTGACGCCCAGTGCAGCAGTGTGAGCTCTGAAAAGAAAACGGGGTTTCCCTCTTCCCTGGATCGAGTGAATACTGCCTTGCAGAGAGCTCAAATGAAGGTTTGCAGTCTGTCTGGTCAAAGAGTAGGGCGTAGCCTAATAAAATCAAAGGATCTCTTGAAACAAAGGTACTTGCTTGCAAAAGCTGGCTATCCCCTAAGAAGGTCTCAGTCTTTGCCGACCACCTTACTGAGCCCAGTAAGGGTCGTGTCTTCTGTCAATGTGCGATTATCTCCAGGAAAAGAGACCCGGTGTAGCCCACCTTCCTTCACCTACAAGTACACATCTGAAGATGAACAAGAATTGGAAAAGGAAGTGACTGAACATGATGGTCAGTCTGTGGTTAAATCCACCATCTTTATCCCCCCGTCCTCTGTGAAGAAAGAAGAAGCCCCTCAGAGTGAGGTCACAGGACTGGCGGAATGCCACCATGGGAGGCTTCCCCCTTGTCCACAGTTTGCTCCAATATCCCAGTCCACCTGTTCCCTTCACTCTGTCCATGAGTGGCCGGACAGGCCCCTGTGTGAACACATGAGAACTCTGAGTGCTCACAGTGTCCCCAACATATCAGGCGCCTCGTGTAGTGCCTTCTCTTCTCCTTTCGGCTGTCCCTATTCACATAGACATGCTGCCCCCCCATACAGGGCATGCCCTGTGAATCCTCCCTCTGCCATAGAGATGCAGTTGCGAAGAGTGTTGCATGATATTAGAAACTCACTACAGAGTCTTTCACAGGTAAGATAAAAGATCTTTATTTATATTTTATTGCTGTGAATTCTTCATAATTCACCAGGAAGCTAGACAAACCACCTCAGCTTATTTTCTTACATGCCTGAACTCATCTGTACCTGCTCTCCTAGACACATACCTCCTGTTTTGTGGGGGAAAGCTGTAACTATTCCCGAACAGTTAATTTCTGTGTCGAGAGCCTCCTCTTTGTAGAGGAGGAATTGTTTCATGGTATTTTCCCCCTTTCAGCCTATCCTCCTCTTTGTCTGGAACCTTCGATTGTCCTGTTAAAAGCATCTTCTAATCCCTTTTCTCCTTTTCTCTGCCATTTGGATGTGTTGATCACCCCTAACTTTCTAAGTCTTCTCATTGGCTCTGCTTGCATGGTGTTCTCCTGGTTCTTATAGCTCTCTGACTAGGCTTTCCTCTTCATCCGCTGACCTCTGATGCTGGCCTCCTGGCACAGAATTAGTCTGTTTCCATGGGCTCCAAACTGGAACCACTCCGAAGAGAATCAGGTAAAGTGTGAATTCCGAATGCATGCTATCTATTACAGTGAAATAGTGGATGGGAAACCACTTTGGTAAAATCAAAGTTGCAACTTTTCAAATAATAAGATTCACCTTTTAAATACCATCCTTGTACCCTTAACCATTGTCCCTAATGGTTTGCAGTCTGACCAAAACATTCCTATTTCTCCTTCCCCATAAAACACAGTTCTGGCTGTGACTGAGCTGTTCAGCATTTTCACTGTACTTCTGTGAGGCTGGGAATTTTCAGAGCCCTCTCTATCTGTGCCTCTGTGGTGTGCCTTTCCAGGCAGGCCAGCTACTCCAGCTGTGGTTTGTGGCCATGAATGTCCCATCAGTAACTCAGTTGATGAATCTCCCCACTTCTCACCTCAGCCCAGCAGACAGATAATTTTCTGTAGTCTCCTTGCGTAGGTGATACTGGGCAACAGAGCTTGCGGGGTCTCAGTGTCCGTGAACTTGGAGTAATCTGCACATATCACTTGGTTGGTCGGTTGGGTGGATGGGTGGATGGTTGGGTTAGTTGGTTGGGTTGGGTGATTTCATTGTTGCTGTTTTCCAACTGCAGGGCTCTGTCCCTGCCACTCTGCATGAACTGCAAAGCCCCGATGGTGTCTAAAGCGCAGCTCAGGTGTCACCACTGTAGACGTATTTACCAACTGAATTTTTACCAACTTATTTTCATGATATAGCCTCCTACCACATACTCACACACACTCTCACACACTCATACATTCTCTTTCTCACACACATACATGCACACTCATACTCACATTTACATACACTGATAAATACACATCAAACACATTGCAAACTCATATGTTTACTTACACTAGCACACTCATCTCACACACATACTCACATACATACATTTATACTATTCTTTTTTTTAATTTTCTCTTTTTTTTCTTCTTTACATTGTGAGATGAGGGCAAGGCAACTTTTTGTCTTCTCTGCCTATAACAATAGGAGAGTGTATGTGGTGGCCACTGGCTGCTCTCTCCAGCCACATCAATGTGATGCAGTCTCCTGTTGCATTTGCTTCCAGATCTCTGAGTCTCTCTTTGGCTTTTGTACTTTCTTTTTCAAGGCAAGAAGGAAGTTCTGTGAACACACATGTGCGTGCGAGCACATACACACACACACACACACACACACACACACACACACACACACACACACACACATTATCCTTTGCCTCTTCCTTCTCCCAAACAGAGTAATTTGGACCCAAAATATTTAAGAATAATAGGTAGCATTGGAGACTAATTTCTTTTGTTGCTGATTATAGTATAAAACACTGTTGGGCTTGATTTAGCTTAAAGAAAAATGTTAATGCATACCTTACATTAGCCTTAACACCTTAGAGAACTTGGCAGTAGTTACTTTGACATGGCTTTTTATCCTGTTTCATCTGTTTGAAGTACCCTATGATAAGAGGACCTGATCTTGCTGCTGCTCCATACAATACTCAGAAGTCGTCTGTTCTACCTCTTTATGAAGTAAGTCCCCTCCTAAATTTTTCAGTTGCAAAATAAGTAGTGTGATTTAGAAGTGTAATCTTGTTGCATTGCATTTCAGAATACCTTTCAGGAGCTTCAAGTTGTGAGGCGGAGCCTGAATCTGTTCAGAACGCAGATGATGGACTTGGAGTTGGCCATGCTGCGGCAGCAAACTGTGGTGTACCCTCACATGACAGAGGAGGACAGGTAAGGGTTCACTTGTGATAGTGCGGTCAGGGCCTGGTCTTTAGAGAGCAGGCCTTCAGCATAGGTTCTTGAGGATGCAGCTTTGTTCACACGCTGTGAACTCTCTGGTTTGTGAAGCAGGGTGGGTAAGAAATAAGTGTTTATTGAGTTACATCTGTGCCTCCGGGGTGCCAAGCAAGACTCTCAGTAGTCTGCTTTCCAGAGAGATGAGAGTACACGGGTTCAAAGACCTAGTCATGGGCTGGAGAGATAGCTCAGAAGTTAAGAGCAGTGGCTGCTCTTACAGAGGACCTGTGTTCAATTCCCAGCACCAACATGGCAGCTCATAACTGCCTGTAACTCCAGTTTCAGGGCATCCAACACCTTCACACAGACATATATGCAGGCAAAACACAAATGCACATGAAATAAAAATAAATAAATTATTTAAAAAAAGACCTAGTCATTACCTCGGGATTGCTTCTGTCTGAATTTATAGAATTGCAATGTTTGTAAACCTTTTGTTAGGTCCTAGTATTCAAAAGAGTGGTGACTAGAAATCATTTGGCTACTATTTTTCCAAAGTTCTGCTTATCACAATCTGACAGGTATGAAGTTGATCAGCTGCAGGGCTTGCGGAACTCTGTCCGAATGGAGCTGCAGGACCTGGAGATGCAGCTGGAAGAGCGCCTGCTGGGCCTGGATGAGCAGCTCCGTGCAGTCCGTGGGCCTTCACCTTTCCGATCCTCTGTGCTCCCGGTATGCTATGGGGGTCCGGGGTCAGAAGTAGGGTTATTCATAATGTGTGCTTTAGGACAGGGGACTTATTTAACCATTTGCTTCAATGACTTTAGGACCATGCATAATATTCAAGTAGCTTTTATCCTACTCACTGGAGATTTAATATTTAATTTTGCCTTGATTACCTTCATATTATACACATTAGTTTTATGTACAAAGTATGATGTTTATATTCAGTATATTTAGAAATACATTGAAATTTTTAATGATAATTATCAGTAATAGAAAAAGCAAAGGTCAACATAAAAGTTTTGTTTTTGAAGGAAAAATCTTAGTGAATTAAAATATGACTACTTTAAGTTCGTATCCCTGCTTTTAGCTCCAAAGAACATAATCTATTACTCCTTTTCTCCCTGCTCTCTTGTTTATGTAAATTGCCTATCCCTTTGAATTTTTCCTTTGTTTTCAATTTGGTTCTTTTCTGTTCCTTGTGGTTTTATGCTTTGTGGTTGATGCTGAAGATTGAACCTGAGACCTTCCCTAGGCCAAAAATGTGCCCTGTCGACTGGCAGTTCCTCTGGTGCCTTCCTTGTCTCCTTAAGGGACCAAGTGTGATATCCTGATGACATCCACATATACAATAAGAATAATGAAAGGGACACGTTTGTCCTTATGTTGAGCCATTTCTTAGTATTTCTAATGTGCCTTCCCATGGAATGAGCATCATCATTATATTCTTATTTTAGCCAATATCTTTCCAGTTATAAAATATATTGGTTTGAAATTTTGAATTTTACCCTACTTTTTCATGTTTGATTTTGTTAAAAATAAATGGATGTAAGTGTGTGTGTTTGGACATCTACAGAGGAAGATGTATATACACATAGATAAAGTAATTTTCCAAATCATTAGGAATGCATGCTTCTGTAGTTTTGACCCATCATTCTGAGAAATGTGTTGGTGGGAGTAGAGAGTGAGAATGTCTGTGTAGCTGTCACAGAATTTGAAGGAATTCATGGTAGCTGACTACAGTGTTTGTGACATAAAGTGATGTTTCAAGGAAATAAGTAGCCAAGAGTTTTAGGATGAAGCATTTGCAGTTTGAGAAAATGTGTACATGTGTGAGCCTGTGTGCTGTACTTGCCTTTTTAGGGGATGTGCGGCAGTAGGAGTGCTGATAACTTATCGTGCCCGTCTCCACTGAATGTCATGGAACCAGTAAGCCTCTGTCTCTCCTTCTCAGTTACAGGGGCGGGGTGCTGTAACATCTCATTAACATGCAGTTCTCCTGGTTCCTTCATGCTTGTTTTAAATACAGAATTTAAGAAGTTAAATTAATTGGAAGTGAGTTTGCCACTTTGAAATCCAGTACCATTTGGGGCCACTAGAAAGCTAGCTTCATTGCAATATGATTTGTTTTATAACCTAAAAGAGATGATGCACCATAGAAACATTTTATTTGTACTTCAAGGAGTCCTTTCTTGTCAGATGCAGGGTCTTTATAGGATCTGTAAAATGACTTATGTATTCATCATTACATTTTAGAGTCATTGGCAAAGGCTTCTGAGTAACTCTTTTAATTGTCATTAGTTACTCTTCCATGAAGTAATTCAGACATCTGAATGTTAACTGGTAAAATTTCACGTCACCATGTTTCCTACATTCCCAAGTTATGGCTTGAGATTACTATGAATTTAACTTTGTTTTTGGAAGTGAAATTGACTAGTTAATAAGTTAATAAAATAGAGTTATGCCTTTAAAAATCCATGTGATTTGGGACAGTAAGCATAGCTGGGAATTTAACTTTCTTAATTATCAGTCTAAATCTTGCAAGTGAAAAATAACTTTTTTGGCCTCCAGGTCACAGAACTAATACGGGAGCAGTCATACCTGAAGTCTGAGTTGGGCCTGGGACTCGGAGAGATGGGATTTGAAATTCCTCCTGGAGAAAGCTCAGAGTCCGTTTTCTCTCAAGCCACATCAGAATCATCTTCCGTCTGTTCCAGCCCCTCCCACAACAACAGAAGATCCAGAGGGCCTTCTGGCAACACGGGAAGCAAACCCAGAGCCCGCTTAGTGGCAAGAAAGAAGATATTCCGAGCCTCTGTGGCCCTGACACCAACGGCCCCCTCTAGAACAGGCTCTGTGCAGACACCTCCAGATCTGGAGAGTTCTGAGGAAGCTGGAGCAGCTGAAGAAGCCTCACAGGTTGTGGGACTTACATCTCACGTGGAGGAAGAGCAAGAAGATCTCCCACTGATGTCAGCTGCTCAGGAAGTGCATCGAAATGTGGAGCAAGATGAGTTGCAGCAAGTCATACGGGAGGTGGGTCAAGTCTGGGCGTGTGTCGTTAATTGCAGGCGGTGTCCTGGTAGATTTGACTCATATATTGCTTACTTGTGAGACGAATTTCACTGGCTACAGTAACTGTGGAATGCTTTAGATTAGCTTTCCTACTGACCATGCATTTCTGCAGATTTCCTACTGTAGGGTAATCCCACTCTAGGGGAAGAGTTGTTTGAAAAGTTTGAAGGAGGGAAAGCCCGTTAGACCTCTCATCTCTACGTGTCGAAAATGAGGAATTACAATTTAGACCTCTTCAGGATTAAAAGCTGTCATTTTATAAAATTCTGATTGGCATGAGAAAATGACAAAAAGAAGGAGATTAATATTTTTCCTTTGATGGCTAGAGAAGTGTAGAAACTGTGTGATTTGTTCATAGATTGAAACACAGTATGAAAATGGGGTTTACCCTGGATGACAACAGCATGGGGACCTAAAGTGTTGACCATAGTTCTGGGTTACTAAAGGAGTCACAGGCATGAATGAAGGTTACGAGTCAGGGTCAAAAGTTCATTGAGAAAACGTGTAGAGTGACTGAATGTTCTCTCACTGTGACAACATGCCCTGAGGAACAAGCTCAGAGGGAAAGCATCTTTCTGTTGGTGCTCTCAGAGGTTTCAGCCCATGAGCATGTGGTTCTGTTGTTCATGGGCCTGTGGTGAAGCAGAGCATGTGGAGAAAGCCTGGACAGCAGGGCTACTTGCCCTGTGTTGTCGGGGAGCAGGAGAAGGGAGGTCTATGGGCCGGGACAACAAAGAGCAGCTACTGTCCTGTGCCCGAGGACCTGCCTACTTTCTACCAGGTCCCACCTTCTGAGTTTCTGTGGCCTCCCAGTAGCTTGTGGAATTAAGAGCCCATATATGGACTAATCTAGTGACTTCTCAAAAGGCACACCTCTGAGTATCATTGTATAGGAAACCAAACTATTGGCATCTGAGCCTCTGCAGGTATTTTAGATTTACGTTAGAACACTGTTTTTACCATTGAGTTCCGTTAATATAAACTGATACAGATCTTTAAAAAGAAGAACACCACAGACAAGCTTCATGGTGGCTTTTTAATCTGCTCTCTGTATAGGTTATACACTCTGAATATTTTTCTGTTTTGTGTTCCTAAAAATAACCATGAAGAGGAAGTATAACTGGTTGTACTTTTCTTTTCATCCAGTCCTGAAATTCCCGATAATAAACACCTTTTATTTTATATTAGGCTTGAGTGTGACCCCAGCAGAGGTGGCACTCAGGGTCTGTAAGCCTGAGTGTGACATTCCCTCCCCCACCCCCCAGCACTGCCCAAACAAAAACAAAAACTGAAAGAAACCAGCAACACAGTTTATAAAGTATCCAAGGTAGCGGAAAAGACCTGTAAACCATGGAATTATTGACTTAAATTACAGTGGGGTTAACAGGACAAAACCCAAGGAAAACTGAACTTTCACAGAGGCCCTTAAAACGTTTTCAGGTTTGGGGGTCTTTTTATTTTGTAAATTTGGGGATCATAAAGTCTATGAAAATATTACCACACACACACACACACACACACACACACACACACACACACACACACACTGCAACATTTCTTGTCTCATGAATGCAGATTTCCTAATCTTTTCAGTTATCCAAAAACTAACGATTTAAGAGCAAAATAAATCAAAATAAGCCAGCGAAATTAGGGCTCCCTATTTTCAAATTATTTCTAATGTAAATGTAAATGTGTATCTAACATACTTTTAGAATCAGTTTGTAGCATAGAATCTTCACTCAATGGGCCATTGAGCCTCTGAGGCCAATGATTAGTGCCTACATACATGGTACCATCATTTATTGCACATTAATAGCTTAAGAAGTACATTAAAATAAACAGAGAATTCTGTGAACACACAGATGATGTCTTCCTGAAAATGTCTGTGCTGTTAAAATATGCAGTAAAAACTGTAGGACTTGTCAGGGTAGAATAGGATTGGAAGGATGATATTCCAAACTTCATCAGTGACACTGAAAAGGACAAAAGATATAAAACTAATCAAAATAGTAGCATGGTTTAATACACAATTATATAGTCCAGAAGCAGATAATACAACAGTAAAAATGGTACTTGGGCCTTGGAAACGTTTGACTTGTGCTTGTAGAATTGGAGCTTGGGAGGGCTGGAGTTTGTGGGTTACTGCTATGCGGTGAAAGGATGGTCTGAACTCTGACAAAGCAATAATACCAGGTGTGAGGAGGAGTGGCTTGTGCACAGGACTGACCTTGCTGGTAGATGGTTAAGTTGTCTGCGTTTTGTGTTCTTAGTTCCTGGGTTCAGCTGGAAGCTACTTTCTATGGCCACTCATGTGTCTTGAGGATGCAATGTAAATAAATAGACACGACATTTGTGTTACATGCAAATTGTTACCCAGGATTTCTGACATGTTGGAACAAATGCCCATTTTCAAAATCAGTATAGCTGCAGGCTACATGTTTTTCATTTTTTCTCCAGACTCGACTGTGAACTAGTGGAAGGTTTTAATTCTATATATTTATTTGATCTACAAATAGAGTTAATTTTGTAAGTTAATTATAGTTGACTAACATTTAGAAAAGTGTACATTCAGCCTCCTCAATCAGGTATGCCTGTGAGTAGAAATCTGTTCCTAGGTACACGTTTAAGCACAGGACATTACTTGAGTTAGATTAATTAACTATTCTACCTGTATGCATTTGCTCGTGGCACATTTGCTAACTCTTTTTTTTTCCTTCTTTTACTAAATTGTGATATTTTTGTTCCTTTCACTCTGCTTTGTTTTTAAAGGTCTCCTGAAAACATGACTTCCTATTGCTTGTCTGGCATAGTTGCTCCCTTAATGCATGCTGGAATTCTCATTTTAAAAAGTTTGTTGGCCTGATCCATGTTGCAAGTCATTTCCTAGGAAGAAACTGTTTGCTTTAGACCAGAACATTGATTCTTTGGCCAGTAGCACAGCACAGACCATAGAAGAAGTCATTTGTTTCCATTATGCTGCCTCGGTCCTAGAAAATTATTTAATCATTTATAGGAGTCTCCCATGAAATATGAAAGATGTTATACTTTGTCAACATTTAAATTGGCATGCAAGGCAAATGTTTGACAAACTTTCAGAATGGGTAACTAAACTCATCGTGAGAAGCCATTCAGCTCATCAGAATATGGCAATGTTTGAAGGAAATCTGCTTTAACCTTTGCTGTCTACAAAGAAGGGCTTACCCTGCAAAATATATGTATAAACAAGGCACAAGGAATATTGATATACTTAGAAAATCAAACTCTCTGGAGTACTTTGAGAGCATACATGAATAGATACATTGGCCCATTGCTCATTAAAATTCAAAAACTAATACCTGTTATTATCATAGTTCAGGTAGGTGGTTTTATGTTTAAAAGTTTGTTTACAAGATATTTCAAATACTGAGTATTCCTTACTCCATTTATTTCCAACTGGTAATCTTTTAAATTTAAATGTCCATGGTACTAAATTTCAAGTTCTTAGCTTATTGTATCTGCTACCAAGGAAATTAAATTTGATTCTATCTTTCTTGTAAATTTGTGGCCCTGACCCCATTAACAAAGCCTCCATTCAGGATGACACTATCTAGTCTTGGGCAGAACAGTTCTGCAGGTGAGGATTAAACATGTTTGGCAGGCACCTTGGGGGAAACTTTCTTCCTGCACTCCTGGGTGCACGAAAACAATGGTGACTGTTCGGCCTTTGTTTCCACCACTGCACCATGTGAGGCTTTAAAGAGTACTTCATTACTTACAATGCACTAATTCAGTGGATTCCCACTGTGGAAGGAGAAAGTCCAAGTCGACACAAAGTCCTTTCAGACAAGTGTTTAATACACACAGTCTGTCCTTACACTTTTGTCAAACTAGGGATACCCCTTCGCTCAGGTTCTGTACACATCACAGTTGGGAAGAAAACAGGACTGCCTTAGTATTGTCTGAACCACTGTGATGTGTGTGACCAGGGCCTGCAACTGTTTACAGATAGTTTAGAAAATGTACATATGTGTAGGAATAAAAAGATGATTTATTGGATATGTAAACATGCCATTTTCACGGAGACAAATTCAGCATTGAATGTGGAAGAATAAATGTAGATTGTCATGATTTTAGTAAAGGTTTTCTATGTTTGTTTAAGCTTCTAGGCTTGGTTTACAACTGTCAGTACATCTGACATGATTAAACATGTGTTTTGGTAGAAACACAGCTTCTCGTGTATTCCCTTGGAATCTTTTAGAGACTGTTTAAGGGCCATGGCTTTGGGACCCTAGGCACTGTGTAGATGCAGCGTCCCACGTCACACCAGCAAGTCATTGTGCGGTGCAATAAGTAGTCCTTTTTTGATGTCGAGTAGTCCATGTAAAGTCTACACAGCCTTTTGGAAATTGTGCTAACAAAGGTAATTTTACCACCATTCCTAAAATTGTTTTACTCTGAACCCTCCTGTCTTCTCTATAGCATGGGGAACTTTAGAACTAATTTATTTGTCCATGATTCCTTTATAAAATAGATATTATAGGCATTGTGTTATTTTCAATGCTAGTTTAGATGTAGCTCCTTTTCTCTCTTTTGTTTTGTTTGTTGTTTGTTTGTTTGTTTCCAGACAGAGGTCTCACTATGTAGCTATGGCTGTCCTGCAGCTCTCTCTATAGACCAGGCTGTCCTTGAACTTCCTCTGCTGCCAAGTGCTGGGATTAAAGGCATGCACCATCACACTTAGTCTGTTATTATTTTTGAGACAGTATCATTTTGTGTGCCCATCTAGAGTAAAATATGCTTGACAGTAGAGAGTCCTGTTTGTATGTTTGTTTTCTTTTTTGTTGAGATGGATTTTGCTCAAGATGGTCTCAAGCTCCTGGGTTTAAGCAGTTCTCCTGTCTCAGCCTCCAAATGACTGGGACTATAGATGCATATCATCCTGCTAGGTTCTTAGATACTCTTTTATACTTTATGCCAGTAATATCTGTGTTACCCAAAATGCTTAGTATTCATTTTTAATTGGTATATCATATGCTAAATAGTTAGCTAGTTTGTGTTTTGAATGATGAACAGGAAGGAGGTGTTTTCATAGTTGCGTTAGAAAACATCTTATAAAATACAGATTTGCAGTGGTCTTTTTCTTCACACTGTATTTGCCTTATATACTGTGGCTACAACCATCTGGTTTGCATGTTTCGTACTCATTAAAAAATGAACCTAAAATACTAGGAATTTAAAAAAAAACTTTGTTATTTAATGTTCTAAAAATGGTGGTAAGAGGTAAATTTAAAATCTTATATTTATTAACCTGCATAACAGGGCAAATGAATGGTTGATAGTGAAGGCACATTTTCTTTCTGTTGTCTTTTTGGTTTTGAGCCTAGCCTTTAGCACTGAGCCATCTCCCTAGCCCTATTGTGCTCCTCTGAAGAGTCATATATAAGTCTATGTTTTATGGACAAGTTTTGCGTGGCAGAGCCATTTTTAGACTCCAAGTGAGATGTTTTCAGGATGTATTTAGGAACGTTTTAGGAAATAGATCAGACTGACAGGAAACTGTGGAAAAGTAAAATTTTTAAGAGCTAGTTGAGAGCAGCACGGTGCTAATTTGGGAGTGTATTATCAATTTACTTCAGCAAGTGCACATTTAAAGCCTTTACAAAGAGCTATTTGGAGGTGAGGCTATATCATTAGAAAGAAAAGGAGGCTTATATTGTATTAAGACATCTAGACAAGAAAATCCTAATTAGAATGATTGTTGCCTCGGGTCTGTTTGCTTCTTTCATCAACAAAATGAGATGTCTATTTCTTTTCTGAGTGTGTGCATGTTTGGGTATTTATTTGTGCATGGGTTTGTGTGTGCCTGTGGAAGCCAGAGGACAACCTCAAGTGTCATCTTCAAGAGACTTCTACTTTGTTTTATGAGACAGAGTCTCACACTGACATAGCCTTTATGCATTAGGCTGGGCTGGCTAGCTGGGGAGTTCCAGGGACCCACCTGTCTCTACCTCCCTGGTGCCCGAATTACAAGTACACATCACCATACCTGGCTTTTTTTTTTTTTTTTTTGCATGGGCTCTGGGATCAGAGTCAGATCCTCATGCCTACATGGTAAGCATTTACTGATTTGGCCCTTCCCCAACCCAAGATGAAAGTTCTTACCTAAGCCAGACAGACGACAAGCTCACCATAACACTAAAGCAGATGGTTGTTTTGAGTGTGTTTATAATATTTAAAAATAAGTATTATTAAATGAAAATTTCTTCTGTCCCCTTAAAATGTGTTAGATTAAGACAATATATAACTTCTATAGATATTCTGTCTCTAGTTGGTAGAAACAGGCAGAGCATTTCTGCCTACCTATCACTTTGCTACTTACAGGTTTTCTTAGCAGTAAAAGCATAAATCCCGTTGACTTCTTGCATCTGTAAAAGCAACATTGCAAGATTTGCATTTAGTCCTTGCAGTTTGTTGTGTGAAGTAACTTAAGAGAAGTTTTTATCATGTTTGTCCCGTGAGAATGGTGATAGTTTTTTCTACTATCATTATCTGGGTTGTGCTCCACCAGACCTTGGAGTCTGATGTGGGTTGAGGGGTGACCTGTGCTGCAGGTGCGTTGGTGTTGGCCACATGAAGGCTGGGTCTTTTCTGTGACTCAGCTGACTCTAACAATGAAGTGACGTGTGGTTTTGTCTGAAAACTGAAGAAAAAAAAGAGCTTAGTCCTATTGTTAAATGTGTGTGTTTCTGTTTCTCCCCTCTAGATTAAAGAGTCTATTGTTGGGGAAATTAGACGAGAGATTGTCAGTGGACTTTTGGCGGCCGTGTCTTCAAGTAAAGCGTCGACTTCGAAGCAGGACAGTCATTGAGTGGGATTTATTGGGTAATGTTTATTCGTTTCTTCATTTAACTAGATATCAATTGACACTTGGCTTTTAATTATTTGTTTTAGTTTGTTATCTCTAGCTAAATTTTTATTTTTATAATATATGTCTTAGTTGTCCTATGGTATGAAAACCATATATAACCTCATCTAAAGTGTAAACAACTCAATTTAAGGGCAGAATTGCCTACAGTGTATGCTTACTTTGAAATTTCATTGTAGTAAATAAACCCTGAAATTGGGCTTTAGATCCAAATCTTACTTTAATGTTAATTAAATTGTATTTCAAATGTACAATTTATGAGCAAGAATTTGAGAATTAGTCAAAAAATTATAACTTTCCTTGTTATTTTTATCTTTTAAATAGACATTTCATATATCCATTTCTAATCCTAATTTATTCATGAATTTTATGTGATTTACTTATTTAAATGAATAGCTATATTTTATAAATTATATTAATAGCAGTTCTTGGTGAACACACTAAGGAATAATAGTCTGTACAACACTTCCCAACTGAAGGTGTTTATTCAGTGTGATATGAAGAGTGTGATACATAATTTCAGCTGTGGAAAATGAGAAAATATTTTAATAAATTATGTCAGAATCAACTCTGAGGATTCTTTTTCGAAAGCCAAGGATCAATCAATTAACTCTCAAAAAATGTATAGTAGCCAGAGGATTATATATAAGTGTTCATAGGCAGATGATTGATAGATAGATAGATAGATAGATAGATAGAGATAGATAAATAGACTGATAGGCAGATAGGTATAGGTAGATATATATATATATGATATATGTGGATTTATTTGAATAAATTTCACATTTCTTTTTAAAGAACTTTCAAAATAATATTTGAATAATGTTTAATGTTCACATTTCCTTCTTTTTAGGGTTGGGATGGCTCCCATTAGCTATAATACTGGCGTTATCGGTGATTTCTGCTGGTGGAGGTGTTATTTGTCCTTTGGAAGATACTTTCTACTGAGCTGGCTACTGTACACAATGGATAGTGTGCATTTCTGTATGCAGTGTACAGTGTACAGTTCTCCTATGCATAAAACTTTAAAAACATATGTAGAAACTTAGGCACTTTGCTGACTCATTTCTAAACTATCAGACTGGCCATTTGAAAGTCTAGTATTTATTTGTATGTCAATATTTTTCCAGTTGATGTCCTATGTAGAATTAATTGTAAAACTTGAAGAGTTCCAGACATAACCAACTTATAAAATAACATATTTCTTCAGACTAGCTTCTACAACACTGACCTCTATGAGGTATTTACTGTGCAATAACAGATTCATCTTCTGAGAGCTTGAAGCAACCGATGACTTTTCCCTCCACTGCTCTTCAGTGGGTCACTTCCAAGAAGACAAACGATTCTGTTGTAAAAATTGCTCTTAATTCTTGAGGAGGCTACTGAGAAGCAGTAGGGTAGATCTCATGAGGTTACCTACAACTACTTCATGTTCTTACACTGTAAGCCTTGTTGCTTTGCCCCAAACAAATGTAATTTTATTATAGCTATGTGCATTATGGTAAACACTATGTACCTTCTGCATTGTTCAGATACCTTACTTAAGATGTTTCTTCTGTCTTTTAGACTTATAGTATTGTCAAGATAATGGGGCCTGTGACTTGAATGGATAGAATAGAAATGAATAAGCTGTTTTTTTTTTCCCCAAAATGAGGTTTAGATATGTTTTCCTCATGCATAAATGATTTGAATTCAGTTTTAACCAGAAAACTCTTGTTTTTTTTCTGAAAAAAAAGTTTCCTATCTCGTATTATATGTGTCAAATAAATGTATAAAGTAACAACCAAATGTTATTAGAAATTAGCCTTTTAGTATTTGTAATCTTCAACTTCTATTATATAACTTTGTGTGAGAAATTTTAGTCAAAAGTGCTTGAAATGTTAGCATTCTTTGAAAGACTATCTAAAATGTTTATAAATATTTGAACAATCACACAAAGACTGATCTCTAAAAAACAAAAAAAAACCCATTAAAACAATAAAGTATTTATTTTGCCTAAATGTTAATTTTTTTTTTTTTTGACCTGCAAAGGTGAAGAATTTGGATTACTTTTGATGACTAACTAATAAAGTCTGAACTGCTTGCTGAACCTCTCCTCCCCTGATGAGGCTCCTGCAATGCTCTCAGAAAGTTCCGTCTTCACCGCCAAGAAGAGGCATAGGACTAATCACTCTTGGGCATATAAAGGCCCGGGGCTAGGATCCCATCTAAGGCCAGGTTGAACTTGTCTTTAAAATGTCCAGTTAAACTATGAAGAGCAACTAAGAAGCCAGGAATGACACACATGCCTATAGTCTCATTATTGGAGACGTAGACGCAGGAGTATTGGGAGTTCAAAGCCAGCCTGGAGTACATGTCACTGTGCATCAAAAAAAGAAAAGAAAAGAAAAAGAACAGATTTTAAAATATTATTGTTAGTTGGTCAAATTATTCAGGAATTTAACCAGTTGATTGTGACAGTGATGGTAAACATGCAAACCAGACATTCCATATGAATAGTAAGTAATGCAAGCATTGATAATTTTAGCTATTTGGGATTTTAGCCAATTTCAGTCTATTTCTAACAGAATAAGACTCTCAGGTTTTGATGATCAATATTGGTGGTCTAACAATTGAAACTCTAGGCTGAGCCAACAGGCAGATCACTTAGCATATGTTCTGTTAACTTTTCTGCTCCTTGGTTTCTTGGGAAGTTACCATGTCCAAGCCACCAAGCTATGTAGAATGAATGATGAGGGAAGGGGTCTGAAAACAGATGTGTCTTTTAATGTAAGGTATGCTTAGCAGTATTCAGTTTCCAAACAGAATTTGAGAGAACACAATTTAAAGGGGTCAGAAAAGTCTACCAATGTGTAAAAGACTAAAGACAGAAAAGTGGACAGTATAGGATTACACTATTCAAGAGGATCGTTACTACAAGGTTATCGAGAACACCAAAATTGAGTTTAAATTACCATGTGCCTGGTGAGAGCAGTGCTTTTTAAAGATGCACATTGTTCATAGCTCATGTGTTCTGTGCCAAGAGCCTTCACAGAAGAAGGCACAGAGCAAAGCCCTGAGATTATTTTTGAAGGTTTTAGCCACTGGATGATACACCAACAATGGACAGCACCACAGATTGAAGCACATGCTGTACCATTCCTTTTTAGGAAGGAATTGGTGCTTAAAAACAAAGCCATCTGTGGTAAACATTATAGTTCCTTACTCATGTTCTTGGGTTAATGGTTTAGTAAATCCATGTATAGATGATTTATGGTTGCTTCTATAATTTTTGCAGTCCAAAGATTTTATTTTTAAAACAATACCTTTAAGTATTGTGAAAAAGATTCTAAGTTAGATTCACAAACATAAATTACGATGTGTGTGGGCACCATTAGAACAATTAGGATCATTACTTAAACCTCAGTTGTGAATATCTAGATATATATTTGGTTAGAAATTATACCATTATTATCTATTAATATATACAAAAAATGCAGGCACCCAAATAGAAGTAATGTTCATTCAGACCTCTACATGTGAGGACAAGTTGAGATGGCATTGATAATGAAAACCCTTGTATTTTTCCATGTGAAGACAAACCCTGCTACTCCACCAGGGTTCTCAACTAGATGACAGTATGGCGTGATGTATGGAAGAGGAGAGCCCTTCCTTTGTCATGCTATCAGAGCATACCTTGGTGGCAAAGCAGCATTGCTCATTGCCTGGCTTTCCTCTCATGAATCCCTGCTGAAATTTTGATCATTTCTGCTCTCAGCTCCATCTCCCTGGGTGTGGCTAGTAGGGAATGTAAAGCAGCAATGCAGGTATCACTGTTATTCTCTGCCAGCTGTCCTCATTCTGATCAGCTAATTCAAATCCACCTTGGCTGAATCTTAGAATGGATGCAGCGTTAGGCACAAATTGGTTTCCTCCCACTTTTTTTTCTTTTTTAAAGACAGGGTTTCTATGTATAACAGCTCTGGCAATCCTGGAATTTCCTTTGTAGATCAAGGTGGCCTTGAACTCACAGAAATCCACCTGCTTCTGCCTCTTGAGTGTTGGAATTAAAGGTGTGCACCACCACCGCCACCGCCACCGCCACTTGGCTCTGGTTCCTCCTACTTTTTAAGAACAGAAAAATATTTAAATAATGAACATTAAACATTTTTGTTATTTTCTGTTCTAAAATCTCATCACAATTAGATTTATCCAGCCATTCCACATTCAATAAAAATAAATAAAAACTAATGGTAAAATTTTCTTGAATTTTTTTATTTTTATCTGTGTGTATGTACATGTAAGGATATGGCACATGCATGTGGGTATCCATGGAGACTGGAAGAAGGGGTATACGTAGACATATCACTAGTATTTGTTTCATAATTTTATATTTAGAAAAATATTCTAATGAAATATAACTACAGAAAACAGCTTTCAAATTCTCAATTGAGTAAGCTGGCTCATGCCTGTAATTTCATCACTTGAAAAGCTAAGGCAGGAGGTCTGTCACAAGTTCAAAGTGAACCTGTGACTACATAGTAAGTTCCAGGGCAGCCTGGTCTACAGCATAAGACTCAGTCTCAAATTAAGTTCTTGCAAAAATTGAAGTGGAATATGAGTTTTTAAAAACTTGAAAAAGTTAAAAAAAAGTAAGACTTTATGGTGTGTGTGTGTGTGTGTGTGTGTGTGTGTGTGTGTTTGCAAGCATGTGTATATGCGCTGGTCATGTATATATGCAAGTGTACATTGGAGGTCAGAGGTTAACACTGAGTGTCTTCAATTACTGCCTGCCTTGTTTTTTTGAGATAGTGTCTCTCACTGAACCTGGAGCTTATGGTCTCAGCTAAACTGGCTGAGTAGTAAACTCCAGGGGCCCACCTGTCTCCCTCTTTCTGGGATTACATACACAGGGCACTTCACTTGACTTCTGCATGGATGTTGGAAATCAAAGTTAGGTCTCCATGCTTGGACTGCAAATGCTTTAACAACTGAGTCATCTCTCCAACCCCAGTTTATTCTTACTATTATTGTGAACTCGAAATTAAATGAGTTAATTTACTGTCAACACAGGTAGTGCAGGCAAAACATATTCAATTCTGAGGACATTATAATTGCCTTTTGAGATGCTCAGAACATTAGATTCTAGTTATGTGTAGTAGCCAACTGATTTTCAACTTGATAGTTCCAAAAAAAATCAAGTCTGAAAGGAATAAATATTCAACTGCTAGATATTATAAATAATTCAGACAACAGTTTATGAAAACACTACTTTAGACTAGACAGTATCTTTGGAAGGAGGAAATAAGCAGTTCCAGCCAGGAGGTTGCTAACAGAATGACATTTAACCGTAACTTGTCTATTGAAGAGACAGAATCAGGAAGTGTGAATAGCCATACTTCATGACCTTGAAATCACTTAGAGACAATGGAAAGAGGAGGCACTTTTGAGAGGTGGTGGCCACAGCCAACTTCCTGGTTTCTTATTTAAGCATCGCCAAAATATTCTGATACAATACTAGATAAACCTCCCCTATGCAGTAAGTGCTTCTTTGTAGCCCATCTGTTACTTATCTGAGATTTTATACTTATTGCTTGTAAAAGTTTAGTGGTTTCTAGTTGATTATATTGGGTTATGAGAATGACTGTCAAAGCTTTTTCATAAATATATCATGTGGAATCTAAAAAGAAAAATGTTGATCTCATAGAATTGAGACTGGTGGCTACTAGAAACGGGGAAAAGGAGAGAGGCAGGAGTAGGTGAGTTGTCTGACACTTAACTGGCATGCACAAGGCTCTGCATCCCCAGTACTGAAGAAAAAGGGCAAGAGGCAGGGATAAGGAGCAGCCAATAAATGAGTCCTAAGTTACAATTACACTAGATTGAGAAAGGGCTATGATACAGAGCAATCCTCAACCTGTGCGTTGTGATCCCCAAAGACTATCGGAGAACACCTAACAGTACCAAAAATTACAGTTAAAAAGTAGCAACAATAATTTTTTGATTGGGGTCACCACAGCATGAGGAACTGTATTAAATGGTCACAGCATTAGGAAGGTTGAGAACCAATGCACTAGAGTGACTAGATGACATCCTGTATATTAAAAAAGAAGCAAGAAAAAAATTTAAATATTTTAACATAAGTAAATGATAGGAAAAATATATATATATATTTTTTGTTTTTGTTTTTTTCGAGACAGGGTTTCTCTGTGTAGCTTTGCGCCTTTCCTGGAACTCACTTGGTAGTCCAGGCTGGCCTTGAACTCACAGAGATCCGCCTGGCTCTGCCTCCCGAGTGCTGGGATTAAAGGCGTGCGCCACCACCGCCCGGCGGAAAAATATATTTAATCTGACTTAAACACTATACAATATACATTATTGCACTGAAATATCACATGGTACTCCTTAATATATATGATATTTGTGTTTATATGGTTTTAGAAATGAAAAATAAAAAAAAAATCTTTATCCATACAAATCCCTTAGCTTGGTGATTACTTCATTATGAAAATATATTTTTGGATTCTCCTTGAGAAGAAATAGGTGAATGGCTTTATTATCTTGAATTTAGGATGGCTATGATGACAAGAATATATAAGGAACAGAAAGATTACAGTTATATCTGTATTTATAATTTGGTCACAGAGGAAAAGGAAATATGGAGTGTTTTGTAGTAGAATATTATTTTAAGATATGTTACATTTATTTATACTCTGGAACATTTGTTTTATAGATGCAAAGATGTGTTGCATTACCTTAAGTTGCATTTGTTTGACTCTGTGAAGCTGTGTTACTGTGCCTATCTAAAACATCTGATGGTCTAAAACAGAGCCAAACAGCCAATAGCGAGGCGGGAGAGAAGATAAGCGGGGCTGGCAGGCAGTGAGAATAAACAGAAGGAAAAATCTGAGAGAAGAAGAAGGAGCAAGAGAACAAGGAGAGGAGGATGCTAGAGGCCAACCACCCAGCCACACAGCCAGCCATCATGGAGTAAATGTGAAAGTAAGATATACAGAAGTAAGAAAAGGGAAAAAGTCCAGAGGCAAAAGGTAGACAGGAAATTTAAAGTTAAGAAAAGCTGGCAAGAAACAAGCCGAGCTAAGGCCGTGCATTGATAATTAAGAATAAGCCTCTATGTGTGATTTATTTGGGAGCTGGTCAGTGGGCCCCCTAAAAGACCAAAGAGCAAGAACAACCAACAACAGTGTTTTAGTTTTTTTCTCTGTAGTCATCAGGAATAAGGAATATATCCCTAAAATCAACGTCCTTATGTGGTCTTTTTTTTTTTTGTCATCTTTCTATTACAAACAGTTTTCTAAAGATGAGTCCAACAGTACCATATCCCTTAGTCTCCTGAATCTTAGCTAGTCTTTCATTAAGAGCTGGAGTTTAGTGTTGGAGAGATTGCTCAGTGCTGAAGAGCACTTTCTACATTTCCAGAAGTTTCAGTTTCCAGCACCCACACTAGATGGTTCACAACCACAGGTACCTCCAGTTCCAGGTGATCTGATGCCCTCTTCTTCGTTTGTGCGCATCTGCACTTGTGTGGTACACATAAATAATATTTCTCTTTCCCCTGCAACTGTTTGTGTATCTATGACAGCAGAGTGACAAGAGAGAGTAGATGTGAGAGCATGGTACCATCTAGACTATGACAGGATAATGCCATGCATTTTCATGTGATTCTCATTCGATGCTTAGCGTGAGTCTCACCTTCCATCCTGGAGGGAAGACAAACCTAGAAAAACAAGCCATGGAGAACAGACACTTCTGGCTTCTGGCTCTAGATGAACTCCCATGCAATAGATAGCACCAAATTGCTAATCCTGGGAGTCAGTTATCCTGAATGTACTTTGCAGCTTCTAGTAAAGTCCCATCTGAAGGTGACACCACATGGATATGAGACTAGTTACTGCTAACCCTTGCCAAAATTATAGGTGTATGAACAATGACTATTGTTTAGTTCACTCACTTTGGAGATAGTTTATGTATCTGTTGATACAGCTACAATTTTGTATCCAGACATGGGATGCTGCCATAACTAAAACCACTGGCACTACTGGCTTTGGGATGTCATTACTGGAAGCCAAAAAGTCTTCATGTAGAGTTAGTGGAAATCTAATAGGCTTCAAGGAGGCCTCAATAAAGGCTCATAGGAAAGTGAAAAAGACATTGTTGTAAAGTAGAGGAAAGGAATGGCTCCTTTGGTGACAGCATGGAGTCTGCCCTCACACACATCTGTGACAATGCAGCAAAGAGGCAACCTACCCGTTAAAGTCAGCAATCTGGTTAAAAAGATTGCCAGGGGAAGTGCAAAACGTGAGAGCTAGAAAGATACCAAGGGGGTAAGCTAGATCCAGAAAGACAAACACCGAATGTTCTCTCTCATCAGAGACTACTAGCTCCAGCTCTTCAGTTATAAGTGCAGTTCTCAGCCTTCATCCCGGAAACTTCTCTTTGAAGCAGATGGAGACAGATAGAGAAAACCACACCAATCAAAATACAGAGTTGTGGAGCCCAGTGCCAGTGGATACATGTACGAAACAAGTCCCGCATATAAAGTTTAGGGGACATTTCCAAAGAGGAGGCAGAAAGATTATAAGGTCCAGAGGACCAGGGAGTTTGCTGTAAGACTGTGTCCTAATAACGTTGGAAGCTACACCAATGAAGTCTTACCACTTGATTGCCCTGAATAAGTGCAACAACAATAGTCATGCCAAAGTGGACAGGGAAAGACCACAAGACCTCAAGCCTGCACAAAGAAATACAGGCAACTAGGAAAAGCTGAGAATGGGAGAAATAGTCTCTCTCACGGAAGAGTGCATCAGTTGGTTATCTAATACCAAATGGTCAGTCCTTCAAACACATGCAAGTAACATTATACAGATCAACCAACAAGGTTGAATTTAGATATGTATTTACATATATGCATGTAACAGTGATTAATGAAAATGAGGCCATGAATTTGAAAGAGAGCAAGGAGTGTTGTGTGGCCAGGTTTAGAGGGAAGAAAGGAAACAGGGAAATGGTGTAATTATAATCTCAAAAGAAGTAATTTTTTGAAAAGAGGAGAAATGGGCCTTGTTTTTCTTTAATGAAATATAAAGAACAAGAAATGAACTGAAAATACACTTTAAATAGGACTAGAAGGTGTCTGCTTTAAAATAAAACTGTGTCGTATATACCAGAGTTTCATTAAAATTACTAAAAACAAAATGTAGCTCTGGAAAAGATAAAATCCAGGTTGAGTCCTTAGGATCTTTTGTTAATATCTGAGAAGGATTAAAAAGAGTTCCTCATAAAACATTTCAAACAGCAAAGTTTCTGTAAGGACTTTCAAAGCCCTGCCCACCCACAGTGTTTCTGTGAAGTAATGGAGTCTCCTAAACCCACATAGCAATGGGGTAAAAAAAAAAAAAATAGGAGAAAAGGGCTGCTTTGGGGATTCAACTTTTGTCTAATGGTGTTGATTATCAGATGATACAGGAGAAATTGCAAAGATTTTTTAAAGAATTTCTGCCCTTGAGCCAAAAGACAAGTGAAATGATATAAAACAATCAAACAAAAAAGGCACTAGATCCCTGGAATTTTAGAATTAAGCCAATCACTTATAACTTTCTCCTACACTCTTTTTAATGAATATGATGATTATATTGTCTTACAAAATATGGAATTCTTGAAACACTACATCTCCAGCCATGAATCTCAGAACAGAGAAATGGTAGTGTTGTGTCTCACAAGAAATAGTTCATGGATTGTGGAAATTAAAATAGGAAGTAAATATTTTGTCAAATGTGGCTAAGAAAAACTAAATTTTGGCAGAACCCCCATATGTGAATGGTGATAGAGGATTATCCAGCATGATTTCTGATAGGCATTGCACAGATGTTCACTGTGAAAAGCTTGGGTTGTAGTCTAAATATATCTAAACTCCCTCTCTATACATTTGGCATGCGAGGGTGGAAGTTGCTGCTGCAGCTACATATTTGGGATTGTGTCAGGCTCTGGGTAAAGTATTCCTTTCCTAGTGCAGTGTGCATTTGTGGTGTCTAAAGTAACTCACCCCATACCAGTTGAGCTGCGTTCCTTGTAAAACAATCTTGTTATGGCAATCCCAAAGACCTGAGCCTGGGTGATAATTTCCAGAGTGAAGTGTTCACAAGATGAAGTGGAAAAATATGAGCAGCTCATCTTTTTCTCTGTCAGCCTTGTTTATGTGAACCTATAAATGAATGAGCCTGCCTTGTTTGTGTTCCCCAAGCCTCAGAAGGACATGTATGGGGATCGTGGCTATGAGTTTGCATCTCTGTGAAAGTTCTGTACAGGTGCCTTTCTGCTGCTTCAATAACCAGTCATTTCTTCTGGGTCAAAAGTTATTTTCTTACCAAGAAACATACTATATTGATTCTAGTAGTTCTTTCAGGATCTCATGCTGAGTAAGGGTGGAATCTTCTTGTCATTTCATTTGTTCTCATTTTTATGGTGAAACCAAGAGAATGCCAGCCAGTCATTTAGTCCTAATGGCCCATGGAGGATAATGTTTTCGTATTATTTTATGTTAGACTCCTTAATATTTTCTTCATTCCAGTAGGAAGACAAGAGTCCTGGCTGACATTTCCTTAACTCAGACTTAGACTATTGGGCTGATTGTTGGGACAATTTAGGGAATGATGATTGTTGTTCTGGTCACTGAACTCCACAGGACTTAATTCTGACCTCATTTTTAAAGACTAAATGAGAAACTAATGACCCCCACATGACAGCAATCATCTGTAAACTCCAGTGCTTCTGGGAAACTAGGTGTGGTGCAGCTGGGACTTCTCAGGTAGGATTCTACTGTCTCCTTCATGTAAACTACTGTTGTAGAACATGGACTGTGAAGAATGGTCTCAGGTAGGTAAAAGACCACCTCTGTCTAGGTAATCCTCAATAAGATGGAGCAAAAATGCTTGTGATTTCTGTGATTTAAATTAAATGTCTATCTAAGATTAAAGACATAGGGTATATGTCTGTAATCTGGCACTCATGGGAATAGGGTAAAAAGATGGCAAATTCAAAGCCAGTCTAGATTGCCTAGCAAGACCCTGTCTCAAAATAAAAATGAACAGATGAAAAGTAAGTGATCTAAGGCAATTGTTTATGACTAGGTCACAGGGAAGTTAGGGACTTAAATAAAGGACCAAAAAAAAGAGGGATTATTGAAGCTGATAATTTTCCCATGAGTATAATTGGTGTTGTCCCCACATGCAATGGGACCACCCACTGGGGGCATGGACAACTTACCAGGGGTCATGTCCTCACAGAGAAATGACCTTCCCTTATCATACATCAACTGCTAATAGCCTCTTCCCCGAATGAGGGGATCTCAGGGTCCTCTCCCCTGCTCAAGCTGGAATCCCAACTGGCTTGTGTAGGTCTTATGAAGGTAACAAAAGCTGCTGTTGAGTGAATGTGCATAACAGCCAAGCCACATTCAGAAGTCAGAATTTCACAGCTCCACTCAGTCTCCATTTGCCAGCTCAGATATTCTTTTTTGCCTTCTCCTCTGCACTGTTCTCTCAGCCTTAGCTGAGGGGTGTTGATATAGATGATTCATTTGCAGCCTAGGGCTCACAGTTACTTATACTCAGCATTTTGACTCAGCATTTGAATTCTCTACTTTAACCACTACTCATGGTGGAAAGAACCCTTGGTGACAAAGATTGAGAGCAACACAGATCTATGTGTACAACTGGGATTTAACCAGTCACTTTCTTCTGATTTGTGAATATTCAAAGCTGTACGTAATCATGTGTGTGTGTGTGTGTGTGTGTGTGTGTGTGTGTGTGTGTGTGTGTGTGTGTGTTTAGAAAAAATGAAGAAGCTTGGGAGAGGAAAGCTAACAAAATTGATTGTAAGCAGAGAGAAAAAGAGTTAAGGTAGTGTTTGGCCCCAGCAAAGGAAAGACAAGGAAAAGATTCCTTGGTCCCTGATGACTTTTATGATCATAGTTTAGATGTTCCTGGGGCCCATTATCAGTTAGTAAGTTTTAAAAATGAATTCCAGTGACAAAGCACAAAATAACATGTCAAGGGAAAACTTATCTCCCCAACACAATGCCTCAGAAGATAAGGGATGTACTAGTCTACCCATGCAACAGGTGACTTGCTAAAAGAAAAGATGCTTCTACTGATGTGCCCATGTAGCCCAGCTTGAGTAATGGGGCAAAGCTGCAGACTAGAGAGACTTGTTTGTATGAGATTTGGACGGTCTTCTTTGACATTTCCTCACCTCACTATATCCTCAAGCCAATAAGGACTATGACGAGATTTTTATAACTTTGTTTTAGATATTAAGGGAATGCCAGTTAGACTTCTGCCTGAGAAACCTAGAATCAAAGGCTACAAAGAGAAACTACTAGAATGGGCTTTCCATTTACTTACATTGGTTCCTAATGGCAAAATATGACTCTACCACTCCATGCTCCTTCATAAATTAGTTTATCTGGCATGGTATTAAAAGAATGAATCTCTTTCAAAAGGGAGTTATGGTATACGGAACAATAGTGGATTGCCAGATCCCTAGAATGGAGGTAGCCTGAGAACACTTGGGCAATACAGGTGAACTGCCTTGCTCTTCAAGAGAGAAGCTCCAAAACCCACAAAAGTCAACAGAGTCAGAAGTGTGTCTGCAGCTCTAGAGAACTGATATGCCATTACCAGTGATGTAGGACACTAGAGAGGCCTGGACTGGGGTCTCTGCAGCACAGAAGGAGGCAGAATTAGATGCTATTGAACTAGCCAGCCATGACTTTTCTTCACTCTACTCTGTCCTCCATATAGAGGGCAAGAAAACTTTGACATTACCTATGAGATTGAATGTTGTTTTCTTTATGGAACTGGACTCTAGTTTTGTATTTGCTAGAATAGACTGGATTGCTAATGCCAGAACATCATCAAAGAACAAAAAGTCATGGACCCATGAAAGTGTTTTTAAGAGTTAGAAATTATACATCGTTGTCTGTTTATACATTACCAATGACCAAAGAATTATATAGTCAGTTTTAACAGCACTGCAAGGTAGGTTATTACTGAAGTAGAAATGGTGTTCTCTACTCTATAATTGAAGAATCTGAGCCTCATAGAGGGTGTTTTCCAGGCTCTCATTAGTAAGCATCAGAAGGACAGGTATTAGAAACATGTCTGAAACATGCCTGCTCTACACCCTGCACTCTACCTTGGCAACCAACAAAGAACTTGGAGTAGGAAAGTTTTTACCAGATATGGGTAGACAAAGAGTTTTTATGAAATGGAAGTAGCATGAGAAATTGACTTTTAGGATGAATAGGTTTTCATTAACTAGAGAAGAGAGAAAGGAAATTTCAAGAGAGAAGTGACTGAACTGGGAATCTGAGGCTGAGAGGGTGTCATGAGCACACTATGTCAGGCATGTAGACAGACATGTTTGTGGAGGTCAAGGGGTACAAAGAGGCCTTACTGGGGACAATGGTAGAAGGGCTGATAGATATGCCAAGAGTTTCTGCTGGGGTAAAATAACAAATCCTACTGAGAGACACTGGAGATGTCAAGGATCACAGGTCTGAGTAAAGCTTCAACTTCCCTTGGGTGAGCTTCAGAAACAGAAACCAGGTGGGAAACTGTGGCTGCCATGAAGTAGAAGTGCAGGACCAGGTCCAGATAGATAAATGGACTGCTCACGGTCATTTGAGTAGCCAGCATCAGCCGTGCAGACGGAGCAGAGCCGAAGCAAGCTTCAGTCGGCTGAGACAGTCCTGAGTTTTCAGCCTGAGTCCCTTGACACACACCACACCAGATGGTCAGGTGACAGATTATCAGTCTTTTTCCATCACAGTGTTTGTTAGGTGTCCTCTTCCTTATGGGTTCCAAGTGAGGTGGGTTTCACATTTCCCTGGGTCTGGTGGGTTGATGAGCTCTTGGGCCTGCCTGTCCTGATATGATTTAATGTGCTCATGTGTTTATATGGTCCCAATCACTGCTAAGTTGATAGGGTGGTATACTTTTGTAGTTTTAGGAATAATTTATGTATTGGTCTGTGCCTAATGGATGGTGCTGAGCAAACGGTATTGTTTGCATCCACAAAAAGGTACAGAGTCATCCTGTTTCTGTATTTGTACTTACAGTGATTCAAATGTCACTTATAAAAAGGAGTCCCTTAGAGAAAGGCACAACCCAAAGCCCCGTTGTTTTAAACAGTGTGGAGTGACTCTGAGCAGGGCATAGCCTGATCTCAACAGAGTGTCTAGTCCAGGAATTGTGTAGTCTAATTTAGCTGTAAAATAAAGGCTGGGAAGGGATGAAATTTGGTCCACCAGGAAGCATAAGGGCAATAGAATGATAGATTTTTAAAATTGTTCTTGTCTTCCTCCTTTTTATACAACTGCTTCCCGTTCTCTGAGGAAAGAGGGTGATATCCTTTCTATGCATTTTGAAAAGCCAGGATTATCTGTGAGAATCTCACCCATGTAAGGGGAAACTTAGAAGAGCTTTTGAGAGACTAGCTAGATCCAGTTTTGAATCTACTGCTGTTGCAGGAACACAGGATTCCAAATTTGTTTCCTTATCAGCAGAGCAGGGACTTACAGTCCTGCAGGAAAGGATAGATGAAGACAAATAGTAGACACATGACATCAATTTAGGAATTTATTTTGCTTAAAAGTACTAGATCTATTGGGCACGATGGCACACACTAGTAATCCCAGCATCTGGGAGTCTGAAGCAAGATGGACACTATGAGTTAACACTGGCCTGGGCATAGTGAAAGTTTGTCTCAAAAAACAAAACAGGGCATATTGACATGGTGGAAGGGAGATGAGATAGATATAGTTGGCATTTCTCCCTCATTCAGCCTGTCCCCTTTGTCTTGATATGGGTCAGCTTCCTGACGAACTCTGTATGTAGGCATATTTATCACTCAAGGCATACCTAGTTTATATCCTCTCCTTTTACAGCAGACAGCACAAGGGTAAAGTAAGGAAGGTGTTTTACTGACAGCTTTTACAATGTTGTGTTCCAGATCTTCAGAAAGTCTCTTGTTATTGTTATAAAACTGAATTACCTTAGATTCCAAGTAAAGTGTCACAGCAGATCACCCGAGGATGAGATTGACCCACTAACTGGAAACAGTTACCCCAGAATAGAAGCGGAGACTAATCTTAAGGTATAAACAGTCAGCTCATGGGAATCAGAATATCCCTTCATGCCATAGGGATTTCTTCAGAGTCACCTTGGACTTGGACTGAATGATGACTGGCCTGGCCAGAGTCTGATGACTACGTTTTACTTCTGCATACCCAGGATGCCCTGTCTACTTCTTCCTCTGTTTAAAGCCAAGGCTCAGGGCAGGGTCTTGAAGATCTGCTGAGATGCTTGACCTTGTCTGTCTTCCCAGTGTGAACCTGTTGGTTAAATTCCTTTTCTGCCTTTTACCTCTCTGTTGATTTCTGAGTTGGGTGGCCTGATCTAACCCATTACTCAAAACCACCCTGAGTTGAACCTGTAGCCTAGGACTCAGTTACTATATGACCTCAAGCAAATAAGAAATACTATGTTGCTGTCCCTGTTTTATGGTGGGGTCAGCAATACTCTGCCTCAATGTTTGAAGTACTTCACAAAGCTTTTGTTTTCCTTTAGGGAAAGCATGCTATCTTGTTTTTGTTTGTTTGTTTGTTTGTTTTCTTTTTTTCTTATAAATACTCAGAGCACATTGTGATTAATTTTTTGTATGTCCAAAATTTAGTTGAACAAAGAAAAGTCCCTTTGATAAGGGCAAAAGGATATTTAAACTGAGATATCTATCTCTATTATCTATCTATCTATCTATCTATCTATCTATCTATCTATATTATCTATTTATCATCCATCTATCTCTATTATCTATCTATATCTATGTATATACATACACACATATATGTGTGTATATACATATATGTGTATATATATATATATGTATATATACACACATATAGAGAGAGATGAGAAGATATATATATATATAGAGAGAGAGGGATGAGGGATAAGGAGAAGGAGAGAGGTTTTAATGACCTTATTTAAAATGAATAGAAAGATAGTTAGGAAAGCACTTATCGGTTTTCTTATCCTAGGAAATCAATACTTATAAAGTTCAAGGTTATAATTGAGAATTAAAAACCACAGTGAGTGAGTTTATTTTAAAACATGTAGTCTGTCATCTTTGTTTTCTCTCTGGATAACATAGTGTTTATACTCCGAGGTCTATTTCTGTTGCTGCCGCTCTTCAGCTGACTTTGAAGTGAACTTCACTCTGTGTTAAAATCAGAACATTAGGGCTCAGAGAGCATGCAGTCCAACCCGCATTTTAAAAAGACTAAATTGAGGGCAGCAAAGAAAGTGAATTGTTCCCACATTTCTCATTCCCAAGTCCCTCAAAGCCTCCTGTTGTTCTTAGCAACCAAACCCACCTCGGTGTGTGTTGGGGGGTGAGTCACCTCTTCCTGATTCCTCTTCCACAGAGCCCTTCCCCAACCCCTAAGCCTGGAGCTTGTCTGGCATTCATTACACACTCCAAATATAATAGCTCTCTAAAAAAGAGATTGCATGTCACTCCAGAGTGCCAGACATCACTGAGGCTTAACCCTAAGACCTGCTCTGATGCAGACACCTTGGTTAATCTCCTCAGAATGTTGCCTCCTGTCATGGTTAGGAGGGTCTGATGCTTCTATTTCTCCAAGTTTGGAGATCAGCAAGATGGCTTTGGGACAGCTGTCACCGCTCTTTTGCAGTCATTGTGTAAAAGGTCAGAAACTGTCTTGGTGGTGAATCAGTGACAAGAACAGCATGAGGAAATAATGATCCTTGCTTTGAGCTTTACAGAGCATGCCACCATCTTATGACTCAGCAATGGAGGTTTGATGTGCGTCATTTGGCCACCGCCTCCACCTGTTAGGAGACTCTCAGTTGTAGATGATCATTCACATCCTATATAAACCAGCCTCTTGGCAAAGATGGGAATCTTTTCAGGTGGGAATCCTGCTGTTTTCCCACCAGCAAGCTCATCATAATGAAGTTCTTTGTCTATACCACCTTTGCCTCTCCTCTAATTGGCTTCTGCTCTGCAGCAAGCCATCCGAAGCTGCACACTGTCACATCACCAAAGCTTGATTAGAAATCCTCTAGTGTCCTTGGCTCAGAAGAATAACCAATCACTGATCATAAATGAAATAAACAAAACCCTTCTGCTCCACTAAAGGTATGCTACTCAGAGCTACCTGTGTGGGGAACAGCTCCACAGGAAATCAGTGCCTGCGAGGTAAAGCTCTCTACTATGTAACTTCTGTACAGACTCATTTAAACCATTATTTCCTCTAACTGGGGCATCTTTGTTTATGCTTCTAGGTCCGACTGTCTCACACTAAGTTACAATATGTATAAAATCTATTTTTGGTGTGATTTTCATGAAACAGAAATCTGTTTTATTTTTTTATTTGAAGTTTTTTAGTGTTTGTTTGTTTGTTTTGAGATGGGTGTCTTATGCTGCCTAGGCTAGCCGCAAGCTCAATATGTAATACTGCTGCTATGCCTGTTTTCTTTATCCAGTGCTAGAAATGGAACAAGGGACTTAGTGGATGCTAGGCAAATGCTACCAACTGAACAACATCTGCAGCCCATATTCATATTGTTATTTTTAACGCTGTATGGTCTGGAGAATAATCCATAGGCAGTGAATAAGGAAAGGTGACATAGAAGAGATGAACTTAAGAGGCTTTGTGAATTTGGACCTAATTCTTGAATGGTTTCCTGTGTGCTTCAGTAGGGCACAATATCTGTTCTTCTCTACTATGGTAAGAGCACAGTAGTAACTTAAAAAGCACAATAGCCTTTTTTTTAAACTAGTGTCTATGATGAGGAAATAACTTCTCTATGGAAGCCCTGTCACTTGCTTTCAAATGTCACCATCCAAGGTCAGTTCTGTGGCTCACTCCATCTAGCTGAAATTCCTACACTGTGCACTATGCCCAGTGTTCATATGTAACCTCCACAAAGCATGAAGTCCCAGCAGCATCGTGGGTTCAGCCTTCCTGGGAAAGTGCAACACTGTCAGGCATCACACCAATCACTACAGTGCTGGAACATAACTACCAATACAAAATGGTTAGGCAGCTCATTTGGCCTCTGGACAGGGAAAAAACTTGTTTAAACCGTAAGAAGGGCAGGGAACCTCTGTCTTCTAATCAAGAGTTAAGAAACATCACCACTGATATGATCATTTTTAAAAATTCCAGACAGTCCCCATTTTTTTAAATGTGAAGAGAATTCCCCATTGTTATATTCTTAGACATGTAAATAAAGTCATAGCTCCAAGATGGGGAGGCAGGTTCTGGCTTCTCTGCTCTTTACCAGTTCAGTGCAACTTCCCTGCTTGTGGACCGTGTCTGTGAGATCTTTTTGTCCACATCTATAGATTCATCTCTACACATACATATGTATTCTGTCCCAGGGCTGTGCCTCTATAACCATTTCCAAAGAGTTAGAGGCCTGAGTCTGAAGTGCGAGAGTGGAAGCTGGCCACTTCTCAAATTTGAATCCAGTCCATCATGGGAAGGGGTGCTCATAGGAAGTCAGCCTCAGCCTAGGTGACTGTCAACTTCATGAGCCTTTTGGTGGCTTATTAGTCCATTTATACAACAACAAAAAAAATGCAGATGTTTTTGAGGTTTTGTGTTTATAAAATACTCATCAATGAGAAGGAATAAAGTGTGACTCACAGGAAATGCCAAAAGTGAGATAAACCATCCCACAGAGTCACAGCTGGTACCTTTCAACATGATGGAAACTTGATATCTGAAAACTCCCTTGACAAGAACCATATTTTTATCAGCTGTACCTTTCTCTGAAGTCTCCTTCATATTTCTTTTTCCTGTAGCAGACCTTCAAATTGGTTGACATTTATAACCAGGAATTGAGGGTCCCAGAGAAGTTACTTAAAGGAATCCTTCACAAATACGATTTCTTTCTGCCACATAAATATCCCATGTGTGTGTTTAAATGTGCTTATCCCTTCCCTTTCTGTATTTGTCAATCTAAGATGTTAGAAAAGTGATTGTTCAACCTCACTACTGCCAATAAAAGAAGTTCTATTTACATTTTCAAGGCTCCCTAGTTTACAATGTTTTCTAGGCAATGTATAGTAAATTGAAAGGACCAACATACATCACTCCACCTAAATCATTTAAGCCATTGTGGTCTTTCTGAACCATGTCCATGCTCATATGGCATTTACTCTCGAATGTTGTAAAATATTTTAAGATGTGTTACATTTGCTTATGCTGTGGAACATTTGTTAAATGATGCAAAGATGTGTTGCATTCTTTTTTGTTTGTTTTGTTTTTCTTTTCTTTCTTTCTTCTTTTTTTTTGTTTTTGTTTTTGTTTTTCGAGACAGGGTTTCTCTGTGTTGCTTTGCGCCTTCCCTGGAACTCACTCTATAGCCCAGGCTGTCCTCGAACTCACAGAGATCCACCTGCCTCTGCTGGGATTAAAGGCATGCCCAGCCTTTTCGAGACAGGGTTTCCCTGTGTAGTTTTGGTGCCTGTCCTGGATCTTGCTCTGTAGACCAGGCTGGCTGGGTGGTGGTGTCACATGCCTTTAATCCCAGCACTCGGGAGGCAGAGCCAGGCAGATCTCTGTGTTACATTCTTTTATACTGCATTTGTCTAACTCTGTGAAGTTGTGTTATTGTGCCTGTCTAAAACACCTGATGGTCTAATAGAGAGCTGAACGGCCAATAGTGAGGCAGGAGAAAGGATAGGTGAGGCTGGCAGGGAGAATAAATAGGAGAACTCTGGGAGGAAAAGAACAAGGAGCAAGAGAAGGAGGACTTCAGGGGCCAGCCACCCAGCCGCCCAGCCACTCAGCCAGCCACAAAGAGTGAAAGTAGGATATACAGAAGTAGAAAAGGTAAAATCCCAGAGGCAAAAGGTAATCATTTTAAGTTAAGAAGAGCTGGCTAGAAACAAGCCAAGCTAAGGCTTGTTAATTGATAATTAAAAATAAGTGTGTATCATGATTTGGGAGCTGGTTGGCAGGCCCCCCAAAAAGAGTCAAGAGCAAAAGCAAATAACACTCAAGTTAATAGAAAATTGAGTGAAAAGGATGATCTTATACACAAGATGTTAATAAATAACACAGTTTATGGGTACTAAGAAGACTTGGAGAGATGTTTTGGAAGGTCATGTTCAAACATGAAGACCTTGGCTCTGATCCAGCACCCGCATAAAAGTCAAGTGCAGCTAGGCATGTATCTGTAACCTCAGCACTGTGTAAAGCAGAGACAAGAAGATTCTGTGGCTTGCTAGCCATGAGCCTAGCTCCAGTTCAGTAACAGATTCTGTCTCAAAAGAATAATGTGGGGAATGATAGAGCAGAAAATCCAATATCATCTGGCATCCATGAGCAAGTGAGCACACAGATCCATGCACTCACATGCATGTTCACATACACCACACATTCATATTCCACATTCACACATACATGTATACACATATATACACATATACACACACAGACATACACACAGAAACACACACATACATACATACATACATACATACACACAGAAACATACACATACAAACACACAGAGAAAAAGAAAATAAAAGGATCTTTAGTTCTAGCATGCTCAGATTAACATCCCTGATATGTTGTAGTGTTTCAGCCTCATCTAGTCTGTGCATGTTTTTGTGTTTATGAATTTTTTGGTTTTCTTTATATCTTCCTTTGCATTATAGTTTCTTTTGCTAATTTTTAGTTATCATTCACTTGAATTAAGTCAATCATATAATATTTATCATGTAAAATGTCAATTTAAGAATATGTTAGACACCACAAGTAAATTGAAATTGTGAGGTACAGAGTTGAAGTATATTATTTTTGAAATTTCCATGTGAAATATTACATAATTTTATGTTTATTCGCATACTCTGTAATTATTTCTAGAACCCACGATACCAGCTGTTCATATTGTTAAGCCTTAAAATAGATTTTGAGGGAAAAAAGGAAGAGAAAGAAAAACCTATCAGCTTTCTGAATTGGGATAAGTAGCATCAACATGCTTTTGAGCTGTGTGAGCTCTCATCAAGCAGGCACTCAATGCATGGAGGCAGCTGGGTTTCATCAAGGCAATGTCGAAATTGCCCTGCTCTCAACCACTTAACCGTGATTGCGAGTCCCTTTGATATATTAAATCAGAACATATTCATTTCACTGTCCACACAGAGAATTAATGAATATTAATCACTTCAGAGTTAGTTCTAAATGGAATTCATCAAGTTGAGTTGTATTTTGGGCAAAACACTTCCTGTTTTGAGTCTTTTTAAAATTCTTCTGCCCAGGTGACCAACATCTGAAAAACTGCCCTCATACTTCTGTCCCTCATGCCCAGCCCCTCTCCTTTTTCCAGCCAAAGCTTGTATTCTGGGCATTTTCTGAAAACCACCCCCACCTCCACACTCACCAGCCAGTGTTCTCCTTTCTGGTGACTGTAGGGTCTCCTGGGATGACTTGTTTCTAGCTATCTATTGCATCTAGTGAAGAGCAAGGAACTCATAAGTGGTTCGTGAGTTAGGCCTCTTGGACAGTGCACCTGGTTAATGTGAAGCCTTTGATGGCCCAAGACAGGAAGAGAGATGAGATAAAGTCAGTGAAGTACTTTAAAAGGGAAATGATTCCTTTGATAATTGCCTTTTTGAGTCTGATTCTCAAAGAGGACAACTTTGAGATTGAATAAGAGATTTGTTAAGGAAGTATTTCTAGGAATAGTCAGTGTGGTAGTTTGGAAGAAAATGGTCCCCATAGGCTTGTAAGGAGTGGCAGTATTAGGAGGTGTGGTATTGTTGGAGGACGTGTATCACTGGAGGTGGGCTTTGAGGTCTCAGATGCTCAAGTCAGATCCAGTGTAGCACTCTCTTCCTGCTGTCTGGGGATCCAAATGCAGAACTCTCAGCTACCTTTCCAGCACCATGTCTACTTGTGTCCTGCCATGCTTCCCACCATGAGGGCAGTGGACTAAACCTCTGAACTGTAAGCAAGTCCCCGTTAAGTGCTTTCATTTATAAGAGTTGCTGTGGTGGTGGTGTCTCTTCAAGCAATAGAAACTCTAAGACAGACAGCCAGGCATAACTGAAAGTGAGCAGAAGTGGCAGAGAGAAAAAAACTAAGCAAAGGACACATTGGAGGTCAAGTCCCAGCCTCAGCCAGATCTTACAGGGAGCGAGGCAGAGACCATTACATTTGCATTTATATGTCTTGAGGGAAAGAATTGGGCTGGTAGCTTTCAATGCTGGTCAGGAGTTGCCTGCATCTTGCTGTGTGAAGGGCAGAAGTTCCTTTCACTTCTGGCTCTGTACACATATGGTTAAACCAATGAAATAAACCAAGGACAATTCTCAAAGACTGCAGGTGTGAACTGGGGGGGAGAAGGGGTGTGGGGCTTATATGGATAGAGCACCGCCTGTCCACACTGCACTGGTATGAACTTGGCTGGGAGTACAGCGAGTGAGTGACACCTATGAGGCCAGAATCAGCACAGTGCTGACCAAGACCTTCAGAAATTCTCATTGTAACTTGCACCAGGCCAAAGACCCTAGGTTACAGTAGCTAGTGCTCTTATTAAAATCAAACTTTGCCTGCTTTTTAGTCTCTTATGAATAAATCGTACAGTGATGATGGTTTGAATGAGAATGGTTCCACTGACTCATATATTTGAATGCTTAGTCACCAGCTGGTGGACTATTGGAGAAGAACTAGGAGGTGTGGCCTTTCTGCAGTGAGTGTGACCTTGTTGGAGATGTGTCACTGGGAATGAGCTTTGAGGTTTCAAAAGCCCACATCAGGCCCAGTCTCTCTCTCTGACTGCCTACTGCCTGTGGATCAGAATATAAAGCTCTCAGATACTGCTCCAGGGCTTTGATTGTCTCCTTCCCACCATGATGTTCATGGACTAACCTTCTGAAACTATAAGCAGGCCCTCAGTTCAATGCTTTCTTTTACAAGAGTTGTCTTGGTCATGGAGTCTCTTCACGGCAATAGAACATAACTAAGGCAATATATATTCTTCTTGTTATGATGTTTAGTAATAAGCCATGTTCTTTACCTGCTCTGGAATATTCCTTCATAGTTGTTTCCCAAGTTTATTGCTGATAAACATTTGCCTTGTTTCCATTGTGTTATGAGCTTGGTAGGGGCAGGAACTTGGGTAAACACTTGGCAGTAGAGTTGGTTATATAGATGCTAAGTAGATGTATCTTATGATTTCCTTAAGTAATGGTAGCATTTTAGCTTTCACTAGCAGTGTTGAATTTCAGTATTCTAAAAGCTTAATTATTCTGTGTTTGTAATTATGAGGTTTGTCTTAAACTGCATGTGAATTCAACAGTCAAAATACTTTTGGTAGGAACTTCCATTAGATTGAGAATTATCACTTGGAAAAATGCTGACATATAATTCCCACACACACAAAAGAGACTACTAAATATTTCTATTTATTCAACTGATAAATTTGATTTTTATTTTTAAGTTACATGGATCAAAATCAATAGAATATCTCCTGCATTTTGTACTTAGTCAACAAGTTCTGTGCAGCTCACACTTTAGTGCTGTGCAAGCTATTACTATGGAATTACATCTCTTTCATTAAAATTTTTATTAGGTTAGCTAGTCCAGACAGCTCTTTTTGGAGCTTTTACATGGGATAAGAGTCAGGTACAGTGATTCATATGCCATTGACTAAAGAATATTCTTCTATAGTAGAAACACAATCTCTTCTACTGAGCACTCAGCTTTGAGAGGAATACACATCGAATGGGGGAGGGAGGGGGTACTCACATAGTGAACAAGATCATCTATCAATCCTGGCCATCAGTGTGGTCACAGATATTTACAGCCAGATCATGATAGTCTCACTACAGCACTTTCTAGTTCCAATTTAAGATTCTGGAAACCCTGACAAAAGTATGTGGAAATATTTTAATGCACATGAATGTAAAGAATAAGAATGAATCATTTTAGTATCAACTGGGAAGGGGAGAAACCACATTTTAAGTTAAATATAGAACTTTAAAAATAGATATAATTTTCTATAGACCTAATAACAGGCAGGATGGAACAGGCTGTTATTCAATGGACTGTAATTTAAGAAGTTGAGCAGTGTGCTTGTCCTTCCAAACCAAATTTATTATGTAGTATATTATTTAACTAGTATGACTTTTATCTTTCTAAACTGTTTTGTGCTCCATAGTAGCCAGTTTATTATGTTTTTAATTTAGGTGGTCATGCTATAGAATTAAAAGCCATCTTTTAAGTTTCCAAAAATCTAAAAGAAAATTAGGTTTTTGATGGTAGATTTGTTCAACTACATGATTTTTTGGTTAGAAACTTTTTTTCTAATAAAGAAAACTCTTCAAAAATAAAAGATGAATATTGTCCCCAAAAGCTCTATATAACTAACTGAAAGCCATTTGTTCAGGATTTTTATATGCTGACTCCTTTCTTATCAGTTAATACTTTATCAGAGATTTATAGACAGGGCAATAAAGTAAGTTATTGGGGGAATGCTTGTTGAAAGAAAAAGAACTAAGGATTATAAGAGAAAAATGTAGAAACAGAGCAACTCATAAATTACAGAAAAGAATACAAGGAACAACCAAGTTTACCAAGGCCTAGCCTCACTAATTTCAGGACAAACACAAACCATGCATGGTCTCTGTCTGGTGGTCTCTCTCTGGAGGTCTATTGATTTCCAATTTCTATTCAGAGTCACAGTAATTAAAATGAAAAGCATCCTGACAATCTTGTGTAACACATTCTCTCCCCTAAGTAGGAGAACTAGAGCTCAGCAAGGCATCAGGATCAACCTTCATGCCATACAAAAAGATCTTCAGATTCCACATCCATCGTCTGCTCCAAATGCTCAGAATCTCCCTCTCTACATTTCCATAGATGTTTTCTACTAATAGAAAACTAAAAACTCTTTTTCCATGAGCCCTTCTTTTGATATTTTACTTTTGTATTTCTGTTTCCATTCTCTCAATTTACTGAGTCAGAAAGTGGGGACTTATAGAACTATTGTGTTCTCATGGGGGGCACTCATGGAATAATCATTTAAATGTAAACTAATATGAAATCATAAAAATTAAGAACAAGATAATGCTAGGCTTCTGTCCTATTACTGAGATGAACTGCAATGATAAAAATATTTTAGCACTTGACATATATCTATCTGTCTATCTATCTATCTATCTATCTATCTATCTATGTCACTATATATGTAATATATATCTAAATTATATGTAATAAGAAAGAACTCAGAAGATCAGAATTTTTGATAGATTAATGGAAGGTAAATAGTAGATAGAACCATTTTTTGAGAAGTCAGAAAAGAGAGAATTGCAGGAAAAGGTGCTACATTGTCAAACCAGCATTTCCCAAGGAAGCTGTGAAAAACCCCAGAATCAGAATGACCAAAACACAGAGTAGAAGGGCCCCTGGGGAGTTCTCTGACCTTTATTTAAGACTTACTTCAGTAACAGTTGGCAGCAGCAGGGTTTGCTTAGGATAAACCCTAAAGGATTGTTTAATATACAAGGGGAGTTTCCTTTCCCTTGGAGAGTCCCTTGTGTGTGGGCAGGGTTTGGAGAAATGGGATGTAGAGCCTGAGCCGTCATGGAACAGCAAAGAGGGAAATCAAAGGGGAATCACTGGTTCCCACATCTTCAGGACAAACTTGGATAGCTTTGGAATGGGTTGGTTTAATAAACAACATACAATAACCAGAAGGGCCTGGGACCCAGACCCTAAACAAAATTATTTGTATAGGAAGTTTCTTCAACTTGCTCCTTCCCCAAAATACCCAAGGACAGTCTCTATATTCAAAGTTTATATTCACTGAGTAAAAAAAGGCTTCATTTATTCTGATGAGAGCTATTCTTATGATATCGCTTGACAAGGATGCAGTTATAAATATAAATAGCAATCTCAAACCACAAGATTACTGAAAAAAATTTCAGGATAAAATGAGTCATCTAAAATATTGGGAAAATCCAAAGTTTTTGAGAGGCATGACTAGAAAACTGCCACCCACATCTATACACACCCTAATGTAATTTGAGAATGCTAAGGGGAAATATACTGAATATTTCTCAAGAGAAAAGATCAGAACTTTCATGACAGCTTTCTCTGAAATAAAATCAGTAGCATTGGATATTATTTAATAGTAGAGAATTCTCAAAGTTTTAAGAGAAAATTCTGGAACTTACAGTATTTTATTCAATCAAACTAACTCAAGTAGAAGGGTGAAAAGTCATTTTAGATGCACAAAGACTTAGAAAGTTTAATATCTATGAGTCATCTCTAAAAAGCTTACTAAAGGGTGCATTTTGGTTGACAGAATAAATCCAAGACAAAGAGACATCCTATTGAAGCAATAGTAGGTACGTAGTAAGAGGGGGCCTTGCTATGAATAGTATCAGGATGAGGACATGCTAAGCATCTTGCTTGCTTGGGAGTAGATGTAGACATCAATGCATATCCATCAGCTACATTAAATAATTTTTGTTACATGACATAATTTACTTTCATGTTCATGTGTGTGGGTGCACAGATGTATGTGGGTACATGTGTGCACATGGATGCATGTGCATGAAGAGGTGAGAGGACAATTACCTTGGTTGGGTCTTGTTCTATCTTTGATTTGATATTTGGTCCCTCACTGGCCTGGAACTTTTCCAAATCTGCTAGACTATCTTGGCCCTTGAGTTCCAGGGATCCACCATCTGCCTTCCATCTCACAAGTGTGTAGCACTGGGCCCAGCAGCGTTTCCTGAAGGTTCTGGGCATCCAGACTCAGGCCCTTACACTTGTGAGGCAAGTGCTTTACTGACTGGGCTATCACTCCTGCCCCCAAATCACTTTTCAACTGGGAAAAACAAAACAAAACAAAACAGAAACATTTTTGGGTAGAGTCCAGTGAAAGCTTAGAAGACAATTTAACAAAACACTTGGAGAACCTGAGATGGCAGTTTACAATAAGGAACAGCTGAATCCAGACCTAAAGGAAGAGGTGAACTGCATGAGTGGGGCAATAGGATTCTCCAAACAAATGTCTAAATACTACAGTATTATGAAAGGTCTTGGGTTATAAAAATAAAGTTCAGTAGTGGCTGAGGGATACATTATCTGATATGCACCTGGAAAATAAAATTTTATTTTCATTTTCTACAAAGTGCAGGAAAGAATGTCAGTTGATTTCCTTATCGTATTTTCTTAAGTACCTACACCTATCATCACTTTCACTTCATGACTCATTCCTGGAAAATAAGGCTCAGCACATTCTGACCTGTTAGAAGTTTCATACTCTTTCTACACTGAGAAGCTGTCTTTGCTTCCAAGATCCTCATGTATACATTACATAAGAGTACAGTGAGTCATACATTAATTTGCACATTTTAAAACTAGGTGGTTGGAAAAATCATAGAAAGAGATGAATATTTTAAAATATCATGAAGCAGACATAATGAGATGCCACTAGGGACCCTGATAGCAGGTTGCCGGGAAGTAAATGTGATCAGGAAGCAATTTTGGCTTATTGGCCAGACCAGAGTCATGACCAACCAACTGGACGAGAAACAGGCAAACAACGCACAGACATCCAATATAGGTTCACATCCTTACGAAGAAGACATTTGCTGTTGCTAGAAATGACTCATCCTAATCAGTAAATTATTCTACTTCTTAACATTCCATTACTTGAGCTCACTTGTAGATGTGAATAAGCCTATCTGGTGCATGGAAACACACACACATACTCAAGCACAGCTCTTTTTCAGTGATTACTCAGAGCCAGAAACTACTGAATTGCAACATGAAGCCAAAAGTGGCAACCATGTTCTAATCATTCAACACTTATTTCAGAATTTGTAAACATACTTGAAAATTTCTTTTATTGAATCAAAGGATATGTATTTATTACTGGCAATATTCCTATTTATTAATGAAGTTAGTGCTTTAACAATTTCACACATGTATATAATGAATTCTAGACAGTAATCTGTTTCCACCCTTTGTTGTCTCCCTTCCAGCACCAGACCTGTGGCTTTTCCAGAGTCTTGACCCTTGGTTTGGGTTTGTGACCATAAAAGGACTCATTTGTTTAAATATGGCTACAATTGGGAGGACATATACTGTACAAAGCAGCTGTGGAGGTAAATGAACTGAGCAAGATAGAAGAATACTTTATAGTGATAATTTAAAAAGATATATAGGTAACATATGGACCAAGCAAGTTATAATTAGGAATATACAAATTATATATATATATATATATATATATATATATATATATATATATATACATATATATATACATATATATGTGTGTGTATATGTATATATAAATTATGTATTTAGGAATATACAAATAATATATAAATACATGTATTTTGTATATTCCTAATATATTTTGCTATATGTATACATATACATAAGTATGTATTATATCAGCAATTGAAGAAAGGCCATGAATTTGAGGGAGCAAAGGGGGCTGCATAGGAGCAGTTGGAAAGAGGAAAGGGAAGGGAAAAATGATGTGATTATAATTTTAAAAAGTAAAAAGTTACAATTAAGAAAGACAAAGTAATAGATGTTTATATCAATTGCAAGTTAACAATTTGCTGATCTGTAAAGACAGAAACAGTTACTGTTTTATTGTCAAATAAAACCTTTTTGTGCCAGTGAAAGCACAGAAACAATTGTCTGCCTTCTACAGAGATGGTTTAATTAAAAACAATTTCTCTAAAAAGTAGAAATATATGCAGTGTGAATACAGCACTCATCTAATACATCACACGAATGACTCAGGGATTTATTAATGTATTTATGAATATGTATGTGTGTAACAATGATTTTAAAAAAGGCCAGGAATTTGAGAGTGAGCAGGGGGATATGCATGAGTAGGTTTTGAGGGAGGAAATGATGTAATTATATTATAATTTCAAAAATTGAAAGTATTAAAAGGTTCTTTGAAGAATTGGTCTGGAGATAGCATATTAGCTGTGGAATTAATTAGTGTCCATTTAATTTTTCCTATGATGTTTTGTCTACTATATATTTTTTGAAAGAGATCTAAGAAGGTAAAACTGAGAACAACTTGAGGAGACTTAGTCATTGAAGTCTTTCTTTATTGGGTTTACTATCAGATGGTTCAGTTTGCCAATGTCGCTAGCTGATGTATGATGATATTTTCAAAATATCTACTGAGTTACTGAAGAATTGAAGGAGACCTAGGATAGAACCAAACATGAACAACAACTACAACAAAGTCAATGAAATGTTTCCTAACGATATTCTGCTATACTCAGCTATACTCATAAGTTGGTACCTAGTTCAATTGTCATCAGAAGGGCTTCATCCAGCAACTGATGGGAGAAGATTCAGAGACTCACAACCAAACATTAGACAGAGCTTGGGGAGCCTCAGGGAAGAGGGCAAAAAAGGATTGTAAGAGCCAGAAGGGTTGAGAACACCACAAGGACACAGCCCACAGAATCATCTAAGCAGGCCTCATAGGGGTTCACAGAAACTGAAGTGACAATCACAGAGTCTTTATGCATCTGAGCTAAGTCTTCTGCATATATGTTTATAGCTGCACAGTCTTGTGGGAGTCCCTATAGTGGGAGTGGGTGGTATCTCTGACGATTTTGCCTGCTCTTGGGACTCTTTTATTCCTACTGGGTAGCCTCTTCCAGCCTTGACATGAGGGTTTGTGCCTTTTGTTATGCTGTGTTCAGATAATAACCTTGAAAGGCCTGCTTGTTTCTGAAGGGGAACAGAAGAGGAGTGGACCTGGGTAAGAGGGGAGGTAGTAGGGGAACTGAGAGGAATGGAGAGAAGGGAAACTGAATTGGGGATTCAATGCATGTGAAAAGAATAAATTTTTTAAAAAAGAGTAGAGGCACTTCATCTTTCACCTGCCTTGATTCCCCTGTCTTCTCTTCAGTTTTATTATGTAAATTATGTAATTATGTAAATAAAAAGTTATAAACAATATGTTGAACTTTCTATCAGAGCTTAGAAAAAGTACCAAAACACTAAATGAATAAAAGAATGACTATTTAGAAGGAAACCACAAGCTTCCTGGTCTGCCATGATGAGATTGGCCTCTACAACAGGCTCCCAATGCCATGAACTGGGCTTCTCTGTTATGCTTTCCTTGCTGGGGTAGATTGAACCCCCTAAAACTATCTTTTTTCTTTTAAGTTATCTCTATTTGGTATTATGGTCATAGCAATATAAAAGTAACTGACAGAAACTATTGGTGCCATAAATGTGGGGACATTGCTGTGCTCAAACCAGGTCATGGGGCCCTTAAGAGGAGTCTTATGGGAGAAATCTGAAAGAGTTTGGGTTTGTAGGCTAGAGAAACCTGAGCAGGCTGTAAGCAGAGTTTAATGGTTCTGATGGAGTTCAAAAGAAAACAATGATAGCAGAAATATAGGCAGTGAAGGACAGACGGATGATGCTTCAGATGGGTGCAAAACTCTCTGGGATTAGATCTTAGAGACCATGCATGCTATCATTTGTCAAATAATTTGTATATGCTCTGTCCATATCCTAAAAATGTGACTGAGGCAGAACTAGAAAGGAATGGACTAATTAATTTGTCAAAAAATTTAAGACAGCATAGCTTTCAGGCTGAAGCATTGTTATTGCTAGCTGCTTTTGGCCAGGGTTATAGTGAGAATCAGGAGCAAAACAGGAGTAGAAAGATGCTGAACATGTGTCATTTATACAGAAACAGAGCACAAATGGGCTCAAAACTGAGGAAAAAAGGCTGCAGTTGTTACAGATATTGGTTCTGTTAAAAAGAAGCCAAATTATTTTTATTGGAACTATAGTCAGAAGTTTTCCTGTGTCCTGCCCAGTCCCACAACCGTTCAGACCCAAGGAAACACACAGAGGCTTATATGGATGGCCTATGGCTCAAGTTTCTTGCTAGCTAGCTCTTATAACTAAACCCATTTCTATTAATCTATAAGTTGCCATGTGGCGTGGCATTACTGGTCTGCTGGTATCTTGCGGCACCTTGGGCAGTGGCTGGCATCTTTTCCCACTCTGTCCTTCTTCTCCCTCTCTCTACTTGGATTTTGTGCCTGGCTATAAGCTTTCTTGCCATAAGCCAAAACAGCTTCATTTACTAACCAATGATAACAGCATATATTCACAACATACAGAAAGACATCCCATAGCAGGAACAATTAAAACAAACAAACAAACAACAAACAAGAAAACAAACAAAAACCAAAGAGACTTGATGAAATTTTGGGAATTAAGAAGTTGTCACTCATTGCAGGCTTCAGGTAGTAAAGCTTCAACCTCATTTAAAAGACTGTCCTTTGAGGAGACTACCCCTAGGACTACTTAAGGAGGTCTTGCACAGGTTTAACCACACAGGCACACAGAAGCTGCCTCAGCAGTGGTTCAAAAGATCCCATCTACTGGCTGAGCTGGCAGCAAAATTTTGCATTATCCATATGGCACCCATTTTGTAGGCATGTGACATGCAAGAGTCATAAAGTCTAGCACTGAGATTCCAAAGAAAAGCCTACGAGTTGAGGCTATGTGTAGCAGAGTTGGGTTTCCTGTGGGGATCTCCTGATTAAGGTAAAACACTAAGCCACTAGGGTGAAATCTAAGTTTCAAAGGGAAACCCCAGAATGTGAGAGAGGCCAGGAAAATGTAATCTACCAAAGAAAGTGCTGGCACTAAATGGACACATCTCAAGAGAGATGCCATGTTGTCTGAAAATCGTAAAACCAATGGAGTAAGTAATCTAAAATTTGTTGGAGCTCCGATGATGCCACCATGTTCCCCCAAATATTGGACATAGCGATACTGACTTTAATGTTTGCATTATAGAAGTTTGATCTTACTTTGTTTTCAGCCTTCATTATTATTCTTCCATTTCTCTCTTGGGGGACGACACTATATATACTGTATCATCATATATTTAAAATATGCAACTTTCACTTTTTTTAATAGAGACTCATGGTTAAGTATTTGCCTTGAGTCTCAAAAGAGAGTTTAAACTTTGGAATTTTCAACATTACTGAAATGCTAAGATGTGATGACTCTTCAAGTCAGACTACATGTATTTCACGATATAAGTTGTCCACGAACAATTGGGGACTAGCAGTGGAATGTTATAGTTTGAATATGAAATGTTCTCCACACCTACACACTCTTGTTTTGAATCCTTTGTCTCTAGCTGATGGTGCTATGTTGAGAGGTTCTGCAGTCTTAGGAGCTGAGACCCAAGAAGAGAAATCACACCACTGGGACAGATCCTGTGGATATATTATTCCTATCCATTTCCTGTCTGTTCTCTGATTCCTGGTGTACCGTGATGTGAAAAGCTTCTGCCTTAAGCACCTGCAGCCATCATGAACTAAACTGTATTGCTGTCTTTCTGGCCATGATGGATTAAAAACCCTCTGAAATTATGAGCAAAAATAAATCATTTATCTAAAATATAAGGACATACAGACAATATAATTCTCCCTTTGATGGTTTCCAATTATTATTGTAGTCCCTATGAAGTATATTGCACATATAAGGAAGGTGAAGACATGAATTTGGGAGGTGGGTAATGTGTTAGGGTGTTATGGGGGAAGTTGGAGAGAAGCAATGGAGTGTATTTGATCATCTTCATTACGTACATGTGTGAAATTCTCAAGAATAGAGGAATGTAGCAGGAATCTTAAAAGTTCTTATTAATAAAATCAAACCTGAGTCAGGTATTGGGGTGAACAGAAAGATCAGAGAACCAGAACAAGCCACCTCACCTGGCCAACTTCTCAGCTGATCCTGTTTCCTCAGACTGGAAGCCTCTGTGTCCTCATATCCAAATGGCTCTCAGCTGAACTGTGCTGCTAGAAGCCTGAAAGCTTAACCAGCCAAATGCTTAACCAGCCAAATGCTTCTAGTTTCTGGCCCTCACGCCTTATATACCTTTCTGCTTTCAGCCATCGCTCCCTGGGATTAAAGGCTGGCTTTCTGGGATTAAAGGCTGGCTTTCTGGGATTAAAGGCGTGTGCCACCACCGCCCGGCTTTCCTATGGCTTGCTAATAGCTCTGACCCCCGGGCAACTTTTTTTATTAACATACAAATAGCATTTTAGTACAAAATAAAATATCACCATAGAGGAAATTATTTTTTAAAAAAATTATAAGGAACAATTTTAAAGAATGGAATAGGCATCTTTTTTTTTCTCCCTCTCTTCCACTTTTTCCTCCTCTCCAATTTCTTCCTTTTCCTTCTTTCTACAAATAAAGCACTATATATCAGGTGACAGTCTTCAAATAGCTGCCCTTAGTGACTATGTATCTATAGTGTTTGGAGGGCAGTCAAGGTAGCAAGAAATAACACCTTCCGGGTCAACTGTGTATACGATGGTACATCAGTGCTAACATGCATGGCTATAAAGTAGTAACAAAGGGTAAGTTTGTGCTCTCTCTTTGGAAAGCCATGAAATTTTAAGTATATTTAAGTGCTCACTAAATATGAAAATTATAAAACATAGTACTTAAAAGATGGACTGAAGTCTTTGGGAGAATTGATTTTATTGAAATCTTTTATATTTACCTACATTATAATAAAGGTAGAGCCCAACTGATCTTACATAATGAGGAAACCAACATCTTGATCGTGTTTGTATTTAAGTGCAGGATTTATAATATGAGGGGAAAAGCATACAGTAATGTAAACTGGACATCACACACACACACACACACACACACACACACAATTAGATTCTAGGAGAGAAAGTAAATTGAAAAATTCCTTTCATTGTGTGACTCTGAAGATCCCCTTCAGAGTATGTAGGATTGGAGGACGAATCTAATTTGGTACAAATAAAGCAGGTAGGATGGGAAGTCTTCTGGAGACAAGAGGAGAGGTCACATGAGGACCGGTGATGTAGCCAGCATGAGGATCTTAAGGAACTGTGGGAAGCGGAGCAGGACAACAACATAGAGTAAAACACGTTTAAGACCCACGTTTCATTTTCTATTTCTCATCTACTCCTCACAGGAATACTTACTGGGAAAAGTCACTGAAGGTTTTTTTTTATTATATTAAACATTTTTCATGTCTCTATTCATAGAATCTGTCTTTTTTATTCCAGAATAAAAAAATAAGTGTATTTTCTCTTTTTTTTAAATTTTATAATTTGATTTAATTTTACATATCAGCCATGGATTCCCCTGTCCTCTCTCCTCCCGTGCCCCCCCCCCCCGCCCCTGCACCCTCCCCCCAGCCCACCCCCCATTTCCATCTCCTCCAGGGCAAGGACTCCCATGGGGATTCAGCTCAACCTGGTAGATTCAGTCCAGGCAGGTCCAGTCCCCTCCTCCCAGGCTGATCAAGTGTCCCTGCATAGGCCCCAGGTTCCAAACAGACAGCTCATGCACTAAGGACAGGTCCTGGTCCCACTGCCTGGATGCCTCCCAAACAGTTCAAGCTAATCAAGTGTCTCACTTATCCAGAGGGCCTGATCCAGTTGGGGGCTCCTCAGCTACTGGTTCATAGTTCATGTGTTTCCACTAGTTTGGCTATTTGTCCCTGTGCTTTTTCTAATCTTGGTCTCAACAATTCTCACTCATATAATCCCTCCTCTTTCTCCATGATTGGATTCCTGGAGCTCCACCTGGGGCCTGGCCATGGATCTCTGCATCTGCTTCCATCAGTCATTGGATGAGATTTCTAGCACGACAGTTAGGGTGTTTGGCCATCCTATCACCAGAGTAGGTCAGTTCAGGTTTTCTCTTGACCATTGCCAGTAGTCTATTGTGGAGGTATCTTTGTGGATTTCTGGGGACTTCTCTAGCACTTCTTCCTATTCCCATAGGGTCTTCATTTATCATGGTCTCTTTTTCCTTGTTCTCCCTCTCTGTTCTTGATCCAGCTGGGATCTCCCGCTCCCCTAAGCTCTCTTTCCCTTGACCCTTGCCCTTCATTACCCCCCCTCACGTCCAGTTTGCTCATGTAGATCTCATCCATTTCTCTGTCATTGGGCGATCCCTGTGTCTTTCTTAGGGTTCTGTTTTCTAAGTAGCTTCCCTACCTAGGGAGTTATGAGTAGCAGTCTATTCATTCTTTGTTTTACATCTAGTATCCTCCTATAAGTGAGTACATACCATGTTGGTCTTTCTGAGTCTGGGTTACCTCACTCAGGATGATTTTTTCTGGATCCATCCATTTGCCTGCAAACCTCATGATGTCGTTGTTTTTCTCTGCTGAGTAGTATTCCATTGTGTATATGTACCACATTTTATTTATCCATTCTTCAGTTGAAGGGCATCTAGGTTGTTTTTATGTTCTGGCTATTACAAACAATGCTGCTATGAACATAGCTGAGCATGTGCCCTTGTGGTATGATTGCGCATTCCTTGGGTATATGCCCAAGAGTGGTATAGCTGGGTCTTGGGGGAGATTGATTCCCAATTTTCTAAGAAAGTGCCATATTGATTTCCAAAGAAGCTGTACAAGCTTGCATTCCCACCAGCAGTGGAGGAGAGTTCCCCTTGCTCCACATCCTCTCCAGCATAAGCTGTCTTCAGTGTTTTTGATCTTAGCCATTCTGACGGGTGTAAGGTGGTATCTCAGAGACGTTTTGATTTGCATTTCCCTGATGATTGGGGATGTTGAGCAATTCCTTAAATGTCTTTCAGCCATTTGAATTTCCTCTGCTGAGAATTCTCTGTTTAGCTCTATAGCCCATTTCTTAATTGGACTGTTGGGCATTCTAATTTCTTGAGTTCTTTATATAATCTGGATATCAGCCATCTGTCAGATGTGGGGTTGGTGAAGATCTTTTCCCATTCTATAGGCTGTCACTTTGTCTTGTTGATTGTGTCCTTTGCTCTACAAAAGCTTCTCAGTTTCAAGAGGTCCTATTGATTGATTGTTTCTCTCAGTGTCTGTGCTACTGGTGTTATATTTAGGAAGTGATCTCCTATGCCAATGTGTTCAAGACTACTTCCTACTTTCTCTTCTATCAGGTTCAGAGTAACTGGGTTTATGTTGAGGTCTTTGATCCACTTGGATTTAAGTTTTGTGCACGGTGACAGATATGGATCTATTTGCAGCCTTCTACATGTTGACATCCAGTTCTGCCAGCACCATTTGTTGAATATGCTTTCTTTTTTCCATTGTACAGTTTTGGCTTCTTTGTCAAAAATTATATGTTCATAGCTGTGCGGATTAATGTCAGGGTCTTCAATTCAAGAATCTGTCTTTATTTTTAAAAGAGAAAGAATAAAATTTGCCTCCAAGTCAGCTTAAAGAACAATGCCCAACTCTCTAGATGATCTCCATTATGATCAATATCTTGCAATCACCTCCTTCTATTAGCTCACGTGCCATGGTGTTTATGTATTAGAATACAGGGTGGCTATACAGGTTCTGGTGGCTTCTCCCAACTGTTCCAAAGGCCTTTGCATTAAAATAGCTTTGTGATAAAAATCCAGTGCCTGGATTTGAAATCTATCTATGTTTCTGCCATTCATTAGTGGGAAGAACTTAAGCAAATCTCCTAAATCCTTTGTTTCTCAATGTTCTCATTTGAAATGAGAGGGATAGATAGCAGTAGGGCAAACAGCAAGTGGCCATTATCAGTATTAATACAGGTATAGCACTTAGAATACTACATGGATAAAGTACCTACCATACAAGCATAGACATTATTATTGCTATTATTATTATCTCTTATGAAAATAAATATATACCTAACCATTTCATACAATCAGAGGCTCTGGTTTGTTCATATACTTCAGTATTGGGTAAATGTCATATTGAACATTTTTTAATCACTTTAAATTTAGTTACATTATATGATTCTTAGACTAACAATTTAGCTTGAAATCTTTATTTGTATTTTATATGTATGGGTGTTTTGCTTATATGTGTATCTGTGCACCACATGCTTGCGGTATTCTCAGAGGCTAGAAGAGGGTATCAGATCCTCTGGAACTGAAGTTACAGATTGTTATAAGCCACCATATTGGTGCTAGAAACCCAGTTCTAAGTTCTCATACCTGCTTTGGCATGTCCCCAGGCCTAACAATTTAGCTATAAAAGGATTTCAAATAAGACCTCTCAGCACAATCTCTCCTCTAATGCCTTAGCAAAAAGCCTGGCAGTAAATGTGTTGAATTGCTGTGTGAATAGGTTTTCAAAATGTTAAATAATTAAGACAGAGACAGGTAGCTATTGTGCTAAATGGAGGTATACTGAATGTTCTATGTTGACAGAAGAGATTGTTTGACCCCTTTCCCCATGCTTCAACAACCCCTGTTTGGGTAGAAACAAATCCATAACATTTTCCTAAAAGCAAGACCACTCAGCTGAGTCCTGGCAAGTACACAGAAGCTGGTCGCACTGATGAAGGATAGCAATCTTAAAAGGCCCAGGAAGTTTCTTTAGGTACTATCTCTGGTCAAACTATTAAAAAGGAGGCATTAAACCCAAGGAGATGCCTCATCAGGTACAGCACTTACTGAGCAATCCTGAGGACCAGAGTTCTGATCCCTATCACCCGTATAAATGTCTTGTGAGCATGGTATGGGCCTCTGCTCTCTGAGTGTGGAATGCAAAGATGGGAATCCCTAGAACAGGCTGGCTAGTTAGACTAGTCTAATCATCCTGCTTCAGGCTCAAGTGGGAGACTGCCTCAATATATAAAGAGGATCGTGATCTAGGAAGACACCCAATGCCATCCTGTATCTCACATGCATATGCATACACATTTGTACACACACACACACACACACACACACACACACACACACACACACAAACACACACACACATACACACACACACACACATACACACTGTCTGCTCATATACACATGAACATGCGTGCATACACACTTTCTGGTCTTCATCCTATAATATACTCATAGAATTTCACTTTATTGTCTCTTCCTCTTATTGACCTTAAATTTTCTAATAGGTAGAGATTCTTAGTAAGTCTTGCTATAAATGTGTGTCATTAAGCTCTTTGAAAAATCTAGAAAAGGTATAATTGCTATCTGCTACAGAGCGGCTAGAGGCTGATGTTACGAGCAGCTCCTTTTAAGGGTTCACCCATCTAAACCTCACAGGAAAAAGCGTTCTCTCATGGCCTGAGTCGTTCATCTTGGTAAGTAGCAGAGTGAGGGTGCAAGTTTGAGCCTACCAAGTACAAGTTCTTGATGACTGCTGAGCAAATTCTGGATTAATTTCACACTAAAAAGCCTGTCTACTTTTCCATAGTATTTTGGCCACTATTCAGAGGAATACCACCGGTAACGGTCTTGCTCTGCGAAGGTTTTCTTTTTAGGGGCTTCTGTAATGTCTACCATAGAATCTTTGGAGTGGTAAGTTTGCTTTCCCCTCTTCAGAGAAGAATCCTTCACAAGATTTCCTGCTGTCAGCATTTTTTTCTCACCTAAAATTACTTTCCCGTCGGTATCTCATTTGCTTTTCCTCTAGCGTATACAGGAAACTACTTGAATAATAGATATTACTTTCTATATACTTTCCAGAACATTGTATGATTAAATCATTGATATGTATTTCTGTTATAGAATCAGACCTTCAAAATAAAGGGAACTTCATTTGTGAATACCTACAATTTTAGACAATATCAAAATGCGTTTAGTGAATCTAAAAACGACATTCTGAAATCCAGTAGTCATCAAATCACACCGTTCAAATGGAAAAGTAAAGAACTGAAGTTCTCTTTTTTATTGAGGCAGGCTCATTTCCAGGCTACTTTCAATAAGCAGTGACTTCTGTGAAAGCCATCTGGTGATATGGCCATCCATGGTTTGATGTTACTTGAGATGGTCACGTCGGTTTCTGCTGTGACCACAGCCACTGGACTCGTCATCTTTCTGAAGATGATCCTTTTTAGGCTTTTCCTCACGTCTTCATCTTTACGTAAAACCCCGTCATTGACAACAAGCCACACTGTCAGTCACCACTGGGTTTCCACTGACATTTTCCACTCATTTCTGAATTCTTCCAAGTCAGAGGATGTAACTGGCCCCATCAGGAACAAAATAAAGGCCATAGAAACAGCAGTGACATCCAAGCTGGGTGCTAAATTTAGCTGTTCAATACTTTCTACTCAAGTTAAAAACCATGAACTGTAATTATGGAATGTTAGAACAGAATGGGAGCTTAAAGGTCATCTAATCTAACTTCCCCTTTTTTTTCCATTGAAAGTGTAGAGGCCTAGACATATGCTGTGATTTGCTCGGGGCCACAGAGCTTATTAAGAGTGGAACTTGAACTAAGATCTGCTCAGCCCTAGGGCAGTAATAACCTAACCAGATCTTGATGCACAGATAGAGCTGATATTATTGGTTGTGGCTTATAGTTGATAGCCGCTCATTGATGTGGTGGTTGAGTGTGAAACAGCAAAGGTGTCCGACTTGTAAGTTGCTACAAAGAAATGACATGATTCTACAGCCAGGCCCTGCCCCCAGCTCTGAAAACTTCCTGCTTTATGTTCATCAATAATGAATGACCCATCCCTGTAATGCTCAGAGGGAGCTTATGCTGCACTTTCGAGCAGCCGGTTAGTAATGTACAGTGGATAGAGCCTTTCTTTTAAATCCCAGGGCAGCAGGTCCTTCAAGGTTAGCATTGCAATTTCAATTAGCCGCTGAGTGAAAGCTTGGCATGTGTATTAGTGAGCAGGGACACAATTAGCTTATTCTTCCATTCCCAATTGTGTTGAGAGGATCCAAAGGATTGGTGGGGGATCCGGCAAGCCAGGCATCACTGGATAGTGCAGAAGGGAGTTCCTCAAACCTCGATATCTTCACTTGTTCAGGCCGGAGTTACAGAGATTTATTACAAAACACTGTGTGTGGCTTGGTGAAGGGTGCCTCAGGAGCACTCCGGATACCACTTGGGGTTTGCCTTTTTGAGTGCTCCACCGCTCTGTCTTATTCTCGTCATCACCATGGAGCCCAACAGCCCCAAAAAGATACAATTTGCTGTGCCTTTATTCCAGAGTCAGATTGCTCCAGAGGCAGCAGAGCAGGTAAGGGGGAGTGGATGGGGAATAATGCCTGGATATCGGGCAGTAAGGGCATGCGTCCTTGCTAGGTGAAAGGTTAGAGAACCTTTCTGCATTTGCTCAATTGTGTGACTTTCTGGATGAAAAGTGAGTCTGCTTTTGCAGACCCACTTGTGTTTGGGTTGCATTGGGGAGCAACTGGCCAAGATTTTAGCAGCACTACATTCTATATAAAACTAACAGCAATGTATCAGACGTTCTGGTCTGAAGCACTATGTGCTGGCTTTTGATTCTTAAAGTAACAGTTTTAACGTTTAGAGAAACTTTGAAAACATTACCAAAAATTAGCAATCTTCTATTTTGTTACTTATAAAATAAAAAAAGTAAATATTAAAGTAGCAAATCCCAGACTAATTTAGTATTACAGGCTTCATATTTTTATGTGTTTTCATTGTGTATCGCCGAACAATAGCTCTGTATTATATATGAGCAATGAATATGAAAAATACTATATTACTTTTTCCTAGGTTCCTTTTCTATGTGTGATATTGGTTTCTAAATGTATAATGTTCATATTTACTTAGACTCTGGGTGCAATGGACCCACATAAAAGATGTTCTGTGGCATAAAAACAAATATGGAGTATTTGGGAATAGCAAAGAAAGTTACAGGAACTCCAATCGAATTCATTAATTACTTAAAACCCAGATTACCCCTGAATCCTCTTCCAAATAGTTGATACAAAGTCTTAAAATAAGTATTGTCTCTGGGAGTTTTGCTTTATATGATGATGCTTTGACAGTAGACCCACCCAGATTTGGACCAGATAAATATAACTTTGACCAGATCTGTTTACTGAACTGAGTATTGCTTCCATTTTGAACAACATCATTTATACATTTTATCCTTTATCCTATTGACAAGTATTCTGGGAATTTAGCTATGAACTGATGCATTGAATGAATAAAGGCTACCTGAAGCAAGAGATTCTAGTCATAATATGCTTCTGTAATTCCCATAACAAGGGGATGAATCCACCAAATCTTAGTTTCAATTAAGCATACATTCATTTTTATTCTTCTACCTTTTTGAGTAACTTTTACTTATTTATATACAATTTTACACACACATATATAATGTATCTTAATCATATTTTCCCCAACTCTCCCTCCCATTTCATTGACACCCACTAACATGCCCTCTTGCTTTCATGGTCTCTCCCTTTTGTTCTTTCTAACCCACTGAGTCCAATTAGTACTGCCTAGAGGAATTAAAATTCACATTCTTGTAAGATTTGTATTTTTGGTTGACCTGCCAGTTTGGTCTAAATATTAAATTAGAAAGTATAAAATCAATCATGTTAATTGAAATTTAAAACATACATTGCCAATTTAATTACAGCACATAGTAGAAATGTGAGGCTTCTGGGTTCCTTTTGTCTCATTTAGATGAGAGCAAGGGACCATGATATCATTGCCAATGTCATGGGGCTTTTCCAGTCACTTAAATAGTAAGTCATCCCTGTACTTTACTGTGTATTAATCTTAGTTGCATATTTTAATGGTATACAACTTTAATTTTTTTTCCTTTGGAAATGTAACTTTGTGGTAAAAAATAGTGTTAGTAATATCTGGCAGTTCTAGCTAGCTTCCTGTGCTCTAACATATATAGTGAGCATACACTATGTTCCTTCTAGAAGTTTGTTCATATATGTTGGGGAAAGAGGAGGGTGGACAGCTTTTCGAGCCGTAGAATCAATGAAGGGCAGTGTCTGATTCTCACACTGACATCAGCTGTGCCTTTGCTGTTCACAGATCAGGAAAAGAAGACCCACGCCAGCATCCCTTGTGATTCTCAATGAGCATAACCCCCCAGGTAAAGAACCATGATGTCTTTCCTATTGGTGAGGAGGAACAGGACTGTCTAAGGAGGACCAAAGAGCATGGCATTGGTGACAAATTCCAGCTAAGGGTTTCCAGTTAGCTAAAAGGGATCATAAACAAAATCAGAAATAAATATCACAAGGACTGTCTCAATCTTCTGGAACGATACCCCCGGTACTGACATGGCATGACATGTTTTATCAGCATTGGTTGCTGTGTGTGTACGGAACCTGGGCCAGGCTTTATTGATGAAGTTGGTAAAAAGTTGCTTAATGAGATTTCAAGGTTCAAGTTGCAGACCTGGAGCTGATTATGTTTTTGCAGAGTGTGATTTTAGTTATGGTACGGGAAGGGAACATGCCAGCACTGGCTGCAGCCTTGCTGCTGATGTCATCTCTGAACAATGCAATTGACAAGGAACCAGATCAATTTTCAGCACTGCCCATTTGAGAGCCATTCCGAATGCTGGCATCCATTTGTTGAGGTTTGAGTTTCCATTTCCTGTAAAAAGTAAAACTGCATTATTAGTCTTGATAAGGAGCTATGATCTGTAATACACAAACAGTAAGTTTACTTATTGGATGGAGTGATTTTCATCTTACATTTAATGGCAGCCCCTGGAAATACAAGCAGACCAGGAAAGGCCATTAATTTGTAACCCAGCAGATCACAGTGGGTTTTGTTGTTGTTGTTATTGCTGTTGTTGTTTGTTCGTTTGATTGACTGTGGCTTTAAATAAAGGAGGCTGAAAAAAGTTTGAATAATGGAAAGATATTAAGTCTATTTATAAGTCCTGAATGATTTGTTCTAGGGATGTCACAATAAAATAGTCCTTGACTTTTCTGGAATCTTCCTACTTAAAGAAACACACAAAAAGAAAAAAAAAAATCTCATAGAATATTTATTATTGTGCCTAGATACAGGAAAATTAGCAGCTCACTGAAACAAGTAAGTTGTGTCTATTGAGAACAAACATTATACTTTGTTTTTTGTTTGTTTGTTTGATTTGTTTTGTTTTGTTGTTTTTTGGTTTTTCGAGACAGGGTTTCTCTGTGTAGTTTTGGTGCCTGTCCTGGATCTCACGCTGTAGACCAGGCTGGCCTCGAACTCACTGGCTCTGCCTCCCGTGTGCTGGGATTAAAGGTGTGCACCACGGCTGCCCGGCCTATGATTCTTAATCAATGAAGAGCATAGTGTCTTAAAATCATCTTCAAACATATCACCTTAGTTAGTAAGTATTAACTTATATGTACTTGAATAAGAGGTACAAATGACACATATGTGCATGCTTATAGCTTACAAATAAATATGTTTGTAAATTCAATGACTAAGTCTTTTCACTGTGTAAGTGATTTTATAGCAGTTTTCAATCCATACCTTGCTCATAATAGCAAACATTTCCATAGTACTCTGGGATTAGCTTCCTGATAGAATAATGTTCATCCTGACCCATAGGTATCCTTCAAACTACTAGAGATTAACTCTCAGAGTTTTTAACTGTTATTATGATCTAAACATAGTAAAGCTGGTCTTTGTAGCTCTCATGTAAAACTCCACACAGTAATTGATATGTCTTGAATGCTAAATATGGGCCATTTCACACAATAGGAGAGTGCGAGAGAGGTGAAGTGGTTTTTGTGACATTATTCCACTAGAGATGGTGGATTCCAAAGACAAACCTGACACTAACCTTGAGCATTGGTTTTTCCATTGCACAGAATAGACTCTTTCAGTTCCTACAAGCAGGCAAACATGGCGTTTAGGTAAATTTGTCTGGACTACTTACTTTAGCAGATGAGGAACTATATTTGATATCCCAGGAAAAGATTTTATTTTGACTTAGAAAGCTTGTTCTTAGGAGATGTTCCAACCAGTAATTCCCTATTTCCCTTGTTGACCTTGCCCCTCTTTGTGGTTGTGAGTACCATTAGAGAGAAATAAGATGTGAGCAGCATCTTGCACAGAGCTGGGTCATCTTGGAGACATTATCTACCTGTGTCTTCATCCTTCTATTTATGGAAAGACTGGCTATGTATAGTACTGGCATCAGTGTGTATGTGAACCATGTTTAGAATGAGTGCTAGATTCTGCAGCAAAAGCCTTAGATCTAAGACTTTTCCTAGTAAAAAATGATATAACCCAGTATCTGTATTTACTGAGGAAAGCACTTGAAGTCAGATTCCACAGACAAATGATGAAATACAACTAAACTTGGCTACTGGTCTTTATTAGTCCTACAATGCTGGGTAAGGGACCACTCCAAGCTTTATTTTATCATGTATTGAACAAATATGATAATGCCCATTTTTTCCACTTCATGTACTCTTTAAATGACCAAATGATTTAACATGAATATACATTAAAAACTGCAAAACAAATATTAAGGATCACTGTTGACTGATGTAGTCTAGAACTCATAATTTGCATGCCATACTTAAGATTCATTACAACAAGCACACACACATGCTCACATCTGCCCTGAGAATTTCTATCTTATGCAACAATTCTTTTTTTCTACTTAATTGCCCATTTCCTGAGCAATTTTTTCTTTTTTTAATTAAGAATTTTTTATTCATTCACATACCAATCAAAGATCCCTCTCTTCCCTCTTCCCACCCCTCCAGCCCCCACTCCCAACCCACCCTCTATTCTTCCCTACAAGAAGATAAGACCTCCCATGGGGAGGTACATTTAGTAGAGACACATCTAAGCACCTCCCCCTGCCTCAAGGCTATGTGAGGTCTTTGAGTAAACTGCGATAGGGGTGGGCAATGGAGGGTAGGGGATGTGAACATAAGGGAACGGGATGGTCGAGCTAGAGCAGGGATGGAGTAGGAGAGCAATGGGAGAGATACCATGGTGGAGGGAGACATCATGAGGCTAGGGAGAGGCTGGGTGCTAGGAAGGTTCCCAGGAATCTCCAAGGATGACCCCAGCTTAGACTACTGTCAATAGTGGAGAGGGTGCCTGAACTGGCTTACCCCAGTGATCAGATTGGTGGATACAACTTATCACAGAGCTTTTCTCCAGTGACTGATGGAGGCAGATGCAGAGATCCACAGCCAAACACCAGGCCAAGCTCTAGGAGTCCAGTCGAGGGGAGAGAAGAGGGATTCTATGAGTAAGGACATCAAGATCATGATGGGGAAACCTACAGAGACAACCAAACCAGACTATGAAGTTTAGATCAACAGCTGTGGAGCCTGCATGGGACAGGACTGGACCTTCTGCATAGCAAGACAGTTCTGTAGCTTGGTCTGCTTAAAGGCCCACCGGGAAGTGGGATCAGAGTCCTTCCCTGGTGCATGAGCAGGCTTTTTGGAGCCCACTACTTATGCAACAATTCTTAGTTACAAACATCTGGCTATTTGTAAAACATTTCCTAAGAGCTTCTACTTTTGCAAAGCAGCAGCGTCTTCTGGCCCTCAAAAGCAGTGGTCTTTAGCAAACAAAGAATGGTGCGGCTTTAAACACTGAGGACTGGGAGATGGGGGTGGAGGTGAGGGGGGCAGGGGACTAACGCTAACGATTCTCAATTTATTGAAACAGTCCATGAAATAATTGGAGATTCTTAGAATTATATACCATTAATACTGCTTAAGATTCAAATCCCTGAAAATGTTTCTTTATGGTAAATAGAACAAAGAAAGTTAAATTCTTCATTATAGATAGATAATTAATGAGTCATTTTATCTGGGTGTGATAATCCTAGCTCTTCGGAGGCTGACAAAGGATTCCTCGAGTTCCAGCTGTCCTGAACTATATAAGATGTATCTGACCAACTTGGGTTCCAGTATTTACAATATGAAAAGCTGTCTTTAAGACTAGAACAAATGTGATGTTAGTGAATTGCAACAATGATTAAAAAGAAGGCATAGTTTTCTGTTGCTATTATTATTTACCATTTAGGTATTAGCACAAATAGCAAATGATGAAAGTATTTAAAAAGAATAGATTAATTTTAGATTTAAGTATTCATATCATTCTTCATTTTGATATAATCAGAATGGAACAGTAGAACAGAAAGTTATTTTAACATGTCAGTCCAGTGGTTTCATTTGTTCACTACTTTGCATGTGATGTTCTAACCACACAGAGAAGACAGACACCCAATTGGTCAGTTGTCATGGCAACCAACTATACCTTCAGTTCTTCCCTAACAAATAAGCTAGACTTGCCCCCAGTAGAAGTTCTATGAAATAGGCATACAACTATTAAGGCTATATTACCCTTTGATCAGCAAATAATTTAACCCAAAATTACAGGAGTAAGAAAGGCTAATAGCAAATGTTGTGTCTTTATTGTAGAAAAGGAGGAATCAAAATACTTGCATTCAGAAATAACTCTGAACAGTCAGGTGGCAGTAACAAGATATCAGAAGCATAAGACCTGGGTTTAGGGAATCATCATGGACAAATGTCACCTTTTCCCTGTCTTCTGAGACCAGTAATTTGAGTAACGTTTGAAGGAACTGCTTTTCTTTCTGTATTTCAGTTCTTCTACTTGAGCTTATCAGTTTCTTTGAAGCTGTGTCTTGGAGTGTCATTATCTGTTCTTATAGTAAACACAGTTAGCTTTTATTCTTCTGTGATCTGTGGTCAACTGGTGGAATCCTTATAGCTTTATCTGGACTCAAACAGACATCATCTTAATACAACAATAAATGGCAGCTGCCTTTTGAAATGTATTCCATCTCGTATATGGATTTTCTTGAACATTGCTTGTCTTTAAAAAGACATAGGACTGTATGTTTGGCTACAGGGATGTTATGGTTTGGATGTTAAATGTCTCCTAAAGGCACAACATACTCAAATTTTGATCATTAGCCTGTGGCACTGCTGAGATATGATGGAATTTTTTGGAAGGGGAACCCTCTGAAAGGAAACAGGGAATGCCCAGCTGTCAGGAGACAAGCCCTTATATGATGTCTTACCTACCAGAGGCCCAAAAGAACATGGCTGGATAATCACTTTAAAGCCGTGGAAGAAAATGAATCTCTCCTCACAGCAGCAAAAATCTGATTAGTATACAGGATTAGAACTCTCCAGAGTTAGGAAAAGAAAAACATTTAGAAAATACTTCTTGTCTCATCTCACATTGTTACAGAAGGACATAAATCATCTCAGCTCCCCGAGACTGGCTCCACTTTATGTACCTCAGAGAAAAAATACATAATTACGTCTGGATTTCAGTTTCAAGTCTAATAATTTTAGTGGTAAAAAAGTTTCTTATGCCAAAGTTGAACATAAATTCTCAACTGACAATAAATCTTCACTTATTCTGTTCAAGAAAAGTTTTTCACCTATTTAAATATATAAAACAAGCCCTTGTTGTTAATTTCTACATCAATATCCATTTCCCAGAACCACTAAGGACTTTAGTGAACTCATTCCAAATTCTCCTCCATCTCTCTACATTTTGAGCCCAGAGCTGGACACAGGCTTCCAGTAAAAAGCCAGTCTAGAACAGGCTTTGTGAATATTAAGGTTTGTGGCATCCATTCTTTTCCACTTACTGTTAAGCAGAGGCTGTATGGTTACAATTATATTTAATGGGCCTGAGGCCTATTAAATATGATTGAACTATAAGAGGTCTGAAGCTAAGTGAAGATTTAGGTAAGTACCCAAGACTCTAAAAGCTTATTATACATCTAAAATTGTGACTGGAAATACAACGTAAAATGATTTGGAAGGGTATTTATTGAATTTACTACCAAGCCAAATTTGAGGAAATTTGGCTTTCTCATGACTATTTTATCCCCTAAGTAATCTTAGAAATAGGAATTAAAATGAAAAGATATTTTCTTATACCTTGGGGTCCTAAAAAGTAGTTAATATAAAACTTATGAGCTACAACATTCACGATCATGCTGTCTCTTCTCAATCTTGATAGTAAGTTGAGAGACCCAAGAGAACTGGGATTCCCAACATCTGGGACTATGGGTCTCTGCAAACTGAAAAGAAAACTAGTGTCCCTCCGTACACCATAGAAGGTGACTTGTAAACAAGACACACATTATATGGTTCTGAAACTGAGTCATGTGATGAGACTTTGAAATGCTTCATACATAGACAGCTAGAAAGCATGCTGCTGTTCAAACACAAAAGACTCCTAGAAATTTTGGATGATTTCTCGTGAATCTCCTTGTTCAGAATTAATGAAGAGCTGTGCAGCACCATCAAGTAAAAGTATATGGTTATTTGCTGTGTTACAAGAGTCACAAGAATGAATCTCTTAATGGCAATCCTGTTGTTTTTCAAAACGAATGACTGTGTAGTCAAAAGACAATGCCGTGAATGGAAGTTCCAGGGAGACAGTGAGAATTTTCCTAGGAACTTAACTATTTGAGTAAGATGTCATACCAGACTCAGAGGGGACAGACATCTCTAAGGACCTCAAATCAACTATGTCCAAATAAAGTCATGCTGGTCCATAGTACACATGTAGTTTCATTCTAAATTTTCTTTCCTTCTTCAGCAATGGGATTTTATCCTGATTCACAATCTCCACTGATAGCTCAGAAATTATTTTGCCTTATCACTATTGACTACAGTGAAAGGCCCAAATCCAATGTTTGAAGACCACTCAAGAGTTATCTGATACTAATTCCTAAGGAAATGTTAGAGTCCATGTATTTTTTTTCCTTCAGCATTTATTTTTATGCACTATCGGATGTCAAACCATGTGGAAAGATTTAAAGACAAATGATGTAAGTTGATTTTAAGGATCATCCACCATGCAATTGATTGACTTAGTTTTTCATAATTATTCAGCCTGCATAGCCAAATTGTACACTCAAATGGAAAGATTGAGTCAAAGACAAATGCTGACTCTTAGTAATGCCAAGGTGTATTATAGTGTGAGTATTCAGATGAAGTGATATAATATTCAAATTAAGCAAAAAAAATAAAAGGGTAAATAATAAAAGGAAATATTTCAGTTTTATTTTTGACAGGATGATGGCTTTTATTGATTTTGAATAATAGCACACACATTCACCTTTTACATGGTGTTTAAAATATAATTAGTGAAATACGATAGAATGACTATTGGCGGGATTGATATCTCTTTTTTAATGTGTTTTTCTGCTTGTGGCTTGAAGCAGATGAAAACACCTGTAAAGGTTACTTCATGTCATAGAGATGCTTAGCTTTGGAGTGGACCTGGCTTGAATTCCAGCTTTGCCAGTAGCTGGTAACCCATTGGGTGTGGACTTCATCTCCCTGGGCTTAGTTTCCGTCTTTTATAAACAGAATACTAAAGCATGAAAAAAAAATGCCTTTCAGAGTGACTACTGCCAAGCACATCCTGAAGATTTCCAATGCTCATTCACTGGTCACTGCTGAGAAAGCTTTTCTCATATTCATTATTAAATAATAACTGCTGGTTTTGAATCCTCTTAAGCAATCTTATACAGTCCCCAAGAGATAAGATCTCTTGTGGAAGAAAAAGTCTAATGCCTCACAATCTATCAGAAGTGTACATAGGTATAGAATTGTTCTATACACTATGTTGCAGTATTGATTCAACTGTGTATGTCTTTTTTGGCAAACACAAGTTTCATAGAATAGAATTTGAGTTCTTAAGAACTGTTTATAAAATAAGCTCCCTATTATTATCTACAATAATATTAAAATGGTTAGAAGCAAAAGTCATATTTCTAACAAACTTGTGTTTGACCATAAATGAAATATATATTTTAATAGTAAAAAGAAAGAGAGTCAAGTATTCATTCCAAACAGCTCTTTAGGGACATCTCTGAAACTTTCTACTGGCTCATTTTTAATTTCATTCCATTTATTCTAACTTCCTTTCATACATTATCCCCTGCCTATACTCTGGCAGGTTTTTTCTTTGATTCCTTGAAGTGATTCCTCTAAGCCAATTTTTTAAGAGTTAGTCTAGACTGACTCATTTCTTTGCCTTTAAGACTGGATCACAAATAGCCCATGCTGTCCTCAAACTCATGATGTAGCCGAGGACTATACTGAACTTTTTTTTTAAATATTCTTTTTGTTATTTTATTTTAATTTTATATGCATTGATGTTTTGCCTGCATGTATGTCTGTGTGAGAGTGTCAGATCTTGGAATTACAGACAGTTGTTAGCTGCCATGTGAATGCTGGGAACTGAACTCAGATCCTCTAGAAAAGCAGACTGTGCTCTTAACCACTGAGCTATGTCTCCAGCCCAACTGACTTTTCGTTTGTTTGTTTGTTTTTGTTTTTTTGAGACAGGGTTTCTCTGTGTTGTTTTGGTGCCTATCCTGGATCTTGCTCAGGCTGGCCTCGAACTCATAGAGATCTGCCTGGCTCTGCCTTCTGAGTACTGGGATTAAAGATGTGTGCCACCATTGCCCGGCCCAACTGACTTATTTGTATGAATCATTCTCCATCATTTCCACCAATTTCTCCCATTTAAACTGCAGGACAAGACTCACTTAAATTTCAAAAGCTCGCCTTGTCTAATTGGCCCTATTGTTTGACATGTTATTTTAACACCTCCCTCCCACCTACTCTTGAAGTTTTTATTGGCTTATACTATATACTTACTTTAATTCAGTAAATATTCATCAGTTAGTCTTTAGTCCCAAATTCTCCAAGGACATGTACTCTAGATAACAGAGAGGAGTGTGTTTGGGTGGAAAAGGAAGTACATAATATAAGCCCAAATTACTAAAACTGTTGTAAAATTAATTCTGGCCAAAGAATAGAAGCATTTGTTTAGTATATCCACTCTTCTGGTAAGCACTTGTTTGATTTCTTTTGTTCTTTTAATGTTTAAAATGTTTCAGTGTTTAAAGATGAGGCTGAAACAAAACTTTCCTGTTCATTCTAAATCACTTTAGAGTAGATGTTAAATGCTGATAAGCTAGTAAATTTACATTCTCTTTGAAAATCCTCAAACTTATTATAAATCTTTCCAACATTTAATAGAACACATTACTCTCTAGGGGATAAAGCAGACATGTCTTCATCACTATGCTCATGAGGAAACTCATGAATGAGACATACCACAATTTGACATTATGCATTTTGATAGTGAACCTAGTAGTACAGGTCCAAAGAATTCATACGTGCAAAAAATGCACTATATTTCACCATGGTACAGGAGTGTCTACCATAGGACCTTCTTAGGATTGAGTTTTAATGTTGTGAATAAGCCATGGCCATTTCCTTCAATGTTATTGTACTTTACTAAGTACTGCAGATGATCATTTGAAAGAATGCTGGTGTGAGTCCATTAAATAGACATCCATTTTTGTGTTTGCCTGGTATCAGACATGCATGACACCATTGTCAGGCTCCAGTACATATACTTCAAATTTCATATTCAATTTCAAGTTTAAGACTTCAGTTGCTAACAGCACATTCAAATTGCTTCAAGTTGATGGTCAAATCCACCAAACTATAGAACAAGTGGACCTGTGACGGTGGCAAGGTCTGGGGGACTTGACAAGGGAGTGGGATCTAACCAAGCTGTTGGAGATAAAACAGGAAATTAGCACTTTTTATTTCCTGTATTCTCTGGTAGCAATTTATCACTATGAGAAATAATTTTCAGAATTTTATTCCTCACGTATAAATATGTATTGCCTTGCTTTTGTATGGGAGGACTTGGAGAAAGGAAAGAGAAGGGAGAAATGTTGTAATTAAAATACAGTCTCAAAAATAAACAAGAAGACTATATATATGTATATGTATGTATATGAACTGACTATCCAAAAGGGAAGAATTAGGACAGTTATAATGAAACCCAGTCTTAAAATAATTACCCTCAGTGATATAGGTGCTTTGTCATTCATTTTCAAAATTTATTTTTCAAAATTTATTTTATCTGAGTCAAGGTCTCAAAAGTGGAAGGTCACCAATTTACTAGACGGGCCACTGAGCCCTAGGGATGTGCCTGTCTTTGTCTCCTATCCTCCAAAGAATTGTGGTTTTATGTGGAGTGCTGGGGATCCAAACTCAGTTACTCACGCTACCAACTATTTACTCAATTGAAGCCTCAGCACCCCCATACAAAGCCAGGTGTAGATTTCATGCTCCTGCAACCCCAGTATTGTGAAGGTTTGGGACAGAAGGATCCTTGGGCTTGCTGGCTGCCAGACTAACTCCAAGGTCAGATCCACAAGTACTGAGATAGCAAGACTGTGTCATCAAGCCAAGGTCAGTAAAAGACTCTGTCTCAAGGGAAAAAATCAGAGCATGCAAGGCAAGGAGGACATCTGACATCTTCTTTTGGCCTATGCACATGATGCACAGGCTACTGTGCCAACATAAACATACACCACACATACATACACCAAAAACCCACATAATACCACAAAGAGACAAAATGTAAAAAGAGAATTTAAAAATAAGTTGTATTCATTGTATATTAGTACTATTTTAGGATTATGTGTCTCATTTAAATGGTTCTCACATTCCCATTATCTTGATTGGTGAACATAATCATAACTATAGATAGAAAGCTCAGGCCTTCTAAAAGTGAATGACCGATCTTATTGTTTTATTTATTTTTAAATAGCACATGGTCTTTCTTATTTATTTTTCATTGGCACGTGGTCTTTCTATCAGCCCAGGCTGGCCTCAGACTTGCAAGTCTTGTGCCTCCCATTCCCAAATACTGGGATGTCAGAACTGTGTCACCACCCTAACTGTACTACCACCTTTGGAGCAACTCAACCCTTCTATCAGCATGCCTATAAATTAGTGCTTCTCAACCTGTGGGTGGCAACCCCTCTGGGGACTGAAGGACCTTTTCACAGGGGTCGCCTCAGACCATTGGAAAACACAGATATTTACATTATGGCTCATAACAGTAGCAGGACTACAGTTACGAAGTAGCAACAAAATAATTTTATGGTTGGGAGTCACCACAACCCACAACACGAGGGACTGTATTAAAGGGTCACAGCATTAGGAAGGTCGAGAACCATTGCTATAAATGATATCCTCATTCTTCTTAACTACAGACACATAACCTTGAAATTATTTGGCTTTTCTCCCCCAATTGTTTCAATGGTTTTTTTTTTTAGCCAACTCTCTTCTACAGGTAGAACCTGTGTTTTTGTTTTTGTTGTTGTTGCTTATCAACAACACTCGTTGTTCTTAAGTACCTAAGATCACTCACACACACACACACACACACACACACACACACACACACACACACACACACACGGTAACTTCCAAACTAGTTGTTTGTGACTTTAACACTGAGATATATCATGTTAAGAGCCCTAAACATAGAATTAGTGATTGGAGATTTGTATCATGGCACAGACGTGAATCCTCAGTCTTATATGTCCTTGAACTGTAGTCATGCTTCTGTCATTGTTGCTGGAATTGATGAAAAACTTCAAAGCAACATGAGAGAACCCAGGCTTGCTCCTTCTTCTCTGCTATGGTTTTGTGAGGCTCTGGAAGACATAATTATACAATAGGTGATTGACTGTGGAGACACTACTTTCATAATTCAACTGTCACAGCTCTAATTTATGCCCCATCATTTACCCATTTCTAGCTTTTAATTAGCTATGATAAGGCACACAGGAACTTCTCGTGAAAAGCTGACATATTCTGTCACACCTGCACATTGTTCTCATTTTGACTTTTAAATGAGTCAATCATTTCTTCCATAATCTATAGAATCTTTATTACAATTATATTAAAGCCGGGACATGATTTTAAAGAAAAAAAAAAGGAGGAAAAATAATTATGTTCAATTATGCTTAATATTGCCACTTTATTTTTATTTCCATTTTGGGTGTTGGAAGAATAGAAGAATTCTGTTTATTTTACACATAGCAATTCTTGCTGAAAATAAATTTCAGTATGTACAGACTTCAGGTCTAGTAGGGACAGGCTCGGGCTGGTTTTGCCTCCTAAAGCACAGTAAGGACTATCCATTCTTTCAGCATTATCGATTCTAAGCATTACCCACTTGCCCTTGGTGATTAAGGGTTTTTAAGAAATAATGCCAGAGACCCACTCACCATCACATTTCAGTGAAGGAGAACTGCTCAGATGATTGAGCTAAAGTGGTTCATCTCAAATTCTACCACAGGTAATTTCACTTGGTAACTATCCCAGAGTTCCTGTTTCACTCAGCCAATAAAGGACACTGGAGCCTAGAGATGGCTGAAAATACTTTCAGGCTAGGTCTAAAGTCGAAGCCATTGATTCAAAGCAAATGCCAGCTGTACTCTTTATATAGACAGTTACGGAATAAGGAACATATTAAGAATGTATTTTGGAGTACATTTGGGACATAAAGGACAAAAGTACCTCTAAGATATGAGCAAGATAGTTTAAGAAGAAAAATGTCTAAGTTCAAAGGCAAAATTAGAAGGTCTCGGTGACGGATCTTCCTGCCCGTTTTACAGTTTGCAAAGCTTCTTGTCTTACAGTACATCTCCTCAACAACACTGAGAAAAATCTGTCTCCATTGAACAGAGAGACAATGATGTCCTGAGCTACTGAAGGCCCAGGAGCTGGAAAGTTAGTACATCTGAGTATAAACAGAGATAGCTATTCAAAGTTATTTCTCTTAACACTTCTCATAACATTCTTCCTTACATAAATATGCAACATCAAAATACTCTTGATATTTTATTTGTTATCCTCATGGAATAACTAATAGTAAATTCCTCATTGTACCCTGGCTACATGAGATACTTTTTCATATATTATTCTAAGGCTGTATTTATTTATTTCAATGGGAATTTATATTTGAAGCAAGACTTTTATACATTTTCTTTGTGATTATTAATAAAAAAGTTCTTAAAATTACTAACAGTGGGGATTTCATTATACAACAAAAACCCAACAATCAGATAGACAAAAAGAAAAAAGTTAAATTGTATTCATTGTCCCTTCTTAGATTTGGACCTTGATAGCTATTTATCTGTTTGGTACCTACATTTCTAAACATATTTAAAATATCATTGTCTTGGCTTAAAACATTGTAAATAGGAAGACTATGATTTTGCTTTGGATTTTATTTGGACAGAATAGTAATGACTTGTGAATATATTGAAAGTCATCTTCATTTCCTATCTATTATTGCTTTTACCTTAAGACTCAGACAAACCCCCTTTCTCTAGGCAGATGTATAGACCACACCAGCTAGAGAGTTCACACCTACAGAACCCAGGCTTGCTCCTTCTTCTCTGCTATGCTTTTGTGAGGCTCTGGAAGACATAATTATATAATAGGTGATTGACTGTGGTGACTCGCCTCTCATAATTCAGCTGTCACAGCTCTAATTTATGCCCCATCATTTACCCATTCTAGCTTTTAATTATCTTTGATAAGGCACACAGGAACTTCTCATTAAATGCTGAATTATAAAATAAACATTTAATCCAGTAATTCTCCTAAAACCATTCCTGCCCACCCCCATAACCTCTCAGAAAATTGATAGCAACTTGGAAGTTACTACTGAAAATCCAACACATCTACTTAATACTAAAAGCATTTACAATTGCACAACTTTGCCAAGTAGTGCATTTGATTGGCTTCCAGGTAAGATTTTTATGTAAATAATCTTGATGATTGTGATAGAAATTATTTTAGAATGGATCTTGTACTGTGTCTTTTTGATTCACCCTTTAATGTGCAGAAACTGTAGAAACAACTAATTCTGGTCCCCATGAATTGTTGGCAATCACAACAATATATAGCTTCCTTTAATAGAATTCCAGCTATTGTGATTTTCTGAATGAGTCTGATAAGATTGTGTCCCATGTATTCCTGATGGCTAGGTAATTATTCACATGCCTATCAATGCAGGCACACTGCTGTTATATGACATAGTAATGACCTCATTGCAGGCACCTGCTCCAGTTCCTTGATCCTAAATTAGTTTGACATTCTTCCTGTAACTCTTTTCCCATACATAGTACAACCTGCTTTCTATCAAGAAAATTGTTTCAGATTTCTATGTGGCAGCAAGAGTCTGGAATTTCTTCATTGTCTTTGGAACTGTAGCTCAGTATTTTGCATCATGAAAAATCTGAAAAACTTTAGTTTTGAATTCTTACAAAGAAAACTGCTTCCTTGGGTAAATGATTTCAAATTGTGACATAAAGTGATCTTGGAAAAATACAATATGATTGCCTAATCCAAATCTTTTCTCTAAGGAGCCAAAAACAAGACAATAACAAAATAAAAACATTTTTTTAAACATAAGTTACTAGATTTCTGTTCTATTAACAATCATTACTATGTAGTAAGGAACAACATTCCCTTGTTTGAGGTAGACACTGATTTTGGTGTTTCTTATTAATGAGCTTGGTGAATGTTTGATGAAGGAAAACAAAATGACGAAACTTCATCCTAAATATGTTTCTGTGGGTGCAGATAAAGAATATATTGAGGGGTTTTGGACGATGGCACAACTGATAATGTGTTTATTGTGCAAGCATGAGGACCTAAGTTTAAATCTCCTGCACGCAAATGCCAGGTAGAGGGGCATGAATCTGTTATCCTAACTGACTGGGTTGTGGGCGGGGTGGAAGGAGGCAGAAACAGGAAGATCCTTGTAGTTCATTGGACAGCCAGTTTTGTTGAGTCAACGAGCTCCATGTTCAATGAGAGAACCTGTCTCAAAAATTAAAGTGGGGAGGGAATGAGGAAGACGTCTGACATTGACCTCTGACATTGACATGGCTCTGCTGGCTAGTACACCTATACATGCACGTAGGTACCCCACCTCCCCCTCTGTTTTCCCCCCTCCCCGCCTCTCTCTCTCATTCACACACACACACACACACACACACACACACACACACACACACACAGACACACACACACACACACACACACACACACACACACACACACACACACACACACACAGGACAGAGATGAGAAAGTCTGCATAGTTGGATCATTGGTCGAATTGATGATTTATTGGATGGAAGAGTGGGAAGTGGCAATAAGAAAGAGGATTGAGCCGGGCGGTGGTGGCGCACGCCTTTAATCCCAGCACTCGGGAGGCAGAGCCAGGCGGATCTCTGTGAGTTCGAGGCCAGCCTGGGCTACCAAGTGAGTCCCAGGAAAGGCGCAAAGCTACACAGAGAAACCCTGTCTCGAAAAACCAAAAAAAAAAAAAAAAAAAAAAGAAAGAGGATTGAGTTCATGTTGTAGACTCTGAGTGCTTGCAGAGGAATGGGTGGGATAATAGTGTCAGAAGGAGCACAGTACTGTAGATATGGAGGATAAGATAGTCCTTATTCTAATTTCCTATGAAATATTCATAGCATTCCTAGAAGTAATGCCTCAATAATGGAGTCACAGGTATTAAAGGTATTAAAGCCCAATTTACTATATCCTTTTAAGAATAAGCTCAATGTACTTATTTTAAAAAAGCATATTTACCTAGTAATTATGACTTAGATAGTGCTGGCAACGTATCTATTAGAGGCTCAATATAATTACCTGAAACAATTAGAGTTCTTAATCATTAAGAGAACTGTAATAAGGCATATATCATTAGCCAGGCAAGCAAGATTAGCTACTCCCATCTGCTGATGTCTGAGTCACTAATGTGTTGCTGACTTTCTGGGGTATGGGGTGCTATCCTGCCTTGCACAGCTGATGCATGGATGAAAGCTCCGGGGGATGGTTAAGCCTAATTGCATGACCTCAGTTCAATATTGCTGATCATTTGCAAATCCCAATGGGAACAATTATTTTCAGTCTTTTTTCGTGAGTTTTATATCTTCCTCATTATATGTTTGTTTGTTTATTATTAGAATGTGTATGTGTTTATTTATGATATGGGGGAATGAGCATGCCTCAGCATACATATGAGTGTCAGAGGACAAGTCAGTTCTCTGCATCCACTTTACATGGCTTCTGAAGACAGAACTCGGTTTGCCAGATTTGTGTAACAGGTGCCTTTACTGCCAGCTATCTCTCTGCCTCTCATAGGAAAGTGAGCTTGAATTGCCTGCATGTAACCTATCTAAGTGTGGGTTCTGGTAGTTTTGAAGATTTCTAAGTCAGAAGTAGGCCTTTGCTGCAGTTTATAATAAGGACATTTGTTATACTCATGTACTAGCAGTAGTTATTTGTCTCACCACTTCAACAAAATACCTAGCAAAACCAGTTAGAGGAAGGGATTATTTTGGCTCATGTTTTGGGAGTACAAGCTGGGAAAGCATTTAAAAGGAGCGTGAGCAGCTAGTAGCACCCCATCTTCAGTCAGGCAGCAGAGCAGTGAATGCTGGTTCTTAACCAGCTTTCTCCTTCTCATGCAGCTAGGACCCCAGCCCAAGGAATGTTGGGTCTTTCCACCTCAGTTAACCTAATCTTGTTAATCTATCACTGATGTCAGCTGTGGTTAACTTAACCTAGATAAACATTTACAGGTATTCCCTGGGAACCTGCATTGTAGTTTCTCTATCTCATCAATTTACAATCAATATCAACCTTCACACCACACAAACATACACTTTTTATATCACGTGTGTTAGTCACATCACCATTTTCAGTTTTTCAAGAATGTTCAGCTTTTACTATTTATTTGGTCATTCTTTTGCTCTTGGCCTCTTCTACCTTAATCTTAGAAAAATTATGTGTCTAGTAATAGAGTGTGGAAACTCACAAACTATAACTTTAGAACCAAAATGATGAAGGTTTGATGGCCACTGACCTGTTCTGTCATGTTAGGCAAGTTACTCAACCTCTCTTGAGCTTCAGGTGTCTCCCAGATAAAATATAATTAAGGATATCTAGTTTGTAGGGTAGTTTTGAACAGGAAAGTGGTGAATGAAATATTGAACAATATGGCCTTACAGTAGTAGAGCCAGGAACAATAGTTGTAAACACAACATTAAAATTTTGGACATTTTTGAAATAAAGAAAATGTTCTTTTCTTTTTTCTCAGCTAGAAACTCTGCTGGGCTAGTCATTGTTCTTGCTGGTTATGTTTGATGGGAATTTTATAGATTGAGGGATGAAGTATCCTCAAAGGGAATTTGGATTAACACCTGTTACTGCTTATGATTTTACTAAGCTAAATCTTTTTTTTTTTTTTTTTTTTTTTTTTTGGTTTTTCGAGACAGGGTTTCTCTGTGTAGCTTTGCGCCTTTCCTGGAACTCACTTGGTAGTCCAGGCTGGCCTCGAACTCACAGAGATCCGCCTGGCTCTGCCTCCCGAGTGCTGGGATTAAAGGCGTGCGCCACCACCGCCCGGCTCTAAGCTAAATCTTTATGATATCTCAAGTAAGGCTTTTATAACAAGAGATCATAGACATATATTTGATCTTCATTATAATCTTTAAAACCTCTTTTAGATTGTTGTATTTGATTTCTTAGATGAAAATGATTCAATGAAAGATACTCAAAGCATATTTAAAGTTGATCAGATCCATACAAATAGTACCAAATGTTAGTGGAATAGATTCCTTTAAATACACAATGAAATGGATTTTTTTAAATACACAGAACCAAAAAATATGCCTGGCATGACAGCACACCTCTGAAATCCTAGCACTTAGGAGGCTGAGTCGGGAGAATAGTGAGTTCAAGACCAATGTGGGCTACACAAAGCATGCTATCTTAAAATTGAAAAGACCCAAACAGTGACACATAGCTAGTCAGTGTATAATGGCAGGGTGTACGTGTGGTTTCTCAGGACTGGCAAGTAAGTGTTATTTTTGAATGTGATTTCAATGAGGAACAAAGTCACATGCATCAACTGGAAACTTCTCTTTATAGTTTTCAGGTATCATTTCTGGCTGAGCTGTACTTTGATCAACAATGGCCTTGAGGTTTAAGTCACTTCCTCTCAAAACGCAGGTGTGTTAAAATGTGTGAAGTCCTTTGCCATTATGAGTGAAATACAAAGAAGTTGAAACCCCACCCTACACATAAGCCATTGTAGAAATATTTGACATACTACACAGACCAAGAAGCTTAGTCTTGAGCTATGATCAAAGTGGAACACACGGGCAGGATAGCGTCAGGATCCGAGGGGCTTAACCTGGCTCCTTCTGGTTTGGTAGCAGCTTTCAACATCGCACTGTGTTGGTCTTCAAAATGAGTATATAGATAGATATTTCTTTGATTAAGTTATTACTTATTTTTCTCATGTTTCAGTTATAAGAACTGTTTACCTTTCTTATTTGTGAAGTGACATTAAGGGTATCATAATAACAACAATAAGTTACCTACAGAAATTCAGGAAATTTGGATTTTAATTTCAAGTCTGCTATAATCTAGCTATACAAAACATCTTATCACCTTTGATGGGTACAATTTCTTTGAAATAAAGTGTTTTTTTTCATCTGAAACCAGTATAGATTTAGTTTTTATGTGAGCATTAAAGGAAATTTGTGAGAAATAATGATGTGAACATAAATATATCTTAATTATCTAGCAAAATTGTTTATTTTTCTTCTTTTCATCTTATATACAAAAACAAGTTGAACTGGAATTCTTATAGAGACAATTATACATGAGTTTGAAAGGGAGACTGATTGGTTGCCTTTCACAGTTGAAAGCTGCCTACATTATAATTTCAATAAGTCATGGGTATCACTTAGTCAGACAATGAATCTCCTTTGTCCTTGTTTCTGACAGCTGTAGGGATCTAGGTTCCCAGCTACATGGTCATCTGTTCTCATCTCACCAGTAATTAGACATCTGTTTATGTTCATGTTGTTGTTTTATAGGTGAGTCTGTGTAATTCACAGCCTAATTCTCAGTTACAGAGCTAACGTCTTAATGTTACTTTCATCCATGATCCAAGAGGAATAATTCCTTGACATCACAAATACCCGATAGCAGATAGTTTACTCATCCTTGAGGCATGTGAGCCATCTTTGAAGTCTTTGCCAAGTTCCTGAGACGTCAACTAGGTTTTATAACTTCCATTAAAGGCAAGCATTCCATTTGGGTCAACAGCATCTCTAGCAGTTATTTATTTGTGCATTTACTTAGTGTTGGTTTAACAACAAATCAATAAACTGATTAAGAAAAGCTCATTTGGAACAGATACATGAATATGTTTTATGTAATCGCTGCATGTGAATATGTATCTGAGTATATTTTGAAGCTACTCTAAGTCTGCACTTTAACATCTAACCATTGTTCAGCCATCTTTTCCACATTATTGAATTCTTTGTCAGAGGAACGTTTTTCCTCAATTCACTTTAAATTCATATAGCCTACTTGAAAAAAAATCTATACTGCATGTGCCTGGAAGATGGCTCAGTGGATAAATGAATTTGCTAACAGGCCTGACAACCTGAGTTCAATCCCAGAGACTCATGTTATGGAAGGAGAAGACCAACTCCGGCAAATTGTCCTCTAACCACATTTGTGCTTTGGCATGCTATTGTGTGCTCTCTCTCTCTCCCTTTCTTGTGAGCTTTCTCTCTCCCTTTCTCTCTCTCTCTCTCTCTCTCTCTCTCTCTCTCTCTCTCTCTCTCTCTCTCTCACACACACACACACACACACACACACACACACACACAATCACACAAATAAATAAATAATGTAATAAAATTAAAAACAAACTTCAACTTTATATTAATTTCTCCTTGCTTTTGTGTCACATGGTGAAGCCAAGAACTTAGAGGATGGAGCTCAGTGCAAGGATGTTTGCCTAATAAGTACAAGGCTCTGGGTTGGATCACCAGTGCTGAATAAAATAAACCACACACAATAAAAATAGTAACAAGGTAAAATAAACATTTTCCCAACCACACAATTCCAGAATTGGTGTTGGTGAATTAAACTTGAGTGTAAACTTTTAAAGAGTGGGTTTGTGGGGCTAGAGAGATCTTCTCAGAAGTTAGAACACTTGCTACTGCTCTTGCAGAGGGTACAGGTTTGGTTCCCAGCAGCTTGGTCAGGTAGCTCTAGTCCAGGACATCTGATGACCTCTCCTGGCATCTTCAGGCTCTGTACTCACATAGTGTGCTTGCTTGCACACACACACACACACACACACACACACACACACACACACACAGAGAGAGAGAGAGAGAGAGAGAGAGAGAGAGAGAGAGAGAGAGAGAGAGAGAGCATAGCACTGCTTTGTATTTTAGAATGCTAACATTTCAAAGTATTCATGATTTAATTGAAACTATATTTTTATTCGCTCATTTATTCAGTCAGTAAATGAATATTGAGCACCATGCTCTAACCCTTGATAAATAGTAAAGAGACCACATAGGAATGAACAATACACATCTAAGTTTGGCATGCCAGAACAATGGACTATAAGAATTCACTTGTGCCAGCCATGATGGCACATGCCTATACTCTCAGCGTTCAGGAGACAGAGGCAGGCAGACCTCTGAGTTCAAGGCCAGCCAGGTTGTAAAGCAAGTTCCAAGACAGTCAGGGCTCTAGAGAGAAACCATACCCCCATCACCCTTAAAATAGAATTAACCTACAAGACATTGAGCAGCATGATCAGCAGGCTTGCTTGTTCTCTTGTTTGCTTGAATCGTTGCCTAGATGGATATGAGCTAAAGATGACAGGCGAGGAGGACACAAATACAAGTGTATATAACGGAGGAATTTGGAAACTTGGTGAAGGAAAAGAAATTTGTAACAAGAAAAGCATTAGTCATATACATAAATATAATAGTTGTAGGGCCACTTGACACATTAAACAACTGTACAAGGTGTATGCATTGCTGAGATATTATTATGACTATATGCTGGGACAAAATGCTTATACACAAAAAACTTAACTTAAAGTAAACATAAAATGATAGATACTTTTATTTATTTGATTTTTTTATTTGGTTTTTGAGACACAGTTCAACCTATAGCTCAGGTTGACAGTCCTCTTACCTCTGCCTTACAGGTGGTGGGATTGCAAATCCACACCACCATGAAAGAGACTTCTTGAAAAGTAAAATTTGATGTCATCACAGATGCAGCATGAGGTTTCTTGAATCTTACCAACCTCATTTCCAAGAATTCCCATAATCTCCTTGTGTGCTACCCATTCCTTGGTTGGATCAACCCTCCATACCATGTGATCAGTTGACTCTCATCAAATGTTTCTGGGACATATTGGACACAGTATCATACATGGACCACTTTCTGCTGTTCCTACTGCTCCATTTGGCACAGCCTTGTCTTTCCATGCAGGTACATGTAGGTATCAGAGCATACATTTTGATTCCCATATTATCATTGCATAGAATTAAAAGAACAAAGATTGGGGGGGGGCAAAAATAAAAAACGAACAAAGATTATCTTAAGTATGATGCGTTTGAGGACCCGAGTCTCTAGACTGCTCACAGGGACCATGCAATTTGAACAAAATGACTCTTTTTGGTTTTAATGCTTTAGAGAAGCCTCAAAATACTGGCAAACTTATTGACAGTGTGGTAAAACGTCTAAGTTTTTAGTTGCAGTGCTTTCTCCTGATTTCTCCTGAGAAAATAAGTTTAAGGACAGTAAGTGACGATCCTTCTTGGCATATGGTACCAGGTGATAGAACACACAAGTGGTAGAGCTGGATAGAAACTTGGGTCCACCCACTCACAAGCCCCTGTGTTCTTCAGTCAGAATTTTTATAAATGACACCCAGTTTTCATTAAGATGCTTTTGAAATAAGCTTTTATGGGTTTATCAAATCAACAAAGCAGTTAAATGGGAATCCTGAACCTAAAGCCAAGTTTACTAACTAATTTGATGATCCTCATTAAAGTAGTGGCTTCCGGACCCATCTCCCTGACAGCAGCTGGGGGACATCAGGTATTCTAAAGAAGTGCCATGCTGAAGCTGCACTTCCCTGAAAGTGCAAGCCTTTGAAACTGGCTCAAACAAGTCAGCTATCTGATAACTACTACTGAAGCCTCATTAGAAACACAAATAGTTTTCAGATTAGAGCGTGAGATTAAAGGCAATCTCAGGACAAATTTGCATGCCCACCTCGACATAGGCATATTTAAAGCACATTATTTCAATGTTTGATTTGGTGAATTGTGAAAAACATTCATAAATATTTATAGTGTGACTCTTGGCAGGGAGGTAAACAGAATCCATTTCCATTCCCGTACCATCATTGCATAGAATCAGAAGAGAGAAGACTCTTAAAGAGGTAGGAATTACTGGATAATTTTGTAATTACTGCATTGGGAAGTCATAGGGAGGCAGATAAAAGATGAGAAGAACTGGACAACCCATAAAATTGATACCTCTCTCTCTGACAACCACGTGAGATGTGGCCTTGACCATGATGGGCCTAAAAGTAATTGATGAATGATTAAGAACAACAGCAACAACAAAATGAAGGTGGAAAATGTCATCCCATGGGCTGCTTTCTCTGGCCACTCGTCCTGTGCTCCTGATGCACGGGAAGGAGTCACAGCTCCTCACAGGGAGCTTGTCCCTTGGTCTTCAATTTATTTTTTGCTCTTTCCATTAAGAGCACCATCTCTGTATCCAGTCTGGTACTCCCCCATCTCCTCCCTCTTCTCTGTCTTCCTTTATTTCTGCCTTTTACATCTCATGATAAGGGACCTGGTGTCCTGAACGTCACCACCCACTCCCATATGCTACTTGTTTTCATCCTGGCTGTTTATGACTCGGTTTTACAGAGGTTAGTCTGACCTTGTTTTGAGTCTCATTAGTCACTGCAGCCACTTCAGTTTGGCTCTCACTAATCTCTGCAGTCACCTTATCCGACTGTGCTTGTCCTTTGTCTGAGCTCCTCTGTCTTGTTCCCTCAGTCCCTGTTGGGAATGCTGACAACTTCCTTCTAGGAATTCTTGCCACCTCTGTCTTTTGTGATTCCCTGCCTTCTTTTTATCTCATAGCTTGTGTGACTTCTCTCCCTAGTGGCTTCGTTCCTCTACCCTTACCCAGTGGTGCATTCTTAGGGTACAGATGTTCATTTATTCCCTCCACTGCCAGAGTTAGTGCTAGAAATCACATTAGCTACTTCTTTATAGTAGTACTCCTCTGTACCCCACCTCCCTTTATAAATTTAAAAAATTATATCATAATGCAGGCACCTATATGTTCTTATGTATTAAACTTGTTGCAATTGCTCTGGTTATTTATGTATCTGTTTTGCAAACTCTCCTACTCTAGCTTATAAATGTGTCAAGTCTGTGAAATGATTTCAGGCTTTGACATCTTATGCCTGTCCTATTTGTGTCTAAATTTTCATGCAAACCACTCTTACATACATTATCACATTTATGTCTTTCAATGGTGCTGGGAAGTAGGTAGAACATAGGTGCCTTTAATTTTTATTTTAAAGAAAAAACCTATATGTAGAGGACTAATTGAGTTTCCTGGCTGGTAGGTACCAAATGCCACTTTTCTTTTATTTACTATTCTGGAATGTGGATAGGTTTCTTTATAATTGCCCATGAAGATGTGCTTGCTGTAGTCCAGTTCTCAACCTGTGGGTCACAACCCATCTATGGCCACATATCAGATATCCTGCATATCAAATATTTATGTTACGATTCATAACAGTGGCAAAATTACAGTTATGAAGTAGCAATGAGATAATTTTATGGTTGGGGGTCACCACAACATGAGGAACTATATTAAAGGGTCACAACATTGGGAAAGTTGAGAACTACTGCTGTAATGTATCAAGCAGATTCATAGGATAAGTTTGCTCTACAGATGGAGGAGAAGCACTCAGTACTTGTTGACTGTCGTGTCTCCCCTAAAATGCCTCCAGTTATTGAGAAACAAAGACTTTATGAAACACAGTCTTATTTTTTATTAATTAATTTTTTCATTTATTTTACATACCAACCACAGTTTCCCCTCCCTCCACTCCTCCTGCCTCCCTCCCTTCCATCTGACCCCATCCCCATCCACTCCTCCTACATCTCCCTTCACAAAGAGGCAGGCCTCCCATGGGAGTCAACAAAGCATGGCACATCAAGTTGAGGCAGAGCCAAGCTCCTCACCCCCTCTGCATTAGGGCTTGACAAGGCAACCCAGCATGGGAAATAGGTTCCCAAAACCCAGCTCAAGCGCCAAGGACAGGTCCTGATCCCACTGCCAGGAGCCCCACAAACAGACCAAGCTACACAACTGTTACAGACATTCAGAGGGCCTAGGTTGGTCACATGCAGGCTCCCTAACTGTCAGTCCAGAGTGTGTGAGTTCCCAGGACCTTAGGTCAGCTGTCTCTGTGGGTTCCCCCATCATGACCTTGAACCCCCTGGCTCATACAATCCCTCCTCCTTGTCTTCAACAGGACTCCTGGAGCTTGGCCCAGTGCTTGGCTGTTGATCTCTGCATCTGCTTCTATCTGGATAAAGTCTCTCTGATGACAATTTGGGTAGTCACCAAATTGATTTCACAAGATGGCAAGTTCAGGCACCCTCTCCACTATTGCTACGAGTCTTAGCTGGGGTCATCCTTGTGGATGCCTGGGCATTTCCCTGGCATCAGGTTTCTTCCTAACCCCAAAATGTCCCCCACCCCATCAAGACATCTCTTTCATTACTCTTGGCCTCTGTCCCACCCTCATCCTGCTCAACCTGATCCCTCATGTTCTCATGCTCCCATTATCCCCCTCCCCCAACTCCCAGTTTACCCTGGAGTACTCTTCTATTTCTATTTCCCAGGAAAATCTATGCATCCCTCTTTGGACCCTTCTTGTTACCTAGCCTCTCTGGGGCTGTCGCCTGATTATCTTTTACTTTATACTTAATATGCACTTATGAGTGAGTACATACCATGTTTGTCTTTCTGGGTCTGAGTTAGCTCACTCTGAATGATTTTTTCTAGTTCCATCTATTTGCCTATAAATTTGATGATATAATTGTTTTTTACAGCTGAGTAATACTCCATTGTGTAAATGTACCACGTCTTTATCTATTCTTTGGTTAAGAGGCAACCAGGTTGTTTCTAGGTTCTGGCTGTTACAAATAACACTGTTATGAACATAGTTGAGCATGTGTCCTTGTGATATAATTGAGCATCCTTTGGGTATATGCCCAAGATTGGTATAGCTAGGTCTGGAGGTAGATTGATTCTCAATTATTATGAGAAACCACCATATCAATTTCCAAAGTGGCTGTGAAAGTTTGCACTCCCACCAGCAGTGGAGGAGTGTTCCTCTTACTCCACAACTTCTCCAACATAAGCTGTCATTAGCATTTTTTATCTTAACCATTCTGACAGGTGTAAGATGGTATCTCAGAGTCATTTTGATTTGCATTTCCCTGATGGCTAAGGATGTGGAATAATTCTTTAAGTGTATCTTGGCCATTTGAGATTCTTCTGTTGAGAAATTTCTCTTTAAATCTATACCCCAGTTTTAATTGGATTATTTGTTATTGTGATGTCTAGTTTCTTGAGTTCTTTATATATTTTGGAGATCAGCCCTCTATCAGATGTGGGGTTGATAAAGGTCTTTTCCCATTCTGTAGGCTGCCATTTTGTCTTATTGACAGTGTCCTTTGTCTTACCAAAGCTTTCCAGTTTCTGGAGGTCCCATTTATTTATTTTCAATCTGTGTCTGTGCTACTGGTGTTATATTCAGGAAGTTGTCTCCTCTGCCAGAGCATTCAAGGCTATTTCCCACTTTCTCTTCTATCAGGTTCACTGTAACTGGATTTATGTTGAGGTCTTTGATCCACTTGAACTTGAGTTTTGTGCAGGGTGACAGATATGGATCTATTTGCATTCTTCTACATGCTGACATCCAGTTCTGCCAGCACCATTTGTTGAAGATGCTTTCTTTTTTCCATTGTACAATTTTGGCTTCTTTGTCAAACATCAGGTATTCATAGGTGTGTGGATTAACAACTGTGTCTTTGATTCAATTCCATTAATCCACCTGTCTATTTTTATGCCAATACTATGCTGTTTCTGTTACTATAGCTCTATAGAAGAGCTTGAAGTAGATACCTTTAGAAGTTCCTTTATCATACAGGAATGTTTTAGTATTCTAAGTTTTTTGTTTTTCTATATGAAGTTGAGTATTGTTCTTTCGGGGTCTGGGAAGAATTGTGTTGGGATTTTGGTGGGGATTGTATTAAATATGCAGATTGCTTTTGGTAGGATTGCCATTTTACTATGTTAATCCTACCGATCCATGAGCATAAGAGATCTTTCCATTTTCTGTTATCTTCTCTAATTTCTTTCTTCAAAAACTGAAAGTTCTTGTCATAAATGTCTACGAAACACATTTTTAATTTAGGGTTTTGTGAGTGAAAATTCATAATTTAATTGTTTTTAAAACTTCTAAAATGTTTTAAGGATGTTCTAACACCCTAACTTGAATGCTGTCCAAAAATTTATAAGTACAAGATAGTTTTGAAATTAAAAATTTAAATCAGCCTCTTGAATCCATTTATATCATAACCATAATGGAACTTTATTTTTATTTTGACAACTTTACGGTGGCAGCAGTACATATTTTGTTCTAATAAAATCAGCACAATCTCTTAGTTTTCTAATTGGTAAAAGTCAAGTACTGTCAGAAATGGCTCAGTAGAAAACAACAATAGGTCTGGGAAAACAGAACAAATACATTTTTAAGTTGCTTTATAGCAGTTTTGTAACAATAAAATGTAGATGAATTTCTCGGAGACTACTTCCTAAATAGAACACCAGTAGCACAGACTCTGAGACAAACAGTCAATCAATGGGACCTCTTGAAACTGAGAAGCTTTTGTAGAGCAAAGGATACGGTCAACAAGGCAAAGCGACAGCCTACAGAATGGGAAAAGATCTTCACCAACCCCACATCTGACAGAGGACTGATATCCAGAATATATAAGGAATTCAAGAAATTAGACATCAAAATGCCCAACAGTCCAATTAAGAAATGGGCTATAGAACTAAACAGAGAATTCTCAACAGAGGAAACTCAAATGGCCGAAAGACATTTAAGGAACTGCTCAACATCCCTAATCATCAGGGAAATGCAAATCAAAACAACTCTGAGATACCACCTTACGCCTGTCAGAATGGCTAAGATCAAAAACACTGAAGACACCTTATGCTGGAGAGGATGTGGAACTAGGGGAACTCTCCTCCACTGCTGGTGGGAATGCAAGCTTGTACAACCACTTTGGAAATCAATATGGCGCTTTCTTAGAAAATTGGGAATCAATCTCCCCCAAGATCCAGCTATACCACTCTTGGGCATATACCCAAGAAATGCTCAACCACACCATAAGAGCACTTGTTCAGTTATGTTCATATCAGCATTGTTTGTAATAGCCAGAACATGGAAACAACCCAGATGCCCTTCAACTGAAGAATGGATAAACAAAATGTGGTACATATACACAATGGAATACTACTCAGCAGAGAAAAACAATGGCATCATGAGGTTTGCAGACAAATGGATGGATCTAGAAAAAATCATCCTGAGTGAGGTAACCCAGACTCAGAAAGACAAACATGGTATGTACTCACTCATAGCAGGATACTAGACATGAAACAAGGATGACTTGTCTGCTACTCACATCACCAGGGAGGCTACCTGGAAAACAGGACCCCAAGAAAGACACAGGGATCACCCAATGACAGAGAAATGGAATGAGATCTACATGAACAGCCTGGACATGAGTGGGGGTAATGAAAGGCGAGGGTTGAGGGAAAGAGAGCTTGGGGGAGCGGGAGATCCCAGCTGAATTTCTCAATGGTTTTATTAAATAAAAATCACAGAGCCAAATACAGAGGTGAAAGCCTTAGAGAGATCAGGGAAATAGGGAAAGCCACCAGCCAACCTTACCTCATCAACTCTGCAGCTTCCAAATGTGAGTTTACTTCCTGTCTACCCATGTCTATATGCCTTGCTGTCCTGCCATCTGATTTACTCTCTCTGTTCAGCTACATCACTTCCTCTTCCTACCCAGCTCTGTCACTTCCTGTCTGTCTGTACAGACCTCCAGACCTTCCGTGGTTAACTAGTTTTGATATTTAAGGCATGTGCCAACACACCTGGCTCTGTTTCCAGTGTGGCCTTGAACACACAGAGATCCTGCCTGCCAAGTGATAGGATTAAGGGTGTGTGTTGCTGTTGTCCGACTTCTTTGTTTACTTAAAATGGCTTGCTATTTCCTCTGATCTCCAGGCAAGCTTTATTTATTAAAGCACAAATAAAATATCACCACATTTCACCACAAATAAAATATCACCACAATGAAAAGTGTATAGTTTATATTAGAAAAATATTTTCATGAAGACACATGGCTTGAGGTTACAATGTCAAGTATTTTAATATAGTATGAATTATAATGTCATGGTCAAAATTCAAAGTCTGTAATGGGAATCAATGAGGTGGTGTGGAATGTATCTACTGTAATTCAGGTAGATTCCAGATACACATGTCTTGCAGATGTGGTAAGCATCCTCCATGGAGGTTTCTAACAAGTTAGGGTAAGAATCTAGTGATATGATCTAAGTCATCAAATCTTGTCTATTGAACCAATTTTTGTTCTCTTAAAATTTTAGAAACTGTAAGAAAAATGTTGGCCATTTCTGCTTCTTAAAAAACTACTCAAAATGCAGAGAGATCTGATGAGGGGAAGGAAGTCAGCTAAAGAGGCAATCAGTAAGTTCTGAAAAATACCAAGGGGCCAATTACCCACTCCCACCCAAAACAGTGACTGTTATAAACAAAGGACAGTCACTTCAGACATCAGAGCTTCCACCCATATATTGTAAGTGCTCGGTAATTATCTCCCAGTAAGAAACAGCAAGCAGAGCAGAAATCACAGTTAAAAACCTTAAGTTAGCTCAGACTTAGCCAGCGAGACACACCCTAGCAGGGCCTGTTAATGAATAACTTACAGGTGGGTGCTTCTTACACTCTTGTTTTGAACTGTTTTCTTAAGCAATGTTGAGCATAACTATTTAGTTAATTGATGCTATTATTTATATTAAACAAATAATTTAATTAAAGAACTCTTCTCCACAGGCTGCAGAAAACAAATTGAGGAACATATTTTAGTTAAGGCTGTCTTCACACTTAAGCCAATTTACATTTTCAATTAAACTCAGAAGGTAATCCTAGAGCACAGGCTAATAACCACTGTGCAGGGCTGGCCGCAGGGAGCATTAGAGGCACAGACAGGCAAGCTCGTGAGTCTGGTGTAATCAATTCTCCTTGCTCAGTTGTTACCAACATTTTAAAACCGGTGAAACCATCAAGAACGTTATAATGTAAAAAGCAGCAGTACAAAAATGACTAAAGGAAACAATGTCATGAACTTTGAAGAGTCACATAGTAGGAAATAGGTGGTTTACTCCTAAATCAGTTACTCATCCCAACTCCATCGTTGTACTTCTAAGTAATACAACACAGTACTCCAAACTTTATCTAAAACACCCACTATGGAGAGAATTCTATCAAGGGAAAGTCAATAGAAATCTTGGAGGAGAAATGACACTCGGGAAGACTGGGCTGTCATCCTTGCAACATACTCACAGGGAATACAGAGAGGCCATTAGGGATCTCCCTAAGCAGGCCCTTGACTCAGGGGGAAGAACACATGCGTTTTCCTGATGAGTAAAATATGCTGTCAATATGAGGCCTGAGCCCTAATGTCGGGAATTGATAATATGCTGAAACTTCAGAGTGAAGACTAATTAAACTCTTCTTCCTCATTCACATTGATGAGGATGAGAAGAGACGAGCAATGGGGGAGCCCACAGACAGAGTGACCCCATTACAGAACTGAGAGATGCATTTCAAACAGAATGAAACAAACCAGGTCAGCTGAAAGTAGAATTGCTGACATGATAGAAGATTCTGGGATGATTAGGGCTAATCACAAAGGATAAGACAGACTGAAACAGAAAGGCAATTCCACAGAAGGATTATTGACCTGAGCCTACTCTCATCAAAAGAAAAAGAGGAACAAGAAAATGAAAAAAATAAACCTTAAAAATATAACACAAATATAATAAGGAGAGAAAGGGAAGGGGATTAGAATAGTATCTAATGATACAGTAAAAATGTGCATGACATTATTGTAATTAATTATATTAACAATTATGTTACAATAACTAAATTGTTATAGGTTTCAAAATAGCATATAAAATATGTTGTAATATTTAACATTATATTATTTAAATTAATAATGATTCTTCAGATGCACTAGCAAAAGCAAGTTTCTCCTTCTCCCAACAGATAAATTATAATAGATGGTTTGGCAATAGATCCATGGAATTGAACATATTGTGATCTATTTTAGCCATGTTCTTTACACATAGCAAAATCAAGTATGCTTAAGCATTAAGGAATTCAGAACAGAGTTACTGTGAGGCTTTCTATAAATTTGATGATGAAATGAAACTCAGCCAACTTAATTAAAACAGAAATATAGCATGAGGGAACCATGATACAAAGATCATTCATGATCATCTGTCTATCACAAAACTACATTTCATAAGAGAATGTCAATCCTGAAATACAGAAATCAAAACAAAACAATTAGGATGTACAGGTGTTCTAATGCAGAGTCAATTGATAATAGCTACACTCAAAATAATATTACTTAAGGCAATGTTCTCTGCTAATTTTTATCAGAATTTAAGTTCATCTTTAAAATGAGATTACCTCTGGTGAAGACATATTTGAACTTTACCAACTTCTAAAATTTTCCTTATTATCTTTCTCCCACTAAATGGAAGGAACAGAGTATATTTTTAATATTGGGAATATTTTTAGCGCTATAAATATCTATTCTGTGGTAAGCAACCAGAATTGAAGCCATGGTGTGTGAGGTGGTGGAACACTTGCCTGTGTGAGTCCTGCTTTTAATCCCCAGCACTTCCTCTAACAGCAGTAGCACAGTCCTCTTTTCTTATGTATGTGTTTCTGCAAAGAATAACACTCAGGGTACATTTCACCAGAGTACATCTGCACCCTGTCTTCATTGTAGTTGGGGGTGTGCTGATTTTTAACAAGCTTAGATTATTTTTCTGTGGAATAAAGTCTTTAAGTTGCTCAATAATCAGACCAGAAATATTCAGGAGCAAAAATAAACTATAAAATCAGAAAATATTTACACAGCTTTAGTTATACTCAGAAGGATTTATTTGGCTTAGGATATGAACATGGGTTCAAATATGATTTTAAAGAATTCATCAAAACATTAGTGCAGAAATCCAAAGATTAGCCACACTTACTCAGAAATAATTCTTGTTACAGTGGACTCTCTTTTCTCTTGTACAATAATCATACTTCAGGCTTATGGCAACATGAATCCAGGTCCTTGACAACACACATTGTCATCCTACAACCAAGGTCTGGTGACATGCTTTTATGAACCGCCATGAGTAACTTTACCATTTAACTAAATATAGCACAAGCACATCTTTTTGCTGAAAGATTATTGAATTAGGAAGGCTATACAATATGAATCCTGCTGTTTCTTATTTTGTCCACAATTGAACATCATGGACTATCTCAGACTTGGGGACTGGTGGTAACAGTTGACAATGTTTCTCTCCTTCCCTGAGGAGCCCCTTTGGCTGTCAGTTTAACCTTTGAGAGGGTTCCTCTTTTTTCCCATTGACTGAAGTCACATTATCGGTATGCATTTAAATCTTTGGTGTCATTGATGTAACCCTGGTCTATCATTGGAGATATGTATGAAAACTGTACTAAAATGGTCATAGTTTAGCCCAAACTGCAAGGGGACATCTCTTTCATCTGAGTAAATCTTATCTCAGGAAACAATAGCATACTGACTTAACTACAGCTGACTAAGATGCAGATTGATAAACAAAATGATTAGTTTACTCTAATCACAATGAATTCTGCAAGGGGTTCATAGTTGCCATTAGAGTATATAACAAGATAGATGTAACCTAGTCTAAAGGTCAAAAAGGACTTTTTAATGAAGTTAATATGTAAAGTACAAAATAAGAAAGGGGGTTGTATTTATGCAGAGATGAGCCTCAAGTATGGGAACAGGATGTGGCCATTTTTCAGTTCTTCAAAAGCAACATCCTTTTCCCTCAGAGAGCAGAAGTGGATGAGACAAAGGGTTTAGCATATTGAGTTGACACCACACCACATACAGATAGACTGCCCTTTTGAGGTCTGGTTGATCATTCATACTTGAATTCTGGGCAATACAAGTCAATTCTGAGTGACTTAAATGAGAATCTTTAAATGGGGAAATTAAGAAAGTCACACATACCACAATGACAATGACAACAATGAATGGGTAGGATTCAAGTATATCCAGGTACCTAGAAGCAAAGCACAGTATTTCCAAACTTTTCAAAACAGTATAATTCTCAAAAGTTGCTAGTTTTATTACTAAAGAAAATGAGATGTTTTAGGCCACCAAAATAGGAAGCACTCATGCCACTTACCATAGTTGTTGGCACATGTGAGGACTAGAATGTAGGCTCACTGGTTAGACTGTCACACTGCATTGTGGTTGTCTGTCTTTCTGCCTTTCTTTTGGATTTTTTCAGGGCCAGTGGTAGCCCTTCATTCAAAGAAATGACTATGTCTGATTTGGCCTTAAATTCCTATTACCAAGCCTAGAGTCTGGCACCTCGTCTTGTTTCTATATGAAGGGATAAAGAGAGACTGTATGCCCATGTTCACATCTGTCTGCTGTGATTCTAGATTCACACTACCTCATTCCTTCCCAACAGGTTTACAAAGTTTATTGTGTAAAGGAATGCACACTTGGATGACAAAATGGTTGTTACTATACAATGCTGGATTTTACATTTAAATGCCTAAGTAAAAATTCTTTTATTTCAGCAACCTTTAGCAACCAGTTCAACTTATTTTTCAAAGAATAGCCATCTAGTTAGTCATGTAAATGCCCTAATATTTTAAAAAATTGCTGTGAGGAATTACATATTTTTTTTCAGCAATAACTACTTCCTGGCATTCTTACTGCCAATTCTAAATACCCTAGGGGGAAGAAAGTTTAGGTTGTTTCCAAGTCCAGAATGGTTTCACTGTAGGAATCCATGATATATCCAATCATTTTATTATGCCTTTGATCTATTTTTCCATTTTGGGGAGAGGGAGGCAATCACATACAAGAACTGTGACTTTAAAATAGAAAATAATCTTGATTATAATGCATTTTGCAGCTCACAAGTTCTTAACCACACCAGAGGATCAGTAGGAGTCCACAGCACATTCCTTAATATTTTGTTCTTTTCAATATTTTCTTCTCCAGGTTTGTTAGATATTTTTAAAATTTTCTTTATTTATTCTTCTTTCATATATAACATCCCAACCACAGTTTCCCCTCCCTCCTCTCTTCTCACTCCCCTGACTCCCCCAGATCTACTTCTCTGTTTCCCTTCAGAAAAGAGCAGGTCTTCCAGGGATATCAACCAAACATGGCATGACAAGTTACAATAAGACTAGGCGCATACCTCATATCAAGGCTGTACAAGTCGACCCAGTACAAGGAAAAGGGTCCTAAAAGCAGTCAAAAGAGTCAGAGACAGTCCCATATCCCACTTTTAAGAGTCCCACAAGAACAACAAGCTGCACAATCATGACATAATGCAGAAGACCTAGGTCAGACCCATACAGTCTCTCTGATTGTTGCTTCAGTCTCTGTGAGCCCCTATGAGGACTGGTTAGTTGATTCTGTGGGCTGTGTTCTCTGGGTGTTCTTGATCCCCCTGACTCCTACAATCCTTCCTCCCCTTCTTCTGCAGATTTCCTTAGCTCTGCCTAGTGTTTGGCTTGGGGATCTTTGTACTGCTCCTATCAGTTGCAGGATGAAGCCTCTCTGATGACAATTATGCTAGGCTCCAGTCTATGAGTATAGCAGAATATTATTAGGAATCGTTTCATTGACTTTTCTTTCTTTCTTTTTTTTTTTTTTTTTTTTGGTCAGTAGTATTTGGTTCTATCCTAAGCTTCTGGGCTATCCAGCCTCTAGTTCCTGGTCATTTAGGCAGTGTCAAGCATGGACTGTCTTGTGGTGTGGCTCTCTTGTGGTGTGTGATCAAGTTGGATATTGGTTGGCCACTCTCAGAAGTTCTGTGCCACCTTTACCCCAGCACATCTTGGAGGTAGGACAAATTGTAGGTCGAAGGTTGTGTGGCTAGATTGGTGTCCCAGTCCCTCCAGAGGAAGCCTTGCCTGGTTACAGAATTTTTTTTTTATTTTCAACTTTAATTCTTGATAATGCTTCAAAGGTGGAAAGGCATATTGAGACAGATTCAGAAGCAAAGTGAAAACTCATCATCTATTTACATAGGCTGAAATCCTAGAGGATAAATAGGTAAGGGAAGAAGACAAGGTCCTGTGTTTAAGTGCCTAAGGCTGAATGCACAAAGAGTTAATCCCAGGGACTTAAAGGAACAGTTGGTTGCTCTGGTTGAATGCAAAATGGCTTCTGACTCAGCCTTTCTGGGTGGCAACAGAGCTATGTACCTCATGTGGGAGGCAGAGCCTTGTAAGCAGACCATACATGTTTCCCTGGTGTTAGACTTGTCCTCCAGGACCCTATTTCCTGATAATATCTGATTAAGTTCAGTCCGTCTTTGACAGTTTCATAATACTAGAATTTAGTTGGCAGTGTATCCACCTGTGTCCTTTTGATAGGATGTGTGGTTTTTAATGTATTCCTGGTCCATATTTCCCAATTATGAACTTCTGGTAGCCCCACCCATGGCTCCCTTTTCCTCTCCTATATGTGTGATTCCTTGTCTTCTACAGCACTGGATGTAGTACTCAGCACCTATGCTCAAGTTCAACTGTGATATTTCGATGAACTAGCCATATCCACTGTAAAGGATTTGTATAACTAGAATAGAAATATTCATTATCAGCAATATTGTGGAATATCAATGAGAGATAGAACTGAGTAGTTCTTAGTTTAATGAAATTCAAACATACACTATTCCAGGTCACAGGTCAAATCTTTAGTATCAATTAGCTTTGAATTCTCTGGACTGAGTCAGAGAAAAGGACCTGTATGAAAGGAATTTATTTGGGATGTAATCCTAAACAGCAAGAGAGAGCAAGACAGAGATGGGAAAGACACTGTAGCAATTTTATTGGTGTGGAATGAAGGCTTCATTGTGCAGAGACACTATGAGAAGCATACAGGATTCCTTACTAGAGCTACCCAGCCAAAGAAATGGAGGGTGAACACTTCTGCCTGAAGCCCAGGTGCTTGAAGCACTTGTCTATTGGTGCAAGTCCTCTGCTGGCTGCAAACTGTTCCAGGAGCCTTTACTTCACCTGCATATGGTATTTTAGAGACATATGCAGTATGACCCTATGGCATATGCAGTATGCCATGCACATACTCATGGCAACTCATATGTCTCTAATGCACTCTTTGTGCATTAGAGACATATGAGTTGCCATGAGTATGTGCATGGATTCTTCTGCTTCGATAACAGAATTATAGTGTCTGTGTCTTGATCTGTAATATACTTAGTTCTTATTAATATCAGTACAAAATAGCTCTCACCCTAAGAGCAAAAATGACACTTTATTCTTGAGCCAAATGTGAGTGATTGTGACTCAGGAACGTGGTTTATTCAGATTGCCCCAAATGCCACATTTTAATTTGGAAACACTTTCATGAAGCTTCTATAGTTACAGAGAAAAAATGCCATCTATAAAGGCATTTTTCAAATATGTGGGTGGAAACATCAAGTAGATGAGTTATAGCACAGTGAGAAATCTCTGTTAAAGGTTTCAGATGCTGTCTGATGACAGTCTTAGCCTTTGCATTGGTGGAAACTAGATCTTTAATACATTCCAAAAGGCTCCATATGATAGCTAGGGATTTTAGGACAGACAGAGAGATACACAGTGAATAGCTACTAACAGGATTTAAAAAAATCCCTATATTATTTTGTGCTGGATCTGCAACATCCTGACTCTAAAATCGCAGAGTTCTGCTCAGCCTATCAGCTTTGCAGAATCGTAACAATAGGTGTGGCTTTTTTTCCTGGGAACTTCAGTTCACTCTAGCTTTTAAGATAGGGAATCAAAATGCCAAACAATCAGGATGACAAGTTGTATTAACAACACTGAGGAAACTGAAGGTATTAGATGAAGAAAAAGAAGGGGGATACTTTAACTGGAGGTAAATCAGAGGAGGTTTTTACAACGGTTTATTTTAGCCATGATAAAAATCTGGGGAGGGTTAAAAGATGTGAGCTATAGTAAATTATCTTTAAGAAATGAAAACAAGAATATTTATCTTAAAACATTCTCTTTGACCTTAAAAGTATGTAGGCAACTCCAAACAATGAATAGAGAATTTAAAAAAAAAAAAAAAGAGTATTAGGGATAATGACCAACTACTGGCAAAGCAGAACAGACTACTTAGCATTTTTCTTTCAATTAGTATTCATAGAGTTATATTTGGAGGAATGTGAAATGTGTTTGGTCAACCACTTTATGTTCAGATTCATGTGTGTGGAAGTAAATTTGGTCCATCTGTTCTTAAATTATTTTCTTAAACCACAACATTCTATTTAGTAAGAACTGATCTCCAAAGAGTCTTATGACACCCTTGACCTTCTGCCAAACTTGCTCCAAAGATCTGAAGCATGGCTGTTATGTGCTGAACCATAAAGTAAGCAAGAAAACAAGCAAAAATGTTGATTAACATGCTACAGTATCATTCCTGTTACCATTAAGCACAGGAAGAAGAAAAAATTAAGAGTAGATATCTACATAGGACCTGTATTTCTTATCATTTATAAGCCAAGATACAGTGTCAAAATAGTCTGTGGAGACAGCAGATGCCACATAAATGTTTTGTGCATGTACCACATATTCAAAAAGAGAGTGGCTGACCCAAGACAGATTCAGGGGTTTTCTGGGAAATGACTTCTTATGTAGTTCATCAGTGAAGCCTCCAATATCCCTGGCGGCTACTCTATTGTCTCTTTATGGGCCCGTCTTTTGCAGTATCTCCTTAAACTGTGTGGTTATGTAGGCAGGATTTCCACCAAATCCTGTTTCTCTATCTTTCTGCCTTTGTTTTAGCTTTCAATCTTCTTTTAGCCTCATTGACCTGATGACTCCTGGATCTGTGTCTTTATCTGGACTTTCACTCCTGAGCATGGCTATTTCTAGATTTCCCCCACTTTTATATAATCAGCAATCACCTCAAAACCAACAATTTTATGAACACTCAAAATCTGAGCCTGGCACTGGTTTTGATCTTTAAAATATGACCTTTAAACCCTTGTCTTTTGTTGCTGGTCCCTGCAGCCCCACTCATCCAGTCAGTGTGCAAAGCTTGTCCATTCTTTTCTCTTAAATGTTCTCCAGCCTGATTCAATGATTCATCACCCATTGTCTGAATACTACCATCTCCTCCCAAGTGGAAGACTTCTCCAGCTCAGTGTCCATTCAGGATAATTTCCTTAAAACAGAAATCTGATCATGGCTTTTCCTGAATCCATCTCCTTTCCTTCCCTCCTTCACCCCTTCCTACTCCCCTCCTGATTCCTCTTTCTCTCTCTCTCTTTGGAAGAACATCAAAAACAAAAATCTACTGTTTTTGGCAAATTACCAGTATAATAGTATTAACCATGGTCTCATGTCATACCTAAGTTCTTTTGTTGTGTGTGTGTGTGTGTGTGTGTGTGTGTGTGTGTGTGTGTGTGTGTTTCTCTGAGTAGCCCTTACTATCCTGGAACTTGCTTCATAGACCAGGTTAGCCTCAGACCCAGAGATCCACCTGCTTCTGCCTCCAGAGTGCTGGGATTAAAGGTGTGGGCCACCATTGCCCTGCTTATACCTTAGTTCTTTAGAGTCATTCATCCTACATAATTGAGACCTTGTACACTTTGCCCTGCATCCTTCCTATAAAGCTGAAAAACATCATGCTGCACCTGTAAGATATATTTGCTGTTTTTCAAATGTATGTGGAATGTGTGTGTGTGTGTGTGTGTGTGTGTGTGTGTGTGTGTGTGTGTTCACATATGTAGGTGTGCATGTGTGCTTATAGATTCTATTTATGAGTTGTAGCCCCCCAAATTGTTCATCAATTCAAATTAGAAATAGAGGTCAGAAGTTTGAGTTGGAAATTCACGACAAGAAATAAAATGTATGATATATTTAAAAGATCTTTGTGTATTTGCTTGTATGCCATTATCTTCTCTAGAAATAGAAAATGATTACTTTTAATGCAGATATCAAAGAAGGTTCAGTAAGTCACTGGCAGTGTTATTAACCTGTTGGGGGGAAAAGGAATCATTTCTATGTCATGGAAACAGAAATAATTATCCCAAATATTGGTGAGCAGCCAATTCTACTCTAAATGTAGTAGCCCATGTCTCACAGGGACAGTGAATGTTCTTCAAATTCCTGCATTACCATCCACATTGCTAGCCTCCTCACCATTTCCACTCCTAGCCAGACAGTGAACTTCATGATTCTGTTAAAAAATAATGTTGTGCGCCGGGCGGTGGTGGCGCACGCCTTTAATCCCAGCACTCGGGAGGCAGAGCCAGGCGGATCTCTGTGAGTTCGAGGCCAGCCTGGACTACCAAGTGAGTTCCAGGAAAAGGCGCAAAGCTACACAGAGAAACCCTGTCTCGAAAAAACCAAAAAAAAAAAAAAAAAAAATGTTGTGCTATTTTAGGTAAAAGGCAGATAAAATGGTAATGATTCAAAATGTCTCAAACCAACGTTACTCAAATTGCAACTATTTAAAGGAAATTATAGCAAGAAAGGCACAAGACACATTATTAGAAGATGTTGAATGCTTATTAATAGCTACCTCATTGATTTTTCTATGTTTCCTAGAACATCAGAGATTGATCTTTAAGTTGACCTATACAATTAATGTGAAAATCTGTATTTTCATCATCAATTTTCTGGATGATGCTTTCCAAAGGAGGTTTTTTTTTTTAAATAGAATTATCATGTTGCTGTTTAAACTAATACTATTCAAATGAAACTATTTTCCTGGAAGAAATGTGACAAATTGAAATTGAAACTTGCCAAACAACAACAACAAAACAAACAAACAAACAAAAAAACACATTGTCAGTGACTGGAAATGAAGCCTGATGAGACAGAAAAGGCAACAGCTTTTAGGTCCTCAAGTAACGTGAGGGTGTGGGAGGGTAATGAATACCTCCTAAGAGAAGCTAAATTCATAAAAGTCAGGAAGACTCATGAAAAACATGTGCTGGGGGTTCCAGAGGCTCTGCCTTTTCTGCTCTCTTTCCTTGTGCTGGAAAGTAGCCACAGAAGCTGTGAAATGTGAGCAGAAATATAATTTGGAGTCATAACACAAAAGTGGTTGAGTGTTCTCCATAACCCATTTTGGGTTTTCTTTGCCATTTTCTTCTCTACTGGCAGAGAGGATCCATACAATGTACCCAGGTCTTATTGGATAGCCCCTAAAATGAGATGTTTTATAGAGGGCCCTGGGGAAAAATCAATTTGGTGATGAGATTATCTTCAGTTTTAAAAAAAATGGAAAGCTGGAATCGATGCTGAAAAGAGAATACAGCCCAGTGACTCTTGGCACAGCAGGCCGGAGTTAAGCTTCCAGGGTTATTTTCTCCACATCTGCCTTCCCGATGAACAGAAATTCATTGCTCTGGTGGTTTCAATTTGGACCCAGTTGTGACAAAAAAAAAAATCTGAGAGCATAGAGAACACAGAGGAGATCATTGCCTAGTGGCTCAATTTGATGCCCCAAATAACAGGCCTCCAGCACAATGGGGCAGGCTTCCAGTCGAAGGGCTAATAGCTAAGGCTGGTATTGGGAAGTGGGAGAGTTGGGGAAAGCCAGCCCAAGGGGCTTCACTATAGTGGCCCAAAAAGAGTGTGCATAGCCTCACTCCACCAAGCCCTGCCGTGAAGAAGGATCCAGCTGTCAGTTCAGTCCTCTGCCACTTGTAAGAAATACAGGGTAGATTTCCCAGCATGTTAAGCACACTTATTCTAAACGAGGATACTAAAACCACAAGGAGATGACAAATCTCAAGGCACCAAGTGTGCTCATCAATACAGCACCATCTCTCCTTTGCATGTGGTTTATTCCTAGTTAGTACTGGCAGCTCACTGTGCTGATCCATCCTGAACTGGCAAGTCTTTGGAGTTCCTGCCTTTCACTGTCTCCTCTGTGTCTTGTTTGGTTGTACAGGTTAATCGTTCAGGCAAGCACTAGATGTATTCCTAGGGTCTTTTAGAAGGATGTCTCATCTTCAGCTATGTGAAAGAAAATAGAGAGTCATCTAAAAGGCAACAATTTGGATTCCGCTGTTGTTTTCAGCGATGTGATGGTAAATTCCTTTAGAGACTGCCAAACCTAGCACCGGTCTCCTTGTAATGAAGCCTTTAGGGCACCAAAGGGCGGCGGCAGGGGCGGAGGGGGGGTGGGTAGACTATAAATTGCTTTTCTGAAGCACTATTCTCCTATAAAATAAAACTAATTTTTGGTCATGCTGGGAAAGATCAAAAAGAGAGAAGCTGGGGAAAATAAACTGAGGATTTAGGGTCATGTCCAAGCTTGCTGCTAGCTTGGTAACTACATTTCCTAGAAAGAAGGAAGGGATATAAAACTAAAAGATGTTCTGACCATTCTTACTAGAGCTATGCAAATGAATTTATGGCACACTTTTCCAATCTGCAATAGTTCAGGAAGGTATTGCCATAATCTCACTCAGAGAGAAATTAGTTGAATTAGATGAATGCTAATTATCCTGTGGTGCAGACTATGTCTAGATAACATCCCCCACCCCCAGCCTGTGCATGTGTGCATGTGCATGTGCATGTGTGTGTGTTTTCTTTATTGCCCTCTGTCTTATTTTGTAAGACAAACTTTCTCAGTGAACCTGGTTGTGTAGTGAGTGCTAAGGATCTGCCTGTCTCTGCCTCCCCAGTGCTGGGTGACAAGGGTGCTTTGCTGTGCCTTGGTGGGTGGTGGGGATCTGAACTAAAGTTCTGATGCTTCCATAGCATACATATTAAACCTGTGTCATCTCCTCAACCCTCTCCTAGTCTAAAACAATAGCTCTCAACTTGTGGGTTGCGACGCCTTGAGTCACATATCAAATATTCTGTTTACCAGATATTTACATTACGATTTATAACAGTAGCAAAACTGCAGTTATGAAGTAGCAACAAAAATAATTTTATAGATGGGGGTCATCACAACATGAGGAACTGTATTAAAGGGTCACAGCATTAGGAAGGTTGAGAACCACTGCTCTAGGGAGAAGAAAAACTGCAACATAGGACAACTCTGGAGGACAAGTAAAGATTTATGTTGATAGAGAAAAAAGTTTGAGGAGTTTTATAAATTCAGTTTTGACCTAAACACATATAACTATATACACAATTCCATATAAATACCATATAGCACATATATACTATGGAGTGCACTTACAACTAGCACACCAGTTGAAGGATCTCCACTGACAAACACGTAAAAATAATCAGACAAGAAATTTCTTGTGGAATATTGTTTTAAGATGTGTTACATTTGTTTATGCTTTGCAACATTTGTTTAATGATACAAAGATGTGTTGCATTTGTTTAAATCTGTGAAGCTGTGTTACTCTGCCTGTTTAAAACACCTGCTTGGTCTAATAAAGAGCTGAACAGCCAATAGCTAGGCAGGAGAAAGGATAGGCAGGACTGACTGGCAGAGAGAATAAATAGGAGAAATCTGTGAGGAAAGAGATCAAGAAATGAGAAAAGAAGGGGCCAGTCACCCAACAACACAGCTAACTATGGAGTAAGAAGGAAAAAGATATGCAGAAGTAGAGAAAGGTAAAAGACCTGAGGCAAAAGATAGATGGGATAATTTATGTTAATAAAAGCTGACTAGAAACAAGCTAAGGCGAGGCATTCATAAGAAAGAATAATCCTTTCTGTGTGTATTTTGGGGGCTGGGTGGTGGGTCCTGAAAGAGTAAAGAATAAAAACAAACAACAACAGAAATTATTATCTTTATTCTTTGTAAACCTACATGATTTCTATCATTTAATTCAAGCTTTGCTATTAAAGTATGTAGAATTCTTGTCTTAGAAAACACTTTACAGTATTTCTTTTTTTTTTTCCCCCTAGACAGGGTTTCTCTGTGTAGCTTTGTGCCTTTTCTGGATCTCGCTCTGTAGACCAGGCTGGCCTTGAACTCACAAAGATCCGCCTGCCTCTGCCTCCCAAGTGCTGGGATTAAAGGCGTGAGCCACCACCGCCCGGCTCAGTATTTCTTAACTATAAATATTACTTGCTCACAGGAACAGGCATGCTTTCAGATAGCTAATGACATCCCTAAATCCATTACCATGATGTAAAGGCATTCAAACCATTTGGTTTGGGTTATAAAGATGTAAATGTGATATTCTAGATTTAGTGGAGATTGATGGCTGATGATTTAGTGGAGATTGATGGCTGATTTTTTTTATAAACTCTTTTTGAAATTGATGTAACATAATAATAAACATTACACATGTTCTTATGTTTTTGAGAAAATTGTAAATCATCTACTATAAAATTATGAATTATTATCTTCATGATGAATTTGGTAGAAGTCATAGGTATTAAGTGGCACTGTGTTTCACAGAAATGCTAGCAATTTAAATAAGAAGCTTAGCTTTTATTTCCACTGAAAGTCCCTCATTTCAAGAACTCATTTTATTTCTTTTGAAGGCTTAGTGTTAAAGGATAGACTCACTAGCATGCGCTGGCTTTTTGGAGCCCACTACCTATGGTGTGACACATTACACAGCCTTGAGGCAGTGGGAGGGGCATGGACCTGTCTCTACTGAATGTACCAGGCTCTGCTGACTCCCCATGGGAGACCTTACCTTCTTGTAGGAGAGAATAGGTTGTGGGGCGGGAAGCCTGGAGGAGTAGAAGGAGGGAAGAGGAGGATCTGTGATTACTATGTAAAATGAATAAAAATTTCTTAAGAAAAAAAAAGATAAACTTACGAGAAGTGATCCAACAAAAGGATATTAGTGAAATGGGAAGAAAATAATATCCCTATCAGTGTGATTTATGCTCAGATAACAGCAAGGTAATTCTATGACAAGTGTCTGTCACCTTGATCTGTTGACCCTATTAACACACACACACACACACACACACACATACTGGTGATGGTTTTACAAAGTTCAGTCCTATTTTAGTGAATCCTGCCTATCTTGGTTATGATTAGTCATGCTATCTTCTCCTCTCCTGCCACCTGATTGTTAATGTCACATCAGTATAAGTAATGAGCACCATGGTGCCAGTTTAGCAGGGTGACATGTCTCCGTTTCAAGCAGTCATTTTGCATCTTGAAGAAAGGGAATTAGGCAGCCTATCAGGATTGCTGTTTCACTTCTTCAATAGTCAGCCATGGTAGCTTGTGCTTGCTGTCTGTCTTGCCCTGGGTGTATACGTAAGAGTCTTTCTCCAACTTAAGTCGTAATTGTGCACTCCTGATTCCAGGCAGCAAGTCAGGCTTTTGTGTCTTTCTCACAGGAAGTCAATCCTTTTACAGATGGACTGAAAATTCCAGTTGCTTCTGCCTGCTTCTGGATTCCAGAGCCTTCTGGACCCAGTTTCTCACCTGCTATTCCATTGTGTTTGTTTATTTTTAACGTTTCTGGTCCCTAGAGCTGTTTGACCCCTTTCTGACCATGGCTTTATCATTTCAGTCAGTTCTTTCTATGTTTAACTGTCACTGCTTTTCCTGTGAACAGGCAAGTCTTCAGAGTATCAATTTGCAATACTGCTTTTACTTGAAGTTCTCTAGTTTTGTCTGAACTGACTTTTCCCATTGCATTTCCAAAACAGCTGCTTAAAGCAGAGGCTCAAGTGACTCTGTTTATCTATATACATCAGAATTTTGCATCTTTTGAGTTTAGGATGAGAAATTGAATCTCTCTTCACCAGAGCCTTCTATTTATAAGCTAGTACTGTTCTGTAAGAGAAGCCCTGAATAAATCATTCATTTCTTTCATTTTAGTTGGTGCATGAGTCTACTTCTGTGAGAGAATATATTAAATATGACTTTACTGTAGTTGGTTTTTTTACTCTTTGGGGGCCAACCACCCAGCTTGCAAATAAATACACAGAGACTTATTCTTACTTATGAAAGGACAGCCTTAGCTTGGCTTGTTTCTAGCCAGCTTTTCTAACTTAAATTATCCCCTTTCTCTTTAACTACATTTTGCCTCTGGGATTTTTACCTTTTTTTATTCTCTATATATCTTTCTTTCCTTCTTACTTCATGACTGACTGTGGCTAAGTGGCTGACCCCTGCTGTCCCTCTCTCCTTTTCTCGTTCCTCGCTCTCTTCCCTACATTTCCCCTCCTATTCATTCTCTCTGCATGCCAGCCCTGCCTATTTCTCTTTCCTGCCTAGCTGTTTGCCATTCAGCTCTTTATTAGATCAATCAGATATTATAGACAGGCAAAGTAACACAGCTTTACAGAGTTAAACAAATGCAACATAAAAGAATGCAACACATCTTTGTATCATTAAACAAATATTCCACAGCATAAACAAATGTGACACATCTTAAACTAATATTTCACATTTACCATCTTAAAATTTTCATATACACATATGAGAATTCATATGAATTTCTTATAGACACTTATATACATGCATGTACACACAGAGAGACACACACACACCTTGATATTGATTTATTCCCAATTTGCAGAAATTTGCAGATTAAAGTCGTTTTCCTGATTCCATTTTGAATCACTTAGCATGGTGATGTTTATGGGCATTGAGTATCTGTTGCATTTGCTTGGACTGAGTAAAACCATTTTTGAAAATAGAGGTTATGGCTTTTGCTTTAACATGTTTTCAAATCAAGCATTTGTCTATTAAAATAACATTTTAGCATTTACCATCAATGAAGAGTTGCCCTCCTGCTACATTTTTGAATAAGGAGATGGTCTCCTTTCATGAAACATGAGCATTAGGCATCTCTGTTTGACAAGATACTATTGTTTATTCCTTATGCTGCTGTACTAAGAGCAGTGGAAGAATTAAACAGAGACTATTGCCATTGTTCTACAGGTATTCTGCATGGAGAATGATCTATGGCAGCTGAGGGTGACCTTGAAGTTCTGATCCTCCTGACTCCACCTGCTAATTACTGGGATGATGGGTGTGAGCCATCTGTTGACCCTGTTATGTGCTACTGGAGTATTGAAGCCAGGCCTCCATGAATACTAGGCTCTCATGCTCAAACTCCTCTGTGTCTCCAGCCCCAAAGCAAGGAATTTCTTTTAGAGTGAATGACTACTAAGAGAGGAGAAAATTATAAGAAAAACTCTGTAAATCTTATCTGAAAATGTATAGCTTTAACATGTATATAAATTTAAAGAATTGCTTTTAATTTTAGTGTGTGTGTGTGTGTGTGTGTGTGTGTGTGTGTGTGTGTGTGTGTGTGTATGTCCATGTCCCTGTCTGTGTGAGTGAGTGTATGACTGCACCAGCCAGAACAGGATATTGGATCTCCTGGAGCTAGAGTTACAGGAATTTGTGAGTCACCCAACATGGATGCTAGGAAATGAACTCTGATCCTCATAACAGAGCATCACATGCTCTTAAGAGCTCTAATCAGCAAATATTATAGTTTTTAATTATGAATAATCAGCTAGAAAACTTTTCACCAACTAACAAATTGATTTTGTTCAATTGTACCCAAATATTATTATTTTTCCGGTTACTGAGAAAGTTTGACAATATTTGAATACAAGGATCTCTTCTCATATTTTATTGGGGACCCAGTGTTCCTGAAAACTGCTGAAGCTGGCCATGGGGGCCACAATTTGTAGCCTGGAAGAGAACATGTGGTCACTATAAATGCTGTTTTGGTGTTGTAGAGAGCTGGTGAGACTTGAATGTGTTTTTATGGGTATCCTTCATTGGTGACAACTTCTATGGTACAAATGATTAAGAACATTGTGTTTGCATTTATTCTCCTTGTAAATGTGCCCTATAAGCATGCACTGTGGGTTTATATAATGTGTTAGGAGGGCAGAAAAGATTGTTCTTCCCAATTCAATAACAATCCAGTAAGGAAAATGAACCATCGGTGAGTTTCAGGAAAACTCTAACACATTTTTGGACATCTTTACCTCTGTCTGTGTCATTTTGATTTGAAGTTTACTTAATTTTCATTCTTCATTTTCGGGATGGGGATATAGGACTAATTTTTCTTCATCTGCTTCTGTAGCAAAGTGAAATTTTGTCAATATAGCACAACAAAAACAATAAAGATTTTTCTCTTTGAATTACATAATGAATATAGTCCTCATTTAGAAAGATACGTTTTTAGTATGTCTTATGAGAGAGTACCAAATGTGCAAAGCAAACCATTAGAGCTCATTCAGATCTTAAAATATTAGGTTGGATACAAGTTTAAATATTAAAAGGCCCTGAGGCATAAACCAAGTGTTGGTTGCTGTGGTCATTTAGGATTACAACTGATCACTGTAATGGCAACGTTCCAGTGGATCACTTGTGGTATTTAGTAAAAATGTGATAGCAAAAGTTTCCACACTGGTACATAGAAGCTTTCCAATATTGTTATTTTACAAAGAATATATAAATGCACATAGAAAATACATACTCATGCCTAGAAGGAAACCTGTTTGCTACCAATGGCTACCTCTGGGTAACTGCATGGTACATTCTGCTCTATCTGTGCCGATACTGAATCTGTAGATTGGTTTTGGTAGGATGGCCATTTTTACTGTATTAATCCTACCAATCCACGTGGATGGGAGATCTTTCCATCTTCTGATATTTTCTTTAGTTTCTTTCTTCGATATTTTAAAGTTTTTAATCATACAAGTCTTTCACTTGCTTCCTTAGAGTTACCCCCAAGATATTTTGCATATTTGAGGCTGTTGAAAAAGGCATTATTTTCTTGATTTCGTTCTCATTCCATTTGTCATTTGTATATAGGAAGACTACTTATTTTTGGTGAGTTAAGTTTGTATTCAGCTACTTAAGTTGCTGATATTCATAGATAAATTCTTCTTTAAGTTTTGGACCATTGGATTAGTCTTTTGGTTTGAGGACTAACGTAAGAAATAGGAAGGGGTCACTAGGTCAAGAAACCAAGAGACAGACCTCAAACAAAGTGAGGAGAAAAGCAAGACTCAAGCCCAAATGGCCTTGTGTGAAGCGGCAGACACAAGCACCTCTTCTTCCAAACCCTCTGTACGGCCTTAGAGAAGGCGCTGAGCACTATCATAAGAAAGATTTGGGAGCCACTGGCTCTGTACGTAGGTCCACAGAGTCACAGAGAATACCCTGACAGGGAAAGCAGGGCTTGTCAGTGACAAATTTGTAGACCCTTGAGCAAAAATAAGCAAAAATTATTGGTAAATACAGGAAATTCAATTAAAACAGAAGGATGCTTATGCCTGACACTGGGGGACTGATGACATCAGTCACAGCTCTGAGTCATTTCCCTGGTGTCCTTTCTGGATGCTGAAGACAGGCAATCTGGGTTGTCAAGTGCAGGGCCTTCCCATGTGTTTCCTTAAACTTATCCTCCTTTCAGAAGGGAACAGCCCACCCATCTCCCTGTCCTCAACTCTACCTCACAATTGTTATATAACCACATGGCAATTGTTCAAAATATTTCTGTATATGTTTTTGAAAATGTTAGCATGCAATTATAAGGAAGACCATTATATTTCTAATGAATTATATCAACTTCTCTTCCAGAAATTGATGAGAAGAGGGTGAACAACACTCAAGAAGATGTAAGTTTTCCTATGTTGTAGATAATTGTTAAAACACAATTAACTGTGATAATATTACTGTGGGTTTTTTTTCTCCTTATTGTGAGGATGAAACCCAGGTGCTAACACACAGGCATACTCTCTGCTGAGCTACATGATCAGCCCAGCATATTCTTTGGAACAGAGTTCTTTGGTGCCAATTTACATTAATGTTAACTGTGTGCAGACAATATATAATAACATAAACAGCTAACATAAATAAATATCACTGTGATATAGAAAGTATTCATGTTGTTTTTCCTGAAAGAGCAGTAAAATGGTATGATGCAAAGCTCTGCCTCAGATACCTTGCTTCTTGATGCAATGCGAAGCCCTGCAAAAATTTCTAAATTAAAGCACTGATTTTAATTGTAAGATATGCAACTGATAGTTTTAATTTTCTGAGTAATTATATTTACATTGAAATTCAAGAGTAAGGAGATTGAGGCAGTGTCAGGCACATCTGAAGAGCTCTTCAGCTGTTCAGAGCCAAAGTCAGCTCCATAGTCCGAGTCTGGGGCGAATGAGTTCCTCTAGACTCCAGAGCCTTGATAACCAGAGCTAACAGGTTCACTAAATAACACGTTAAATGCAAACTCAGTGACAGTCTGAACTTTGTACATATCTTTCATTTTCCATATCTAAATGGAGAATTCAGATAGGAAGTAGGAGGCAGGGGAAACTTGAGGATCTGATAGAATGTATAAAATATGAAGACCTTATGTAGGCCCAGTAATGTAACAAAGAGAGAATGGATGGACTGTGGGTGTAAGCAGTTTCCATGATCATGAGTAAGCATACAACACCCAAAGAGGAAATTCTAGAATGTGCAAAATACCAAATAACATTTTGTACATACAGCTTTAAATAATTTACTGAGAAAGTTAACGCAAAAATGCTTTGAAAACTAAGCATTTATATAAATTTATATAAATATAACTAAGCATTACGTTTCATCGTTATCCTACTAAAAGACAACAAAACTAACTATCTATGTATCTTAGAATGTGTATATGGAAAAAGACACAAGGAATCTCAGAGGTAGTAGCTACTTATCAAACTTAGCCTGACATGCCTGGAGCAAGAATGTTCCCCCAGAATCATTAATCACCCACACAGTTGATATTAATGTAGACCAGTACCAAAGAACTTTGTTACAAGAAAATGCTGGACTGGACACATGGTTCTGTGTAGAGTGTGCCTGTGTGTGAGGCCCTGCTTTTGACCCTCAGTATAAGGAGAAAAACAACTCTTGGGCAGCCAAATGTTTGTTTCCATTTTCTTACCTTTATTTTTTGATAGATGTATTTTTGCATCAGTATATAACAACATCTGGATGATGATTTTGAGGACAATTTAGTTTGCATAAATGTGCCTCAATTCAAGTTAAAACTTTACAAAATAGTTTCTACTTTCTTTCGAACTCTACACCTCACATTCTTTTTGTATATGCATGGAAAGCATAAAACCACCCCTCAAATATATCTTGTAACTATTTATGCTTGAGGTTTTCTCAGCAAACATCACTGCAGATACCAGAACTCATTAATTGGGACTCTTTCCTTTATCTCATTAAAATATAAATTAATGTAATTAAAAAAATAAACTTTCCAAGTCTCATGTAGCTTCAGTGTCACAGGATGGTAATAGCTGCCCTTGAACTTCTGACCCTCCTTCCCCCTCTCTAGTGGTAGGATTATAGACACGCACAACTATGTTTTATGAAGTGATGGAGACAAAAACACAGGCTTCATGCATGCTAGGCAACAGTATGTTTTGATTATTTCCATAAATATTATTGTAAAAAATATAAATAAATAATACATTGTATTGTTATATTGTATCAATAAATATAAAATGTTAAAAAAGTCACTCGGACAAAATCTGATTGGTGAATGAACTATATTAAATAATAGAACAATTAATATCTATAATATATAGATGATTCCACATGATTATAGAATGATGATTTTTGACCATGAAATATGTTGTTATTTTTATCATTTTAAAATGTGAAACCTTGTAATAACCTTATCCTGATCTGGGTATTTAGTTAACAGTGCTACATAGCAGTTTGGGTAAGAAAGGGCTTACCTTTTAGACAAGCAGAAGAGTATTACCTTAACATTTTCATTCTGAATAAAAGCAGGGCTTAGATTAAATGTGGCAATTCAAGAGGGTTTGGGATTTCTTTTATGAATGAAGGACTCTAATTTTCCCTTTGAAACACTCATTAATTACAGAGGCAGAAAAAATACATGTCATGTGTGTCTATATCTATATTATGTATCATTGGCATATTTTTGAAGTATACTTTGTCTCAGAACCCATGTTTTTCTTGCAATTGGATTAATATCTGTTTATTTCTTTAAAATAAACTAATCTGGGGCAGGCAAGACGGCTTAATAGGTTAAGGCACTAGCATTTGCCACCAAGTCTGACACCCCAAGTTTGATCTCCTAGACCTATAGTGTCAAAGAAGAGAAGCAATACTACAAATTGTCCTCTGACCTAGACACGTGCATCATGTTATATGCATATCCACACATATACACACACAAAAGACAAACAATCAAACAATAAAAAAATAAGCAAATGTAATAAAATTATATACAATACTGTTAAACTAATGTTAATAATGAAAACAAAACCATGGAGAATTTTATGATAAAACAGGCCTTTGGCTTTATATAGCTCAGAGGTCCGTGGTATCATTGGACATGTCTATAATTGGTTAAAGCTCTGCTTCTTGACAGGGAGATATCAGAAAACCTTTGAGATGTAGTGCAGTTTTACCTACTTCACATGTCTGGCAGCAATATACTTTTGATGTACGTCTAATGCTTTCTCTTTCCTTTTCCACAGTCGCAGAATGCATCCCCTAAGCAAAGGAAGCAGAGTGTGTACACACCGCCTGCCATGAAAGGTACTGTCAGGTACCATTTCTGGGTGTCATGAATGATGGATGTCCTGAATGGCAGGCTATTTGTCCCTAAAGCTGTTCCATAGATCATAGGCTTGTCTCAACTCTGCCAGTCTCAACGTTGTGGTGATCAGGAAGACATTTACATCTTGGAAGTGTTGTTTTGTCGTGGGTGAACTTCAGGCAGTTGAAGAGTCAATGACTGCAGAGTCCCAGAATCTTAGAATGGAAAAATCAATTTTCAAAATAATGACAATATTTTTTCTTTTACCTTTCCTTATATCTTTTTGTGAAAGAATTTTTCCATAATCTTTAATTATTCCTGTTGATTGGCACATGATTATCAGGCTTTTTTCCCCCTTAACTTAAAGCAGAAGAGCTTGAAGAGCAGAAATGGAATGTCAAGGGTTTCCTCATTGCCTCCCATCAGGGAGCAGCTCTGCTCAACCCAATCTAGCACCAATTTGCTATACTCCTAACGGCTGCTCAAATCACAACAGAGAATGCTAGCTCAGATGCTGGCGTTTCCCCAGAATTTCTCTTCAAAATGGAACTGCCAAGTAACATCTAAGAGTAGAAGTATTTTGACCAATACTAGTTCCAAGAAAGGCTTCTTTTCTTTTTCACACAAAAATGTTCCTGACACAGGCAGTGTCTGTTGAGGCCAGTATCTTGCCTTCCAGCTTGGCTCCCTGGCTATTGGCTCAGGGTTCATCACACAGCTCTGATTCAGTGCCCAAGAAGCTAGCTGGGAAGCTTAGAAGTCTAACCCAGGAGTGAGAGTTTCCACTTTTCATTCTCTTTTCGGGGAGGTGGAATATAAATGGACCCATAACTACTTTCAGTAAACTTCCGTCCTGAGGTTATAAAAGGCTGTGTCTGTTTATACAAGGATGAGTACATAATGCATTCATCTGCATTGTAGTTTATCTCAAATTAATTAATGAAATTCCTAGGCATCTTTGTCTAAAGATTAGGGTAGCATTTTAAAGATATTTCTTCATTGTAAGTTATTCGTATTCTTCAAGACATAGCGGTTTTGGCATGAATGGACAACAATGAAAGATATACGTGCTATTGCCCAATTCTTTCCTCTGTTTTATTTTGGGATAGCTTAAGTTAAATAAAGTAGTCCTCATGTCCTCAGAGAATAACTACATTATTTTGAAAGGAAAATCTTAAACTCAAAGGCCTAAGGGGCCATGGTGCTCATTATTTTTAGCTCTCAAATATCTTAAGAATGTGGGATTCTAGCATTTAGGAAAGCAAGTTCTACTGAAGCATTTTTAATATAACTTTACACTGTGGAACCCAGAGATTGTTCTTCAACAACCACTCTACAGTAATAAGTTAAAGCCTTAAGGAAGTACAGCCATGCTTTCAAGAAGGCATCTGGGTATTGATACAAATCACTTAGTGAATATTTCTGTGAGTTTTCAGCTTATGATAGAAGAAAAGGCCAAATCTAAATGATTTCCTCCATCTATCTGTTCCTAAGAGCTGGAAATGTGTGTCTGAAGACCAATTTAGCCAATGGTAACATATGCTCTATTGTGAGCACAGTGAGGAGATTTAATCATAAGAAGGATGGCTGGACAAAGGGTGTGTTATTGAGATGGTAAACACATTAATGCAGTTGCCCCAAAATGTAAAGTTCTTCAGATTGCAGTGGAACATCGCAATAAGTAAGAGGAAAATGGTTTGCTGGGAGTGCAAAGCACCAACAGGGGTAATAAACAGTTGTGAAACAAACGAACAAACAAACCAACCAACCAAACCAACAACAAAACAAAGAGGCGATTATGTCTGAAATTTCCTGCATCCCTCAAAACTAATTTCTCTTAGTGCAATCGATATCTAATTAGTTTTTGATAGCATCCATATGCATTGTTGACAAACAGTAAACTGACTACAAATCTAAAATTTCTGAACCTCGTTTTGTACTGATTTACATATTCACCCATCATTTCTCATTGTAAAATTATAAGACTTTTTTGTTTTGCTCCAGCAAAATGAAAGTCAAAACTATCATCTCAATAGGATTTTCTGCTTTCAGAGCTGGGCTGTTGGATTGACATATCATAGTTTGTCTCCTGATTCTATCTTCCATTATGATTTCAGTTATCTCGGTGGTGTGCCATCCACAGAGAAAATAAGTTTATCTTTCATTTTTTTAATCCAAGTCCATTACAAATCTACCAAACAGAACAAAATTCAGACAGAAAAAGAGAGCGCCCTGGAGCACATGTGTCTCCCTCTGGTTGACACTCACTTTGACTGCCACAATTTAACAATTATCTACCAGACATAATGGAATGCTATCCCTTCAAGTCAGAGGTCCTCAGAGGTACTCTTCTTTGATGGGCTGAGGTATTTTAGATATCCTGTGATCACCACACTTTTTATAACTATACAGATCAATCATAAATTTAAGTTGTATATTGTACTTAAAAATGACAAAAGTTGACATTTTCATCAAAAACACTTACTTTTCCCTCACACTGTAATCTAGTGCTTTATGATCAGATAAGTAGGAAGCTCTGAAGATTGTCATAAAAATGACTGCTGATGGCCGGGCGGTGGTGGCGGCGCACGCCTTTAATCCCAGCACTCGGGAGGCAGAGCCAGGCGGATCTCTGTGAGTTCGAGGCCAGCCTGGGCTACCAAGTGAGTTCCAGGAAAGGCGCAAAGCTACACAGAGAAACCCTGTCTCGAAAAAAGAAAAAAAAAAAAAAAATGACCGCTGATGACTGGAGATTCCTGTGCACTTTCCTTGTGTTTATTTATGTGGTTGTCAGCCTGTAATTTACAGAACAGCCAATTAAATTGTTGGATTGCTTGAATTTCATTTTCAGAAAAGCAAAGTGAATTTGAATCCTGGCACAGAAAATGGCTGACTCATTTCCTCCCCTGTGTGTGTGTGTGTGTGTGTGTGTGTGTGTGTGTGTGTGTGTGTGTGTTCTACTGGGATTCAAATGTATTTTACTGCAAAGCAAGTGCTATTGATTTATATGAAAGCCTGAACATTAAACAAAGGAGCAGACAGAAAATCCACTTAGTGTGGCAGAGCCCATTAGTATTATATTTCTACTGTTAGTGTACAGTAAGCCATAAATTTCATTTACTTCAGGAAAACATCTTCTTTGTATTCTTTCTAATTTCTTATAAAAGAACATTTTAGTTACTTTAGTGTCCTGTGCTAATTCTTCTGAGCTGATGTACCAGGTAGATTTTCGGATGTATAAGGGTTTATTTTTAATTTCTCCAAAGATGGCTGCAATCATAAATTTTTAAACTTAATTTAGCCTCTTCTCATAAATAGAGCAATAAATGAAAATAAGAAACAACTCAGTGTAGAAATCGAATGACCTAGTACGAAGGTTAAAATAGTTTTAAGGAGTCGGGTCAAAGACTGTGGCAAGGGGTATGGAATATTACTGAAGGATGATCCATCTTATCGTCAGGTGAAGTTGCTTGTCATACTGATTTCAGGGGAACCAACATGAAAGCACATGGGTTTTGAGGGACAGCTCATCAGGATTCATAACTTAGCATCCCCACTTGTGAGCTGAGCAACCTTCAGAAAACCAGGGTCAATCTTTTTGTCGTCTCACATTGATGAAATGGAGATGATCTGGCATGAATTACTAGGGAAACTGAAGCAAAATGTAAGCTGATAATACTTAAAACGGGCATATCATATGCACGTCCATTTGAAGTAGTTATTTGGACCCACGATGGAGAATGAGGTGCAGCCATGTCCATTTCCATTGAGGTCTTCAGATTTCAGCAATGAGGATATGAGGAAAGCATCACTGTGGCTGGAAAAATCCTGCTGCAGATCTGACCTTGCCCAGCGGGAATAAAGTCAGCTCTAAGGGTGCCTGGTCCTACACAGCATGGGCTCACCACATCTTGCAAGTTTTTTTTTTTTTTTCAGTTCAGCTATAGCCAAACCTAGAAAGTTTTCTTTGATATTCTGGTCCCCTTTCAACACAATCTGGTTGTAGCTTCATTTCACCCAGTGGCTCCTCATAGATGCCATGTCCCCCTTTCCCAAGTGAAACAACAGGGCAACCATGCATAGTGATATGTAAGTTTCCAGAAAGCATAAGATTGAAGTGTTGGCTGTGGTGAATTTGGATGCAGACACAAAGTGTGCAATAAATATGTCTTGTCAGGGGGCTGAGTACACTATATACACACAACTTAAAGGCAGTAGAGGTAAATTAGCAATGATTGTATTGTGTGTATTTTGACTGTGACTCAGGAAGTTTTCAGAAGGAATCAGTCAGCACCCGTCTGCCTTTCCTAAGTACTGTACAGAAACTGAAGACAAGGACAGAGGGGAAGGACATTTGAGCTGCTTACCAGGCCATCTCTACCCCATATGTCTCTTGAGAACAATGGTTCTCAGCCTTCCTAACACTGCGACCCTTTAATACAGTTCTTCATGCTGTGGTGACCTCCAACCATAAAATTATTTCATTGCTACTTCATAACTGTAATTTTGCTACTATTATGAACCATAATGTAAATATCTGATATGTGACTCCAGAGGGGTTGAGACCCTCAGGTTGAAAATCACTGCTTTAGAGCATTTCTGACTTTTTGCAACTCCTCTGCAGGTTCTTATCACATCAGCTGTTTAAATCTTGAAGGGTTTTTTTTTTGTTGTTTTGTTTTGTTGCAGGATGTGTGTATGTGTGTGTGTGTGTGTGTGTGTGTGTGTGTGTGTGTGTATGTGTGTGTGTGTTGGCTTAGTTTATTTACTATGCAGGTTGGGGTTCACTTGTTCAAGGCAAGATTTCCAGGTAACAAGGCACATTCTAAATATACACAAATCTTGCTCCTTAAAAAAAAATAAGCTTCTATTTCTAGACCCACTTCCTTTACAACTCTTTAATTATTTCCTCTGAGTTTTAAGTTTATCTTCCCGCATATCTTTGAAAATGGAGGGTGGATTCAGGTTGGGGAACTAAGAATGTACCGTTCTCAGAAGTCAAGTTGATGCCCTTTTTTTTTTCTTTCTTTCTAAGATCAACATTGAGAGAGAGAGTGGAGCAAAGTAAGGGACCACAAACATGGACTTCTTGTTAGTAGCATCAACATAGACTACCAGCTTAAGAGGATTAAAGAATTGGGAGATGAATTAAACCTCAAAACTGAAACTTGGGATCAGCAATTTAATCAACTTCATGATGCCACTTAAACATTTAAAGTGAGAACGGCATTTATCAGTATATTCCCACTTACTTGTCTTTACATATTTACCTATTTTAAAATCAGCCTTCTTATATTTACATCCCTTTCAAATAAACAACATTCAGCTTTTAAAATGACTTGCTGTGTAGCACGAATCTTAAAAGGTCTTATTAATAAAAACAATCCCAGGGCCAGGTATTAGGGTGAATGCTGGAAGATCAGAGAGACGAACAAGCCACAGCTTCCTCACCTTGCCAATTCCTCAGCTGATCCTGTTTCCTCAGACTGGAAGCCTCTGAGTCCTCATCCAAATGGATCTCAGCTGAACTGCTGCTCAAAGCCTAAAAGCTTAACCAGCTCTAGTTCCTGGTTTTTACACCTTATATACCTTCCTGCTTCCTGCCATCACTTCCTGGGATTAAAGGCGTGTGTCGCCATGCCCGGCTGTTTCCAGTGTGGCTTTAAACTCACAGAGATCCAGCCAGATCTCTGCCTCTGGAATGCTAGGATTAAAGGCGTGTGCCACCATTTTCTGGTCTCTATGTCTATCTAGTGGCTGTTCTGTTCTCTGACCCCAGATACGTTTATTAAGGTGCACAATATTTTGGGGAACACAATATCACCACAATCTGTCTTAAAGGTGGGGGAAAGATGAGTTTCTATATTTGGTTTGAGTAGCCAAATCAAGCCCAGTATTCTAGAACTTTCTCAAATACACAAATGGTTGTGTTTAATTGGGTGACTCCTAGTACCCACTGCTTTCATCACATTCTAGCTCTGAATTCAAGTGATATGGATGGAGAGGTGAGAAAGCTCAGTCCCAACCTTGCAGAAGGCTGTGAGCAGAAGCAAGCCACAACTGGACTAACCAAAGCATGACAAGTCCTTCAATAGAGATTTAAACAAACTTACCAGGGGATTTGGAAAGACCATGTGTGACCGAGTGAGCAGGAAGTAAGGCTACTATTGAATCTCAGATTCTCAGTGATATTTATACATGTCTGGAAAGTAAAATGGAAGTGGTCATGGAACATTGAAACCTATCTTTATCCATTTGCTTATGAAAACTTACAAAGCATGTAAGATTACACAGTATCAGAGACAGTTAAATCCTAAATGATTGGAGTCACTGGAGTCTAAAGACAAAGTTCTGGCTCTGGTGTTCCAAATTATTAGTCTTGGGCACTCATCCTGATACATCAGTAAAACAGATGAGCAGTGGCTAAGGACAGAGAGGAGAGATTTAATGGATGTAGCATATCCTGAGGAAAAGGTAAAGGAGGTCAGTGAGCCAAAGTCAGACCCTGGGGAACTAAAAGGAACACTGAGCAAAGGAAAGGGTGGGGTTTACAAAGGTGACTAAGCTGCCCAGAGGTCTGATTGGCTGCTGTCAGACTTCCAGTTCTGAAGAGAGTTCTGGGAAAAGGCCTTTTAGCTACCATCACTTTACTGGGTAGACACGTTTCCATGAAGTGTACACCTGTGGGGTGTGATCTCATCATAGTGTGTCTGCCTGCAAGGCTCATTATTGTTAGGGGTAGTGCTGGTCCTTTGCTGTGAAGATATCTATTGATCTTGTCATTCCTGAAATCCAAGGAACTACAGAAGAGGGTGACTCTAGAGAGCAAAAAGTTAAAAAGAGATGGAATAAGGCCAGAGGAGGACACAATGAAGTTAATTTGGCCATCTGTTATCCATCTTTGTGACCATCCCAGCTGCTTTTGTTACCAGGCAAAGTCTAAGTGGCTTCCACTAAGAGCCTTATATAGACATCACCTTTTAGCAAACTGGGAAATCTTTATGCATTTGAATACTTTTGGAAAGTTCTGGTTCAAATCTCCCTTTCTTATTAACATTACTTTCCAACCATAGCAATTTCCAGTGCACATCACACACTAAAAACATGAATTATATATTCTGAAATAGTAGAATCACAGTAAAACTGGGCAATTAATGCATATTGTTTTCATATACTGTATACCGTTATCTCTGTTACCTAAGTTTTACATATAGCATTTCTTTTTACACTCCGTAAAACAATACAGATGTTTTCTTTGTACTTGTCTGAGGTTGTTCAACATTTTGGTTTTCTTCCTGAAAGCTATTCAGGGGTTAGGCCACATATAGACCACATTATGTGCAGTTCCTATCTCTCTAGGTTCATCTTGTCTGTGACTTCACAGTTTCGCAGACTTTTCTTGGTTTGATAACCTTGAAACTTTTGAAAATATTGGTTGACTATTTTCCTAGGGCAAACATTTTGTCTTTGTCTGATGATTTTCTCAGGATTACACCAGGGTAATGGGTTATGATAAGGAACTTCACAAAGATAGAGACACATTGTCATCACCTGATATCAAGAACTCATATTATCGGCCAGGCGGTGGTGGCGCACGCCTTTAATCCCAGCACTCGGGAGGCAGAGCCAGGCGGATCTCTGTGAGTTCGAGGCCAGCCTGGGCTACTAAGCGAGTTCCAGGAAAGGCGCAAAGCTACACAGAGAAACCCTGTCTCGAAAAACCAAAAAAAAAAAAAAAAAAAAAAAAAGAACTCATATTATCAGTGTAGCTATTCACCTGGCTGAGTCTGGGTTTCTTAGAGTTCGTTTTTTCCCCCATTTTAAGATTTATCCTTATTGCTCCAATGAATAGCCAAAAACCCTGCAACTTTATAACTTAATGGGATTTTAAAATTATTGAGGGAAAGAGAGCTTGGGGGAGCGGGAGATCCCAGCTGGATCAACAACAGAGAGGGAGAACAAGGAATAGGAGACCATGGTAAATGAAGACCACATGAGAATAGGAAGAAGCAAAGTGCTAGAGAGGCCCACAGAAATCCACAAAGATACCCACACAACAGACTGCCGGCAATGGTCGAGAGACAGCCCGAACTGACCTACTCTGGTGATGGGATGGCCAAACACCCTAATTGTTGTGCTAGAAACCTCATCCAACTACTGAGGGATCTGGATGCAGAGATCCATGACTAGGCCCTGGGTGGATCTCTGGGAGTCCAATTAGCGAGAATGAGGAGGGTTTATATGAGCGAGAATTGTTGAGACCAAGGTTGGATAAAGCACAGGGACAAATAGCCAAATGAATGGAAACACATGAACTATGAACCAATGGCTGAGGGGTCCCCACTGGATCAGGCCCTCCGAATGGGTGAGACAGTTGATTGGCTTGATCTGTTTGGGAGGCATCCAGGCAGTGGGACCGGGTCCTGTGCTCATTGCATGAGTTGGCTGTTTGAAACCTGGGGCCTATGCAGGATTGCTTGACTTGGCCTGGGAGGAGGGGACTAGACCTACCTGGACTGAGTCTACCAGGTTGACCTCAGTCTGTGGGGAAGGCTTTGCCCTGGAGGAGATGGGAATGGGGGGTGGGGGGGTTTGGGGGGAAGGTGAGGGGGACGGGAGGGGGGAGAACAAGGGAATCCGTGGCTGATATGTAGAACTGAATTGTATTGCAAAATAAATTAAAATAAATTTAAAAAAAAATGTATGTGTGTGTGGGGGGGTGGTGCTTTGCTTGCAAGTATGTCTGCATCACATGCATGCAGTGCCCACAGAAGCCAGAGAGGGCACTATATCCCCTGGAACTGGAGTTACAGGTATTAGTGTACTGCATGTGAGTTTTGGGACTTGAACATTGGTCCTCTGAGCCTTCTAAATGGGAATTATTTTATAGGATCTTTTCATTCTGGTTTCTACAAATTATACAGTTTCTCTTAAAAAATGATCTCTATGTTTAGTTTAGAACACGAAATGAGTTTTGCAATGCACATATGGGATAGATCCCCCTGCGATAACAATGCTCAAACTGAGTTTGCCACTAACCTTCTCTCTCCCCAGCGCACATTTCCCCCTGCATGACTGGCCACACAAATCCTAGGCTTGTTTCACATTCTTCCAGAGTAAGGACCTTGAGTAGATCTTATGCCCTCTTACCTGACTAGCCTCTCCGTCTGGCACAGCCTCCACCCAGTCCCCTTTCCTTTCCTGTTCTTTCTCCCACTCCCTCTGTAGCAATGTTGAACTTCACTTCATTCTTTGAAAACATACAAGACTATTGTTCTTCATGCTTTGTCCCCCAGCCTCATTTCTGTAAAAGGCTTTTCTCCTGATTCCATTCTAAGTCATTTGAGTTATATCTCTTTAAGATCAATGATTAATTCTAAGCATGCCTCTATGAGGGATCTGTAATTCCCATGAGCTAGACTGAGTCTCTTCAGGATAGGAGCAATGTCAGGTGTATTCTTTTTCATCTTCCATTTGTATTGCAATAACTCAGAATAAATGCTGAATCAGTGGGTAAGTAATCTTTCTGATTTAGAAATTATAATAATGGCTTAATTTTGTCCATATTGAAAAAAACTATCAATTTCTTGTGTGTGTTTTATTCATTGACTCAATTACTTCCTCATGCTGCAAATATTTATAAAATGCCTATTGTCTGCCAGGTCACAGATTAAGCTCTGGAGTTGGGATGAGCTAAACGTCATCTCTGTCTACAGGGGGAAAAAAAAGTCAGATGGAAATGTAAGCTATGTGGAAGCTAATTACTGGCTGCCTAAGATGGATTTGGATAGCAGCAATAGAAGGCTGAGGAGGAAGTATCTAGCTCTGCCCACCACATCCAAGAGAGGTTTCCCAGGAGAAACAAGACTTCTGTTGTCAGAGGTGGGAAGAGCAAGCTTTTGAGGAAGAGGAGTGCAGGGTTGATTCCAGGCAGATGATTTGACAGAATTGGGCAGACAGATGTGAAAGGTCACCTGTGTTCCAAACACTGTGAGCTGCTGAGGGTCTTCTGAGGCCTGTACTCAGGAGTTGGGCTGTATTCTGAGATATGGCATGTTCTATTAAAACTTGTTTACTGACAATAGAAAATAATGAGTGTCACTGTAGCATTGTAGACATGTATATGGTTGTACTTTGCTCATATTTCTTGCTCATTGTCACCTTACAATCCTTTGTCTCTGCTCCTCCCCAAACAAATTTCCTTCTGCTCTCATGCCAATAGATATGTGATGCATAGGTAAGTAGACAGATTCTACTCAATAGAAAATGACATAACATCATGTAACATTTGTCATACTTCCCTCCATTTACTTGTCTTCTTCCTCCCCCTACCTCCCTTTAGACCTTGACCTCCATCCTCCATCCATATAGTTCCTTCTGTGTCTTCATGTCACACACACACAGACACACACACACACACACACACACACACACACACACACACACTCCATGTAGATTTCACATATGAGAAAAATAATACACTTACAGATAACATATGTGTGTGTAAGTGTATGTGTGTATGTGTTCTGTTTTCACCTTTGTTTTGTTTTTTAAAGACAGGGTCTCCCAAAGAAACTGAAGTTTATTGAGTTGCCCAGGCTGGCATCTTACCAGCCTTTCCTTCCCCGGTGCTGGGATTACAGGAGCACAAGGCTGTCCAAGGCATTTTATGTGTACATTGAATTTAGGGCCTCCTGTTTGCATAGCTTTATAGGCTGAGCCATCTCCCCAGCTCTCAAATTGACTTTTAAGATTATTATGTTACATAGTCTCCCAGTGATTTGAAAATATGGGGGTGGGGAAAAGGGACATAGGAATTGATTCACCAAACATAATTGCTTTTTCAATAAGACTACCTTCGATTACTCTAATTGCTCCAGTTTATCTGCTTGTTTCCAGTATTATTGTCTGTGGAAGGATGGTTAAATAGATCCAACCCGGTTTTTGTTTCCTAAATAATAGCTGTGACTTATGAGGAGTTGAACTACTCATCATGTTATCTTCCAAATAAATTAATGGAAATTCAAGTTGAAATGTGTTATGATATAAACCATCTTAATAAATTGAGGGATTGGTTCTTTGTGGGGCAAATGTAGGATAGGATTACATTCTTTGCAAAATTGTACTGCTCTATAAAACCTGTCTAAACATGTTCCCTCTTAAAACCTTAACATTCTTGTCTGAATTTCAAAATCCAGTCTGATCTGGAAGATAATTTTATGAACAGTTTCATTAATTCCTTTCCCAGCAGATCCTACTGGTGAAATCCACATACCAGATAAGGCAAAACTGACTGGGCCATTTTTTTTAAGGGAACAGTAAATGGCAATAATGAATATCAGTATCACTGTCAACCAGGGCACATATTTCTTACACTTGAATTCTGCATAGTTCTAGTCTGGGTGACTGATCAGTGGTAGACACTTTCAGTAACATTTCGAGCAAAGTTACAATTGCAACTTTTTCACTAAGAGGTAAGATATCTAAAGGTCACAGTTGCAGGAAAATAGTAGGGCTGCAACACAAAACATGTACAATAAGCATCAAAGTTTACATCGATCTGTATTCTACATTGAGTCCCTTCTGCTCTAATTAGCAGTGGGGGCTGCACTGCACTTGTTTTGCCCTTGGCAAATATGCCTATCCTCTCTTTTTACTCTTTTCACTTAATTGTGTAATGCATGCCACTTTGGAGTGGCACTGTTCTACCTTATTGCAAAAGTCAAGTCTAAATGATTTCATTGACTTTCAACAATATTCCATCAAGATAACACCCCAAAGATGATTCAGCTTTACATTTAGCAGAGCTAGAATGCACAGAGGTCTTTGAGAGTGTCAAATGGTTATTGTCTTTTTCTTTCTGGATGTGAAGCTGTTTCTATCCCTCATATTCAGTTCTTGATGATTGTTGGTTCTCCCGGATATTGGTAGTTTAGGGGCAAAGAAACAGAAAGTAAACAGTGAATCTGTAAGAACTGGTGTCCTGAGGAAACACTCTGAAGTATGCTGTCATTGAGTAGAATAATTATGATCCAAAAATCTGGCCTAGACTTACTGAAAGCACCCACTATGTTCACTGTATTTTTAAAGCAATAAATTAAATACTGAAAGAGTTAAAGTTTCACTTTTTGAGGGTATTTTTGCAGATTTTTTTAACTGAATATGTGGCCCCATATCCTCTTAAAAGATAGCTCTAACATCCTTGAATTCTTTTTATTAAAAGAGATTTTATTATTTGTGTGTATGTGTGTGTTAGCTTCCTTACATGGATGCTAGAAACTAAACTTTGGTCCTCCAGAAAAGCAAGAAATACTCTTAACTTCTGGGTCACCTCTCCAGCCCCTCCTCAAGTTTTTTCTATATTTCTGAAGCTTTACAGCCTTCTCTTGATCTTTTACAGCAGACACTGGGTGAAGATGAGAAATGGCAAGAAATAGCAGCAGTCCACAGTTCTGTTCATACACTGGTATTCTAGACAGGTTAAAGACATTATGGACATGGTAAAAACTCTCTGGGACTACATACCAATTTTCCCTGCATTTTTCTTTACTTCCTACATGTAGAACTTTCCCTTAAATGCTTTGAAATTTAAAGAAAAGAATTGATACTTCAAGATCCTTACCAAGGAGTTCATCTAGTTTTAAAAACCAAAGGATTGACCTTAAGGCAGTAGATGGTTTTTCATTAGAGTGGTGAGATTTTTAGCCAAATTACAGCACCATAGTTGTTCATTGTCACATACAACCACATTGCTGTGTTTTCTTATGGGCTATTTTAGAACATAGTATAACAATAATAACTAGTCTATATTATGATGTTTGGGGAAGTATGTCACCTAGTTTTAAATTCTAGCTACCTATTAGACCTGTGAAACACTGCATCCTGAGCACCCTGCTTCAGATATTCAAGAGGTTTTCCTTTGTAGGCTCATTTAGTGACAACTAAATGCTGAATTCTGTCTCAGTTTCTAGTAGTTCTTAGAAAAATAAGTGTGTTTAATATATTGAACACTACTACAGGATGATAGTGACCAGTTACATTTTATTAAAATAGGCCTCAAAATGGGTTTTTGAATAGACAACAACATCCACAACATTTTGTAATTTAGTTTAAAACATACTTCATTTTAGATGAGTTTAAGTTTTAAATTTATACTATTTATTATATTGATATTTGTTTTGCACAGATTTATTCTACCATTGTAGGAATTGGTATGAATCTTTGGAGAAAGTTCCCAATATCTCTAAAGTTTTCTATAAATCATGGATTTTGATCTAGAATAAAATGAGATAAGAAGTATCTTCCCCTTCTGTCTGTTTGCATTCTGTCTCCTCTTCCCCGCGGCATCTCCCTCCCTCCCTCCCTTCTTTCCTTTGTTCCTTCCTTTCCGCTTGCCTGCTTTCCATCCTCCCAAGACTGGCTTGGGCTATGGAGCAAGGTTGAACTTGCTATCTTCCTCCACATCACAATAGCACCTATCAAGGCCTTTGATGTTATTGAAGACACAATATATAAAAATCATGGCAAAGGATTGGAAGGAAGAAATCATGGACCTGCAATTTCCAACAAGGATTCTCTTTCATGCTTTGAGTCCTGATGTTTAATGAGGTCAACTCACATCTTCTAATCCTACCATTATTCCCTGAGGTAATTGCCCCTCTACACAATAAATTAATTAGCACCTGTGAAATCATTTCTTTCAAAATATTTCTCTATTGATCTTTCACAATTATGTGTGCCTGTAGCATCTTGCTTATGATATTTTCTTCAAACATTCTACTTTCCCCCTGCTATTAGGCAACTCTGTTGGGTTTTAAATAACACACCTGTAAATACTAGCATGAAAAAAATATGGGAGAGAGATTCATTTGGCAAAGATTCTTAGCCTGGTTGGAAATATCGGTTTCTATAGATTCCTTTATATCAATGCTATTCATTCTAAAAATTGTGAAAACAATAAATATTTTCATTTAGATTTTCTTAGAAGATGAAAGATAAGGGGTCATTTAGTTATGATTTAATTACTCTTCTATAATTACTTGCTATTAGTTATTTTTTGTCTGGCAAAAACTCCTTGGTGGTTCACAGTTTGGAGGGTACCATGTGCACCTCAACCAGGAAGGCCCGGCAGCTGGAGCGTTTCTGTCCATGGTGGCAGGAACGAGTTGCAGATGGTCCTGTCACTGTATCGGACAGAGAAAGAGATACTGGACCAGAAACAGGATGGGGCTACAACCTTCAAGGCCTCCCCTAGTGATGTGTGTTCCTCAGCCAGGTCTCAACAAGCCAAAGACTCTGCAGCCTTCCAAAGTCTCACCACCAGCTGCAAATCAAGTGTTTAAACACATGAACTTGTGGGGAACATTTCAGATTCAAGCCATAACATAGGAGCTTTGTGTCCTAGACGTAATGCAAACATAAGAAAATCTAATTTGAAGTCAAGTTGGAAGAAGTCCAATCTCTTTGTATAAGAACTAGGATTCTCTTTCATGACCACTGACTGCAAAGAATTCCAAAGTTAGGGAATGTTTCAAGATTTAGGTAGTTTAGACATTGCTACCTTATGCCAGTGTGTGTGTGTGTGTGTGTGTGTGTGTGTGTGTGTGTGTGTGTGTGTGTGTGTGTGTGTATGTAGCTAAGTATGTGTTCCTGAAGGTCTGTGTGAACCTTGCTTTTGAAGACAGAATCTCTCATTGGCCTGGAGCTCACTTATTAAACTAGCGTGTCTGGCCAAGGAATCTAGGTCTCTACCTTCTCAAACTAGGATTACACTTGTGTACTACCTCTCCTGACTTTGTTTTTTTTAAAAAAAAAAAAAAAAGATGTGTGTTTTGGGATCAAACTCAGATCATTACACCTGTGCGGCAAACATTTTATCAGCTGTCCCATCTTCTCAGCCCCAAGCTGCCTGTTTTTGAGTGTCATAAGATTTCAAGTACTTAAGTGAATTTTAAAAATTAAGATACATGTTCTAAGAGCTCAAAGATGACAAGGAGAAAGCTAGGAAGGTTTTGATTTTAACAAGCATCACTTTTAATTATAAATAAATTGAATTAATTTTAAAAATATTCCAAAAGTAAATATCGCAGAGCCTCAGTGTCAACTCCAAAAGCTTACTTTCATTTTATTAAGATGAAGTAATTGTCGAATCTGCACAGGTCTGGTTTACTAATAAGGCCAGACCAAAAAAATTCTTTGCTTTTTGTATCAGCATCCTTAGTTTTCTAGACAGGCATTTTAATCCCTCCTGATCTCTGAGATAAATATATATATTTTTTCACATAATTGCGTAATTACTCAGTAGACTTAAACAGATCCCTTGGAGCAATTCCAGTGTGTGTTGGATAAGTACTGTTCCTCTCCACCTTTGGTAATTGGACAACAGATCTCCCAGGAATGTTTTGATCCTTTATACAAACACTCCAGGAGCAAGGAGCCTTGACTCAGTGTTTTCTTCACTGGCAAGGAGACCTGAAGGGCTTTGCAAACAGTTCTGGTAACATCACGTGAAAAAAAAAAAAATGAACAGCTTGTGAGGCGAGCGCCCTCTGCTGGTTCATAAAATTTCAAAAGTCCATGTAGAAAGGGGGGCCTATGAATCTGAGAAAAATGTGTCCTTTTCAGCACAAAATGCGCTTATACTAAATGAATAGCCAACAGAAGGAGTTCTTATTTGTATTGTTCCTATAATGAGAAACACACTCTTCCTGTGTCTTTAACAGTTCAACCATTATGTATGCCAATTGGAGATTGCTTTGTACAGTAAAACAAAATAAAACCGGCTCTAGAAATGGAAGGCAGGTATTTTTTTCTGAACAACCCTAACTAAAGTCAGCTTCACCATTAGCTTTTCACCCCTGAAAAGCTCTGGACTGTCACATGCCAGGGCATTATTCTCAGGAGGTATTAAGTTACCAAAAAGTGGCATATAAAAGAAGTAAACCTGGGACGGTCTCTTTCAAAATGACTAATCCTGCCATCTCTACTCGAAGACACTGGTGGCAGTCTTCATTTGGGAAGGTCACAAACGTGGCCTAGAGTCGAAGAAACCTGAGCCTTGATGGTTCCAATGTGTATAATCATCGAGCTACCTGTTCCCCCAGTTTCTCATTCATTTCTATAACTAGAAGATTATAGTTTAAGGGAACCATTATGAAGATTAAATAAAACAATGTGAAACAAAATAGTGTATACCTAGCAAGCAGCTGGTGCATATTAACTTGACTTAATGCCATTCCATAAAGACTTGAGGTTAACAAAGATTCTGGCCGAGAGTTAATTTCCCCTCTAAACATTCTGCATGGTCATGCAACACAGTCACTCACACAACTCTTTTAAAAAGTGAACATATGACTACTGTAGCAGGCTTTCTTTTGGGCCACCAACCAGCTCCCAGGTCATGACACAGAGACTTATTTTAGTTATGAATGCTCGGCCTTATGCTTGTCCCACTAGTTCTTATAACTTAATTTAACCTGTTTCTCTTCATCTACATTCTGCTTCAGAGCTCTTTACCTTTCTTTCATTCTCTGTGTCCTACTCGTGTCTGGCAGGCTGGTGGGTTGCCTGGTTGGCTGGTGGTTGCCTGGCTGTCTGGCCCCATTCTCCCTCATTCTCTCTTCTTGTTCTCTCTTGAGTCTAGATTCCTCCTCCTACTTATTCTCTCTGTGTGCCAGCCCTGCCTATCCTTTTACTACTTAGCTATTGGCTGTTCAGCTTTTTATTTGACCAAGCAGATGCCCTAGGCAAGCAAAGCAACAAATCTTTACATTGTTAAACAAATGCAGCATAAACAAATATAACACACCTTTGCCTAGTTAAAGTAATATTCCACACTTACCCCTTTTTTTCTAAATTAAAAGGAAGGGTTTTAACTTTAACATAGCAACTATATATAATAAGAACAGTTATCAAGAAGAATTGCATTTATAATATCTAGTCCATTTGTATTTGGCAAATTTGAAGAAATCACTCTATTATCTATCCTATCTGGATGAGTCCAAAGATCTGTACCTAATTTACCTTCCATCGTAACTAAAGAAAACTGTAAATATAACTATCTAGTCTTCAACTCCATGAAAGACCCAATGGATAAAATATTACCTGAGTAAACAGAAAGTGCAGAGCAAGCAACTTCCAAAAATATAGAAATGACAAAGACAACTAGCTGCCTGGACAGTCAACCAAGGTTCCTCTGCAACACTGGGTCATTCATCTTTGGCCTACAGGCCTTGAATATCTGGCAAACTTTTCTATAAATCAGAAACTTTGAAGGACTATCCAGTTGTGTCTTGGCAAAGTTTGGTAGTAGCTTTCCTTTGTGTCCTACAGAATATTTGGCACAGTTTTCTATGAAGCAGGAATTTTGAAGGACTGTCTTGCCTTGTCTTGACAAAGTTCAGCAGTCTTTTTTCCTTTGTATCCTGCTTGTCCAGTTTGTACAGCATACTGTCAACAGTAAAGGCAAGAGCAGTTCCTTGTCCAAATGACTAGCTTTGCCACAATGAAAGCAAACTCTACATAGAGTTCCTTCAATGCCCATCATCCTTTTATGAAGTACATTCATGCTTCTAGGAGCAGGCGTCTCACTGTCATGAAAAGCCTTGGGTTATTAAACATCTTAAGTGCCATATTCTGTAGGTCTCTGAAGCATCTGAAGAGCATCTATATATCTAAAATATACCTATTTAATCTTGAAAACATACCTAACATGACTACAAACTTGATTATTATAGATGATCTAACTACTAACCTGCATTTCTTAGTTACACATTACATTTTTAAATGGCATACATAAGCACAATACCACAAACAAGCATAGAAACATACATGCAGTGTAAAAAAACCTTTAAATTTGTATCAGTATACCAAAATCCATACCAAATGTAAAATATTTGAGGTTAATAGTTGTCTTTTTATCCTATATTCCTATACCCCCCTCTAAATGATAGCAAACATCCATAACCCATCAAATGACCAAAAACCACCCACCCTATCTCTTGAGAATGTGGGTATGGTGCTCCAGTCTGGGGATGACAGCACCTTTAGGGGACCCTGGGAAAATCTGAGATAATGGTCAAGTCCTGGGAAAACTATTTGAAACATTTGTTGTCCATTCTCAGAACTGTTCCCATGCAGAGGGATCAGTATATATGTCACCTGTCTTGTAGTTTTTCTTGGTTTATTTCTTTATGTCTGTAGCCAAGATTTTTGGGAGGTCTTTCCTGATCAAACCTGATCTCTAAAAACCTCGAAGGAATCCACAGACTTTCATTTCCTGTGGAAACAAAAGCATAACTTCTTCCCCAACACAATGCATTTTCTGATTTCCATTTTAAAGTTAAGGTATCCCTCAAGTATCTAGGCTGGTTTAGTTCAGCAGTCCCTTTTACAGTCCAGTGTCTCTCAGCAGCTATTATTCATTCATCAGCAGTCAAAAAATTCAAAGTCAACACAACATCATACAGAATCCAGAATTCCTGTACATTTCCCATCTTTGCATGGCTTTTCCCCTTTATATTACTTTACTCTCTTTTTAAAGACTTTATTATTTTCAAACTATATTTTTTCCTATGACTGTCTATACCCATTTTCTTTTCTTTCTTAAGCCTACATATGTTTCTAAACACACTGTAACCTGTTTAGTTTTTTTTCCCCAAATCGGGACCTGTCTTTCCTGAATTTCTCTAGCCTTTTCACATGAGCCAAACTTTAAACTGTTAAGTGACTTTGTGCCGGCAGCTGAGTCCACCCTGTCTAACAGCCTCAGTTCTAGGAAGCTGGTACCAGCACTGTGACAGGTATTTTTGCTTAGTGTGTTATTTCTATTTTGTATATCGACTGGCTACTCAAGTGCTCACTGTACTACAGAGCCTCTTAAAGGAGCCGTATCCATGTGTTGTTGTTGTGGTTTTTTTTTCAGCTTTCTCAGGCCCTATGTGGAAATATGGGACCCATATTAGAATGCCAAATGCAGCAGGCTTACTTTTGTGCCACCAAACAGCTCCCACATCATGACACAGAGTTATGAATGCTCAGCCTTATCTTATGCTTGTCCCACTAGCTCTTATAACCTAATTTAATCTGTTTCTCTTCATCTATATTTTGCCTCAAGTTTTTTTTTTTAACCTTGCTTTCATTCTGTATGTCCTACTCTGTGTCTGGGTGGCTGGCAATTGCTTGGCTGGCTAGTTCCATGTGTCTCCCTCTCTTTCTCCCTTGTTCTTTCTTCCTGTTCTCTCTGGAGCCTATATTCCTCCTCCTACTTATTCTCTCTGCCCATAAGCCCCATCTATCCCTTTACTACTTGGCTATTGGATGTTCACCTTTTAATTAGGCCAATCAGATATGCTAGGCAGGCAAAGCAACACATCTTTATATTGTTAAACAAATGCAGCATAGACAAATGTAACACATCTTTACATAGTTAAAGTAATATTCCACAACAGACTACCATAGTTATATAATCAAAACCTATTGATTTTTGATACAAAGAAAATATCTGGAGCATGGGAGTCTGGAGAGCTGGCTCAGTGGTTAAGAGCACTGGCTGCTCTTACAGAGGGCCTGGGCTTGATTCCCAGCACCCATGTGCCAGCTCACAACCTTCTGTAACTCCAGTTCCAGGGGACCCAACACCTTCTTCAGGCTTCTGCAGGCACTGCACATATGTATTACAAAGACATAGATGCAAATAAAAAACACCCATACACATAAAATAAAAATAAATATGTCCCCCCAAAAATTAAAGCGATCCAAAATACAGCAAGCCCTGCCTAAAGAACTGTGAGGCCTCAAATCATTAAATGTGGCCATAAAAGAAGATGGGTAAACAGTTTGTTTATTCTGAGGAGCAGATTTAGATTATGAGGGTAGATGCTATAAATTATTACAAATAAACCCATGTCTCTGTTAGTTCTCTGTTACTACTTCGATAGCAAATGTTGATTTTATTATATTAGATTTTGTCAAGACAGTACACAGTGGTTTTATTACCAAAAGACTAGCTAGGAAAAAGTGGTTTGAACCTGATGTTGTATATGTTTAGAGGGACAATTTACCTCTGGTAACACTGTGCTCCCTAGGCCCCCATACACACGTTAGGTCACTTTTTATTATTGGGTAATAAAAAATATAATAGAGACAATGTAGTTAGAGAGTAAGTCTGAGAACCTGAAGTTGGAAAATCTGTGCTAGAGTTCTAGCCTCATTCGTCTCTCTGATTTTGAGAATGCTGTTGGATGCCCTACCTGGTTTCACTGTCTTGATCTGTAAGATATATCAACAAAAAAGAATACTTTGTATGAGCTTCCTATGGCTGCATTAAGAATTATCACAAACTCATGACTTAAAAGACAGTCTTATTTTCTTATACCTTGAGAGGCTTGAAATCTGAAATCAAGGTGTCAGGGGTCATGCTACCCCCACCAGCCCATGGGAAGACGTCTTCCTCGCCTCTTCCAGCTTTCAGGGGACAAAGGTGTCTTCTGACATGACTTCATGTGCTGTTTGAGCTTTCCTCTAGTCCCTGCATCTCTGTTCACATGGCCTGTAGATATTTCTGAGTCTCTTGGTGAGTTTCTCTTCTATAAGATGCACTTGCTGTATCTAGGACACTGGAGAACTAATTTAACAGGATTTGATGCTAATCCCATTTATAGTGGGATACTGAGAATGCACACTTGTAGTTGGACTTTTCTCCAGTCCTGCTCAGACCTGCAGCCACTCAGACCCAAATAAACATACAGATGTTTATATTATTTAAACTGTTTGGCCAAATGGCTCAGGCTTCTTGCTATCTAGTTCTTATATCTTAAATTAACCCATTTCTATTACTCTATAAGGCACCATGTGGCTTGTGCCTTACTGGTACCTCATATCTTGCTTCTCATGGTGGTAGCGGTTGGCAGCATCTCCTGACTCAGCCTTCCACCTCCCAGAATGCTCCTCTCTCCTTATACTATACTTCCTATACTTATACTACACTATACTTCCTGCCTGGCTACTGGCCAATCAGCATTTTATTTATCAATCAATCAGAGCAACACATTCATAGCATCTCTAACACACACCTATATTCCCAACTATGTGGGAAGCTGAGTTGGAAGGATCACTTCTATTTATGAATTCAAGACCGGCTGGAGAAACAGGACAATTCATCCAAAACATTCTCTCCTCCACCCCTCTCTCATGTAGGAGCTACAAATTTTCATTTAAAAATGCTATAATTTGTAGTCTTTTTTCCTAAGATTTACTCTATTCTTAATTACATGAATAAATGTGTGTATGCCACATGTGTGCAGTACCTGCAGATGATCCCTGGAGCTGGAGTCACAGGTGGCTATGAGCCACATGGCATGGATGCTAGGAATTGAACTTGGTCCTCTGGAGGAGCAATACACACTCTTAATCACTAAACCATCTCTGCAGCACCATTAAAGATTTTCTTATTCTGCTTATGACTAATTCATTATACCCATCTATTAAGTCATAATTGTCAGAGATAGGAGCCCCATGTTCGCTCTCAGTGTGTGCATGCATGTTTGCTCAATAGAACTTCTCAATGGCTGGCTGTGCCTCAAACTCAGGCCATCTAAAAAGATTTCATTGATTTCATTTTCATTCCCATAAATGAACCACTGGTCCTCTGGAGTTTGTGAATACTACCACTGTTCTCCATTTGCTCAGATCCAAACCCTCAGCATCCTTTTAACTACTCCTTGTTTGTCATCCAATCCAAGCAAGACTTGACTGATCCTGCTTGACAACAGTCCATCTATCATATCCAATTAATCTTTAGAGGAAACGTTGAATGCACCTTACTGTTATACTCTTAATATTGTTCCAGCTTAGGCCTCTCTCAACATTCACCCAGCTGACCTATGAACACACACACACACACACACACACACACACACACACACACACTATAAGTTATAGTAGAAAATATGAGTAAAATATGTTTCTTTTAATTTAGATGATTTAATATAATTTGTATGATTCAATGAAACTTGTTGAATATATTCCAGTGGATGATGGAAGAGGCAAGGAAGGGTCTTCCCATGGTTGATTGGAGGTGGCATGAATGTATTAAATATGAACATATGTCATGAATATATAACAAACTAACTTTATTTACTGAGGTGGCACATAGACTGCTTCTATTGTAGAAGAAAGATTTGGGGAGAGAAAGATGATTTCTATCATCTCTAAATTGCCTCTACCCATTAGGTTTTACAAAAGTTAAGTGAGGAAGCAACGTGTGAACTGCTTGTACACTGCATTTCACCCTTAAAATACTGCTGTCAGCTATTACAGAATTTTACTATCATTATGGCAAAAGTTCTCTAACACTCTATTTGGCTTATGATTTTTTGATGGTTCATTTCATTTTAAGTATGTTTATAGATCCTGTTGGATTTTTAGCAAGACTGTGATGATTTGGGTACAGAATTTGGGTTGAACTATTAACTGCAGTTGAGAAAAATGTGTCCTTTTTCTGGTTGTAGCACCCTCTAGTGTCCATGTTACAAAAATGGGATGGAATGGAATATGAGAATTAACAGTGCGTAGTACTCAATAAAGTGTGACCATCTATATTATACACATACATATATACATATATACATACACACGTATGTGTTGGGTTCTAGGTAAATGTGTGTGGGCCTTAAGCTCTGCTAATTCTTTTGACAAGAGGATGCAATCTATCATAGTACAGAGCTACATAAAGTAACTCTGCAGAATGCATAAACACTGGGATAGACATCCATTAAGTCTGTGTGTCCACACATAAAGCATCTATTGACTTCGAGATTCTGGGGTTCTGGATCACATAACAATGATCATTAATGGAAAAGAATGAAGGAAGATTAATTCTGGTATATAAACAGTGTTTAGTACCTCTCCCTTCCTTCTCCCTCTCCCCCTACAGTAAATAAAGCTATCTTGTTATATATTTATAACATGTTTGTGTGTTTATGTGGGTGTACGATGCAGTGTAACTTAGTGAAACTCTGAATACCATACATGTACATGCATATATAATATATAGTATTACTAATGAGAAAGCTTTCACTTAGCAGGAGTTGTTATGTGTCTCACATACATGCTAAAACATACTAAGAACACTGTATAACCTCACATTCTATATGAGGTCATGCCCATTAAGAATACAAATGTTCAGTATACATTCAGATACTAGTGTCTTTATGTCTATCTCCTTCTTCTGACCAATTTCTTGTCCTACATATTAAGTCACAGGTGTTAAGGAGGAAGAAGCCATGTGCACTAAACAGGAAAGTAGATACTAACATATTCTAATTAAATTCAAATGGACACTCTCACACACCATTGTATAAAGTGTCTCCTTTTGTCTTGTATTTTAGAGAAATAAACATGAAACTACTGCCTTGACAAAGTAGACACCCACATTTAGCTCTGAGCAGAGTCGGGCGTTTCCTTTGCACTGTTTTCCTCAAGTGCACACAAAAATGCTTTACCTCAATCTCGAGACTCTTGTGATCTTGGGAATTCTCACTTTATCTATGAAAAGAACAGAAGCATACTTCTAAGGCAATAGATGGATGCACACATGTGAAACAAAAATAGTCGGCACTTAGAGTAATAGAATTCAGAGAGGTGAGCAGAGAATGCAGACAGGCAGTGAAGGTCTCACACGGCACTAAAGGGAGTTTCAGGGTATATGTGACAAATCCTGGGTCATTCACTATCTCGAAAACATACCTGCATGTGTGTGGCATAGAGTCACCTTTAGAAGTTGACTTCAGGAAGTCACTTCAAGAAGTCCCCTTGAAAGACAAGGGGATGAGGTTTGCTGAATTTCATCTTGACTTGGTAAAAAAGCCTAAGTTATTGGGGAGGCCTGTTTGTGAGCTGCAGCTCCATATGACTGCCTTTTCTGGCTCAGAAAAGCAAGGATTGAACAGTTTCTGAATGTTCTGATTAGTCTAGCCATAGAAATAAAATTTTAAGATTGAAAGAGAATTTTTTTATAAAAGCTCTGTCAAGCATTGAAGAACTCAGCAATATTAACAGAGAACTTTTCTAATACTTCTAATTATTAGAACTTCTATTATTAGTTATTAGAATTTCTCTAATAACTTCTCTTCTCAACTGTAACCTACAAGGAGAAAAGACATTCTTTCCTGAGTAGTCCCAGACCACCTCTCCTTAGGGGACAGAAGGACACAGTTGATGTCTTATGGAGCAAAAATGCAGTTGCTGGGGTGGGACACCCCATCAAGTCTGGTGGCAGCAGTGGAAAGTCACATGCCTGGCTAGATAAAGTTAACACATGAAGACTGAATATACTTACTTGTGACCGCAGTTACAAACATACCTTGAAAATCCATAGATGCCTTGGGACAGGGCCAGAGGATGGGTGATTTCGAGGGGACCTTATTTGGGTCTAAGAATCTAAAGCAGAGGTCCAGGCATTTGTAATACTAAGAATTCCTGGATTTTTTTCATGTTATTAAAGTACAGAAAAGGCAAAATTGTGAAGGAAAAACATAGTGTTCATATTTTTCAAATCTTGATAGGATCTTGGTGAGAGACACAGAGGGAACTGAATGATTAAAGACAAATTTACTTTTCCACACGGATTTATTTTTGCAAGCTTTCTGTTATGCACATCTGTCCCCACACACATAAACACACATGGCTTTCCAGGAGAGTAACCAGTTCTGAAGATACTCCCTAAAGTAGTAGGACACTGGTAGTTGTGATTTTTTTCCCCTGAAATATTCATCAGTGTTTTATGAAGCTTTACTCTTCAACCACACTCTGAAGTAAAAAAAAAAAAAAAAAAAAAAAAAAAAAAAAAAAACAATGCATCTGGGTGCCAAGGATGCTTTCTTCTACAAGATAATTAAATTCTGGTTCAATTCACTCTAGACAAAGTGGGAAATGCCTTGTCTTCCATTGCCTCTAGCTTCTCACACTAAAACAATCCCTCAAGAATTTGCTGTGTATAATGTTTCTTCTGCCTGCGGCTACTGTATGACATATTGTCTGCTCTGACTGTATGACAGAATCAACCCCGAGTATATTTGTTAAAGTTCAGATGTTTGTCATTTATTTCCAAAGAGTACATGACTCCACAACATGCCACAAGGGAGGGAAGTGTTTAAGACAGGCCAAGGACAGGGAAGAAAGCTGATCACATAACATGCATGTTTGTTCTTCTTTGCCCTCCAGTATATTTTAGGTTTCTGATCAAATGAAAGTGTGTTGATAAGAACACACACACACACACACACACACACACACACACACACACACACACACACACACAAAGATAAACAAAAAAGAACAGCAAAACCCTGTGAGTCCAGAGAAATTGTGGACTGAAATTTTTCAGATTATATCAATCTAGAAAACAATGTGCATACAATTGGGCTTGGGAGTGCACATATATTTATGAAATATATTTAAAATACAACTGAAAAAGTAGGTAAGATTTTATAAAGGGAAAAAATGTGAGGGAGTGCCATAGGAAACAATGGAATAAAATAACCTTGAAGACCAAGTATAAATGGCATAGTGGAAAGCAAGCAAACAATCTTGTGCAATCAGTGCACAGAGAGCTATCACAAGTCAAGGAAAAACTACTGATACTTTTAAACACAGGTAAATATAAGCTGTGAACTGATATTTCTAAAAAAGATGTATTTGTGGCTCTCCACACACAAAAAAGCTAAGTTTCATTCATAAATTAAAAATGAAAATAAAGCAGTCTTTGAATGTATATATTTTAAACATTTTATGTATCAGTGGTGTATGTGTGTGTGTGTGTGTGTGTGTGTGTGTACATGGGAGCACATATATGAGTGTACATACAATGGCACCCATGTGGAGGTCAGAAACAACTTTGGGGAGTTGGTTCTCTCCTTCTAACACAGGCTGTGGGCATTGAACTGGCTTTGTGAAGAAAATAGAGTAAAAATATTCATGATAATTATTGGTATGAGACATTGTCTTCAATCAAGAAAGAAACTGAAGGATTTGGAACAATAAATCTTTATATATACACTAAATCCACAAGCACATAAGACATGTGTCCACAAGCTCACTCAAAAACAAATTCACTAATCAACACAGTATTTCCATGCAAGACTCCCTCTATGACTGGAACAGTCTCTGACTGATGGCACTATCTTTATGGAATAAGCTTTTCTCTGTTTTTTTGCAATAAAAAGAATAATAATGTTCTTCAAGCAAATTGGAAATTTATGGTATTAAGGTATATGAAGAATTTCTTCCTTTCACTATCCAGGTTTAAAAAAAGTCAACACTAAGTCAATAATATATCACTATTATTTATACTTTTTTGAATAAACATTTTTTAACATTAATGCACAAACCAAAGAAAGATGGTAAATGTGACTGAAGTTTGGATTTGTGGAATCAGCAGGTAGAAGCTTCTATAAGGCCCATTGAGAAGGGTATTGTGGAATATTATTTTAACTGGGCAAAGATGTGTTACACTTGATTATGCTACAGAGTATTACCTTAACTGTATAAAGATGTGTTTCTTTTGCTTAAGCTGCATTTTCTTAACAATGTAAGGATGTAATTGTTTAATTATGTAAAGATGTGCTGTATCTGTTTCACCTTGCCTGCCTAGGGCACCTGGTTGTTCTAATAAAGAACTCAATGGCCAATAGCTAGGCAGAGAAAGGATAGGTGGGATTAGCTGGCAGAGAGAATAAATAGGAGGAGAAATCTAGGCTCAAGAAGATGGAAAAGAAGAATGAGAGAAGAGAGGAGAGAACAAGGGACATGCCCTGGGCAAGAAGCCAGGCAGGCACCAGCCAGCCAAACAAAAAAACAAACAAACAAACAAAAAATCAGCAAAAGTAAGATATACAGAAGTAAGAAAGGTAATAAGCCCCAAGGCAAAAGGCAGATAAAGAGAAATGGGATAATTTAAGTTAAAAGAGCTAGCCAGAACATGCCTATGCTAGGCCAAGAATTAAAAGCTAGTAAGAAGTCTCTATGTCATCATTTGGGAGCTGGTTCATGGCCCAAAAAAAAAGAAAGCCTGGTACATTTTGGTGCCCAATGTTGGGCTCAAACCTATGACCCTAAGATTAAGAGTCTTATGCTCTAACTGAGCTAGCCTATTGAGAAGAGTCTTTTCATCTTTAATCATACTGTTAATATTTTTTCTAATTCTTTCCATACTAGACTAAATTTTATGGATTTGACATGATTTATTCCTTCCTCTTTCAGGGAAACCTTTCTTTCCTTTGGCTCCCTCTCCACACCACTCATAGCGAGTTTTCCTCCCATCCCCTTGTTGTTCAGACCTCCAAACATCAGTGTGATCCATGGGTTAGCCTGGATCCTCAATCTACACTACTAGCTCTGCCAGGGCCCTCTAATCCAGAGATTTCAAATATCATGGTACACACATGACGCTGAAAGTCCATATACCCATATCAGACTTCCAAGGGATTCTAAGAGAGAGTCATTTGTATATCTCATAGTCATCTTACCTTAAATTGAACTGGTCTCTAACAGACAACATCTTCTGCTCTCTATCAAATCCATTATTAGAAAAGAAAGACAAACAAATCCCCCAAACCACACTTGCCATGAAGTTTTCCTTCCCTCAGCTAATGTCAGGTCCATCCTGCCAGCTGAAAAGCAGTAATCTTTCTGAGTTCACTGTCACTCTGACATTTCATATCTGTCTACTAAGGTGTCCCCTCAACCATTTCACCCAACTGCTGTAGTTACCACTGGTGTTTGAACTGTCAGTATTTTCACTTAAATTACCTACTGATTCACCATGTGCTCCTTTGACGAGACTGTAAGACCCAGGCCCTGGGCAACATTTCCTCTCTCATCTCTCTCACTAGCTCACTCTTTCTGAAGCACAGTGGCTTCCTTGCTGCTTCTTAAACATGTCAGTCACCCCTGTCCTTGGGGCCTCTGTACAGTCTGTCCTACCTTTATCTTCTCTTTCCTCAATATCTATATGACAACCCTAAATTCCAGGTCTTTTAATGCTTTTCTCAGATGCATCACTTGGTTGTTTTTTTGTTTTTGTTTTTGTTTTTTTTCAGGGGTGGACAATGCCCCATGTAGCCCAGGATGTCCTTGAACTTGCTGCATAGCTGCAGATGACCTTAAATTTCTGATCCTGCCTGCACATCCATCTTCTGGGATTATGGGCATGGACCACCAAGCTTAGCTTTATGGCATGCTAGGGATCAAACTCAGGGGCCCTTGCAGGTAAGACATGCATTGTACCAACTGAACTACTGCATCATTGCCTCTTTGATGAATCTTTCATGCCCACCCTAATCCAAAGTAGACTCCTGAGACCTGTCCCCTGCTTCACCTTTTCCCAAGATACTTTCATTATTGTAGTGTATTTTTCCTTCAGTGGTAGCTCATGTTAGATGTTTATTATCTAGACTCCCTGGTGAAAACACATTTCATAAGCTCAGGGTTTTTTGTTTGTTTGTTGTTTATTTGCATGTCCTATTGCATAGACGAATTCCCTGCACAAAGTATGTCCTCCAAAGTATCAGCTGAGATGAGCTGAGGAGATGGCTCGGAGGGCAAAAGAAATGTCGCACAAGCTTTTGGACCAGAGTTCAGATCCCCAACACCCATGTAAATTCTATGTGGGTGTGGCCACTTAGCTATAAACCAGGTATAATCTGAGAGGCAGGGCATGCCCAGAGAAGACTGGTTACCCAAAGTAGCCCAATAAGCAAGGTACAGGTTCAACGAGAGACCCTTCCTCAGTAAACAACGTGGAGAGTTACAGAGGAAGATACCTCTGGTACTTTCCTGGCATATATACATATGCTCACAAACATGTAAACATGCATACACACACTTGCATACCTCCACATATACATATACACAGTAAAATATCTGTTAAAGAGGTGAATGGATTCTGAGTATCTGTAAGCTCCACTAAATAGTAAGCCTATTCACCTAACTCTCAGTAGGTACTAAAGGAAAGGTAAGGTAAAATGTGGGTTTATTAATTTTAACTTACATACCTCTAATCGCACATCTGTAGTTTACAATACTGTATATTTTTCTTTGTTGGTCAGAATTAAAAGTGTTTAATTTTGATGCTTTCTAAGCTGCTTTGTATAGCGTTTGAAGGCTTTATAAGTTGCACAAAGATAATAATTGTTAATGAGCTCTTGTGGAGTGCAATAACTAAGAGACATCTGTCATCTGGTGTAGCAAATGATGCTATTAAAATGACTTGGTCCAAATGTGGCACCATCCCTAAGGTGTACAGTGATCTACTTTCTATTAGATTTCCTTTTAGAAATATGGATCATTTTATAGTTTTCAGTAGTTTTCTTTTTAACTTTCGTGGGATTTTAAAAAAAAATCTTGTTTTGAAAAATTAAAAGCCTGGATATATATTCACTAATTGCAGACATGCATTCTGTGGTAGATTTTAAATACTATAAGTGGGTCTGGTAGGCAATTGCTTGCAACTTTTCTCCCTAGAGTTTGCTAGGAGAGTGAATAAAAAGGGGTGTGCAACTTACCATTTCCAGCTCAGAGGCCTTACTGTCGGTCAGTTTTGACCCTGGTGCCTTGACCATTAAAAACAGACATTTAGAAATTGTGCTCAAGAGACATACTGTAGAAATACCGTCTTCATTTAAATTTCCAGAGATAAAATAATTGCTCTATGGGCAACCACTCTTGGATCAATTTTGAAGGCTGTTGGTGTTCATCCACAGCAGACTCATGGAGTTTGGAATTGTCTGTTTGTACATCAGAGTTCAGAGGCAGCAGTCAAGGGGATGGGAACAGAGATTGTGAGCGAACCAAAGGAAGGATGTCATAACAATTAGGCACAGCTGATTGAGGAGGTTTTCTTATCTCTTGATTTCCTTGGCCCTGGGAAGTTGCATAGGTATCTCAATGCCATTGGCCATTTATTTTTCTCTGCTAACTAGTAAGGCATTCTTGCTTCAGACCTGTGTTTGGTTTAATATAATCAAGATAAAGATAAACAAATTTGCTAATAGGGTTATATGCAGAAAGCCTGCTATAAACATGCCTGGCCTGGGTGAATCACATTACTTTTTCCTTAGTAGACAAAACATGTCTTGTCCAAATTCATTTATGCTGCCTTAATAAAACCCCAGAGGAACTAGACCCCCAGATCTTTTCAGTAGACTCAAACAGTCTCAGCTGCTGGAGGAGAGGAATGAATAAACAGCTGGATTTCCTTTTATCTAGACAGCCGGCTCAGATTCAGACCACCATTTCTGTCTTGGTTTTGTAAACGAAATTCTGCGATCATACTGAAAACCCAACTCTGAAGACGAATCTTTCAAAGGCAAGTCCAGCTGGAGCCAGAAAGGACTGAAATAGATCCCAGCTGTTTGGATTGTCTCAACCCAAGAACAACTAAATACTGCCACAGAAAGCATGGTTGCTAGTAAATTCTGGTTTGAAGTTGTAAGGTAGCTAGAGAGCAAAATCCTTACAGACCACCCCATGAAGCGGTAGCTTAGGAAGCCTGGTGAGAGGAGCAGATTAACTGTTACTTGTGGTTTTAGTTGTCCCAACATCTACTACTTGGCATTTCAAACCAATTTAAGTCTCAGCACACTTTGCCAGATGTTCATATTTCCAAGTAGCCAGAAGCCAGTGACTTTGTGGGAAATCTTTACATTTTCCACCTTTAAGAAAAACTTCTTATGGATTTCATCAGCATCCAAGTTGCTTGTGGAGGCACTTGTTACTTCACTCATTGTGATGTCCAATACCTGACAAATGCGACTCAAGGGAGGAAGGGTTTGTCTGGCTCACAGTCCTAAGATAGTCTGTCATTGTGGGAAGGTAGGAGGCTGGAGCGAGGGGCTCATTGTGGGAAGCAGGAGGCTGCATTGTTTCTGTGACCTGGAAGCTGAGAGAGAAAAGGCTGGGGATCAGTTGGATTTCTTGATTTCTCCCTTTCTTCATTTTTATTCCGTCTGGGACTCGAGCCCATTCACAAGTGCTCCCCCGTTCATGATTCAGAGTAGGTCCTGCTTGTTCACTCAAACTCCTCTAGAAACACCCTCACAGGCATACCCTGGAGGCTTGTCCTGTAAAACTGACAATCAAGATTAACTACCACAGGTGTGTTTTCCCTCATATTTAGATTTTCCACATTTGATTTTGGTAGCTGAATCCCATTTGCCTCGCACTGCACAAAGCAAGCTCTATGTGAACTTATAAAAATATACAGAGAAAAAATGGTAGATACACACAGGGCTGTTTCCTTTCCTGTTGATAATCTCCTCTACCTCGTTAATTAACCTGTAGTATTCTGTCTTAGGCACCCACTTCATTACTAATACAATGAATAACAGTGCAGATCAATCTCTGAAAGTTAGATTTAATGATTTTATTCTCTGGGTACAAAAGTCTTCTATATTTTACTCTGTTCTAGCATTATCTCCCAACACAGCAATTTTTATTCATTTTAATATATTACAGTTTTACATGGTTTTAATGTATTCTCTCTTCCTATTCACATATTCATAAATTATATATTTGAGCCTAGTTTTCATTTGAAAGTCTAGCCAAAGGCAACTCATTTCAAATATAAATAGTCTCTTAAGAAGATATGGATTAATTTTCCTTAGTATACGTGCTGTACATTTCATTAGGACATTCTTATCCATGTATACTTAACAGATCTCTCCTATAAAATGGCTTAGTATGAAAATGGATGCTATTTATGATTGGTTAGAAATTTGGAGCCGAAATTCATTTTGCCACCTAATATTATGTCAAATTCCTGTTAAACAATTCTCTCAAGCCATAAATTTTGAAAGAAAGAGGGAGACCTATGTACTTCAATATGCTCTTTTAAAACAAGACTGTGAAAAGTTAATTGGTAAGGAATGTTTTCCCAACCTTAAACAAGTAATAACTTGGATGACATTTCTATTTATAGCAGATGGAGACCAGATGAGATATTTTTTCTGTTGTAACTTTCTGAGTCGAGCATTTGAAGCCTCTGATGATCAGATAAGCTCAGTTTCCTTAAATACTGTGCTTAATATTTATGCTGACTCTTATTTGAAAAGTTAGTCAGGACGTCTAAATAAAACATTCCAGATACAATCTTCCAACAATGACACTGTAATCTTAATTTCCTTAAGAATAAATTTAAACACCATGCCAGTTTTTCAAAGTCAAGTATTTTCAGATGATAGCTAATAAGTTTTCCCCCAAAAAACTAATGCTTCCATCTAAAATCTTGAAATTAAAAATCTCTGTTCATAGACGTACAGTCTTCCCAGTTGGATGAGGAGACAAAGCATTATTTAAAATATAAAACCTTTTGCATTTCAAAGTAAAAATAGACATCCTGCTTCCCAGGGCAGGGGAAGTTCTCCAAAGTTCTATCTTCTTTTCCCAGAAATGCTGAAAGCAGCTAACTACAACCAGGATTAAAAGCGAGTGAAAGAGTGTATAGCTGCTGACATGTTGAGGTTATAGTTTCTCTACCTGTAAAGGGCACTTGTCCAATCCCAGCGAAGTGATTGATGATTTGCACTGGGAGAATTCTGCCATTCAAGAGTTGCATACATAAAGCAAGGGAAGAGAGTAAGAGTGACTAGTAAATAATTAAACACAGTATGGAAACCACCAGGACAGGTATATCTTAGAAGACAGACCAGTTGTACCTTCAAGAAAGAGTGTTAAATGATCACACGAGCTGAGGCATGACAAAGGAAAACACAGGGCTTTGGTGATGGTAGGGTAGGGTGGGAGTGGGGTTTGGTGAGGGTTGGGATCACACTGGACTATATGGGTGGGTTACAAGAGATGAAAAGGTAGGGCTAGTGGTGGCAAGTCTTTCTTTTTTTTTTAAGGGTCAAACTTGATAGTAGGAAGAATACACAGCCTTAAAAGAAACTTTCTGAGTTTTTGTTTGCCTTTTTTTCTTCAGGCTAGAAGATAGTTGAGTATATTTCATAAACAGAGGAAAAATAGAATAGAATAGAAGGGTTCTAGACAGAAGAAAAAAGCAGATTCCCGTGATGAGAGTTGGAGGGGTGTGGACACCTTCCAGATGCCTGTCACACTCCAGTTAACCGTACTCTACTCCACTTCCTCTTGGCTTGATAGCTTTGATGACGAGGTTGCATAGCTCATGTGGGTACTACATGGTTTCATCTCTTTTCCTCTACCTTTCCTCTCTCATTCTTCTTGGGACCTTCCAGGATTGCTGCTTACTTCCTAGATATAAGGGTTCACCAAAGCTTTGGGAAGTTCAGAAGGAAGAGATTGTCATCTTTTGGTCATTCATAAATCCCAAGCCCCTAGCATGTATAGTGGCATTCAACAAATATTTGATGAATTGGAATGAAATGTTTAGCTTACTCTTGGCTGACTTTTCATGCATGGCCTCACACCCTCTAGACAAGCACTGTACCACCAGGCTATATTCCCAGCCTGCTAAATGTCTTAATTTTTACACAAAATAGAGATAATTGAACTGTAAAGAAGAGTGAGCAAAGACAGACTCCATGAAAGTTACTTATTCATGACCTAGATCAATGGTCATTTGTAGAAAGCCACAGCCTCACTTAAGGAGGGTCATGGTTTATTTACAATGTGTAGTATTTTATATTTAAGTAGCTGCCAATATTAAACATTTGAATTAACACAAAATAATAGGCTCAACTTGGAAAGTATGATGTGGGATTTTTGTGAAGTGCTTCATTCGTATAAGTGCCCTCGTACTTGAGTTGAGGCCCTCCCCAACTCCACCCAGGCGCAATTTCAGTAAGAGAAAGCAGAGGATTTTCATTGCCAAGTTCCTACCACTCACTGTTGTAGCCTCAAATCTGAGTTGACAGCTGCTTTTCATGTCTGAGCTATCATATTCTCTACTACAGCTGTTTCACCCACTTCTGGTGCTTGCTTGGCCATGTTAGCTGGTAGTGAGCACAATCCATGATGCTGATGGTACTCAACTTAGAAGTCAGTTGTGTCTCTGTATAGAGGAGAATGAATAGCATTTTCATCTTACTCATCACAGGCTTCACAGCTGGCATTCCTGTAACAAGAGATGGGGCAACAAGAGGAATGCAGAATAAACTCATTGAACAAAATCATCCTGTGACCCAGCAGTCTTAAGGAAAGAAGAGCCAAAGGCCTAGGGGAAGGTGGCTTTATGTGAAGTCTGTAGAAGAAAAGACAATTGTGGGTGTGATGTAATTGTAACAAACTGGCAGGAACTCACCAGTCCTTATTTGTTCAGATTCCACTTGGTTTCCAGGTCCAGGGCAGGAACCTCTGGGAAGGAGAGTCTTATGACCTACATCTAGGTAACCTGACTTATCTTTGTAATTACGCATGTGACTTTATACAAACCCCTATTTTCTGTCTTCGATGATGTCATCCCTCTTCCTTAATAGGTCAAGGGACATGCAGCATTCTTTACCTGACTCATCTACCTCTAGATGAGAACATCGTCAGTTTCTTTGTCATCTCCCCTACAGAAAGTGGATGCTGTAAGCCTCTTCCTTTTAGACTGGTCCTTTTTTTTCCACATATGTAAATATTTCTTAACCCACAGTTCCTTCCATCAGAATCATACACACACAGGTTATTCTGAAATTTCAATGTCTCAACCATTAGTACTTTTAGGTTCTCTGACAAGCAAAATCCATGAAATGCTTGCACAAAAGAGATTAGACTCCACTCTGAGGAATACGGGCTATTGCTAGATTTTTTTAAATACTATCTGTTCAAGAGCAAGGGTGCCAACTCAGTACCCCTAGCAAACCTCTCATTTATCAGAAGAAAAGACTTTTAGTGTGCTATATTCTAACTAATAAATTTCTGCTGTTGATTGGAGCTATAAAGAATATAGCTTTTCTGAAAGGCGTTTCATATTAGAATCATTCAAATACTAACTATCCTTGGGGTCCAATACTAAGCAGGAACCCCTAGGAAGTTCACTCATTTTTGAGTAAGTTCATTCACTATGTAACATTCTGTGTTCAGATGTCAAGCATAGGAAGCATAATGATATGAATCCCTCATAGGTAGAGCAAGGGACTTAAGAATCTGCTCTTCCACACATACTGGTTCTTAGTGTGTTGACGTGGGAACAAAAGTTGTTCTATTACTAGGACTTTGAAGGTCAGGCTTTACTTTTTCCTTGGAAACAGTGAGGCCTGAAGATACTGTTCCCATTTCTATACCCCCCACTCACAGTAACTTGAAACATATTTGGCCATAGAAACAAGGCCAGCCTTGCTTGAGCTTGAACGAATCTGTTGGTTCTGAATTCCTGGATCACAATGCGATGAGGGACACTGAAGCTTTCCCCCAAATAACCATCACAAACCCAGCTTATGTTCTTGTCTCCTTTTTTCTCTTCATTTTTTTGGCGGCTGAATCACTGTGCACTGGTGTAAGGAAGCAATGCAGAAATTAGTGACAAAATCATATACAAACTGAGGTTTGGGATCAAGTGCTCCTAAGCCAATTCTTAAAGCCCTTGAGCCATCTTCCATTTCAAGGTCACTTCTACCTCCCACATTATCAAATGAGAGCTGCCTTCCCCTTTCCTTCTCTCAGACATGCTCCAATTCTACTTATTCTTCCCATTCTCTCCTCTAAGGAAAAACATGCCTTTTCTTAACATCCATAATATTGCTTAATATTGTATTACAATACACACTATTTGGGCACTTTCTTTTAACTCCAGATACCAGCGGGCAGCAGAACCCTCAGAGTTCCAGCATGCAGGTGACTGGCTCCCCTGAGAAAAGTATAATAGCAAATGTGGGTCTTTTCTTCCGGAAGCTTTGCACTGTATCAGAAGACACAAATACAGTCCCCTACATTGTAGAATCTGTACTTGTGGAAATGCAAATTGATTTTCAAACACCATGCATACTTTGGGGACATAGATACTTCTTAGAGTTTAATTGAAGAATGGAAAGAGAAAGCATGGATTCTCTCATTCTCATTTGAAGAAACCTTTTGGAATTTCTTCAAATATGATGGCTGTAGCTTCTTACAGAAGCATGTGGTATCTAACAAAAAGGTACAAGCTGTTTTGTCCCAACACTGTGTGTTGGGACACCACTATTTGCATAGAAAGTATTAACTTAAAAATAAAGATCTAAAAATAACAGAGATCACACTAATCTCCCCCAAAATAACTTTGTGGAGGAAAAGTATGATTCCAGTCATCAGTTTGGAAACATACGTACTCTGTCTCCCCATGATCCATTGGTGACCATGTTTTCTAGGGGGGAAAAACCAGGATTAGGAACATTTTCAATTTTGTTGCAACTTTGGGAGAAATAGCTCATGAGATGTTGGAATTCCTGAGACATTTCCATATTTTTGGGAAAAAATTTCTGAGTATTTGAAACTAGTACTATCCTAGAAAATGTCTGTTTTGTCCCTAAGTGACAACCGATCTACAAATAGTCAGAGAACAGAAGGCCATCTAACTGTGATGAAAGGCAGTGTGAAGTGTTAAGATTCTGAACCATTTATGTCTGTCAGGCCTTTCCCGATATCTAGTTCAACACTGGTATTATCTTAACCTTTCTATTGAGGTCTGAGGAAGGAATTCATATTCTTCAGGAAAGAAAAGTTATCAAAAGGTTCATTAATCATGATATAGAGCAGAATGAATGGATAAGATCAGTTAGAAATAGCTTGTAACTAGAATGGGATTCTAACCCAAAGAAAATGGATGCTGTCACGATTGAGAAAACGAATTAGGATTCAGGAACTGTGAGTTTTAGAACTGACAGGGTTTTAGTCATGATGTTCATGAGGGGTCTTGAGCAATTCATTTATTCTTCAGCAGCCACAATGTCTCCTACATAAAATGGACTGAGTAGCTATAGCCCTTAGAGTTTACAGTGTTATACTGTACATGGATTAATAGCATATTTTTGTTTTCTCAATTTAAAAAAATTCTACAATTAGATAAAAGAAAGAAAGGATCCCAATTTAAATTGGCTAATACTAATTCTAAATGATAATGTAAGATAATAGTATAAGCATTATACATGTATCTCGGGTAACTAGTGGAGTGATTTTCTAGCATGTACAAAGTTCAGGGTTCAGTCCCAAACATTGCATAAACCAGCCATGGTGGCATATGCTTGTAATATCAACACTCAAGATAGAGGCAAGAGGATCAGAAGTTCAAAGTCATCCTCAGCTACATACCAAATTTGATGCCAGCCTGGGATACATGAGACACTCTCTCAAAAAATAAAGTAAATGAAATAAAAACAAAAAAAAGGAAAAAGAATGAAAATTTCAAATTAATCGTATTCTTATATGAAAATTGGCTACCCATGGGGGGATTAAGGTGAACTAGGCTTGAGCCTAAATCTCACTTTTACATCAAGTTGGTTATGGTTTGTTTTGTAAATATTTGTTTACTTTTATGTGTATGAGTGTTTTGCCTGCATGTATACGTGTTCCCTGTGTGTGCAGTGCCCATGGAGTCCAGATAAGGGTGTCAGATCATCAAAAACTGAAGTTACAGATGTTTGTGATCTGCTGTGAGGAATTTCGGTAAGAACAAGCACTCTTAACCACTGAACTATCTCCCTGGCCCCTGGTCATGCTTGTTAATGTGAGGATAACTTCTTTAAGTGGGAAAAACACAGGCGAACAAAACAACAAATATATGACAGCAATAATTCTATCATTCTGGAGCCTTGTTCCATGTATTTTCAGAGCCAAATTGAAAGGTTGAGTTTGATAAGTGGAAGCTCAAGGACAACTCTATTTATAGTTGATATTTTCCCTGGAGACTTCAGGAGAGGATATTTAATATAAGTGTCAGTGTTTCATGCAGTATTGTCCACATTTTCCAGAGGAAATTTTTAGTGAGCCATAAATGTTGGCCATAAATGCCAAAGCCGTTGTGGTAATAAAAGAACTGAGAAAAGCATAGCAGCAGTTAAGTTGATTTGACCTATGTTCACTCTTTTAAATGTACCTTATTTATAGGGAAATGATTGTTAATTGTTTTACCGCATTAACTGTCTGTCAATGTAGTCTGCTAACATGCATAGTTATTTTCTAACAATTTGTTGCCTATTTTAAAAGATTATATGTTTAAATGAATGTGTGTATGCATGCATATGCATGTAAATGTGTGCATGTGTGTGTGCTGATATGTGCATGCAAATGCAGTGTCCAAGGGGGTCAGAAGAGGGCATTGGATCCCCACATGTGTGTGTGTGTGTGTGTGTATGTGTGTGTGTGTGTGTGTGTGTGTGTGTGTGTGTGTGTGTGTGTGTGTGTTGAGATGTGAATGTAGTGTTCAAGGGTGTCAGAAGAGGCCATTGGATCCTCTTGAGCTGGAATTATAGATAGTTGTAAACTCACTGATATGGGGTGGGAGCCAAACTCTGGTCTTTCACAAAGGCAGTACATGTTTTTAATTCCTCAGCTATCTGCCTAGCATCACATATGTGGTTCTGAGGTTTAGTTTGTCAAGAGTCGGTCAGGATTAAAAGTGTTATGTGAAAAACTGCAAAAACAAGACATTTATGTTTTAAGTAACTTACTGTAGCATATTTTTATTGTCAATCTGTGTGCTTATTTTATAAGTAAACTTAATCATAGGTATGTATGTGCAGGAAAAATGAGCACATGCAGTATTTTGCACTGCATGTGGCTTCAGGTGTCAGTGTGGGGTCTTGTACTATATCTTGTGTGCATGTGTGATGTTATTGTACTAGGGTTGGTACAAAGAAATTTCAATTTCAGACCATGAACTTTAAATTATTAAAACTAGATTCAAACATATCTTTATAAACCAAAGTAGGAACCATTACAATTGATGTGTTTGTGCCAATGAGGAATAAATTTACTTATTCCTATAGCATGAAAATTCATGAATCAAGACTTGAGGGGTTATTAGAAAGTGTTTTCAGCATTTTGCTGGCTATAGATGTATTTTTTTTTTTTTTGCAAAAAGTTTTCCCGGTTCTCGAAAAAGAGACCATTGGTTGTAGAGTTCATTTGACTGTGGTGAAAGAGGCAAAATGTCTTAGCCCAATTCATTTAACTCTTGAAGTATTGATTTGGTGATGCTTGGTCAGGCATTGTCATGGAGAATAGGGCTCTTTCTGTCTTCCAATGCCAAATGCTGGCATTGCAGTCTTGGGTGCATCTTATCAACCTGCTGATCGTTCTTCTCAGACGGTTTTATGAGGGTTCAGAAAGCTGTGGGAGATCAGATCACTAACAGTAACCATGACCCACACACACACACACACACACATACACACACACATGCACTCTAGTGAAAGTTTGGCCTTGTAGCTTCTTCTGTATCCAACCCCTGAGGGAGTCCTCACTGGTTGTCATATGCAGTCAACTGGTTGAATGGTTTGTTCCATGGACTAAGAGAGGACAATAGTCCAGAACAATCCTTTTTTAAAAATTCAGTCAGCCCATGAATGGATGTTCATTTATTTGAGCTTTTTCAGCTTTCCAATTTGCTTCAAATGCCCAATGACCATTTAAAGTTCTGGATTGCATTCTTCGGTAACTTCTCAGGTAGCTAGCAGTAAGAGGATCGGCTTTGACAAATGCTCTCAGTTGGTCATTGTCAACTTCTAATGGCTAGGCATCAATTCCCCATTCTCAAAGTTCTTATCCCCTTCACAATACTTACTGGATAACCACCACACGGTATGCTGTTCATCAGTTATTGGGCCAAATGAGTTATTGACATAGGGCGTTGTCTCTATTTCTTTATGATCTATTATATGCTCAAATAACAAAATTGCTCAAATTTGCTTTTTGTCTAACACAATTTCCATAGGAGAAAATAAACACCAATAAGTCATTAGGGAAAAATAAAGTGAGAAATGCACAATAAATGATACATAATGTAGACTCATTTATTAAGAATTCCTTTCAATATCAAGCAAGTTTCAACAATGCCAAACACATGATTCCATTTGCACCAAGCTGACACTTTTACTTTTTGGTCACAAGTTAAAAGTTTCAATGCAACTTGAAGGATATTTCTGATTTATAATGCAACCATTTCTATCTTTGCTTTTTATCTCAAAGTCAAGGTTTTTTTGTTGTTTTGTTTTTTGTTTTTTTGTTTTGTTTTGTTTTGAGACAGGGTTTCTCTGTGTAGCTTTGTTCCTTTCCTGGAACTCACTCTGTAGTCCAGGCTGGCCTCGAACTCACAGAGATCTACCTGGCTCTGCCTCCCAAGTGCTGGAGTTAAAGGCATGCGCCACCACCGTCCGGCTCAAAATCAAGTTTTATTCAAAGCTGGATATAGAGAAGAAAACATAAAATATTCCGTGAGCTGGAGAGATTTTAGTTGATAAAAGGTGTACAAGAATGAGGACCTGAATTCACATACAAAGCTGAGCATGATGGCACATGATGATAATCCAGTGCTGGAGAGGTATAAACAGGTGAATCTCTGGGACTTGGTGTGGCAAGGCAGCCTAACCAAATAGGGGACTTCCAGGCCAAGTAAGAGACCTTGTCTCAAAAGCAAGGTAGATAGATGCCTTATCAGGTAAGAGAGCAGAAGTTGTCCTGTGGCCTCCATCCTTATAGACACACAAATGCACACACACACACACACACATACACACACACACACACACACACACACACATGAGTTGCCTTTCCTTTTCTCTTTCCACCTCAAAAGCAGACGCCAGTGAAGATGGAAATTAGGGGGAAAGGATTCAATAGATGCTTTGGGCGTCACATGTCAAATGTCAACAACCTGACAAAATTAACTTAAATCAAAGTGAAATACACTAAAAATTATCCTTTTTTATGTTATTAAAGGAAATAAAACTGCTAGAGTAAGAAACTGAGCCTCAGGAAACAGAATCGAAGCCTGCCTCTCACTCCCTTTCTCTTGTTTTTGCTTGCCAACTTAACCTTGTCACTAGTCCTTGGCTGTCTCCTTAAAGCAAAAACAAGTGACATCTTACCCCTAGAATTCAATATTCCGTCATGGTGAACTGCTTCAGCAAGGTCATGGCGAAAGACAATGACTCACTCAGTGGTCAGAACAAGACAACATTAGAGCCAGGCAGTGGATGTTGATACACATCTTGGTGAGCCACTGGGGATTGACTTTGTGCATGTTCAGCAAGCACTCTACCAACTTCATTACATCCCTAGCATCTCACAGCTCCACACTGTATGGTGACCAGCCTTCACTGTAGTACTTGGGAGGTAGGAACAGGAGGAGGAAGAAGAACAAAGTTCAAGGTCATTGCCCACAACAAACATAGCAAAATAAGTATAAATTTCCAAGATAAGGTGAACAGATTAGGTGCACAGTAAGTTTGTGGAATGAATTGTAATGACCTGGATCATCTGGAGATGATAAATGACAAATGTGCTTGAGGAGAACTCGTCTTTCAGCTGGGATTTAAATGAAATTCTGCCTAGGATTTGAAAAGACAATAATATTCTCAATACAATCCGAGATGTTTCTAAACCATCTTTGGGTGATGATAAAATTTTACCAGCAATACAGCACATCTACAGTGAAAGTAACATAGTGTTCCTTCCCAGAAGTATTTTGGAATTCAAAAATTTGTATTTTAAAATCACAGATTTATTAGTATGATGTTTATGATGTGGGGAACGGTTCCAATTTTGTTATTAGAAAAAATAATATGTCTGGGTATCATCCCAGCACTTGAGAGGTAGAATAAGGATCAAGAGTTCAAGGTCATTCTTATCTGCATATTAAGTTGGAGTTCAGCCTGGGCTATATGAGACCTTGTGTCAAAAGGACTAAATGAATGAATTAATGATTAAAAAATCAATCCCAAATAAATGCTACTAGTGTTGGAAGACCAAGCAAATGAGGCAAGTGAGCACTTACTACCACTGAATAACAGGAACTTCTCTTTTAAACAGAGACTGTATTGATTTTTCCCTTCATATAGTCAATGTAAAACTACTATTCCTCAGAAAACTTGAGTAAGAAATGCTGTATCAAATATACTTAAATCTTACAAAAGGAAAGAACAAAGGCACTAGCTCATGGGAGGTGGTTAAAGATCGTTCTGAAGGGAAGGCGAGCTGTGCTTTTGTGTGTGGAAGGTAAATAAGGAATCGGGTCAATGAAGGGCAGCAAACCACAGAGGGAAGTGGGTCAGGGAGCCCTGTGGCGAGAACAGTGGATTGCTGTGATTGAGAAGGCTAGCCAGGGAGCAAGCCTGCCTGGGAACAGCTGTAAATATGGCAGAAGAGACAGGTCAGCCAAGCAGCTGCCTGACCTGTGTACCCATAGGTCAGAAAAAGGACAAAAAGCAGAACAATCTGCTCATTCGGAAGTTTCCTGGGGGTCAGCAGGCCCGGGAAGGAGAGATCCGCTGAGCTGAAGCAGCCATGGAGAACGGAGGAAAATAGGCCGGGGATACGGAGAGAACTGGGGAGATATTGAGACTAGGGAATCAGGGTCCACTTTCCAGTGAAAGGGTTTTAAGTAATGGAAGAATTGTGGAGGTGACCAAATACTTAGATTCATTTACATCACTTCTCTAGAAAAGGCCATATATACAATGAGATTAATTGTGCTTAGTGATCAAAGCAAAAATAAATACAGGGAAAGTATTATTTCTTGTTTGCAGCTTTAAGATTCTCTCTCTCTCTCTCTCTCTCTCTCTCTCTCTCTCTCTCTCTCTCTCTCTCTCTCTCTCTTTTTTTCTGAAAAATTCCTTGCCACCAAATAGAAGTACAGAAAGGTCTGGATTGGTGAACTAAAATTATATGGGAACCTAACATGAATAAGCTAAATACAGACCAGACATCTATCCTATTCTATATACAGATAACTAGTTGAGCAAGATTGAATTAATTGGAAAGAAGTTTACTCATTAGAAAAAAAAAGACTTCATTTAAATCTATCCATACTTAAAATAGGGAAGAATTTCAATGAAAGTAAAATTGAAGCTAGTCATTTCATCAGTTAAAATGCCATGGGCACTTATGATCTTCAGTCATTCATCTAGACTGTTGGAGCCCATCGAGGTTTCCTAGTGCCTTTACCCAGCAGGATTGCATAAGGGGATGATTGGGCTATGGGCCTGGGTACCACATATTTGGAAGGGTCTACACTTGGTTGTATCTAGCAGGGGGAGGTCTTTTTGCCTCACCCCTTGGCATTGTTTTAAAAAGTCCTTTTGAATAAAGTTCTGGGCTGGTGGGTTTTGACCCAGGCCCTCCTGAGGCAATCCTATGTTTCTGTCTTTCCTCTTGTCATCTAGGTATCTCTTTCTATTTAAATATTTCCCATTCTCCCTGCTCAAGAGTACCCTGGTTAGTAAAGTGGATGCTGGTCCCCCACACTAGACTCTATCTGACTAGTTGGGGAATTAAAGAATGCATTGGTTCTGATCACATCTTGCTAACATTCTGAGGGAGGGAGGCATGTTCCATGGGTTCCCAAATAAGCAAATATGATATACAGACATAGAGACTGGGGAAAGAGCAGTATGGGAGGTATGTCTTTGTGCTCATGGACTAAGGGGAACCAAGAATGTTAAATACACAGGGCTATCTCTTCAAAGGGAGAAATGTGTAATCTGTTTTCTTCCCAGAAAGATGGGATTAGATGCGGTTAATAGCCCAGTGACCTACGTACTATGTGTGTGTCCAAGATCATATTGAATTCTCTCCCAGAGGATGTTAAGCTTGTCTCAGCCAATCTACAGAACCTATTGTTATGACAAATGTCACATGTACTTTACAAAGAATTTTTTGTAGTCATGTCTTAAGCTTTGTTGTGCTCACAGGATTGAGTTAGCACTAGGAAATATGTGTTTGTGTTTAATTCATGCTGTTTAAATATGCCTAAAGTAAACTATTCAGGGTCTGACTCTCAGAATGTGAACCAACCTCAGCTACTGAATCATGTTGAACTAAACTGTCTTCTTGACACCTGCAGAGTATTACTCTGCTGGCCATGGTGGTCTCAAAGACCCTCACAGAGCAAAACGTGTTTTTAGATGAGATGTTTAGGGAGGTCACTCCGAAATAATGAGCTGCCTACTTAGATGAGATAAAGGAACATGCCATATGGGTCCCTCAGAGGAAGGAGCATTCAGTGGGGAGGGCACGGGGGAACATGGCCCCAAGACTAGAGAAGGTCTATGTGTGAAAAGTCAGCGTCTCACAAAGTGAATGGAGGTTGATGCGTCAGGAGACAGAACCTGATTAGGAAGATTCTTAAGTCTCTGATAAGGAACCTGGCTCTAATTCTCAAGATAATGATAATTCATCAGAGTTTTCTTCAACATAAAGTATCTTTTCATACCATACACAGTATTATAAAATGAGAATCAGTAATTAGAGCAATTTTGGAAAATTAACAAATATGTGGTAATTAAATTATTTTTAACAACCTATAAATTCAAGAAGAGATTAAATGGAAATCTAATGGTTTGTTGACAAAAATAATACTGGAAATATATATCCCAAATTGTTGGGATACAGAAAAAAACAATTGTAAAAGGTGAGTTTATAGGAATAAAAGCCTACATTGAGAAAAAGAAGAGTTCAAATAGACAGCCCAGTGGTACATCGCAAACAACTAGAAAAATAAAAAAAACCCAAACTAAATCCAAAGCAAACAGAAGGAAAGAAATAATAAAGATCAAAGCAGAAATAAATGCAATCAAGACTATACACTCAGCAGTCAAGATTTGCAGAATGAAGTGGTGGTTTTTGAGAAGATAAGTCAATACATCTTTGTATTAACTCAGATTAAAAGCAATAGGACTCACACAGGTAAAAAAGGAGACATTATAAATGGTACTGTGCAAATGCAGCAGATAAAAAATAGTGTAGTTAATTCAACAGATTGTATGATCAAGAAGAGAATAATAAATTCCCAAAAATATACAGATTGCCAAGACTGAATTATAAAAATATGAAAAATATGGCAAAGGTAAAAAGATTGGGTTAGCAATGAATGAACTCACATCAATGAGAAACCTTCATGTAAAACCGAAGCTCAGTGCTAACTCTCAAGTTCCCCCTGCAACAGAGTCTCAAATCTTCTCCCTCACAGCACACTATTCTTAACATCAAGTCTACTGTAATTTTTAAATCACTAAACAAATTTTAGAGTAGTATTAGGCTTACAGAAATAATGAGCAGAAAGTATAGAGTTCCCTATAGCCTTCTTCCTACACCTGGACCAAATTCCCTGTTATCAACATCCTGTACTGCAGTGACGCCTCAGTTACAGTTGATGAGCTTACATTGACATTGACATTGCATGGAGCCCATGGGATAAATTAGGGCTACGCTTGTGTGCATGTTATGAATCTGGAACAATGTATATTATATGTATCTACTAGTGGAATGTGGTACAGGCTAGTTTAACTGCCATAAAATGCTTTGTCTATCCCCCTTTATTCCTGTCTCTGTAGTCTTGTTTATTTCCAGAACGTCATATAGTTGAAATCCTATAGTGTGTTGCATTTTCATATTGGATCTTTTCACTTATTAATAATATCCTTACAAGTTTATTCTTTGTCTTTTGTGGCATTTTTTCTTCTTTGTCTTTTGTAACAGCACAAAGTGTTCTATTGCCTGACTGTATCACAGATTATTTATCTACCAAAGGATCTCTTGATAATTCCATATTTCAGCTATTTTGTGTGTGTTTGTGGACACAAGTTTTTTTTAATTCATTTCAGTAAATAACTCAGAGAAATTTCTGCATGATATGGTAAGATATGGATAGAATTTATTTTTTTATTAATTTAAAATTGTTATTTTTTGGTGCTTGGATGTTTTGCCAGCATACGTGTCTGTGAATCACATGTGTGCCTGGTGCATGCTGAGGTCAGAAGAACTTTGAATCCCCTGGAATTGAAGTTAAAGACAGTTGTGAGCATCCGTGTGCATGTTTGGAAGTGAACTCAGGTCATGTGGAAGCTCAATAAGTGCTCTTAACTGGTAGGTCATCTCTCCAGCCAAAAGAGTATGATTAGTTTCTGAAACATGTCACTTAAAATGTCTTGCAATGTGTGTACCAGTTTTCATTTCTTCCAGTGAAGAATGGACCTCCTTCTACATCTTCTCCACCATTATCATTATCAGTAATCTCAGTGTTTGCCAGTCTTCTGTATGTGTAGTGGCATCTCATTGTTTTAATCTGAAGTTTCCTAATGGCATGTAATTTCTTTGGGTATGCTCATGAGCTGTCTGTATATTTTCTTGTGAGGGTCCATTTAAGTACTTATATATTTTTAGTTATGTTGTTCTGTTTCTTATTGTTCGGGTTCAGGGGTCCTTTGTGTATTTATGCAATAGACATTTAACAGATGTGTCTTTGTTACACTTTCTATTTACACAGTCTGTAGCTTGTATTCTTTTCCCAGACTTTGAATCTACAAAGCAGAATTTCCTAATTGTAATGAAGACCAGATTATCAAGTGTTTTCCTCTCAGAGACCATGTCTCTAGTGTTGTGTCTAAAATCATTGCTAGACTGAAGATTTTCTCCTGTTATTTTCTAGAACTTTTAAAATTTTGCATTTCATATTAAGTTTGGGATATTTTGAATATGGGTGTTCAGTTGTTTGAGATGATCTGTTGGAAAAACTATCTTTGCTGCATTTTGTTGCCCTTTTCTCCTTTTGTCAAAGGTAGTTGACCACACTTATATCAAGCCATTTCTGTTCCACAGTTCTATGTATTAGTTTTCAATCTCGGTTGCTATAGATTTACAGTAAGCACTGAATCAGGTAATATTAACTTCCTCATTCCAGAGATCTTTCCATGTTGCCACATTGACAAATTCCAGATCAAAATCATCCTTTCAGATAGACAGGTTCTCAGAATGCCTCTTCTCCATGGTATCTGATTCAGTTGAACTAGGGATATTCATATTCAATAAAAAGTACACCAGTGATATAAGACTTTAACACTAGAATGAAAAAATTATTAATTCAAAATCAGAAAATGTATCATTGAAGACATTTGTAGCCTAATCAGTGCCTTTCCTCCTTGAGATCAGGTTACCAAGGGGCTCCCTCAGCAAGCTTCGGTTCAAAGCTTAGTGATCTGACTCAACTGGGGTATCCATTGATATGAGGCTGTGGCAAACATTGTTCCAGTAGGAAAGGGCCTTGCCTGGAAGACACTGCCAGCACTAGATGTCCTTCCCTGAACACCATTGCAGCTGTGGCTCTAACTGAAGTTCTCCTTTTTCTGTTTTGTTACTAATGCTTTGGAGGCTAACCACCATCTCCCGCTCACCGATTCGTTCTTTTTTAATTGTAGATATCTTATTGCACTCAATCAGTCCCAAGAAAGTCATACAGAAATGGGAGCTCTTTTGTCTCTTTCTAAAGTAAAATTGCCTAATACTGTCCAGCACCGTTATGTATAGGCTTAAAAATTTATGTCTACTTTTAAATTCATGGGGGAACCCATTAGCTTTAGAGGAAAAAGGGTATCAGATGAGCACTTAACTATGGAAGGCATAAAAGGCTTTCAATCTATCAAAGTGGTTTTCTCCCTAGACTGGGCAGTAGAATCACCACAAAATGAAGTATGTAAATATATATAATATTTTGTATCTCTGTGTTAATTGTTTTTTTCTTTAACTGAGACAAAATACCTGACCAAAAACAACTTAGGAAGAAAGGGTCTATTTTGGTTTATAGTTTGGGATATAGTTCATCATGGAAGTGAAGTCCCAGTGGTAGGAGGTGAGGTCATTGGTCGCATTGCATCCACTGAAAGGAAGTTGAGAGACACAATGCTCACTTTCCCCTTCGATTCTGTCCAGGCCTCTAGTCTACTGTAGAGTCCTGCTCATGTTCAGTGTGGAGTTCCACACTCAGCTAAACCTCCCTAGAAATCTCTTCACAGGCACAACAGCATATGTCTTCTAGGTAATTCTAAGTTCTTTCGTATCAACGAGGTTAACCTTATATATGTTGAAAAAGCACACACACATACATACATATATATATATATATATATATTTGAGGGTCATAGGCTCTCAAAAACACATATATATGTTCACGTTCATATCCTTGCCTGACCCCAGCCTCAGACTTGCTGATAAATATGTGGCTCTTCATATTTTGCTAAGTGATACCAGGTTTTGTCCAGAGGAGTTATCTGAGATCACACCTGACAGTGGTTTATGGAGCATGTTCTTCACTGATTTCACACTACTTACTGCTAACCTTATCATTTTTGCTTTACTTTTGTCCAATGGCTTTGGCAAAGTACACGATAGGTAAAAATATCCATAAATATATAAATATGTCCCTATCCCCATGTGACATGGAAAACCATTTTCCACATTTATTCTGCAGAAAAGTGTGTCCTTAAGTGATGGAGAGTTAAATAAAATGGTCCTGCATTGACCTGCAGTTTATGCTGTGAGGTGCTCATTGTATTGGAACATAGGTTGACTATGTTGTCTTTGTTGTATTAAAGCAGCATTTGACTATATCATCTACACCAGGTTTACTTAAAAAAAAAAGTAGGAGGGTACAGATTTGCAGTTAGTCTAAGACATGATACATAAACGTTTTGGGGGAATAATATAAATATATCCCTTGATCTCTGTGACCTTAGTATATTAATATATACCTGTTATAATGAATGATAAAGTATTAAACAAAATACAGAATATATGAACGCATCTTAGGGAAGTCAAAACACATTTCCAATCTAAGAAATGATAGGACTTTACTGAGAGGCCATTCTGAGTGCCACATTAGAGATTAAAAAGACTCTATCTAACATTACATTTTAAATAAGCTGAACCATTAGTAAGTGGTCTTGCTAAGCCTACAGAAATCATTCCTTTGTACAGAGCTGCTTTCAGAAAACTAAAGCTTGTTCAATATATTTTGCAAGTACTGTTTGCATGGACACCATGCTTGCAATTAACCAGCCTATTGCTCTGTAAATGGCTGTCTAAATTCCTGTTTCTCAAGTTGGAACACTGTCATACTCATCAGCATGGCTTGTTCTACTCATCTGTAATGCTTTTCCACTAAATTAAATCATGTGCACATCATCACTCCTAATCCCACATCCTATCTGATCTCTAGTTTTTTCTCTTTCCCAGATGGGGCTTATTATACTTAAATCAAACTGCTTGGTCCTGTCTATGAATATTAAATGACCACATTTTTCATGTCAAGAGTCCAGTCCAATGTTTTATATACAACAGACAGAAAACTTCCTCTTTTCTCATGACTTGATCATTATTTGAAACCTGGTTGTGTTTAAAGAGTGTCTGCAAGTTAGATCAAATTCAACATCTTTTTGATTCCTCTAAAACCAATAGTATGGGGTAGGTTACATCTAAATCTACTTTGATGATGAAAAGAGACCCATGATCTTGTGTCATGGTATTTTCTTTCTGGTTCTCACTTTGTAAAAGATCATTGATAGTGGAGGATTACACTCTAAGTTACTCAGGCAAAGAGATCCCAGTAAGAGCAAAGGGCTAAAGTTTGTGCCCTAGTTCACTCAATACTTTCTCAGTGAATGAAACAGGAAACTTCACTTTCTTCTTTAAACCAGAGAAATTAGATTGGTTAATATTCATATTTATAATCATTTGGAGATAAGAGACCTAGCCAAGATCTGTTGAAAATTGTGGGGCTCTTTCATTGAAAAGGCACAAATATAATAAAAAATATAGACTTTTAAGAGGGTGATGGGTGCTCTAAAATATACCCACAGATTCCTTAAGGACTTTAGGGTGATTGCTAAGACCTAAAGAATGTGCTTTTACTAAAAAAAGAAAATTTAATTTTACATTTACCCAATGCATTTGTGAATTTGTTTTAAAAATGCGCATTTGAGCCAAGCATGGTAGCTCAAGTCTACAATCCTAGCCTTCTTCACAAGGTCATTGTAGAATAATTCCATGAGTTTAAGGTCAACTTGGGTTACAAAATGAGTTACTGATCAGCATGAACTACATATAGTATGGTGCCCTTGCTCAAAATAACAAAAGAAACAAAAATCACACATATTTATTGCTAAACAAACAGGAGATTTGGGAACTACCTTTCCTGTATTGAACTCAACCCACTTCTTACCTCATTGTCAGTCCTTGTCCATATTTTTGCTCATAGGAGCTACATGGATCAGTTTAATTGTCCTTCACTATTTTAGAAATTCAGAGCCTCTGTGATCTTTTGTTGATTTTCTATATCCCAAACTTTCCATTTTCATGTATTATTCCTATAGAACAGTTCTTCTGATACATACAGCCTGGAGGCAAGCATTCAAATCTCTTTTCTTAACTGCTGCTGACTCTGTCATTGGGAATATCCCAATAAAGCCACATGTTCTGATCCAGGCAACAGAAGCTCCTAGTGTCATGTGTAAACTAGTCATGTAATTACAATCAACCAAAGTGACCTCATAATGTGTGTGTGTGTGTGTGTGTGTGTGTGTGTGTGTGTGTGTGTGTGTGTGTGTGTGAGAGAGAGAGAGAGAGAGAGAGAGAGAGAGAGAGAGAGAGAGAGAGAGAGAGAGACTTGCTCTGTTGCTCTATGTCCTTAGCTAGCCTGGAACTCACTATGTAGACCAAGCTGAGGATAAACAGTGGCAGTCCTCCTGTCTGTCTGCCAAACCACCTGCTTTAGAGAGTTAAGAGGGAGCACATACCCAAGTGCTCTGCCTGTGGGCGGGCATTGCTTCTCTCTCTCTCTCTCTCTCTCTCTCTCTCTCTCTCTCTCTCTCTCTCTCTCTCTCTCTCTCTCTCTCTTCCATTCTGTTTTCTCCTTTGACTCAGCCTACTAGGTCTGCCCTCAACTCCGTTTTCTTCATATTTTTACAGATGCAGGCTATATAGCCTGGCCTTCTGTGTGCCCCTTTTCTGTGTGTTTATGTTATTGTGGAAAAGGTACCTCCATTGTGCTTTCTGGGTTTCCTTTGTCTCCTGCCTGTGTGCAGTCATAAGTGAGTCTGCACTTGCCCTGGATTCTGACTGAATTATATTTAAATTATAATAAAATAAAAACATAAATATATTTAAATTATATTTAAATCAAACTGCTTGGTCCTGTCTATGAATATTAAATGACCACATTTTTCATGTCAAGAGTCCAGTCCAAAGTTTTGTATACAACAGACAGAAAGCTTCCTCTTTTCTCATGACTTGATCATTATTTGAAACCTGGCTGTGTTTAAAGAGTGTCTGCAAGTTAGATCAAATTCAACATCTTTTTGATTCCTCTAAAACCAATAGTATGGGGTAGGTTACATCTAAATCTAGTTTGATGATGAAAAGAGAAATGTGAGCCATCATAGACCATGTGTAGGAGAATGACTTTCCTCACGCATCTATGAGGGTGGAGTCTTAGAATTTCATCAATGCCTCCAGAATAGTTTACTCTCTATCTATGGGATTACTCAAATATTGAATATGCATTTTTAAAAAATTAAAACCAAAACATAAATTAAAGCTGTGTATAGAAAGACATTATAAAATCTACATCAACAAACTGTATACTTTAATTTCAGCATCATTGGGCCTATAACCAAATGAATATTGCCGACGGATAAAGGGAAAGTAGTGGTTCAAAAAGGTTTAAAGACAAAAATTAATCAACTATACATTCTTCAACTACAAGAAGGCATTAGGGCAAACTGTTTTAGAAACAAAAGAAGTTGTGATAAGTGTTCTGCAGGACATCTCTGTGGTACATGTTACCAGATCTGCCTCCTCAAAGCTTTTCCCTTGAAAATATTTCAGAAAATGTATGTCTCGTGTAAATTTATGGTGGGTGATTGTTATTATAAAAAGAAATACAATTCGAATCAGGATCAGAAACAGGCCTGTACTCAAATGTGGCAAAAGACTGGCTAATGCTTAAGTATGTGGCATTTTTCTTTTTAGTGTTCTTACATTTGCCCAAATTAATATCAACATTCCTCATTTAAATTCTCAAACACAATTTCATTACCTTGTAGTTAAGGCTCTTGGCTCTGATCTCTTAGCTTGCTTCTTTGCATTGGTTCTGTGTTTCTTATTTAATAAGACGGTTGGTTACATCTATAAGAAAGAATGCTGGAGTCAATGTGACTTTAGCAAACTTGGAGAGGGACCGTCAGCCTCTGCTCAGGAAAATGAGTGCAGGATGGCAGCATGAAATGCAACTATGTCAAAAGGACCCTAAGAACATCCTGCACCAGGGTGGTATTGGTGCTGCAAACCTAGGACATGTCTTAGAGAATGGCTAGAGTGTGTGGATTGGCATCTTAAAAGTTGAAGTGGAAATTCAGCTGAGATACCTTGAGAGTGGAACACTGTGGTTTATACACCCAGCACACACACTAGGATGTGCTAGAACTCCCCTTGGCACCATACCACCCTTAAAGTAGAGAGTAAATTACTTGTGTTTTCAGAATCTCAACACCCCACCAGGTGTTTACATCATGGACTTTTGATGATCTGTGCACGCAAAATTCTAGCTCAGTGCCTGGTTAGATTCAATAAGCTCCCTTTCTTTCCTCTCAGTGTTTAGACCTCTTTTCAATTTAGGTAGTGTAATAGGAAGTAATTTTCAATTCCTAATAACAATTTTCTCTCTACAGTCTTATGCCAAAAGAAACTGTGAGTGATCTATATATGCATATTAAAATATTTAAACATTATTACACCTGCTCAAATATTGTGGCAAGATAGTGCACCAAGTCCAGATACCATTTCTTGCCAAATTGCACTAAGCCCGGTGGTAGCAGTGCACAAAAACTCACATATCTCTTGAGTCTTGGTTTGACTGAAAACATAAGCCAGATCTTACTTTCATTTTTCAGTTCTAAAAGCATAAAAATGCATGAAAATTGTCACACATGAAGATATCAGCTGGCATATTATTTTAACAGATCACAGTCAAGGGGACTTGAAGATAAATCTTCAAGTTAAATGTGGGTAGAGTAGTGATCTTCTAATATTGTACTTCAGATATGGAATGACAAAATAAATCTGAAGATGAATGATTTTGAAATTGGCAGGGCACATACTGAAGTATTTCCTCATTAATTCAGTCAATCAGTTAGACTAAAACTGTTGGGTACACATCCTTCCTGGAACTGCAAAGTGAAATTACATATTCTCTGACATCAATGAGTTTTGTCTAATTAGAGAGATGTAAACAAAGTTCTTTAATGTAACTGACACAAAGTGTCAGCAGCTAGTAGATATGGGAAGCAACTTTCTAACTCCATGTGGGGATTGTGCTTTCCTTCAGGAGAGACAAGCTGATACCTGCAGGGTATGTGGAAGATGGTTAGACATGTGAGGAAGAGAAAGAGTTTTATCATTGACTACAGAAGGAGAAAAGCTTAGAGGCTTAAGTGAGCCTAGGGTGGTTAGAAGAAACTTAGAGCAGAAATTACTACAAAAGGTGGAAATAAAGCCATATGAAAATGAAACCTACTAGGCAAGGACAGACCAAGCCATTGGAGCAGCAGCTATAGGTAAACATATGCCTAGGCTTTTCCACTCTGTAGGCATACTTATTGAATAATTTTGAACAAAAGAATTCCATTATCCAGTGAGCATGTTATGGGTCCAAAAATATGGCTAACAATATTGTGACTGTTACTTTTTTGTTTATACATAACATAAATGGCACACATCCCTTTTGGTATTATGACTCTGAAAGGCCTTCCTTGTAATTGAGTTCAGTGATGCCAAAAGCAATATTTTCACTAAATGATACATCAGAGTTATAATAAGGGCCTCTGAGCAGATCTTTAGTTAACAGGGTTTTAATAGACTGTGATGCAATCCTTAATGGAGAAGACATAATTATAAAAGATACTCTGTCTCTAATGGAAATTTTTCTGGGTGTATTTTTACTGCTCAGTGAATGAAAAGATTTGTTTATATAGTGATACATTGTTCAGATTCTTGGAGAAAACACACACATACAAAATGAAAAGTTTTTCCACTTCACCTTTTCATTAACTCTTTCAGCAGTGGATCTACCAGAAATAAAATTCACTTGAATTTTGCACAATTTTTATAATTTCAGGGGTTAAGCATCTGAAAGGCCAGAATGGATCAGCATTCCCTGAAGAAGAAGAAAGTGCAAGTGAAAGAGAAGAGAAGTGGGACCATTAATTACCCTCTGCAGCAAGAGGACCTCTTGGGAATAACTGGACTATACACTCTTCTGAATATCCAATGGTACTCCCAAGCCCTGTCTCCAGCAGCCTCTTCTGCTCATCCCCCACACTCACAGCAGCTGTGATCCTCCTGGAAGCCTCCTTAACTGAACTGTGAAACCTAGTGCAGATTGTTGCATACCACTTGCAGTAAAGAATAGGCACTTATTTTACAGCAATTTTTCTTTTAAACTCACAATACCTAGGAATCTGCTACCATGTGTATGTTCTCACTTTGATACTGCCAAAGCTGAACTCCTCCTGGCCTACTAATATGATTTACTTTCTGAATTCAATGTAGAGAGCTTTACTATGAGAGTACAAAATAAATACTAAATGCACTTGGAATGAATGTGAGTGGAATGGATTAATGGAAGAGGGATGTCTATGGAAGCTTCTAAGTTAATACCTGCATTTAGCATGCTTCTGTATATAGATTAAACCAGAGTTGACTTCAAGAAGACAATGATAGGTAGATGTCAGTTGTCTTGATTCAAAATACCACATCAGATATGAAACGTTTTTCATCCAGCAGTGCGTTAATGGTTACTTTAAAAAACAAATGTCTCTTCATTTTCTAAGCTGTACAATCTTGGTTTCTCATCATCACCTAATCATTGAAAAGAAAATGCTAAATTTATAATAAAACATGGCAACTCTCTTCTGAGCTCTCCTTTTTAACTATTTCAAGTTAAGCCATCTATTATGTATTGCTTTTTGTTTGTCTAGGTTGTTTTGTTGTTTCTTTTTCTTTTCTTGGTGCTAGAGAATGAAGCCAGGGCTTTGTATATGCAAATATTCATCCACTAGGCTCTGTCCTCAGTCATATTGCATTTTAATAAATCCTTAGTGTTTTATCATTCTCTGTGACAGAATAAAAAGAAAATCTCATTAATTCAGCCTTAGACTCGCCCATTATTTTGACAACTGCTTTTTGTGGAGTTTTAATTTTTTCTGTTATTTTTAGATTAATATTACATCATATCTCCTTTCCTTTTCCTCCCTCTAAACCTCCCCATATACCACTTCTCACTCCCTTTCAAATTTGTGGTCTCTTTTTTCATTAGTTGTTGTTACACCCTTATCAACAACTGTTTTTAAATGAGTTCTTTCCTAGGAAATTAATATTTTGAAAATTATGAAAGTAAAAGAAAACTCATTTCTTTTCTGGAGTTGAATTACTTCAAGCCTTGGAAGACAGTTGTTATCTGTTAGTATGACTTTCACTCAGAGTTCTGGCCTTTGACTAATTTTAATTATTCATGATATCTGAATGCACAATTTAGTGGGGATAGGTAATTTTGTTCCTACACTGTTGGTTTTTGTTTGTTTGTTTTGTTTTTGGGTTTTTTGTTTTTTTAGAGACAGGGTTTCCCTGTGTAGCTTTGCGCCTTTCCTGGAACTCTCTTGGTAGCCCAGGCTGGCCTCGAACTCACAGAGGTCCGCCTGGCTCTGCCTCCTGAGTGCTGGGATTAAAGGTATGCGCCACCACCGCCCGGTCCTCTACACTGTTGGTTTTAATGAGGTTCAAATGTTTCATGAATGTTTCTTTATGAAGATTTCTCAGAAACCATTAAAGGAAGGACTGGTGACATAGGTCAGTGGGTAAGAGCACCTGACAGCTAACCTTGGTAGATCCCTGGAACCTATGTGACAGGAGGTGAGAACCAACTCTCTCACTTTGGGAGAGGTATTGTCTTCTCACTTAGACACACACACACACACACACACACACACACACACACACACACACAGAGAAACCATAAAATATCATTAAGAGAAAATTAAGAAAGAGAGAAAATAAAATGTACAATTTACTATAAAATCTTAAGATGCAAATCCAAAGGAATAAAATGACTTTTAATTTGAATATGAATTTTATAATATAACAATTAAGAGAGCTATGTGAAAATATTAATAAATGCAGTGAAAATAACAGCTTCACTCAGTGAGAGGCATCCCAAGACTATGAATACTATTCTCCTGCTTCCATCCTGGTTTCTGTCTTTTTTCCCCTCCCTCTCCTCCCTTCCCTTCCCTTTCCCTTTATCACCTTCCTCCTCTTCTTCTTCTCCTTCTGTTCCCCTCTCTGTTGTTGTTACTAAATCAATTTTTCCCAAACCTTTAGTGTTTATTACCACCTGCTATGACTATTTGTCTTCCTAAGTTTCTCTCAACTGAAAACATCATTAAGGTGCATATTTCTTGTAAATGCTTTTGAGTTATTTATGTTTCAAAACATCCCTTACACCCTTTGAGAGTGTTTGAGACTCCCTGATGTACTGACAAAATAAAAACTACCCTTTCATTTTACTTGAATAGACATTTTTATAAATGCAACACACACACACACACACACACACACACACACACACACACACACACACACACTTAGGCAAGCAAGAAGGATCCAAACCTCAGGCTGATTTTGTATCCTCATTTTTGGAAATAAGCAGCATGACTTCTGAATTATTTTCTTTCACTCTCCGTTCTTAAAGCCATAACAGGTATCAATCCTTAAGGTGCAGTTTTGCTTGGGAATGTTGTTTCCTTCTGTTCCTTTGTCCACTCTCAAAACCAATCAATGACAGCTTAAACTTAAGTTTTCCTTGGGAAATGAGTAGCGTTCTCAGAGATCAGAAGAAAACCAGAGCCAAGATAATGGGTTTTCAACTTCCTTTTCACACAATTATAGTCAACCATGAAAGCTTCTTTCTTGTTGTTGTTGTTTTGGTTTCCTCGAGGAGACAGTGTGGCTTTAGTTTGGTTGAATGGGCAAAGAAAGTTTCTGACTAGAACTCCTTCAAATTTTACATTTGCCAAAGCTCATTCATAAGATGATGTTATGGTTAATAGGCCGGTTTTGTGTCATGCTGACTTAGATTCGTATTCAGTCTCTCCCGAATCATAGTCTCAGTTTCTCCATTTGCAAAATAAGTGCATTCATTTTCAACCTACATTGTTCTTGAGACTCGAGTGATGGAAGATCTATGAAATGCCTAGATTAGCCAAGTGGTCAATGGTCCCAGTTACAGAAGATCCAAAAAGCATCTGCCTAAACCTCACGCAGTGTGTGGCCTTTTCTGGATGTCAGGGTAAAGTGATCAGCTCTCTTCAACAACTCTGGTGGCCATGTCCCAACAGACCAAAGAACTGTAGTTGCTCCTCTGTCCTAGACTGACCATTTTCTGCACACCTGCTCCCCTGAAGACCCAGCATCCCCTATCTCCTTTCCTTTGTCAGCCATTAAGACATCAGGAAATCGTCTCCTAGATGGTTTCTGTTTTTTGATAAAACCTCATCACTCCTTCCCAAACGGTTCTCAGAATCCTTGCCACTCACTTCAGGATACTCGGTTGTTTGTGCTGGATGTAGGAAAGGTTAAACGTTATAGATTATATTTTCATCTCAAACAGGAAAAAATGAGACAAAGACTGCCATAGACCAGACATCTAGTCAGAGTACTCACTACTGGATAATACATTTGTAGTATCCTAATAGTGGGCTGAGTTAAGGAGCTGTACTCCAAAACAGAATCCTAAACTAATTTCTATGCCTATACAAATTTTCATCATTTCAGTTTGAATTTCTAATGTTTTCTACATTGTGGGATAAATGGTTTTAGGCTAGCAATGATCAAGTTATGTTTATTTTATGTATAGGATCAGAATATCTATAAAACATTCACATCTATGATTTTTATAGTGGTTATTGTTTAGGATGAGGCAATTTAAAGTGAAGATATATTTCAAGTCCACTTAAAAATATGTTCAATGACTGTAGTATTATCCCAAATCATAAACATAAGACATATTATACAACTGAGTGAACTTTAAGAAGCATTTGCTTTGAATATTGTTGTAACAAGCAATTTAAGTATGTCTTTCAGAATCTATTGAATTGCAATATAGATTTATTAACCCATAAACAAGCCACATGCTTTATGTGCTTCTCATCTGCATCTAAAAGCAAAGTTCAAGTGCAAAATGAATAAAAGGAAAGGCAGATCTGCTTATATGAAAGTATTTGTGCCATTATACAATTTGGAGTAGAGTTGAAACAGGAAGAAATACTCTTTTTTATTATACATGTCACTGATCCCAAAAGAAAAATTCCTCATATTTATCATGTTTATTGATTAATAAATATGTTGCTGGAATATGAAATATATTAAATAAATTAAATAATTGTGTTTCAGAATGTCATGCAATCTGAATAACTAAATTTAAACAAAAGAGAATCTAAATGGGATGTCTCCATTAAATCCCTTCCCTCAGAAGTCAGGGAACCCCAAGGAAGAAGAAGCAGAAAGACTGTAACAGCTAGAGGGGATGGGGGATACCAGGAGAACATGGTCCTCTGAATCAACTAAGGAAGCCTCTTATGAACACAGAAACTGGAGCAGCAAGCACAGGGCCTACATGGTTCTGCACCAGGTTCTCTTCATATGTATTATAGCTTTTTTAGCTTAGTGTTTTTATGGGACTCCTGAATGTGAGAAAGAGTGGGTCTCTGATCCTTGAGTCTGCTCTTTTCCTCCTGTTGGGTTTCCCTGTCTGACTTTGATATGATGGTTTTTGCTTGATCTTATTATATTTTTATGTTGTCATGCTTGGTTGTTATCTCTTAGAGACCTATTCTTTTCTAATGAACAAAAGAAAGGGAGTGGATCCAGAGGGGAGGAGAAAGGAGGAAGAACTGGGAGGAGAGAAGGAAGTGAAAACTATAATCAGGATATATTGTATGAGAAGAGAATCTATTTTCAAGAAAAGGAAAAGAAAGGGGACAAAAGACTGAGGGGATATCTACTTTACAACATTTCAAACAACATTTCTTGATTATACTCATTCCACTCCCTCCTTTCCTTTTATTTTGAGACTACCTTACTTACAACAGCTGCCCCACCCTCTCTCTGGCTCTTACAATCTTCCCACTCCCTCTTCTGCTTAGATTGAAATGACATCATAAATAATGACGGGACTGGGTTTTGCAGATATCCCCCATAACTGGAGATCTGTGGGGATAGAGTTTTCTGCCCCTCAACAGTAAGTGAAAGTGGTGAAATAAACTGCATAAATGAATAAACACTTTTAGAAAGAGGCTGCATTAACTATGGGTCTTTTCCTGACATTCATTTTGTCACTCAAATGTTGATTTAGTCACTTCACCACTGCATTTAACTGTCTTGTTTTATTTGGACAACAGAGATTCGATCTAGACAGAGCACAAGGACATTAAAGACAAAAGTGTATGAAGGAGAATTATTGAAGCCTAAAGAACAAATTGTAAGACAATCAAAATGACGCTGGATTCATCTTCCATTTTTAAGTCTTACTCTTCTAATAAGGCTGCATTTTCTTCCTTTCTCTAACTTTTAGTGTTGATGAACTAATCTGAGGGGATGAGAATGGTGAATTCAAGTCTGTGATGCTACTGTGATATCAGAGTCCTCAAACATATCAGAACAGTAGGGAGTATTCAGCACATGGCTTTTGGGGACAGGTGTTAACGTACAAAGGCAGAAAGACCAGAAGAAGAAGAAGAAAGAAAGAAAGAAAGAAAGAAAGAAAGAAAGAAAGAAAGAAAGAAAGAAAGAAAGAAAGAAAGAAAGAAAGAAAGAAAAGAAAGAAAGAAGGAAAGAAAGAAGGAAAGAAAGAAAGAGAGTAAAAGAAAAGAGAGAGCCTCAGAATGCTTGGACAGCACATGAATTTGCCCTTGTATTCCAGATGTGACACCACTGGGGAATTCTGAATTAGAAAACATCACTGAATCCTGGTTTGGATCCTTCATGTAAAAAATGGGAGAAGTTGAGCATGGAACTTTTCCTCAGATATATATCTCACTCAAGTTTAAAAAAGTCAGGAAAGGAAGCACTTGGGAGTAAATGACAGAAAAATCAACACAGGATGATACCCCAGCTGGTTTTGTCAAGCAGTGGAATGACTGGGATGGAAAGAGTAGAGTGAGGGGCTCTCATTTGCCTTAATATCCTCTTCAATTAGAAAGAGCAGTGGGACTAAGAAGCGAGGGAAGTCACAGAAGGGCTATTGTCCGATAGCCAGAACACTGTCACACCTTGGTAGAAAGGGGTTTCTGAAAGTAAAGGTTTTACTTGAATTTCTTCTTCTTCTTCTTCTTCTTCTTCTTCTTCTTCTTTCTTCTTCTTCTTCTTCTTCTTCTTCTTCTTCTTCTTCTTCTTTTGTCTTTTCCTTTTCTTTTTTGCATTTTGAGACAGAATTTCTCTGCGTAACAGCTCTGAATGTCCTGGAACTCACTGTAGACCAAGCTGGCCTCAAACTCATGGAGATCTGCCTACCTCTACCTCTAGTGCTAAGATTAAAGGTGTGTGCCACCGCAGCACAGTTTAATTGGATTTCTTTCCTCATCCTAACTAAATTTGGATTCTCATGGTGTAAAGGGTTCGTTGGTGTTGGTGAAACGCCAGCAGTATTTGGTTCCTAATGAACATAACTTCTAGACTTACCTCACCCCCAAAGATTGAAAAACTCACAGGCTGCTTGTGAGTGAAGGGGAGTTGAAAATGTTACTAATTGCCAGATCTTTGCATTAACTAAATATGAATAAGTTAGGTAACGTTTAATCCAGATCCATAGCTGGATAAAACTGTTTAGATAATGTAGCAGGAATCTTAGAAGGTCTTATTAATAAAATCAAACGTGAGGCCAGTTATTGGGGTGAATGCTGGATGGTCAGAGAAGAAGAACAAGCCACAGCCAACCTCACCTTGCTAGTTCCTCAGCTGATCCTGTTTCCTCAGACTGGATACCTCTGAGTCCTCATCCAGAATGGATCTCAGCTGAATTGCTGCTAGAAGCCTGAAAGCTTAACCAGCCAAATGCTTTTAGTTTCTGGTCTTCACGCCTTATATATAGTTCTGTTTTTGCCATTACTCCCTGGGATTAAAGGCTCACTTCTTTGGATTAAAGGTGTGTGTCGGCCGGGCGGTGGTGGCGCACGCCTTTAATCCCAGCACTCGGGAGGCAGAGGCAGGCGGATCTCTGTGAGTTCGAGGCCAGCCTGGGCTACCAAGTGAGTCCCAGGAAAGGCGCAAAGCTGCACAGAGAAACCCTGTCTCGAAAAACCAAAAAAAAAAAAAAAAAAAAAGGTGTGTGTCACCATGCCTGGCTGTTTCCAATGTGGCCTTGAACTCACAGAGATCGAGGGATTTCTGTCTCTTGAATGCTAGGACTAAAGGTGTGAGTGCCACCATTTTCTAGCCTCTGTATTAGTGGCTGTCTGTTCTCTGACCCCAGATAAATTTATTAGGTTGCACAATATTTTGAGGAACACAATACCACCACAAGATAACCTTAATCAGTCCATACTGTTTACACAAGATTGTTTGGTATAATTTTTAAAAGTATATTTTGTGACCAAAATTCTAGTTCATTTTTCTACAAATACAAATGTTTCTGAAATTCTCCACATTTATTACATATTGAGAACATAGGTACTAATAATATTGCTTCGTTCTTTCAATATATTGCTGTATATTTAAGTGGTTGAGACAGTCAACATACATAATACATAAATGACATCATTTCGAGTAATGATAAGTTACAGGAAAAACAGGTGGTGTCGTCTCTTCACTGTGTTGGGTGGCATTAGGCCAACCCCTTACGCACTGTGGAACTCCATACGCCTGGGAGATGAATACATGACCAGCCATTTCTTCTGACCCTGAGCCACACATTTCTCACCTCTAATTCTTTTACAGGAACAAGCAACCAAGGAGAAAAGAAGAGATGGGAATAGCTAAGAGGCGACTGCATTAGGAGAAGACGGAATCAGAAAAGGGATGTCCGCCTGTGACTACATGACAGTCAACAGACTAAAACTGTGTTCTGATTCGGTGATGTATGAACGCATATAGCATGTAACGACAAGCACTGTAACTGAGTATTTTGCTTTTAAAAACTTGTCTTTAGAAAATGACCTTTAAAATCTGTTTTTTGTTTGTTTTTGCTCTTTAATTTGGAACTTTCTCCAGGAAAACTATTCAGCCACAAATCACTACCTGGATAATTCACTCTGCCTAGTGCGTGAATTGTTATATAAAGTGTCACATACCAGGTTTTTTCTTTTACAGAGATTTATGGGATGTGGTACTACATTTTCTGGAATGCTTCCACTGTGTTCTGGGGTATTTTCTTTTGCTCCTCCAGGTGCAAAATCAAGTTGATAACAACGGGAAGCGGGCTTGTCAGTGCTCTGCTCCTGCCTGAGCTTGGAAAAGTACAACACAAACCCACACTCCCCGGCACCCCCACCGGCCCCCCAGCTGCTGTCGACAGCAAGCTGGACTGCCTCCGGAAGGGCTTTTGAGATTTTATGCATAATGTGGACATGCTTTTCAGACATAGTTTGGTTTTTTGTGTGTGATATTTTTCAAGCTCTTTTCCTCAATTTCATTTCCCTCTAAAACTAGAAGGGAGAACTTGAATTTGGGTAAATTTTAACTGAATTGTTATAATTCTTCTACTTGTGAAATCTGAGACTTCTCTTATAATGGGGAGGCTTTCAAACACATTCCCTTTGTTTCTGTTTCCAATTCCACCGTGTTTATTTATCCCCTTGTTGCTTTTTCAAATTCCGCTGGTCTTGATTCGGTTTAGTTCCGTGGATCTTTTGGAAGTTTACATGACTAAGCCCTTGGGAACAGTGAAAGGGATAATATTGTCCTTACTGTAAATATAGCTTGTAAACTATGCTAGTTAATATTGGTTCAGTTCTTTACAGTTCATGAGGTGGCTTCACTTAGGTTTCTCAGTTAGTAAGCTCATTAAATGGGTCTAGTAGGTAAGGTTCACTTTATAGATACAGACTTACTTCACTTAGGTTTCTCAGTTAGTAAGCTCATTAAATGGGTCTAGTAGGTAAGGTTCACTTTATAGATACAGACTTAACTTCACAGATAAGAAGTGAACTCATAACTCAACAAGCCTTTCCATTAGTTTATGTCCATGTATGAAACTGTCAGAGCTGTGAGGACAGGACCCATAGGCTCTCATGTTTCCTGCAATGGCCTATAGAGTGATTCATAACTAAATCTCTGGAGTTGCAAGAATAAAACACAAGATAATTTTCCTCACGTGGTAAGGGTGGGGAAAAGATTCCTAGTTCTTGAATTCTTCAGCGCTGACTTAAACTAAGGTGATTCGTGCAAAACCAAACAAGTGAAGCAACCCTCCAAGAAGCTGGGCAGTTCGTTTTTCTGTTTCTCCTCCTTCTTGTCCTCCTCCGTCTCCCTCTTGACTCCCTCCTTCTCTTCCTCCTCCTGCTCTTCCTCCTCCTGCTCTTCTTCCTCTTCTTCTTCTTTTGGCTTTTGACACAGGGTCTCACTATGTAGCCTTAGCTGGCCTGGAACTCATTACATAGACCAGGCTGGCTTCAAAGTCATTGAGATCCACCTGCCTCTCCAGTGGAGTACTGAAATTAAAGGTATGCACCACATGCCTTGCTTAATGTTTCATTTTAAAAATATTGTCTAGTTTCAGAAGGCTGGAGAGATGGGTCAGTGGGTAATAGTACTTGCTCTGCAAGCATGAAGACCTGAGTTCAAATCCCAGCATGCAAGTAAAAAGTCAAGCATGGCTGTATATATCTGCAACTCCAGCGTTTAGGGGAACAGAGACAAGTGGATCCTCAAAACTGGCTGGCCAGCTAACCTAGAGTAAATGGTGAGCTTCTAGTTCAGTGAAAGACCCAGTCTCAAGGCAGGAAGGCTGAAACAACAGAGGAAAACACCTGAGGTCTTGTTCTGGCCTCTTGCACATGTGTCCAAGGGCACCTCCCCCCCCCCCCCCCCGCCCCCGTCACTCACATACACATAGCCATACACTAACACCAACACATGCCCACAAACATTTCAAAATTTGTTCTTAAAAATAAACGGCTATCTCTGGGAGTGGAGAGATGGCTTATTGGTTAAGAGCACTGGCTGCTCTTCCAGAGGACCCAGGTTCAATTCTTAGCACCCACATGGCAACTCACACCTGTCTGTAACTCCAGTTGCAGGGGATCTGACATTCGCACACCAATGCACATAAAATAAAATTTAACTACTATCTCAAAATGAGAGTATTGCCAAGTTTGTGCCAATATGCGATAAAGATATCATATTATAAATTACAAAATAAACATGAAGGTTGTTTTCTTTCATTTCTTTCACCTACTCTGCCCAGGACTTGAGACATGATAATTTTCATTTACTTCTCTTAGAATTTGGACTTCAAAATACCATATTTCTCAAAAGTACCAAAGGTATGGCTTTCTTTACATGAACCACAGCAACAAGACAATGAGAACTTTAAATGCAAATAGCTGGCAGATAGCTGAAGAGTTCTTCAATTGTTTTAGGTGGTTATTTTTTCTTTCTTTCTTCATTGTTTCAAGAAACATGTTCTAAGACATGACACAGACAGGCAGGCTTCTCACTTCAGTGGACCTGCAATGCAGTCTCTGTGGCTGAGATTCCCTCGTCACATTAATTACATTACCATATGCTGCTGTCTGTTTTCTTCTTTTGCCCTAATGGGACATAGATTTCTTGGTTTGAATTTGTTACTTGGTTATTACATTTGCCAAGTTGTTTGAAACACTTAGGAGCCTCTTTATTTGATTTTGAGAATATATGGTCTAAAACCTGAGCCTTGGCATGAAGGTCAATGAGATCAAAATAGGAATTGTCCCACTAAATATTGCTTTTGTATGTCAGCTTAAGCTTGGTTGTTAAAAATTAGAGTTCACATTGAAAATAGATGATAAAAATATTTTTGTTGAAATCACAGGAAAATATTAAAAATTAGGCATTGCCATTAAATAACCCCAAGCTATATCTGTTTAAATAATTTATCACAACATTCAAGAGAAGACACAGTCACCAAAGTCAATTTCTTTGTTTATAGAATGTGAAATTTAGATGTGTGTCTATTGAGAAATAGGAGTTGTCCATGTATTGTATTTATGTATGCAAATATACATATAAGTACAATGAATAAGTGAAATGGTTTGCAACAGTGAAATAAAAATAAAACCTTTTAAAAGAAAAGAAATAGCCTTCTCTATTAAGTAAAAAACAGAGGTGATTATTTGTTAATAAATACTTCTCAATTATTTCCAATCTTCTGTGTTGAAGTAGTCCAGAAAAGAATGGCATAAGAAAGCTGAGAGGAGGCAAGGTTAATCTTTTCTCTCTGCCGGTCCCTTGACACATGCTGCCTCTTGGTAGATTTCTGCCCCCAGGTTATCCCCACATGAGGGTGCCTGCTGCTCTGAGGCTGCTTATAATAGCATGTACTCTCTGGTGAGTTTGAAGATTATGATTACATTGACTCATTTGGCTTCTAGACTGTGTCTAATTCATGAGTCACAACATGTTTGTTACTCTTAGATGGTGCCTTCTATATCATGAATTACCTTCTGCTTTCTTGTTTGGGTAATGGGAAATCTGGCAGATGGGATTCAACTGGAGTGTGTGTGTGTGTGTGTGTGTGTGTGTGTGTGTGTGTGTGTGTGTATATGTGTTATACTTGTAGTTCAGCAGTTCTTATATTTTTGGTTGTGAGCCTAGCCTTTAACGGCTGAGCTATCTCTCCAGCCCAGTTCAGCAGTTCTTAACCTGTGGGTCATGACCCCATTGTGGACTGCATATCAGATATCCTGTATATCAGATATTTATATTACAATTCATAATAGCACCAGAATTACAGTTATGAGGTAGCAATGAAATACTTATAGGGTTGGGGGTCACCACCACATGAGGAACTGTATGAAAGGGTCGCAACATTAGGAAAGTTGAAATCCACTGTTGTAGTTGTGTGTTTGCTTGTTTTCTGGGGTAGGGTGTGGCCTGGTAACAGCTATGTAGATCGGGCTAAGCTTTAATTTGTGGTGTTCCTCTGTGTCTGCATGCCAACTTCTGGGATTATAGGCAGGTACCACTGTACCCACCAGGTCAGCAGCCTTGCTTTTGTTGTTATAGTTTGGGAAATTGCAATTTTTGTTGCTTCTTGGGCACTTGAATCACCAATAATGTGTTTTATTTAACAAGCTATTAAGGAACTATAAAGGCCTTTGCTATTTTAGCTTTATGTTAATATCTATCTCTTCAATGGTTGCATTAAATTTTTTAATTCTAAAATTAGATTGTCTGCATAATATATCAGCTGGTAATCAATCAACATTTTCATCTCTACTTATTTATTTGTACATGTACATCAACCTGTATCTTACTCCCAACATATCCATATCATTTTCACCTATATCACATATGCCTTTGTTATGCTTTGAGTTATTGATAATTTGATCTTGATTGCAGAATGGCTGGCTTATACTTTTTATGGAACAACTCTCCCCCATTGTGTGAGCCTTTAGAATATTGCTACTAAGTTAAATCTAGGCTATATTATTGAAATTATAAACATCAAGAGACTTTATGGGAAGTGGGTACAGACTCTGGAATGGTATTTCTTTTATGAATCCTATCATTTCAGTGTTTTCCTACATGCCACATAATGTTTTCAGCATCTTACATTTAATCATTTCAATAACCCTAAAAGAGAAATATTCTTACTATCTCCATTTTAAAAATGAGAAGAAAAAGCTTGTACAAAACCACAAAGTCAGTAAATGACAAGCCCAAAATTGAGCCTGGGGCCACATTTCAGCAGTAGGTAAAGAATTTCTTGCCTTGGGTCTTCCATACAAAACTCAACAACAGCAGTTAAAAAAAGTAAGTGTCTGGAAAAATACCAACTAATATTCATTTCTGTTCACTGTGGATCAGCAGTGTTTCAAGCACTCTTTTGACCCTTAAAATATTCTTCATTATTATTTTACCATTTCATCAATATCTTTATGACTAAAGGTTAGGAAATGTCAGTGTTAATTGCTAGCAGCCACCAGTGATTGAGAATTAAAGTCATTCTGCTTGAAAATCCAATGGGGTTCCCATACTTAATCACTAAGTTTACAAGACATCACTAGGAAATGTGAGCTTGGCTCCTGAACAGTGTTATAGGATCCGTTGTTATTGCTAAGCATGTGCAGCAGCAGATGTGTTTCCCCAGGGTAGACAGGGCCATGGAGAAGCCATAATGCTTCTCCTGTATAATTCATGTTCGCTTTTAGTAAGCTATTAAGAATTAAGAATTAATGCACTCTCCATTTGTCTGCTCTGAGAAAAACAAGAATGTTTAGGGATTCTGTAGATCTGTAGGACTTCTGAAACAGGCATCGTTTTGACTGAATCAGCTAGTAAGGTAATTCGGAAATTAACTCAATCTGATATCAATCAGGAAAAATAAAAATAAATCCCTTCAAACATGTTTACACATGTATCTATTCAATAATATGCACCAAGTACCAACAGTGTTCAGCACTTTCTAACCATCAAATCCAGCAATGAGAATAGCTTTGTGGGAGAACTGCATCTGTGTAGATCTTTGGAGAAAGAGCAGGGGAGGGGCAGGATAAGATAGCCCAGAGAACAGCAAGACCAGGCAAGGGAGACATTGCCTATAAAGGCCTGGCAGAGACCCACAGCAGCATACCCTGTGAAGAAGGCCATCAGTATGAAGACAGGTTGTTCTGAGACAGTGAGGGTGTTACATGTAATGCAGACAGGTCAGGGGTGCTCAATGTGAGGTCTGTAGCACAGGTTATCTCCATCTGAGATGGAAGACTTTGGAGAAGGATGTGCATGTTGCTTGATAAAGGTTGGGGTCCAAATTGCTAAGTGCTTTGTTAGGAAATAGGTCCATGTGTAACTCAAGCCAAGTAGAGTCCTGATAGCTAAGCAAGTCCTCTACTTGCCTCTCTCAAAGGGCACAGAGTCTTTGTCTTGAAACAGTCCCATGTGTTCCCTGGGCTCAATATGTCATATGGCCAGACTTTCTAGACACTGACTTAACCAAGATGAGAACAGACTGAACTTTGTAATTGATTTAAAGAGAGAGAGAGAGAGAGAGAGAGAGAGAGAGAGAGAGAGAGAGAGAATATATTGAGTGACGAAAAAGATGGGGAAGTTGCAAGAGGAAAAGAGGGAAAGGGAAGAGAAACAAGATGAGGTAGTGTGATGAAATTAGGGCTACAAAGCCTAAAATCTTTACTTTACTTATGGAAAAAATTGCTGACATCTGATGTAGAAGGGAAATTTTTTATGAAGAGGAATGAGGGGTTCAGTGAACAAGGGTTCCGATCTCAGCATTCACCTAATAATTCTACCCCAAAAGTGCCTGTAACTCTAAGACTGGCAGATCCAATGCTACTTTCTGGCCTCCATGAACAAAAGCTTGTGTGCACGTGTGTGCGCGTGCGCACGCACACACACACACACACACACACACACACACACACACACACACACACACACAAAGAGAGGGGGGTATAAATACCTTAAAAAGAGGAAGAGGAACAGTAGGGAGATTTAATTAACAGAAAAGAATGGGGGGATCTGAAACTGGGAAGCAGCCAAATATTCACCACAATTAAGGTATAAAGACCTAAGCAATGGAAAGCTCTTCAAACAGCAAGAAGAGACAGGTCTATCAACCTTCAGCAATAGCATCATTTAATTTTAAAGTGATCCACACTGTGATAAGTTTCTCAGCAACTGAAGAAACCAGAGGCATGCCCAGTTCAGCCATTTCTTGGGAGCTCAGTTTGATGTAGCTTTGAATTGATGCTGGGATTGAACCTCATGCCTGTTAAGTACATGCTGGCATGATTTGATTTTGAGAGAGCAGGAAGGTTAAGGGGGCTTTAGTTCTGGAGCCTATATCTTAAGTCTGGGTCTTCTAATATAGAAGACACTTGAACATACTGTTTTGCTGTTCATTTTTATCCCTTTATAGACAGTGTGGTGTTACAATAATAGTTACCTCTTATAGTTTCTGTTAGAATTAATAAGTTGTTAAAGGTAAAGAGTAAAGAACTTCACAGATCTATGTATGTACTCAGTGCATAGAAGGTATTATGTGTTCACATATATTTGCACTGCAACCATAAACAAATACTACTATAAATGGATACATTGTAGCTAATACTTTTAGTGTTGAATCAATAGATTCTACATTCCAGTCCTACCTGGGGATAAAGGTATAAAAAAGACCATTAACCTTCTTCCAACTGCCGGTGAACACATTACCTAAATCTGTGTACTTAATCCTCACCAGAACTCAAAGAAATAAATCCTGAAGGCATTCAGGAAAGGACAGTAGAATTCAACACATCAACTTCAACCCCAATGAGTTAGGACATAATGTCTGCAAGATTTGTTAAACTACAGGAGAAGAAAGTAACAAGAAATAAACCTCCTCTTTCATGGCATGTTTAGTCTACCTTGGAGGCGAAGTGAAGAATTCTATTTTGATTAATGGTCTGTATAATAAAAAATGGAACTGGTTTAAAAGCAAGTGAACTATATGTACATTTTTTTTTATTAAAAAGCTCTCTTGTAAAAGCAAGTACTTTCATATAGTTACATCTTCCAAAAGGGAAGGTGTGGTTTCAATTAATTGGAGGAGGGGATATAAAACATAGTTTGCAAGTTGTGTGCATGTGTGCATGCGTGCGTGCGTGCATGCATGCATGCGTGTCTGTGTGTGCGTGCATGAGTGTCTATGTGTGTGTGTGTGTGTGTGTGTGTGTGTGTGTGTGTGTGTTTGTGTATGGTGTGGTGTGATGTGGTGTGGTGTGGTGTGTATGGTGTGTATGTGTAATATGTTCTTGTGGGTGCATATGTGTCAGGGTTCATGTCACATATATGCACATATGTGAAGAAGTCCAAGTTCAGCACTGGCTGCCACCTTGTTTTCTGAGACAGAATTTTTGATTGGCCTTACAGGCTAGACTGGATGGTTAGTGAGCCCAAGGGATCTGCCTTTCTTTCTTCAGCAACACTGGGGTCACAAATGCAAGCTAGCATGCATGCCTCATTTCCTATACTTGGGGTCTGCAGATTGAACTTAGATCCTCAAGCTTGCACGGCAAACATTTTACCAACTGAGCCATCTCAGCCTGAGTTCTGAAATTTTAAGTCTCTAATATTTTATCTGGTCATTAGGCTCCGTACACTCAAACAAACACAAATACACACTACATATAGATACAGGACAGTAAAATGCATTCACACACAATGCACAGATTCTTATTTCCAAATGGACTCTATCTTAACTGATTTACAAATGTGTACGGTATTTATGATAAAAGTCATTTCTAACAAGTGAGCTCTGGTATAGTTTAATGTCTTCAGGATGAGCATGCAAGAAACTGTAAATGATGACTTATTTCTGCATCTGATAATAATTTAGATATGAATGAAGGTTTTCCAAATAAATTGAAGGGGAAAAATCAGAATTTCCTGTCATCTTCCAGAGCCAAAGACTTGGAAAATGAAACAAGAGAAGTAACTTCCTTTTCCTGGGGGTTGGGGGGATCCTTTCTGTACTCTCTAATTGTGATCTAGAGAATGGATCCACAGCAAACTCCCTTTCTTGGGAAAGGAGATTTTAATTCACTGCACTGACAAACTACTACTGGTCATGAACCTTCATCATATTACATTGTCCTCAAGATATGTATACTTGGCTTTATTTATTTCAAGATGTAATAGTACTTAGTGACTGCTATTAGGAATTCTCTGGGAGTTTATACAATGCATTTTTGATTTTTCTCTGCTATTTTGAAATTCAAATTGACCATACATGGAATAACCACGATTTTGTCCCTGCTCCAAGACCTACTTTGAGGAGAATTGAATGCTATATAGGTTTTGTATTCAGCTAGAATGATTTAAAAGTTCATCAGACTTTTCCATGATGGAAATTCAAAGTGGAAAATAAACACCCAAATAAGGCAATTGCAGTCTTGGCTGAATTATAGTGGGTCTTATAACCAATATTCAAAAGACAGAAAACTGTACTCTTGTAGGGATAAGGAAGGTGGTCATCATGTAGAAAACATTGCCCAGCTGAATATAAGTACTTCAAATCATGTTTTCTTGGTAAACTAAAGAATTATTTGTCTATAGCAGCTCCTCTTGTCCCTGAAAAACACCTTGATATTTATCTAATTCTAATCTTTCCCTCCTTCTATGTCACCCTACAGTCCTACTAAGACTAAGGTCTGTCAGCCACAACCCTGTGCTTCTTTGAACTATTCACCTTGTGATGCACCCAGATCCCCTCTCTTCCATTAATGCACCTAAGTTCCTTGTTTTCTTTCTTTATTCTTGTATTTTGTGTTTTGTAGCTCAAATCATTTACCTCTTCCAACTTTAGAACAACCCTTTGCCTTTCATTCTGGGTGATGTTTAATATACTTTCACTCTGCCCCACACACTTCAAATCTGTTTTACATATATCTCTATGTTCCAAAGTTTCCCCGAAAATCAGGCAGACAAAAATGAAACACATTTGAGGCTAGTAGTTTTGCAACATATTTGTCATTTGTGAAAGGTAATATTGGTCATTGTAAACCTAATAATGTAAGCACAGTATGTAGTAGACCAACAGCAACCAGGTAAGTTGTGGTAATTAGTTTGGTAAATTTCTTTTTATTTCCAGATTTTTTTTAAAAAAATAGGGGTTTCATTTGACTTATTTTATGTATATGTGTGTATGCACTTATGGATGTACACCATTTGATGCCCTGTACTTGCAGAAGCCAGAGGATAGCATCAGATCCTCGGAGACAGAAGTTACACTTGATTGTGAGCAACCCATGTGCTGGAAATTCAAGAGCAGTATGCACATTTAATGGCTGAGCCATCTTTCCAGAATTTATTGTTCTGAAAGTCAAATGTCCCACAATGTCTTCCAAAGTCCTCATTGGTCTTCCTAATTACTCATATAGGTAATCACATTTACTTATACAATACTTTAAAGAAATCAATATAGCTTTGGATCCATAATATGTGTTGGCGGGAATGAGGGCACATACAAGAGTCACAAACACTTATTAACCACCTCTGTCTGAAAAAAAATCATTGTATTTAAATGCTTAGTAGACACTTAGAGCTACCTTACATTCTTTGAATATCACATATGATATCCTCATACTAAGGAAAAAATTCCTATCACCCATGAATATCAAAAACAGTTCATGGAGGGATATCAGGCTTAACTGATTGCTAACCACACAGCATTTGTTTGCTATTAGGTACTGAAAAGTCTGCCTTCTTAGAGCATTAGTTTTAGGAATAAATGTCAGCAAAATGGGAATAACTAATAGAAATGGTGGGTAGATTGTTGCCTTCTGATTTTTAGACACCAAACCTTGGCTCTTCCTCTTCTTCGATACACGATTTTACACACATTATTTTAAACTTTTGCCATACCTGCTTATTGTAGATGGGATCTATTCTTCTCAAGGAGTTGATATTGGGAATAGGAAGGATAAAAAAATAGGGTAGCAGAGACAAAGGACCTCATGAAGTAAAAGTGACTCTGAATCACCCTTCCTGTTTCTCTCAGCTCTGAGTGTTGAGGGCACTGCTTATTTTTTTCTTAATGAATAAACAGAACATACATATTATCAACAAGAGACAGGGACCACTATCACCTACCATGCATGGAAATCTTGAGAAACTCTACAAACCAAGGCAAAACAGAAGCCCAGTAAAGAGACTTAAAGAACAAAATCAGCACACAGAGTGTAAGATGTGGTGGGTTCTTGTTGCTGTTTTGAAATATTTTATTTGATTTTTAATTATGTGTATAAGTGTGTGTCTTGTGGTAGTGTATGCACATGAGTGGAAATATCTTCAGAGGCCAGTATCCTCAGATGGTGTCTGATCACCTGGAGATGGAGTCAGAGGAAGCTGTGGGCTGCCTGGCATGAGTGCTGGGAACTGAACTCAGGGCCTCAGCAAGAGCAATATTTGTGCTTCATCCCTGAGCCATTCAAGTTCAGGTCCAAAGGAAGCTGTGGTTTTGAAGATGGAAGATTTCCGAAAGGTTATCCACAATACAGAGAAACAGAATGAAATGGGGTTGAAGTCAGTGAACCAGCTGCAGCAAAAAAAAAAAAAAAAAAAAAAAAAAAAAAAAAAAAAAAAAAAAAAAAAAAAAACGAGAAAGTACTGAAGAGCAGGCATTAAAAGCTGTGCAAAAGCTTTGAAAATGTTCCATGGGTTTATGGCGAAAATAAAATCCAGATGTTTACAAAGAATAAAGAAAACCAGAAGTAGAATAATACCCGGGAAGGGATCCACTGAGCCACTACGTTGGTTCTTGTAAGAGTGCTGTAAGGCTAGGGTTTTTATTACTGTGAAGAGACACCATCACCACAACTCTAATAAGGAATACATTTAACTGGGGTGGCTCGCTTTTAGTTTCAGAGGTTCAGTCCATTATCATCATGGCAGGGAGCATGGTGGCATGCAGGCAGCCATGGTGCTGAAGCTGAGAGTGCTAATCTTGCAGGCAATGGGAAGTCAACTGAGACACTGGGCATAGGAAACCTCAAAGTCCACCCCCACAGTGACACACTTCCTCCATCAAGGCCATACCCACTCCACCAAAGCCACATCTCCTAATAGTACCACTCCCTATGAGATCATGGGGGCCAATTACATTCTAACTACCACAAGTAGTCAGCAAACAGAAGCAGAGCACTCCTTAGGGAATCTCCAACTGGACCTGCTTTTACCCTTCCTCTTCTTGAGCGTGCTGCCTGATGTTTGCCCCTGGGCAGAAATCCTTGAAGTCTTTTCCATGGGCCGTCTCCTCCCCAAGTCGTTCAGATATATCACCATAAACGGGATTTGTTCTAGATCTAGATCTAAATAAAAACTGTTTTATAGACCCCAGCTGGCTCAAAGTGGCCAGGATTATGTTTTCGGTACCCTTGAAGACAATGGCTATCCTGAGGACAAGGGTCAAGATAAGCACGATGACGGTCTGACAATAGTGATGCCACTAGATGGCGAGAATGAGGGGGTGAGTCTGTGCATGGCAGTGACAGTATGCCAGACATCAATATCGAAGGATACAGCAGGGCTGAGAGTGTGGTGGACAGAGATGCTTGGAAAAGTCAAGGAAGAAAAGGGAAGTGAAGGGGTGTCATAAAGGAACTGTTTCTTTTTCAGTCCGTGGAGCACTGAATGACAAGTTAGGATGTGCCTGAGGAGAAACGGGCCTAGAAGCACTTTCAGAGGATAAGGATGAATCAGAAACAGAAAAGCAGTCAAAGTTGGCATGAAAAGGCTTATCATTCTGAAGACTCTTCTGATGCTCACGCATAGGAGCAGGCTTCCCCACCTTTCCCTCCCCCCTCAATAAAAGCACTTCCCATAGTAAGACCACTATGTCATGGATCAATCCTTTCTCTACCTTTCTGGCCTCCTGATCTACCTACCGGCCTTCCTCCGGGACATCTCGGATATCTCCTCCATTTCTGAGAACACCTGGGATGTCGGAACTCTGAGTGCTTTTACTATTACTTTTTACCTCCAGGACTATCCCCAAACTTACCTCACTAGCCTTGCCTCGCTGTTGAACTCCATCTATGCCTCCTGATCCTCCTTCTTGGGCACCCCACTAAGGCCACAACACATATTTCCAGTTATCTTTTTACCTCATCCTGAGAAGATGAATTCACTTTTGGTGGCTTCACTTAGGTCCCTGGACCTGTCACACCTGATCCTTTCCCTTGAGTTTCCTAGCTGAGTTCAGAGGTATAAGTTCCCCCAAGCAATTGCTTCGGTGTCACAAGGTGGATGGTACCAACGCAGCCATTATTGAGGGAAAGCCACAGCAACCATCAGTACCACACCACAGATCACTAAATCCAAGGCAGAGATACCTTAGTTGCTGCCCACCACATAGAAAGTGCTGCTAGAGAATAAAAGACCCACTGCTACCCACGAGGAAAGTGTGCTGTTCTGCTGTGCCCCATGCTGAAGTGGTCCTGACTTAGTATCTACTGAGGATGTTGCATTGGATGCTTTCATGAAAAAGATGGAAGGGCTGCTGTGCTAGCTTTTGATTCCAGAACAGGCTTCTGCAGGACTTTGGTTCATGGAACCATAAAGGGGCTTTTTATTGAGCTTAGATAAAAAGTTATTCCCCTCTCAGGGTACTTTTAAATATCAGGGCAAGGCACAGCCTAGAGGTCAACTCTGTTTAGAAGTTACTGGACAGACAAGGTATTTTCAAAAGTGTGAACATCTAATCCCTGCTGTGCCACATTTCATCCAGCTATTTCCCCCCTCCTGTGGTTCTTTAGAAAGATGTGATCAGGGCTCTTTGTTCTGGTCTCCTTTTGAGCATGGTAAGCAACAAGTAGATGTTTCTGAAGAACCAGTTCCTTTCACCTTAACTTTTGTGTTGGAGTGACTTTTAATATTTTCTTCTAAACATTTATCTGATTTTTTTTTTACAGTGAGATGGGTCACGAGGTCACTTCCTAAAAAGTAGAATGTGCTGGGGAAATTAATTCCTTAATTAAACTATTTTCCATTCACCTAAACTTTGGGTGTTTTATGGGAAAAAATGTTCACTATTAAAATAAAAGAGAGAAAATAGTATAATGCAGGAATGCAGAAAAATGAAATAAATAATTAATCTTCAATTATTTGAGAGTAATAACATGTTCATTTGAGACATAGAGAGCTGTCCAATTTCAGAAAAATCTACTAAAATGCCCCAAATAGCCGGGCGGTGGTGGCGCACGCCTTTAATCCCAGCACTTGGGAGGCAGAGCCAGGTGGATCTCTGTCAGTTTGAGGGCAGCCTGGTCTACAGAGCGACATCTAGGAAAGGCACAAAGCTACACAGAGAAACCCTGTCTCAAAAAACAAAACAAAAAAGTCCCAAATAGAATATAGATATGAATATATAGGATTTGCATATTAAGTATTTAGAGTTCTTCCACAGAAATACTAATGCAATACATGGCATCATTACTGTCCTTTTGACTCTAAAATAGTCATTGTCCTTATTGCCTAAAATCTGTACTAAATGATGGATAAGCAGCCATACTGTCATTCTCTTTTTCACATGGCCTTCTACTCCTCTGTACTTCTGCACACTCCACATAGATGTAGTAGGAAGAATAGGTCTTTGGGTACTACAGACATCATCCAGAACCAAATTGGTGGCATTGGCCTCTGAACTGCATGGATTTGGACAAGTATTCTTCTCTGAGATGTGGCTTTCTTTGAGTGTACCAATGCTACACTGCTAGATTATTATTAGAATAAAAATATTTGTTAATAATTTACATGGAAGCCACACATGGAAAACCTGCAATCATTTTATTTTCTTGTTATTTATTTCTTTTGTCAACTCATGTCCTAGAATGGAAATGGTTACCTTTGCATGTGGCATTCTGAATACTACATATAAAGTACAGTAGGGTTGCCTCATCTGTAAAACTTGAGGTTTCTAGAAAAGAGACTCTCATTTCCATATCTATATGTGAGCTATGCTTTTAGCCAGGCATTTGCATCTAGTGATATAATGATCAAGGATCGTTTCCTTTCTAGAACCAAGCCATGCTCTGAACAACTCAGATCAGTTTATTTGTTTGTTCCCAGTTTCTCCATATTTCCCCAAGCTTTCAAAAATCCATTAAAATAAATTAAACTGAATACTAAATGGGTCAGGATATTTTCCATCAAATGTGATTTATTTAGCAATCATGTATAGTAGGAAATACAGAGAGTTACAGCATAATAAAAACACAAGAGTTGTAGGCTGCCATGTTAAAAATGTAAAGTTCTGGTTAAATGAAAAGGCATATGAACTTGCAAGTATATGGTGGGTAGCTGTGAGTGAAAATGCAAAGCAGTTGCAGCAGCCTATGGAGGGAGATAGTCCTGTCTCACAACGTGGACTCACACACCAATATCTGTAGAGGGACAGCACATGTGACCTCCGGTCTGAGCCCTGCTTATTAGTGCCCAGTAGGAGTGGTCTTGCAGAGAGAACAAGGAAGGAAGGAATGTGGAAGGCCAAAGGCAAAATAGGAGACAAGTTAGGGAGAGGGGAGATAGGAAGAGAGAGAGAAAGGTGAGAAGAAGGGTAAGTGTGACAGCTCTGAACAGTGTGTCTCCCCAAGTCCCCCTGCAAGTCAGTCACAGTGCTGTGTAAGTCACATAACTTTGACATTTCGGGTAGCACATAGACACGGACCAATGTATATATTCCTCCATTTATATTAACAAAGCATGGAAATCAAAGGAACAAAGTGGGTATATTTTCTATGCCATGAGCGGAGCAGGCTTACAATTAATTCTTCTCTCCAGAGATTCTAGCTTTACTTAAAGACAACTGGCTCAATTAGGAACAATAGTAATTAAATTTCTTAGACTCCCAGATTCTATTTAAAAGCAGAATATTTTTCTAGATGGTAAATATCTCAATTTTTAAAAAAGAAGACATTAAGAGCAGTAGTTACAGTTTCCCCATAAATAGAAATAAAAAGTCCATTTCAAAGGACAAAGGCTATGATGTACATTTCTATAAATTTTCTCAACACATTATTATAGATCAGTCTTTACTGCTGACATTTAAAATATTCATTACACTATAATGTCTATGATACAATTCAATTATTTAGCTGTGCTCAGCACAAGATCTAGACAATACAAACACTAAGAATCTAATTCACAGAACATTTAAAAGCATTTTATACAGTCTACACACAAATATATCTTAAATTACAATAATGCATACTAAATATGCATAGAGAATATGGCTTACACATTAAAGTAGATCTAAGTTGTGAGTTATAAAGACCTCACTCCTTAGGCTTGGGGCTTAGAAGCTTCTGGTCATGTCCTTCTCTGAAATATTGCTTAGCCTTGTGGAATCTGGGGGGTGAGAAGCAGGTGCAAGAAGCAACTCATTAGGATGGACAAAACCTTCTGTACATCATTTAATTGACAGTTACTCCTGATTCTTTCCATCCAATTTCCACCTTTCATGACGCTCACCATCCCTGAAAGGTATGTACAGTGAAAAGCTACAATATCTAATTGGACTTGACCGTTCTTGTTAGCCAAAACAAGTAAAGGCCCTTAGGCAAGGAAAGACTTCACACATGCTCAGGCAAAACATGGCAAAGAAGCAGAGCCTCTGAGGGTTGCAGTTCATTTCTGTTCAGTAAAATTAAAAAGTTACATCAAATAATGTTAGCTGTACAGAAAAGCATGGGTTTTCATTTCCATATAAACAACTGAGCATGAATACACACACCTACATCACACACACACACACACACACACACACACACACACACACACACACACACACACACATACTCTCTCTCTCTCTCTCTCTCTCTCTCTCTCTCTCTCTCTCTCTCTCTCTCTCTCTCCTCTTATCCTTCAGCCTGTAATATATTCTTATATTCTAATAGGATCAAATCCCAGAAGGAAAATCCGCTTTCCCTTCAAGTGCCTGTCTCCTGCAATGGCTGATGCTCCTTGTGACTGTGGACCTAGAGCAAGCTGTGACCTGCTATGTGGCCACACGCAGGAGTGATACATTAGTGCCTTAGAACCACAGGGATGGGTGCAGGACGATCCTCTGACATCAGGGGAAGGTAGCACTGTAGCTTCCCAGCTGGAGACACAGTGAGGTGTACATCCAGTCACTGTGTGGCAGCTCTCATGGTCGGTGTTGCTGGGACTTCACGAACAACTGAGCAACCTCGAGTCTCTGTCTGTTCCCATGCATTTAAAAGAAGCCAGTCTTACCACACCAGCAGTGCAAGAAAACCCCTTTTTCCATCATTTGGATTTGCTATTCTTTTGCTTCCCACCCACCTCCCCACCCCATTTAAAATTTTGTTGTAGCAGCACTGTGAATAACATAGTGCAAGAAGCACACTGGGAAACGGTTTATCTTCTGCACAAATTAAACGTGACAAAAGTTTGAAACTGTCCGACTTTCGGTGTTAAGAGATTTTCTGGTTTGACTGAAGATGACCAAACTACGGAGGGAAAACAGTGGCAGAAACAGTGGCCAGAATCCTAGTCACAATTCATGGTACTTCTTTGCCCAGTTATTCGATTGAAATTTATGCTCTTATTCCTTACAGAGGAGTCCACTAAACTGGCCTGAGCCAACTGTATGTTCAAAGAGGAGAATATAATATTTTAGAAAGTCAAGGACTTTGCATGGTTTTCATGCTGTTTTCATTTCCCTGAAATAAAAATCAAATGAAAATGGAATCAGAGAAGGGATGAGAAGGTAGGCTGGGTAGATGTTGGTTAGAAGACACAAAATTTCAGTTAGATCACGGAAGTAAACTCAAAAGATGTATTTACAAGTTGCAGTAAATAGTAATGTATTATATTCTTGAAAAACATTGAAAGCAGCTTTTCCCCTAACTACCAAAAAGTGAAAAGTATGGAAGGTTATACATTTAATATTTGGTTTAATTTAATCATTCCATGAAGATTACAGGCTTCAAAACATGTTGCGTGCAATAAATACAAGTTTGGGCATTTAAAAATAAATCAGGAAAAGATAGAAAACATCAATTTAGTCTACATAGGTGTCTGCCACTGAGTGGCCATTTCACATAGGACTTATACACTCTACCAGAAGTAAGAGATTTACCACTATGACTAGCATTTGGTTTATCCGAATTGTAATTCCTTCCTAGATCTGTTCTACATGTCTCTGTTTGCACAGTCTCCAATTTCAGTAGGTCATTTTCATACACTGAAAAGTCATTTCAGTAAACACACTGTTAGCTTGTGTTCCCTACATACATTTTGGGAAAATGTTCATAAATATTGTAGACCTATACCATAAATGGTTAAAAATGCTGACCCAAAAGGTTTTCTGTGTGTGTGTGTGTGTGTGTGTGTGTGTGTGTGTGTGTGTGTGTGTGTGTGATGATGATATATAGTAAACACTGGGTTGCAAATGTCCTATTGGAAAAAATATTGCTTAATTATGCTTTAGTCAGTTTTTTTTTATGATAGTTATATTCCAACAGAACTTTTTGTTACTTAAAACATCTATAATAGTCTACTGTGTTTTCTCAAAAATATACTTTAAAGTTCTGTCAGGCATCAGCAGGACCCAATAATTCATCTTTTAAAATAGCACTCTTATTTTATTAATTATTTGAGAATTTTATGCAATGTATTTCGATCATATTCACTTCAGATGGCCAGGATCTCTAAAGGTAATAAATGTGCAACCTGTGTGGAATGTGGAGAGTCATTATAACTGTTACTCTCAGTGGGCATGAAATGCTAAAGAGCCACTTGGCGATTTGATTTATTTCCAAGCTTCCTGTATAAAACAGGAATCACAACCACCATGGACTACCTGATATAACATATCTAAGATTTTCACCAGTGAGAATCTTTGCACAAATATTGAAGAATGACCTTAAAAGCCAAATCACATTTTAACTCTTTCAAACCAGCATCTGAAGAGGCAATGGCAACATCTCAAGGGTATGGTATGGCGTCTTCAGCCTTTTCCCTTGCCCCCATTACTACACCAACATCAGTACTCCTTACAACACTTGGGATTTGTTTCATATGCATTTTCTTATAAACTTTAAGACATCTGCACTATATATGCCATCCTTTCTAATTTGCTGTTTCTTGTGTGTCCTTCCAAGGCAATAGTTCTTTTTTAATGGACATCAATATTAATATATCAGCTCATTAAAACTTCGTATTTCTACAGCATCATTCCTAGAGTTATCAGTCTAGCAGACTGAAAGCAAGTCCTAGAGGCAAATTTTAAAAACAAGTACCATGATTGTCCATAGATTTCTACCAAACATGATATTTGTATTTGTCGTCAGGAACAGTCACATTTCCTATATAAAATAAAAATAGAAATCAGCATATAAAGAGTTCCCATATGTCAAAGAAAAAGTAATTCTCCATCTTCTCCCATTGTAGAGATTTCTTTACTGGAATCTTCCTCATAAACCCTATAAAATATAGCTTACTATCCTTAAAGTATTAAAACTTTAATCTCAGTAAATATAAACTATGTTGATTTTAAATTTAGTTGATGAAAGAAAGGAATATTTAAAAAACATAGAATATTTAAATGAGGTCCTTTGTCTCTAATGGTGTTAGAAATTAGGTGGTTTTTTTTTTTTTTGTCTAAAAAGTAAGATTACCTCTTATGTTTAAAACAACTGAACTCTTAAAGTTCTTGCAGACCTATGGATGTGTGTCAGCATGCTTTTCTTCAGCATTTCCTAAGTCTTCCGAGTTCTTATGAAGAGCAAGTTCACCTAAAACATCAAACAACAAACAGGTAAGACAAAATTAGCCTTTGGGAGAAAAAAACTAGCATGCCAGGAGCTAGCACTTCATGAAGTGTTAAAGGGTGGGCTTCATAATATATTCTTTGGTGCATTTCTCCGAGGATGCTGCTTGTCTTTTCAGCCTGTGAGTTTACACAATGCAACAACATGTCTTCTTGTGGTTATTTAACCTTTGAAGTTGCAGCTTAGTCTGGGAACACAGAAATGAAACACATGAGAGAAGCATCTGTGAAATCGCACATGGGACTGCATGATTTTTGTGGATATTTCTTTTACTGAAACTAAGTTTAAACAAATCCTAATGGCCAATGTCTTTAACCACAGACTGATTAGCTGCTATGAATTTAAAACAAATTAAATGAATATGAGAGACTAGTAAAGTTTCAGATAAAATAGCCTGCCAAAACAAATTAATGGAATTTATAGTCTTAGAACTTTATATAAACTCCAGCTTTATATAAACCCTGAAGATAAGGAGAGCATTAGTGTGGAAACTGTTCTAATGCTTCCTAAGACATTGAAGAGAATTGATCAAAAATTGAATAATGAAGTTCAGATAAACATAAATGGAAGCTCACGTGCTTCCAGGACCAGTACCAGTACAGTACTGTTTACACTAGATGGACAGGGCAGGTATGTAGACTGACTCTTTATCCTGTGAGTTCATGGGTGGTGTGTTCAGATACTTCTCACTAAGGACCCTGGCTGGATTCTTCACCCCAGCCTGTTCACAGAATAAGAACAGCTGGCTGCCTTACAACTGCTCAGAAATTTGCTGCTATATTTCCAGCTCTCGTTACATTCAAATATGTTCACTGTAACCCTCATGAGGCATTGGCTCCCAAAATGCACTGGAGGAAAATCTCAGTCTTCTCCCCATTGGCTCACTTAACTCTTCACTCTCTCAGGTAAGATTCAATTCCATTCCCAGTGTGCCCTGAGCTACAAACTCTCTCTTTCCCAGGAAACTTTCTTCCATTTATTTGGGGAAGGAGGAAGCAATTCTACATCTCCATTGTAGGGATCTCATGCGTGGAACTTTCTTCATAAACCCATTTCTATTTTCAGCAATTTAATATTTCGTTTATTTGAACTGAGACTAAAAAGTTTATAACTGGGTTCTGAATCTTCTTCGACATTGTTCCTTACAGCTTGGTTTGCTCTCTGACATTTATCATCTTGGAGCCTTGGTTTAAACTTCAGTCTCAATATTCTGTTATTTAAGACCATGTTTATTTAAGATTAGAAGATGACCAAACAGGCTTCACTAGAAAGGAGAAACGACAGTGAAAAGAATGGAAGAACTTAAAAGAAAGTGGCATAAATATTTATCTCATAAAAAAATTGGAGAGAACATTTTATAACGTGTAAGGACACTAAAGTCTACTTCAACCAAATAATTTTATCTCTAGTGAAATCTTATCAGTAAAAAAAATGGAAGATGGACAAAATAATAAAATAGCAACAATGCAGCAATTGAAAAAGATAAATCTTATAATGATGTGCAAATTACATCTAAGAGAAATAGTGTGTGCGATTAGAAAAGCAGTAAGTATTATGACCAAGCCCATACTTTGGCAGTACCAAAGGAGTATCCTTCTTTCTTTCAAACTGTAAGGTTCTAGTGTTTACATGCACACACACACACACACACACACACACACACACACACACACCTGCCAAGTGATTTCATTGAAGCTGGGTTGCTCATGAAAATTACAGGCCTCATATATCTAAGTCATTATTTTAAATGCATCTTTACTCACAAGAATCCTTTGTAATTCATTTGGGTATTTTATGTGTAAGCTACCCTTAGGCATATCATTTGACGTCATCCTTTCAGGAAGGAGGAAATAACTGGGAACCTTCATTCCAGTTATTTTAAATAACCTCAGTTGAAGGCTGGTCTGTGTAAAAGAACTTGGAAACCATCCATGGAATCCAAACTTTCAGACCTTCCTAAGGTGATCTGGCCCCTTCTTATAGTCTGATCAAATGTATGTTCTTCTTTGCAAAGTAAAATATATAAATAAAATACATATAGTTCAGAAAGAATTCCATTTACACTACAATACAATATCAGCATAGTAAGGGGATAGAGTGACACACAGTGGTACTACATGTACCTCTTTGGTAATTCTGTGAATGGCAAGGACTAACTGCACATACTACTACCATATATTTTGTGTTACCTCAGCCCACACTAACAATTTAATTGACCTTGGACTAAAATTGCTGAAATAATGACTCAATAAACTTTTCCTTTTTTTATATGGGAGTGAAACACTGACTGACAAAGAAAATTGGTATCAGAAGAGGAGAGCCAGGACTCTGACGATTCCCAACAGTGTGAGTTAGAAGACTTTAGTACTGGTTTGTAAGGGTGAGTTTGGAACAGAGCAAAACTATGAGGTGGAAAAGATCTACAGTGATGTAGGCACACATTAACAAGAGATTCTAGTGAGAAGTTGGAAGAGAAAATGCCAGTAGGAATGAAGAACTTAAAGAGTACTCATAAGCTTCCAGATAGAAATGAATATTCTTTGGTGAGTATAATAGAGACCACTTGTATTACACTGTGAAGAACTTGTCTACATTCTGGTCATGCCCTAAGGTTTGTAGGAAATTAACTTTAAAAATGAACAGAAGAAATTTCAAAGCATTTAGTTTGTAGTTTAAATATTGCTAGCTGCTTTTAGCCTCTTTACATTGAAACCTAGAAACAAAAACCAAATCTGAAGGATTATAAAAACTTAAATTTCCCAGAAAACTAATATGTTCAAAATTGAGATCAAGGAAGGTGTGTTTGCTGAGGAGATAGGGAAACCAGAAAGAAGCTGCCAAAGAGCTTGAGATGTAACAGAGAGGCAGAACTAACACATACAACGCCCTAGATCCAATCCTCAGTACTGCAAAATTAAGAAAAAGGAAAAATAAGAAACAAGGAGAATGAGGAGGGATAAGATTAACAATATGAGTAACAAGAAGCCATCACCACCAACTATTTTGTACTGAGGCCACAGAATAAGAATGGTATCTTGAGCAGGTCAAAGGTCTAAAGGTATAAACTTAATTGAAAGATTAATTGAACATTATAGAGTGTTCTTCTAGCATAGGGTGACCTGGGGAAGTGTTTCACCTGGCTCATCACTCAGGCACTCAGAAACTTCTGCAGACATAGTTCATGGGACCCTAGCTACTTCCTGAGCTGATAGCAAATCTCTGCATTGTCCATATGACGATGACTTTGCAAGCATGTAGAACAGAGGAGTTTAGGGATCATGGAGGATTGGCAAGTGCATGCAGTGTGGCATGGTTGAAGTCCTTAGGTGCTGGCCCTCAAAGTGTAACATCTGAGACTGTGAGAATGAAGATAAACATGTTTTGAAGACTTCAGGAAGTTAGAGATGTCAGGAACATGAAACATGTACTAAGGAAAGTTTTAGGCAGTTAGTAGAGCCAGTCCAAAGAGAGGCCAAATTACCAAGGGTATAAGAACAGGGCTTTACACATTTCAATGTGTTCCTCAGAAATCAGATACAGAGCTATAGAATTTAGCATTTTTCCTCTTGGGTTTTGGTCTTGCTTTGGTTTTAGCTCTCCTTTTACTTTTAATCCCCAATTCATCATTCCTTGGAATGGCTTATTTACTCTGTGTCACTATATTTTGGAAGATGTAAGCTTCTTTGTAAATTTCATAGGAATTAATGGTAAAGATTACCCTGACTCTCTAAGGAGATAGCCAGCCAGGGGCTGAACATCTGAAACTGAGCCAAAATAAATCCTCCTCTGAGGATTATTTTCTCCAAATTTTTTGTCACAGAGACGGGGAACCTGCCGAACACAAACATGTCATTTCATAAAGTGGTACATAAACTTCAAATTAATAAATTGCCAAATGGTCTTACCATTGAGTTCTGGATAGAAACCAACAATATTGGAAATAACCTATAATATTTGAGGGACTATAAGATCCCATTGACTGAAGAGTCAAAAAGAGGTAACCCTTTCCCAGTTGTGGGGTTTTATTTGCCAACACGTGGTGTCTAGTTGGGGCTCTGATCCTGTGCTATATAGTACCTCCCATTTAAACTCTTGTTATGTGTGTATATGTGTATATTTTAGGAAACTTCCGCAGTACTAGGCTTCCATATGGCTTTTCAGAAGGGCTTTAGTGTTAGTTGTCCATAGCCCCCTCTACCCACCCCTGCATTTGACCCTTCCTGGTCCATTTCTCCTCTTTATTCCCTTCAATCACTGTGCTCGATCTCCCCCATTTGGAAAGATTCCTCCCCCCAAGGGCGCTTACTATTTTCCTAACCTCTGTGGGTATTTCCAATGAAAGACACATATCTAGAGTGTCAAAGCTACTATCCACATGTGAAAGAAAGCATGTAATGCCTGTGTTCCTGGGTCTGGTTTACCTCACTAATGATGATTGTTTCCAGTTCCATCCATTTCCCTGAAAGTTTCATAATTTCATTTTTCTTAATAGTGGACTGTCATCTCTGTAGTGAAAACGCATCACATGTTCATTAACCATTCATCGGTGGAGGACATCTGCACTGTTTCCATTACTGGGCTAAGAGAGCAGCAGGGGACATTTGTGAGCAAGTGTCTCTGTGGTCCTTTCGGAATATGCCCAAGTTGTATAGCTTGATTATGTAGCAGGTCTCTTCGTAGCTTTTTGACGAACCTCCACACTGATTTCCATAATGGCTGCATCAGTTTACACTCCCACGGCTGCTGCACGTATCACAGAGATTGTGATAGTGTGAAAAGAATCATGTACAAGCTCAAGCCAGAAAAACAGCCCAGCATGAGAAGAAGGGAGGTTGATACAAAGTCCCTCCCTGAGTGTAGGTATTGTGGGCACTTAAGAACACTGGAGAAGAAGTGTCGGTTTTCTTTAAGGGTGTGATCCCTGGTAGGTCAACTGTGCTCCAGGGAAGACTCCACCCCCAGGAATGTTTGTGAATCACACATTGGACTGGGGAACTTAATTTTTGTCAGAATAAAATGATAGGCTAAAAATTGAGGCTGAAAGTTGTGCTAATATTTTTATCTTTTCTTTATCTTTTATAGGCAAAACAGTTGTTTGTGTTATTGGTTTTATGTACATTCATCTAAATCAGTTTCAGGAATTGAAACTTGGAAATAATAATGTGCAAAGGGTGGAAATGTTTTGACTGTGCTAGAAGTACTCTGATAAACTGAAATTGCTATTTAAATTTCAGCTTGGTAAAGAAGCAGAAACCTTTGTTTTAAATTTTAAAATGACTAGTTTTATCAGTGTAGCAATCTACTTCTGTGCCTGAGTATGTAGACTGGTAATATAACTAAACTTGGTTTTGTAACAGACAATCCTGAAAAAGAAAATCACTGCCATGACCTATTCTAAAGAGGAGCCATGCAGTCACATTCTCCTCTACATGGAGAAAAGCTGGGAATGTGAAGGTAGGGGTGAATAGGAATCACATCTTTAATGGAAGAGGCATAGCAGAATCATGTAAACATAATTGCCCAAATTTTGAAAGTAAAAAAAAAAAATGAGGGGTTTGATTTCAGTGTGGCACTTCATAACACAGTGTTACTACCATAAAGAACCATTTCCCAAACTACTATAACAGTATCAGAATGTAAAATCCAATGATGAATTCACATCTGTAACCTTACTAATTATCTACAACATATATGTGTGTGTGTGTGTGTGTGTGTGTGTGTGTGTGTGTGTGTGTGTAAAATTATATGTGTGTGTGTGTATGTATTTTACTTGGGGCAGGGGCATATAGAGGTCACAAGACAGCTTACAGGAGCCAGGTTTCCCCTTTCACCATGCGGATTCTTGGGAGCAAATGTAAGTCATCAGGCGTGGCAGTGAGTGCTCTTACCCAGAGTCATCTGACCAGCCCTGGGTCCGTGTACTTTAAAGGAAGCTCCCAGATGGGTATAATAATGATAGTTAAATTTTAAATTCAGAAATGCTTATGAGTAGCTAATATACAATAGCCTTTCTATCTTAAGTTCTTGATGAAATCTACTTGTTCTTTAGCACTACTGCATCAATATGTCTTAATTTATGAAATCATGGGCAATCTGAGTAAAAAAGGGCACAAAAGCATAAACTGGTAAGAATGACATATTAATATTAGTAATCACAGCAACAGCAAAGACAGAAGTCACAGAGAATGTCCATGGCATGCCAAATCTATGCTTATTGAGGCATACTTTTTTTTTTTTTTTTTTTGGTTTTTCGAGACAGAGTTTCTCTGTGTAGCTTTGCGCCTTTCCTGGAACTCACTCTGTAGCCCAGGCTGGCCTCAAACTCGTGGAGATCCGCCTGGCTCTGCCTCCCGAGTGCTGGGATTAAAGGCGAGTGCCACCAACACCCAGCTGAGGCATACTTCTTACCACTTAATCAATTTCATTTTGCCCAAAGTCTCATCTATGTGTGGGGCAGATCTGAGCCTTCTACTCCAGAGCTACTGGCTGCTTCACAAACCTGAAAATGTTGCTCACACAAACTGACTCCCTGAACCAGTGGGCTAAGTGTACACTACCTTGAAAAAGCAAGAATATTCTTAGTTTTCTGAAAAGAAATGTTACTTTAAAGTTTCAAGATGAGAAGAAGGAAATAAATGTGATATTTTTCATTTCCATGCTAAGAAAATCTAAAAAGATTTCAAACTCAGTTCTTAGGGGATGATAGAGCTGTTTGACAGCAAGAAATGTGAGCGGCATTTTGTTAAATGCAAACATACAAACAATAAACCAAAACCAAAACAAAACCCCTAGGATTCTATTTTCATTAGTGCTCCTGGCTGTAAACACTGTAGTAAAAGATAAGCTAAAAAGTACTCAAAAAACAACCCAACAAAAATCCAAGACTCACACAAGACCTATACCTTTTGAGAAGTTCAAAATAAAGAGATGCTAATGTGTGGAGAGGTAATAGCAGACCTGGACTGCTAGGAGAAGTAGGTCACTAATGTTAAAACTCATCCATCTGTGTGTGGTTGCCTATCCTCGAGAAATAACATTGTGTAAATGCTGTCATTTTGTGTTGACAAATTCTTCAACCCTCCGCTCAGACCAGATCACCTACTGCAGTTATCAGTGATCTGGAGCCATACACGGTGCTTTCCACGCAGGATCAGCCACAGCCAGAGTAATGTCTTGTCTCTAACCCAGAGACTGCAGGCAGACTGTTAGTGTTAAAGATCAACAAGCATTCTTATGGGGAGGTAACACTGTATGTTCCTAACTTGGGAAGAGGGGACTCGGGAAATTGTGTGTGTATCTATTTTTCCCCAAGTTTTATTGTTTTTTTTTTCCTCTCCTCTTCTTTCATTGATCTTGTGAAAGCTAAAATCACTTACAGTCATTATGAGACTGGGACACACAAGTTTTAGCAAATGTGGATCAGACATGGAAGAAAATTCAGCAAATCCTGGTGGAATGCCTGATCTTAATTCTAGCAACCACAAGATGGACCTTGTGCTGTTCTGTAAAAGCTGCTTGACAGAGTCATACATGAATTGAAACTATAGAATATCTCCCAAAGTTTTGTTTTTATAGCAGTTGCTTCTACTAACTTTGTTTTATGACATCAAGTTTTAGAATGTTAACAGGGTTGGTACCTATGTATATGAGTCCTCAGATCAGCCAAAAGAGAAATCAGTCCTATACACCCAGCTACCCTATACCTGAGATGAGGAAGACCCTGTGTTTTCATAACATTACTCCCTTGCCATTTATTTATCTCCTGTGCATATATTCTTATCTAACTTTGCTGACTATGGGGAGGGGTTATTTGAAAGGATATGTGAAGAACATCATTCAACTGCAGTTTTTGAAAGTGGTGATGGAGGAAATTGTTTTCCTTATATGCTCATGTATGTTGTTCCTTTTGCAATACATTTGTAAATTCATGCTTTAAAATAAAAGCACTTTAAGCAATTAGCTATGAAGTAGTTTGTGGATCGACAGTGATGGAATCTGTGACCTCTACAGATTCATGTAAAAGGGTTGCTCTCATGATAGAAGTGAAGTGATTTAAAATAAATTGTAGGTGTTGCATTGTATCTCCATCAAACTACCATCAAAGTTATTGTCTTAGTCTTTAGGGCTCGATGTCTCTGGGTTTTCTCTTCCTTGTATTTTCTAACAGCTTAACCAAACACAGAGGGTAATGTGGATCACAAGACCCTCCTAAGTAAATCCTACCTCCAGAGTGGTAAACAGATGTCACTGTGTAATTCGTGGCCTCTATATCTCATTACCTTCATAGAATATTCTAGATATCAATAAAATTTTATGCAAACCTCCTCAAATTACTTATCACCAGTCCAGTTCTCAAGCTAAAGAAGGGGTCCAGCTTACAGTTTTGATTTTGTTAGTTATTTTGCGGTTGTTGTTATACTGGGCACTGAACTTGGGGTTCAGTATACACTAGGCAAGCATTCCACCACTGATTACTTTGAGAAAGAGCTTGCCTGGTTACTCCAGGCTGACCTTGATTGTGCTTTGGAGGCCAAGCTTGGTTTTGAACTTGAGATCTCTTGCCTCAGCTCCAGAGTAGCTGGAAATATAGGCCTGCCTCACCCACCATCCAGCCTGGTGTAGTCTATGTTTTGTTTTTGAGACAGAGTTGCACTACAAATTCCTGGCTGTCCAGGAATGTGCTGTGTAGAGCAGCCTGGACTTGAACTAGTGGGCCACCATGTCTGGCCTAATTATGTTTTAGAAATGACATTGTAATAAAGTTGTAGCTTTGGATCCTTGAAGATTTTCTCCATCTCTCTTTGAAGATTTATGTATTCAGCTTCACTTGGGAAGAAACTATACAGATATCGCTGTTTTTCCCCCTTGCTTTCTATAAGTGATTTGGAGAAGGAATAATACATAGAAATTAAATATGCATGAGAAAAATCATCAGTTCAGTTAGGAATCTTTCTGTGTGATCTCTGGAAACTTCCTAAATTCCCACAGTTAATGAGGAAAAGTTGATTAGTAAAATTATGACTAGCCTTCAAAGAAGTGAAGTTAGGGCAGTTGAAGTGTTTTTGATAAATAAAATTACATCTGTAGTTTAAGAGATCAAAATATAGATGGTAAAAATTCTTTCAGAATTTAATTTTCATAAACCATTTGCTGGATTACAAAGTTACCCCCTTTTGAGCATTTAGGTTTTGGTCTGCAGAAATCATAAGACCAGTTTCCTTCTCTGGAGGGTTTTGTGCTAAGGTAGCAGTTCTCAACCTGTGGGTCATGACCCCTTTGGGATAGAATGACCTAAGACCTTCCAAAAACCAGAGATTTACAATACGATTCATAACAGTAGCAAAATTACAGCTATGAAGTAACAACAAAAATAATTTTATGATTAGGAGTCAGCCTAACTTGAGGAACTGTATGAAAAGTTATCAGCATTAGGAAGGTCAAGAACCACTGTGCTAAAGTGAAAATGAAGAATCCTCAACTCCTTCAAAAGTTAATTGACACTAATTCATTTACATCTTTATATGTTAAACAGCTGTGTCTATGGTTCTGATATAGGCCAATTCCATTTCATCCCTTGGTTCTCTCGTGTGGACAACTGGATGCATTTGAGAGACATTGAGAAAGATACTCAAAAGGTTACTTTGGCAAATCAAGAAAAGGTACTGGAGATCACTTTGTACTAAGATCAAGTTGGCACATAGCAATCCATTTGATTGATGGATGGAGATGTCCCATTGTACACTTTGTCGTGTATTAAGTGCCATCAAGAATGTTTTGCCACAGCACACTTCAAGGAAGGCTTGCTTAAGCTCTACAACTAGACTTGAGGTATATGCAAGCCCACAAGAATAAGTACTGGTGTAGAAAACACAGACCACTTCACGTTTCTTTATTCAACATTTATCACAGATATTGAGACAGACACTGAAGTCACAGCTCAGAGTGAAATTGTTCAAAAATATGTAACTATTAGTGACAATAGAAAAATTGAACATTTCTGTTTCAGAATTCTAGATTTTAACCCTGTATTATGCTACCTCCCTGCTTATAATTTAATTTCTGTGATGTTTATGTCTTCTCTTAGTATACATAGATTCTTATCTTTGGATTTAATCTCACTGCATAATAGTTTTTTTTTTTTCCTTCATGGGAGAGAGCTAGATCATAGATAAATACAATTCTTTGTAGAATTGTTATTCCATCACTATTCTTAGCTGATTAAATATTAGGGTGCTTCTAATACTCTGGTATATCTAAGTACTAAGTTGGCTATTAGGGAGTCATGGTAAAAGAAAGCATTGGAAAATACTGGTTAAAAATATATAGGAGAGTTTTGACTCCTGAAAGTTGCCCTCTGACCTCCACATGCTCTGCCACCTGCAGCTATACACATCACACACACACACACACACACACACACACACACACACACACACACACACATAAAATAAATACAATTAAAGTATTTTAAGGGATGTTTTTGAGAGGAGAAATAACTTGGCTAATCTTAAACTGAGTTCTGTGGTGGCAGACGATTTAAGACCCAACCCAAACAGTGTTAAGTCATTCTGCCCTGGCCAATCATTTTCACTAGAATATAAAGTATGGACATTACTTGTGTGATAGTTACCTTTAAATTTTCATGAATATTTCAATGGTAGAGATTAGTAAAGCATTTCAGAGGGAAATGTTGGAATTTATATAAAAGATAAATTTCTAAAATTTGTGCTTCCTTTCAGAAATTTTAGAAAAATACACATCTGAAGTGAAAATATCTCAGTACCCTTAAAGAAGACAGGACGAAATTACTGGTAAGTTGCTCAGAGAACATTTATTGGCACTCACTGTGTCATCTCAGGCAAGAAAGGTACCCACGAAATACTATTGGCACCAATCTTTGGAGGCATAAAGGTGTTGATGCAGCAGCCATTGGTAGATCTATTCCATGTCAGTCCGACCAGGTCAATCAAGAAATGTGTAGCTGTTGTGTCTGGGGTTTCTGATGTCAATTTAGCAATCTGCACAAATGGATTCCCTTCCTCACTTGGGCCCAGGCAGACTTCCAGCAAGAATATCGAAATTGCCAAGTCTTTTGATCGAATTAGAGCTGTCAGCACACAGGATGATTTACCTAATGATGGTTACTGAGGAAAAATAAGCTGCTCCTGTAGAAATAATTTTATTTCTGAAAAAAAGGGGTACTCATTTTAACGATCTAGAGAAAGTGTGAAGAAATAATTTTTAAAAATAACCTGTGATTAGTTTTATAAATTAGTCACATTTATAGAAACTACTATAGTAAAATTATGAAAACAAATGCAATCATCCTAATTTTCAGCATATTTTGCTTTTACTGTTAGAACCATTCATGACTCTTGTATTTGTCAGTGATGATCTTCAGATGATTTAAAAAAATAATTTTAATCAATTTTGGCTCAAGTAGACACTCTCAGAACCAAATAAGAGGTTATCATGAAAGACAGTCTTGTATACATAATGTTACTATACCTGTATTTGGATATTAAATTATATAAATAGATAATATTCTGCTTGAAAACCACTTTTAAAATGAGGTGAGTAACAACATGTTCATTTTTATTATCGGAGAATGCATCTCCCCATAAATCTCACCTATTGACACAAACAACAAGACCAAACCTAAAGTCCCCACAGGAATCTAAAGCTATGAGTGTCAACATGACTTTCATAAGATATTTTGATAAAGAGGTAATGAACCCATTTATATTTTTTCATTATAATATGTTGTTACAGAGTTATATTTTAGCATGTGATTATTAAAACGCTTTCAATTATTTACTCTGCCTAACTTACATAGTAAGATGTATAATGAAGAGCTGGAGCTATAGTTCAGCTTCTAAGAGCACTGGTTGGTCTTACAGAGGACCTGGGTTCGATTCCTTATCCTCACATGGTGGCTCATAACTGTCTATAATTCCAGTTTTGTGGGATCCAAGGCACTCTTCTGTCACCAGGCATACATGAAGTGCACAGGCAAAATGCAGTCAAAACACCCATACATAAAGTAAAACTAAATTTAAAAATACCTAATAAATATGGACCCATAGAATATAATGTAGTATATAGAGGATTAGGAGCTATGTATGCTTTCAGGCATGCCCTTAGATATTGGCCCTTATTTCCTGTAGATGAAGGGGGTGCCTGTATACCTAAAAATATAAGGACTAATTAGCGAATGACTAGATAGGGAGTATCCACCAAAAGGCTGGATGGACAGAAGATGGCGCTGGTTCACCAAGATTCTAATGTCATACATGGATTGGTTCATTGAAAACATTTCAGCAATTGGCCAGACCCTACTCTAGTCCACTCATGAGTTCATTGCTGAATGGTAGCAAGGTCCTGTTGGAAGTAGAGTTCTTGTTTCATTAAATGAATTAAAACTGAAGTCAGAGCTAGATTGCTCTTGTCAACTAAAGGATATTAGAGACAGAAGGGGAAAGAAAGAAAGAAAGAAAGAAAGAAAGAAAGAAAGAAAGAAAGAAAGAAAGAAAACAGAACATTGAATGTAAGTCTGTAAGTCTAAAGGTTTTTTAAAGAGAACAGAAATGAGTGTGTGTGTGTGTGTGTGTGTGTGTGTGTGTGTGTGTGTGTGTGTGTGTATGCACACAAAAATATAAGCATGCATGCACATGTATAGATGTGTGTAGTGTTCTCTGAGGTATAAAGTTGACAAACTTCCAGGGTACTTATAACTAGTCACTGGGATATGACTTAACTAAACCTGGGTCAACAATGGAGCATCCAATCTGCCTATCTCTTCCTCATCACCGCCTGATCTATTCCTTACATTTCTACTAGCACCTTTCCAACCCAACAGCTTTCTGAGGCCACATGAACTGCAATAAAGTCTTGTACCTGTTATTCATATTCATAATGCAAAGTTAGACGAAGGAACTGTTCTTGAAGTGTTAGAAAACACAGCAAATTCAGATATAGAAGAAGTTTGAGGGAATGTCCCATGCATTCAACTTTCTCTTTGGCATCCATCAGTTGATTTTGGAAGGTCTTTTAACAAATAGAAAACACATGGTGCATAGTACTGAGTGATGCCAGTTCATTTGTGTGGATTAAAGAAGAACTAAAACCAATGATTCTCAAATTATTTCATAAAAAAAGAAAAGGAAAGAATGCTTCCAAATTCTTTTTATGAAGCCAGCAGTACACTTAATACCTAGACCAGGCAAAGATACACATAGAAAGAAAAGTATAGATAAATATCTCTGGTGAACATGGATTCAAAAATCTCAATAAAATACATTTAAATCAAATTCAAGAACACATCAAAAATCACAATCAAGTTGACTTCATCTCAGAGATGTAGGGATATTTCAATATATATGAATCAATAAATATAATCTATCACATTAATAGACTCAAAGACATAAACCACATGATCATCCACTAGGGTGGATGTAGAGTATTAAATCCTTTTTAATTGTTAGTTTAAATTACTCACTTGTCTTCTAAGAGAGAACCCTACATTTGGCTTTCCTCTTTCGGGCCCAAATAAATGATGTGGTCCCTACATCCCCCTACATCATGCCTGCAGTATTCTCACCTGCCCATCTCCTCCCCTTTTCACGGGCTTCTTTGTTTCTTGTGTGGGAGGCAAGCGTCACCTCCTAGCTCATACAGTGGTCATTCCATGTTTCTGTCTGAAAAGGTATGACCTTCCATGCCAGGCCTCTCCCTGGCCCTCTCTCTTATCTCCTCTTTTATTTATCTAAATTATTACTTTCTTAGTGATGTCTTTCCTGGCCTCCCTGTTTAAAACTACATTCCTACTCCTGTTTAGCATCTCAGTCACTCATGAAGACTGAAAGCAGATCTAGCCCACCCACTCTTATTATAGAAGCACAGTGCCATTAACAGTCAATTCACAGAGTGCTTTCTACCCTGCATGCACAATAATTTGTGAAGCTTTTATCCTTTTGAAAATATTTGTTGTGCTGGGCATGGTGGCGCATGCCTTTAATACCAGCACTCAGGAGGCAGAAGCAGGTGGATCTCTGTGAGTTCCAGGCCAGCCTGGTCTACAAAGCAAGTTCCAGGACAGCCATGGCTACACAGAGAAACCCTGTCTGGAAAAACAAACAAACTATATATATATATATATATATTCAATCATGTGTATGCATGTGTGTCTGTGTGTCTGTGTGTGTGCATATATCTGCAGATGTGGAGGACAGAAGAGATCATTGAATACTGGAGCTGGAGCTATCGGCTGTGATGAGCTGCCTATTGGAACAAAACCTGGGTCCTCAGTAAGATCAGTGAGTACTCTTAACCATGGAGCCATCTTTCCAGCCCCTGGCTTTTATTGTTGACTAAACTGCTAGACACTTGGGTAGACACAGCAAGAGCTAGCAGCCTTGTGTGGTGCTAAAACAGCCTTGAAAGCATCACTGAAAAAGCAGAGAGGTTCTTTGTTTGTTCATTTTTGTGCTTTTTGTTTTGTTTTGGTTTTTTGAGACAGGGTTTCTCTGTGTAGCCCTGGCTGTCCTGGAACTAGCTCTGTAGACCAGGCTGGCCTTGAACTCAAGACATCCACTGGCCTCTGCCTCCCCAATGCTGGGATTAAAGGTGTGTGCTGCCACCACCACCCAGCAAGCACAGAGGTTCTTATCCCCTGCAATTTGTCATGTTATTGCCCCATACCTCACATCTGCATGAATGACTGCCGCTCACCGGCACACACATCAGCAGTTCAGGTGACATGAACAGCATAATCCCTTCTTAGCCAGCAACAGAGCCAACTTTCTCATGAATAACCAAATTCCAAATACCAGCAAGAGTTTATGTATTTTATAAAAGAAAAACATCAAGTGGAAGAAAGTCCAAATTATTAGAATAGTTAAAGAGACGTAAAGTGATAGGATGATCAAACTGTACCTTGGGTAGCTAACTCTTTCCATCTCTCTTTGTTCTGCTGAATGATGTCCACTAGGTTGTTTTTGAAGCTCTTCAGGTCCACAGATGACAGAGAGTAGTCTGGAGTATAGCTCCCATCACTCATGGGGCCTTTTGAATTTGAACGCCTCAGGGAATCAGCAACCATGGTGGATGAGCTACCATTGACAACCAAAGAAATCAAAAGGCAACAAGGTCAAGATACCATATGAGACAAGATGCACTGGAATAGAACAGCAGTCATCCAGGCCCAGATGTGAGCATGTGGCAGGTGCTTACCCCCATGTCCACTTTCCCACATGGAGAGGACCTGGGACTCTCCTTAACACACCCTAGAATACTTCACTAATTTCTTTCCTCTCTCTGTTTTTCTTAATTGAAAAAAGAATATTTTTCATACAATATATTCTGATTAAGGTTTCATCTCTCCCCATACATCCCAGTTCCTCCAGCGTCCCCTCCCATCCAATCCACACCCTTTCTCTTCTCTGTAATAGTGAACTGTGATCAGTGGCAAAGGGAGTGCACTACAATAAAGAGCCACAAGATGGCAATACTACCTAATAATTATTGTAAGACCTGCCAGCCTACCTTTGAGGAAAGGGATAATCCTAAAATTAAAAAAAAAAAAAAAAAAAAAGAAAGAAAGAAAGAAAAAAAATGCAAAAAAAAAAAAATTACCTGCTTGCCCCATAGTTACAAGATGCCGATTTTGAGGATTCCTCTATAAGAGGAATAACAATTTTCTCTGTTGAGTCTGTCAGGAGAGAAAACGTTGGCTCCACTATGAAATCAATGAAACCTGAAAAAGCAAAATACACAGAATGATACATTCAAGTGTTCCAGTTTCCTGATTCCCATAGTAAGTCATAGTGAGGACTAGAAAGACAATCGCTCACTACAGAATCGGCAGAGGCGAGTAAATGCTCTGGATAACAATGCATCCACTAGTAGTAAGTAAACTTCCTAGCTCAGGCACTTGCTCTTCCCTATTCAGTATTCCACCCTTTGTGCTGTTCTAACTGTCCAGCCAGCTTTAATGATCAGGACTGTCTTTTCTTCTCAACAAGAGGTCATTACCCTTTGGAATGGTCCTCACTTGGTTTTGGTCACTGTGTGCCAGAAAGAAACACTATCTAACTTCTAAAGAAACCAGCTAATTGAAGGTCCCCAGGCCACAGGAAGACAGCTACTTTCATTTTATCTTTATCTTTTTTCCCCTTACTGCATCAGAGTGCTCTGTCAATGCACTATTATTTCAAATTGCTGTTTATTATTCTCAGAATGTAAAGCGCTAGTTCACAGTGCGTGGGTGTGTGCTGTCAAATTGGCAGAGAGAACACTACAATCTCCAGCAGACAGCACTAATCCCACCACTTTGAAATGTCAGGATTGAGTGATGACTTCAATTTAAAGTGCTCATCAAGATGGAGAGTGACAGGCAAAGAGCAGAGCCTTGTCCGCTGCTCTGCATCTGCCTCTTGGGGTTGAGGAAAAAGAGGAGACAATAACTGTTTTAAGCTCCGGGAATGCAATGCTTGAGGCCCAAGAGCAATTGGATGCTTCTTGCCTTGAACCCACCTGGGAACAGAGACTAACCTGTGAGTACGAGAAAAAAAGAGAGTCTTGAAATGACCTATGCATACATGCAAATTATCCATTGAATGCTTGACCAAACTATTAGATGCTTGACACTTCTCAAGTACATGTGAAGACATGCCTCAATTTTTAACAAAAGCTTTCAATTTTGTGTCTTAATTGACACTTCAGTTCAAAGTGAAATTAGTTGTCTACCCAGAGTTTTATCTCCCGAGCACAGGTAGACTGTCCAGTGAGTCAGCACCTCTACTAACTAATGTAAGAGGCACTGGGAGTCTGTCATCCCCAACTTAATAGATGAGGTCCTGAGTCTACAATATCCACATTTTCTGAACAGTTATAAGCACTGGTGTTTTATTCACTGAACAGCTCTTCGAGTTTGGCTGGAAAGGGGACAGTTCCAGGAAGAAGCTTTGCCACTGTCCTCCAGCTCTGTGATAGGTGCACCAGAATAGGCATGCCGATCCCTACATCACATAGCTTTGTAAAGAGGACGCAGGCTTTCAGAATGCTATCAGATATTAAAACCATGCAGCTTAGCAAGTATGTGTTTTCATAATGAACTGAGTTGTAGTTCCCTACACAAATAAAGGTAAGAATAAATGTGGCTGGGAATGATATCATTGTGCACATCTCCTGATGCTGATTTATCGGTTCATATCTCAAGAAATTCCCCCCTAAAGAATATGAATTTGCATTAAGCATATTATGAAAAGTTAGCAATAACACAACAGGAAAGTTAATATTTTCTTTGAATTCCTTTATGCCTAAAGGATTAAATTATAGAAAATAATAACCAGCAATATGACATAACAAAAGAACCAATCGCTTACACAAGAAGGAAGTCCTTATTTACTAGGATTACAACCAAGAATAAGAATTGTATTGACTAAGAGTGCTTTGAGTCAAGCATGAGCATAGGGAATAGTTTAGTAACCTGGGACTCTACTTGGTTTATTATGCATACCACCTTCCAGTACTGCACTTGGCAGTCTAGCTCCTTTACTTGTGTGTTCTATGCACACATACCCCTCTCTATATGATTCACCTAAAAACCACAGACTTCCTCCTCATCCAGCTATATCTAGACCCCTCTATGGATAACGGGATAAGTTTCCATTCCCCTAACAACAATCAAACTTAGAATAGTTTCTACTCAATTAGAAGCTCTCCAGGAAGGGACATGAATGGTAGGAAGATGACCATGTGATCTAATCTAGCACTCAAAATAAAGAACTGCCACAAGTATACCCCTTAGAACCTGTCCTCTCTTTCATTTAGAACACATAAAGAGACTCTAGGCTGTAACCTGGGTCATGGTCTACTGCTCCTATGCAGTGTATTCAAATCTTTTCTATTGAGTTCCTTTAAATAAAGTTGCCTTGCTGAAAATATTCCTGAAAATCTGTGTGGGCTTTTTTTTTTCTGTGTGGGCTTTTACTTGAACTTCTTGATTAAGAAGCCAAGAACCTAGAAACACCTGACCTTGGCCAGCAACAGCAACTTTACTGAATTCATTTTGTGAAAATACTTCATTGATTTCCATCCGTCATCATCTAGATCAGCCAAAAGCCAAAATTTATCATGATTACAGAGTGAGGTTGGCCTGGAAGACTTTGAAGAGCATAGTACACACATCTGAACAACAAGTCCCACCCAGTTTCAGGGCCAGCATTCTTCAGAGTTACCTATTTGAGACTGGGCGACCATCGTTGACTTCCGATCACAAAGTGGAGAAAATGGAAGCCCTAATTCAGCTTCTTTATCTCCCTGGGGAAAGAAAGATGAATTAACAGAATTAAGTTGGAGAATTTAAGGAAATGTGCCATCTATATAGAGTGACCTTAGACAACCACATTTTTCGTTTTTTTTTTAAGCAGTAATACTTACATAGTTTTTTATACCATCAAAATCTAAGCTTATGTAATTTCTCTTGAATAGTTTTCTTCTGAGGAATTGCTCTAGTGCTAACACATTTCTAAATAATGCTGTAGTGCCACAACCCAATGACTCTGAAGAGACAAATATTTCGGAAGTCCCTTGAACCAATCATCTCTGTACTATTGGGCAGTTAATTAACAACCAAGTTTATAGACGTTTTTTCATTTTCTAGATTCCACTCAACCAAGTTTTAAAAAGAAAGATTTTGCATTTGCTGCTTTTTCAAAATGCATGAGCACTTTTTGAAACCTCCTTCCATTCATTGACTAAGATTTATTAAATGTCTCACTGCAAATAATGATTTTATGATACAAGGTTCAAAAATATCAATAGTTAATTATTGAATAACAATATCCTTAAAATGTTTATATAGCATGAATCTTAAAAAGTCTTATTAATAAAACAAACCCAGGGTCAGGTATGGGGCAAATGCTTAAAGATCAGAGAAACGGAGCAAGCCACATCCAACTTCACCTTGCCAACTTCTCAGCTGATTTTGTTTCCTCAAATTAGAAGCTTCTGAATCCTCAACCAAATTGATCTCAGCTGAACTGCTGCTAAATGCTAAAAGCTTAAGAAGGCTTCTAGTTCCTGGTCCTCACGCCTTAATATACATTTCTGCTTTCTGCCATCACTTCCTGGGATTAAAGGCATATGTCACTGTGCCTGGCTGTTTCCAGTGTGACTTTGAACTCACTGAGATCCAGATGGATCTCTGCCTCCATAATGCTAGGATTAAAGGTGTGTGTGCCACCATTTTCTGGTCTCTATGTCTATCTAGTGGCTGTTCTGTTCTCTGACCCCAGGTAAGTTTATTAGGGTACACAATATATTGGGGGACACAATATCACCACAGGTTTATATTAAAATATAACAACACTAACATTGTTTAAATAGAAATAAGACAGCTGATAGACTTGATGGGAAACATGATGTTAAAGATATGTATTTGATATTTACAGACACAATTGTCCTTGATTGGCAGTACAATATTTGCATTTGGCTGATGTTATTGGTTGAGGAGCTGCTGTTTCTAGCTTAAGAACACAACAACAAGAAACAATCAGTAGCCTATTTCTATATTATATGGTCCTTTGAGAGACTGAAGAAGATTATTTAGGGCTGGTAAATGCACTATGATGATGTACTATGTATAAGTCCCATTTTAAAGAAAGCTGCTGGCACATTTTCATCTAGGATGTAAGCAGTTGACACTTATGCAGACTTGGCCTTTCTGTACACAATTAGGGGGTGTTGTTTTTCTGTTTTCCATACCTCTCAATTAATTTAGAATATAAAATTTCTGTTGCTAAGAGCACAGAATGCTAAGATGCAACAGTTATTCAATTTATTTATAAGTATTCCAAAGTGTTATTTATTTTTTGGAATGAATAAAGGCCATGGGTACCAGGTCAGCAGGGGGCCCTGAGCCAGACCATGAAAGAATTGGACAGAGCACCATAAATTACTGCTAAGGGAGAGGGGAGAGATGTACAAAGGGAAACTATGTTACTTTAGTGTAAGTTTGACCACCTTTACAAAATCCTTATTCTTTCCCAGGGCAGGGGATACTTACTTTTTATTTAAATGAAATCAAGGGTCAAAACAGGAGGCATTCTACATAACAACTACATAATATTTATCTTGAAAGTTGTGCATCCTATTGAAAGTACTATATTTAGAAAACCAAAAATATACTTTTAGAATCAAGAACTTATTACATAAATATATTTCCTAGTGTTTTAATTGATTTATGGAAGTAGTAAGAGAAAATGCCACACTCAATTAATTACGAAGTGCCTCCCTGTGATGCCCCCAGGTCTCAGCGTTGTGTTCTGGGGGATGAGCCTACAGGGACTGAAGCTGCAGAAGTGACCCCATCAAAATGCAGTGGGAGAGTCTGATGTCCAGCGTCTGAGAGACCTTACTTGTCTCAGCATTTCCTGCGTGGCTTGTCAAGGCTTCATCTTCTAATGACCGTGACAAACAGCTAATAATTGCTTTTTCTGCTTTCCAAACAGAGTAAAAAGGTTCTGACAGCTATCAGTGAGGTGTCAATCTAATACTTTATATTTTTGAATTTCACTAAAACTGAAACATTTTTCTGTAGTTTTAAATAGTTGAAGTAACTGAAGGAGAATGAAGGACAGAAGCCTTGGGAACCTTTCTGCACTGAGACCTGGTGTGAGTCTCAAGAGTAGTATCAGTTAACATTCAGACCACTGTCAGGCCCTAATGGTGGGGAGGAGATGAGGGACCCCTGGTTCCATAGGCAAGCTTAGATGGTGCACCTATTCAGAGTCCTTGGACAACCTGCATAAAGAATGTCTGCCCTGTGACTGCCTTCCTCCACTCTTTCTAAAATTGGCCCTCAGAAATTCTCACAAAGTCACCCAAACAGATTGCTTGTTTAATGGCTATAGTAACCACCACATCTACATTCAGTTATATTTATGGAGGAAAGTTATTGTGTATTTTTATTATATGTATTTTACCAATTGTTAGGTTTTCTTGTGTAGCTGCTGTTTACAGCACTTTTTCAACTCTTCGAACTAGCTTTGATTTTAACATTTTGAGCTATAGTTCTTTACATTCTTTTAATTTGGGAAGTTACAACTAACTGTAATTTTCATTGATGCCATGTCTTTGGCTGAGAATGGATTAACTGAGTGTATTTTTAGTAGTGTGGAGACAAAATTTACTTTGAAATGTCATACTTTATATGACATCTAGCAATACTAGAGAAAATTGATTATATACATCTTAGAGTTAAAAAAAATCAATTTGTCATTTCCTTACAGATATCCTACTTTTCAAATCATTTGTTTCTCTGACTTATAAGACAACATTGCTTAATAGATGTAGATTTTTCCTAAATTAAGATTGTTTCTGTGTGTCATAAAATAATGAGTTGGAAAGAGAAAATATTCATTTATTTATTGTGTGCACAGTGAAAAAATTAATGGAAGTAGTTATTTTTAAATTTAATTATGTTATCTTCACATCATGCCAACTACGATGTATTCAAGAAGAGATAAAGAGGTATGAATCTGTCTTCCTTTGCTGTTGGTTATCATTTTGCCTGGTACCTCTGTCTTCCATGTCAATCACAGTTGAAATGGATGGAGCATCTTCCAAATATATTCATTCTTGTCAAAAGCTTCTGTGTTGACTGTGGTGATAAAGTGTGTGTCCTAATAAACTTGCCTGAGGATTAGAGGGCAGAGCCAGCTACTAGACTAGACATAGAGGTTGGGCAGTGGTGGCACACACCTTTAATCCTTTCACTCAGGAGGCAGAGATCTGTCTGGATCTCTGTGAGTTCAAGGCCACACTGGGATCAATCAATGAGATTGATCCAGTATAGGAGAGAAACAAAGCCAGGCAGTGGTGCCACATACCTTGAATCCCAGCACTTGAGATCTTAATGCCTTTGCTTGGGAAGCACACATGCCTTTATTCCCAGGAAGTAATATGGTAGGGCAGAGAAAGTCATATAAGGCTTGAGAAAACAGGAACTCACTCTCTTTAGGCTGAGGATTTCGTAAAGGTAAGAACTAGTGGCTAGCTGTTCTACTTCTCTGATCTTTCAAGCAAGTTTATTAGGGTATACAATATATCACCACAGTTGACTTGATAAACACTCAAAGCAAAGACACTGTATGTACTGATAAACATGAAAATCTCGTGTCTTGAAGATGAGGGCCTGTCTAGCTTCCTCTGCCACAGGCACTTAATCAACGTCTAAAACCAGTGTTTCTCAAGATTATAGATTCTAGGTATGACCTTTGTCTCCTCTGCCACAACTTCTCCTGGTTAGAGAGTGAATTGAGGTGGCCAAACAAAGAGACGAAGAGAGCTGGTTGAAGATGAACAAAGAGCTGGTCTCCTTCACCCTGCCCTCCCTCCATATACATTGTGTTTAAAATTTCCTATGTCATTTGTCAGAAAGTAATGGACTAAACAAATTAGCATAAAATTGCCTTAGACATTAGCACAGCCCAAACTTTCTCTTAGTTTTCCTAATATGAGTTCATACACACAGAGAAGGGGAGGTGTGGAGATGAATAGATGGATGGAGGGAGGAAGAGAGGGAAGAAGTGTTGCACCTAAAAGTTCTCAAAGTTACATAATTCTTTAACTGCTTTATCTGATGTTTTAAAATTTATATTCATCTTCTAATTTTGCTCAACACCAACTGAAGAACCAAGTGTAGTAGTGCATGCCTTTAATGCAAGCACTTGAGGACTGAAGCAGAAGGAGTGCACTAAATTCAAAGCCAGACTGGGCTACAGAGTAATTTCTAGGCCAGAATGTGATGCAGTGTGAGATCCTGTCTCAAACTGAAACAAAAAGAAAAAAATCTAAAATAAGACAAGAATGACAGTTGAAGAAATTCCAAGTGTAGGGGTATCAGAAGTCAGCCTTTGGCCTTGAAGGGTACCCACACACATGTGGCATACTCTGATCCAGACACATACCCATATATAAGAAAAAAAATAAATCTTATGAAAAACAAAGACAAATTTGCTTTCTGCCCCACCATTTTATAATTGTTTCATTTGCATTGTGGAAAGTCTTTCACAACTTATTTGCTTTGGTGTCTATAAAGAAAATCACATGACTGCAGATGTCTAGCCTTATTTCTGGAATCACTGTCATATTGCATTGATCTATTTCCCTGTCTATATGCCAATGACAGACTGGTCATTTCTATATTATGAAATGTTAATTATGTAATATGGGACAGTGGATGCTCCAACTCTTGAGTCTTTTACAGAATTGCCACGGCTATTTAGATCCATGCATTTCCATTTGTGTTGTGGGATCAGAGTTCCAGCTTCCACAAAGAGGTCTGATAATATTTTTATAACACAATCTAGACATTTTAATCAAATTTGAAAGAACCTATATATATTAGTGATATTGAACCTTCTAATGCATTGTTCTGCCTACCATTTGTCAACTAGATGTAAGTTTCTGTTATCTTGGAAGAGCAAACCTCAATTGAGAAGATATCTCCATCAAACTGGCCTGTAGGTAATATTGTGAAGCCATTTCCTGATTAATGATTGATGTGAGGGGACCCAGCTCATTCTGGGTAGTGTCACCTCTAGGTAGGTAGTTCTGGGTAAGCCATAAAGAGCAATCTAATAAGTAGTGCCCCTACGTAATCCTGCTGCAGTTTCTGCCCTAGCTTCCCTTGATAACGGCTGTAACTTGTAAGATATAATAAACTCCTTCCTACTCAACCTGGTTTTGGTCAGTATTTTTGTCACAGCCACAGACAACAGACTATGGAACTCATTAACATAGACTATCTGTCCATTTATGCATATATATGTTATATATACATAAAATTAAAATTTATCTTACTATACTTTTTTGCTTTTCAGGTAGTGGCTGTATATGAATTTAGTTAAATGTAATCCTTAATACCTTGTATTATACTCTCATAAGTAACATTATGTTTTAAACCTAATTTTCAAATTTTTCCTTGCTTGTGTACAGAACTACAACTCTGTAAAATCATGTATTGGTTCTACTGGCTTTTGCAATAAGGGAAGTTTCATTTTATCCACTCTATTCAGTATTTCCTCTTAGAGCTTCTTTTTTACTTATTAGAACTTCAAATGAAACATTTAATAGAAACAGAGCTGATACACAGATCTTAGCATAAAAAGGTTCTGCATTTCATCTTCAAGCATTGCATTAGTTATGACCCTTTGACCCTTTACTGGGCTCAAAGGCATTTCCTAGCTACTTTTCTGGGAGTTTGTGTAATTAAAATGCTGGATTTTGTCAAATGCATTCTGTGAATCTATTGACATGACAATGTGATTTTCCCTTTTTATTCTTTTGACTTAGTTCAGTGTACTTTTAAAATAATGTTCTACATGCAAGCTCAAGCCATGGTACGTATTCTTTTACAATATTATTGGATTTGACTTGCTAATATTTTAAGAGTTCCCCATCTAGATTCATGACAGATATTGGTTATAATTTCCTTTATTTGAAACATCTTTGTCAAGTTTTATGAGAGATATACTTCCAATTTTCTTCTTTCTCTATCATGAAAAATTTGTGTAAAACTGACATTACTTCTTTCTTAAAATTCTTGAGAAAATTGATATTTCTCAGCTGAATTTAATAATGGGAATTGAAATTAAAGTTAAGAACTGGATCCCTCTGATCCCAGGTTTTCATTTTTTTAAAGAATTAACTAATTTTATGAGTATGGGTGTTTTGCCTGTATGCATGTCTGTGAATTACACGTGTGCCATGCCTGGTGTGCACAAAAACCAGAAGGGGGTGTCAGATTCCCTAGTCCCAGAGTTACAGATGTTGTGAGCAGCCATGTGGTTGCTGGGAATCGAATCCAGGTCTTTTTTCCTGTGAAAGAGCAGCCAGTCCTCTTACCTGTTGAACCATCTCACTAACCCAAATCCTGGATTTTCTTATGTAGAACTGTATGTAAATTCAAGTAAATGTAAGTATATGAATATTCAGGTTGTAGCTTTGTTTTATTTCTATTTTGATAATTTATATCTTTTTCAAAGATTTAGGGAATTTTATTTCTGTTTTCAATATGTTTGGCATAAATTGTTCATACTATTTCATACTCTTTTGACGTATATAAGCTCTATTATAATAACCCATCTTCCATGTATATTTCTCCATCCTTTTGGTCCTGTATGTAATTTCATTATTTTGTCAGCATGTCAGTTTTTGTCTCTATTAATTTTGGCTATTGTTTATCTTTGTTCAACTTTAGTTCAATTTTCTTAAATTTTACCTACATTCTTAAGATAAAAAAGAGATCAGAGATTGTATCCTTTTGGTTTTTTAAATAATACAATTATATAATGTTACAAAATGTCCCCTAAGTACAGTCTTAGTTGCAGTCAACAGATTGCCGTATGTTATGCTTTTTTTTCACACCTATGCAATGAAATTCACAATACTGTGCACACTGAAGTTCAGAGGAGATTTTGGGTTTATACTCATGATCCAGCAAAGTGCCATATAGACATAGAGACCATATAGACACCCATGTCTGGGCGACTCCCTGCCCTTTTCTTAACTGCTTTATCTGGCCATTACTGGATCACATCCTTTATGATAAAATTCTAATTGCCAGCATAGTATTAGCCCTGAGTTCTATGGTCTAACAAATTACCAACTCTAGAATGGATTGTAAGAACTGAATTTGTAACTAGCTGGTTAGAAACCAACATTTCTATGTCCCACAGCTCCACTAGGGCTGAAGTCTGAAGTGGAGCCTGTCTTTTGGAAGACTGAGCCTTTAACTTGTGGAGTTTAACCCAAACTTGAGTAGTTAGCACCATGTTTGTACTAGAGTACCCCAACTTTGGATTCAGAGATGTTAGACAGAACAGGGGTGCTACACAAGAGACAGCTTGTACATGCTGCAGCAGAGAGCAGGGCTCTCCTCTCCTCTAGGCTTATATTGGTTTTTTCAGTTAAGCACGTGTCTGCTCAGCTTCTTTTTCCTTAGCCTCCTTTGCAGCTGTGCATGGGGTTAGATTTTTGCCAGGAAGATATACATAGAAGTTTGTGTGCCCTCCTTCCTCTTTTCATTGTGCAGGCTATTTGCTGTCTCCAATCTCCAACTTACCTCTTAATAATGTAATGATTCTAACCTGGTTTTCAACTCCCTTCTTTCCTGACTGCCACGTTCTCATATTTAAGACATTACTTGCTGTGGAATAATCCTTTTGTACACTGTGAAGATTTGTCACTGTGATTGGTTTAATAAAGAAACTGACCGGCCAATAGCTGAACAGGATAAAGTCAGTCAGTTGGGAAAGCCAAATTGAGAATGCTGGGAAAGAGACAGGCCAAGTCGCCAGCCAGAAGGAAAGGAGGTAAGACATTCAGGAGAGGTAAATGCCACAAGCCTCATGGCAGAATGTAAATTAACAGAAATGGGTTAATTAAAGTTGGAAGAGCTAGTTAGTAATAAACCTGAGCTATCAGTTGAGTCTCTAAGTCAGTTGTTTGGGAAGCAGCTACCGGTTATTTGAGAGTAGCTGCAGGACAGAAAAAACTCTGCCTACAATTACTCTCTTTAAAAGACAATTAATACTCTCTGGGGTTATCTAATGTATTTCCCTAAAACATTACTAAATTCTCACAAGCACACTAACTATGTGCTTTGGCTAATTGAAAACATAAGTCAGAAGCACTAGAACAAAGTTACATCAGTATTCACAGCTGCTGTTTCCAAAACAGAGTGAAAAAGTCACCTGCAGGAAAAACTCCTCCATTAGGGCCATGGTCCACCTATAGTGCAGCTTCCAAGTCTTGGCTGGGTGGCTGATGTCGGCTGCATGGAGTATCAGGGACATAGTTTTGGCTCTGTCAATCCTGCCAAACCAAAGACATGTTCAAATTACCAGAACCAAATAATCAGCTACTGTTTTGTAAGGCCATCCCCCAGAACATGAACATGACGCAAGGAAACAACCTACCCTTCAGGCTGCTGCAAACTGTTTCTTATGTTTTTAATTTGCTGGAAATGACCTGACATGTCTGTAGATAACACCATTTCAATCACTAAGTTCCGAAGATCCCTGCAGAGGCATCAAAAAGAGAATGGTTCATTTGATTCTTCCTGAGCTCCGAGAGGGACATTTCTGAAAATATCCACGATTACACTATTTTTCCTAACAATTATAAGCACTAAATGTAACAGTGCTCACAAAAGTTGGACATTATTTTAATCATTAACATTCATGATCATTTGAAAAAAAAACCATGCCACTTAATTGTCTCATTAAAAAGGAGATGTTTTCTGTTTGCAGGCCACAACATTTCTTGCCAGCTCATAATTGCTAAGTCTTGTCTTGTTGTTGTTGTTTATGTTTTCTGCTTGAAATGATCCTTGGCCATTTTTTTTTTTTTTTTTTGGTTTTTCGAGACAGGGTTTCTCTGTGTAGCTTTGCGCCTTTCCTGGAACTCACTTGGAAGCCCAGGCTGGCCTCGAACTCACAGAGATCCGCCTGGCTCTGCCTCCTGAGTGCTGGGATTAAAGGCGTGCGCCACCACCCCCTGGCGATCCTTGGCCATTTTAAAGAGATACTGTTATAAATATAATTATGTGTGGGTACATGTGCATGATCTCGGAGGCCCGAAGTCAAACTCAGAGGTACTGTCCACATTGTTTTTTGAAACAGTGTTTTTCACTGGCTTGGGGCTTGACCATTAGGCTAGGCAGGCTGGGCAGCAAGTCCCAGGCATTCCCCTATCTCTGCCTCCAGAGGGCTGAGATGTCAAGCATGTCCTACCATATCTGGCATTTTCACACAGGTTCTGGGAACTGAACTAAGGTCATTGTACTTATATGGTATGTGCTTTAGTAACAGCCACACTTTGTTCCTAAATGTAAATTTGAGTGCTGTAGAAGTAAGACACATAATCAGTGGGGCTTGAGGATATTCGAAATCTATGTGGCCAGCAAAATTGGTTAGCTTAGTGCCCTATGGAAGGGATCTGAAGGAGCATGGTTTCTCAAGGCACTTCCTGCGCTTTCCTCATTTTACCAGTATTTATCCAGTCAATGTACAGATTTAGGATTATGCAGTAATTCCTTTATCAGTATGCTAAACATCTAATTCCGATCATACACCTGCAAAGGGCTATTAATATTCCCCTCCAGAGGAGATTTCATTTGCTCAATTGTGCAGTTAGGATGTGGCTGGGATAAGAGGCAACCAGAATTTCCACTCCAAAAGCTGACCCTTGGACCACTCCACAGCGTCCAGCAGCCATCACAGGAGCCTCAGAGAAGTCCAGATGCTAGTGAGAGGAACCCGATCCTCTATAAAACAGACATTTACATTGGCACTATTTAAGCTTTTAACCAAGACGCCATAGTGTAAATACAGTGACCATATCACAGAGTCTACGTATGAGTAACACATTCTCACTCTAAGTAGAAAACTGAGTCATCCTAGCAAAGGCTCATAGAGACAGACAAGAAATCAATTATATTTTGTTTTCACCATGGGGCCAGTATTCTAAGTTAAAACAAGGCATGGAGCACCTTGAATCAAAATATTTTTAGCTGGGCAGTGGTGGTGCATGCCTTTAATCCTAATACCCGGGAGGCAGAGGCAGTTGTATCTCTGAGTTCAAGGCCAGCCTGGTCTACAGAGCAAGTTCCTGGACAGCTAGGGCTTTACAGAGAAACCGTGTCTGGAAACTCTTACTCTCCTAAAAAAGCTTGTACATAAAAGATGATTTATTTTTCAAAATAGCAACATATTAGAATTGTTATTGAAAATGCAGGTGCTCAGTTAAACTTTATTTTAGATGAAGGCAACAAGAACTCAGTATTAAGCTATCATTTCTAATACTGGGCAACCTGCTTAGAATAATTTATCCAGATACTCAGGTAAATAAAGAAATTGAAGATAGTTAAGAAAATTATTCCCAATTACAGTTTTTTAGATGAAATTTTAACAGGATTCACATTATCAACTGGACACAATATTTGTTAACTAAGAAAATTGAGACAAAATTTTGTGAAGTTTATACAGTGTAATAAAAATGCTATGCTTTCCATTTAAATACTCAATAAATTCTAGATGTTATATTAATAAACTGGGAAAAATATTATACAAGAGAAATACAATGTGTAAAATATTGTTATAAAAGGAGCAACTATTTTATTTGTAACAAAAAACTAAAAAGATTTGAGGGCAGAAAATTACAGGTCTTTAACAAGATAACCGAATTTCAATGCTCAGTAAAATTTATGCTATATCAGTAAATGGGTACTTTGTTGGTGATTGGAAAGCATTAAATCTATTAAATTTTACAGTCTATGTGATTATTGTACTATTTGTTAACACAACAATACAAAAAATGTCTGAAGTTACTGAAGAGAAACATAAGAGGGCAAAGAAAAAAAACAGTAAATAAAATCATACTGAAAGAGCAAGATTTAACATGGAGAAAGAAAATAAAGATAATTCAACGGAAAGACAATGAAAGTCAATAATGTACATGTTACTCCTGGGAGAAGCATACAGTATTTTCGTCCACACTGAGGGTCATGTTAGTATAGTAGTAAGTTTTGTTCAAGTAGATAAAGGTCTTTATTTTCTTAAGGCTAAGCTCCCCAATAGCAAAATACTAGATAGAATAATGAACATGAAGCTGAATTGAGACAGAGGAGGAGTGGGTGGATGCAGAGGGAGGTAAATGGGAGTCAGGAAGGGGGAGACAGGAAGAGAGGAGGAAGGGGAAACTGTGGTTAGTATGTAAAATAAAGGAAAAATGTTAATTTAAAAAAAGGATGAACATGATGCTAAAATTTTGAATTTATATAAGCTACATACTGATTAAAAATAAATCCAAGCTCCACTACAGACTGAATGATTATGTCCCCTAAGCATTTGTGGTGGTGTGATATGTGGCTTTACATGTGTGTGGGGGCACTGAATTGATCTGAAGAGAGTTCTTGTCTGTCCAGCAGCAGAGATGTGTGCCTGGACTGAGCCTTCAAAGGCCTGCTCCTCAGAGTGTCTAGTCAGCAGGTGCTGAGTTGGTAATGGGAGAAGACCTGGGATTTCATCTGTTTTTCTTACTTTAATAACATAACTTACATTGTTCTTGGGGTTCAATTTCCTCTGAAACTCACCTCCAGTCATCTTTAGATAAGTTTACCAAGATATTCATTTCCTCCTCTTGCATAAGTCGGTAGGCCGCACTCACGTGGTGATTCTCGAGCACAGAGCGGTCATTGTACAGAATGGCAACATCTGACCTGGAAATTGAAAGCAAACACCCCGATGAGAATTTCTTCAGACTGAGATTTTAATAGTAAATCATCAAGTTTAAGTCATCTCACTGGTTGAAATCCTGTCATTGAACACAGAACACCATGTTAAGTGACCATTTAAAACCTGTATAATAATTTCACATTTGAAGCAGACTTAAGTGGTATAGCAGTTTCTATTGCCATTGCCAGAAGGACTGCAGAGAATTCAGTTCCCCTTTATACCGTCTGCCTCCACAGTGTGGTGCTTGGGAGGACAGTGTTCATGTTATTGCTTTTGTTGTGTTTTCTTTCCCCAAATGTCACAGAATTGGAATCGTGCAGTAGACTGTCTTCACAGATTGGCTCTTTTCACTTACCAGTACGCATTGGAGCTTCAATCAGGCTGCTTTCTTATTCTTATTTTAAAACATTCTTTGTGTGTTTTAAATAATAGTCCTTTGATAACCATGTCTCGTGCATATATTGTCCCCCTGTCTGTGTCTTGTTTTTTTATTTTTTTAACAATGTCTTTGGCAGGGCAGTTTTAATTTTAAGGAAGTTCAGCTTTCAACTCTTATTTTCATACACAGTGCCTTTGGTGTTGTTTTCGGTCATTATTAAACCCTGAGTCATATCAACTTTCTCTTGTGCTGTCCTTTGCAATGTCATGATTTGTGTTTTATGTTTAAGTCTGTGATCCTTTTGAAGGATGTATGGTCTGTATCCTAACACATTTCATGCTGCTGAAGCAGGAGGATACTTGCAGTTATTTTATACATTATAGAGATTCATTTCCCATAATTCTGGAGACAGGAGAATTTGAGACGAGTGTGCCATCATCTGAAAAGCTCTTTCTTGCTGCATTTCTGTGGACCACATGAAAGAAGGGCAGAGATATGGAGAGGAGAGCAAAGCCTCTCCCAAGAGTCCTTTCATAATGGTAGTATGTTCGTGCAGGGGTAGTCCTTATGACCTACATACTCCCAGTCAGGAGTGGCCTCCCCTAACTGGTGCATGCAGGTTCGGTTTCCGTCCCATGAATTCTAGAGGACACGCTCAAACCATAGCAGTTTGCATCCACTCTGTGTTCTTTCTGTATATGGGTGTGCAGGTTTTCTAACACCATTTACTGAAAAGATTCTTGTCGTTCCAAAGCCTTACTTCCTTGGTCAAAGACCAGCCAAGTAGGGGCTGCAGAGATGATGGGTCAGCAGTTACAAGACGTTCCAGAGGACCAAAGTTCAGTTCCTGGCAATAGTGTCAGGAGACTCACACTGTCTGTATCTCCAGGCTCATGAAAATGTCCCCTACAGGAACCAGAACATACATGGCATACACACATACACATAAGTAATAAAAATAAATTAATTAATTAAATAAAACAAACCTTTTTCTAAAAAAAAATCAATTGGCTAAATATTGTGGGTCCATTTCTGTGCTTTTTAGTCTGTTCCATTTTTCTAAATGTCTATTCTTTCATTAATATCACACTTTCTGATTATTACAGATTTGTAGTCACTACTAAACCACATTTCTCACCTCAAAGGAGATAGTCTATTTTAGAGCGAAATACGAATGATCATGGCTCAGGATACAGACTTGGGTTACCCCCAAATCCCATGTTTTAACATCATAACAATTTTGTGCAAGAACAAAGAAAATTTAAAAATTAAGACATTTTGAAAATACATTAATAGAAGCGTCAGGCGGTTCTCAGAGGTGTATGGAAAGCTTTGCTCTAGGCCTCAGAAGTCATCTGATGACATTCTTAGTCTGTTGGTTGTGGAGAATGAGGGGTCCCTGCACTCCAAAAGATTTACTGATGGCTACAAAGTTGTTAGATCACATAGAGAGGAGGTCAATAAACGGCTTTGAGGGGGCTTAAGGTGGCCCAGTATAATTTGGCTCTGGACTTGCAACATTTTAACTTTACCACATTATTGAATTTCTAATAAATTAATTAGCCTTGCAAAAGTCTGAGTGCACAGTATGGTTTTTCCATGAGTTTTTCACAGTTGTAAGCTTTAAAGTGAGGGGGAATAGTCCTCTAATTTTATTTAGTTCCATGTTAGATGAACTATTCTGGAACTCTTCTTTCTCCATACAAACTTTAGACAATATCCACAGAACAAATACACGAAATAAAAATCTGATTGGGATTGCATTGGATCTATAGAGCAACTTGGGTCAGGTCAAATCACATTTTGACCAAAATGAGTTTTTCTCCCCATGAACGTGAATTACCTCTTCTCTTTGTTTCTTCCATCAGAATCTTATGGTTTTCCTTCTCTAGATTTTTCCACACATTTTATTAGATGTATACCAAGCATTTCAGTTTGGGGATGCTACTGTAAATGGTACTGCATGTTCAAAGGGAATATCTCCTTGTTCGTCTCTGGTGGGTAATAAAGCTGTTGACTCAGAATGCCGCGATGCATTAGCCTTGTGTCCTGTAGCCCTGCTGTAGCACTTCAGCTGCAGGGCTTGCTTTGGTCTTCTGTCGGTTCTTGCAGACATACTACACAGTCATGTCACTGTAAACAGATAGCTGTATTTCTTCCTTCTCAATATAAATAATCCCAATTTCTGATCTTACTGTGTTGGCTGGTTCTTGGGGCCATATTGAAAGTCTGGGGGTGGAGGTGGGATAGCCTTCCCTTTTGAAACAATACAGTGTATAGTGGCTAGACTGATCACTATTACATATTAGTTCACATACTTACCACTTTTGTAAAATATTTAAAGTCTACTCCTGGTCATTTTCCAGAATGTAATATATTGCTATTAATGGTGGTCCCTGTTATATAATTCCACTTGTTAACTTATTCCTCTCATCTAGGCGAGATTTTAGTCATTTTCCAGAATGTAATACATTGCTATTAATGTAATAAATGCTATTAATTATATAACATGGTAGTCCACATGTTATATAATTCCTCTGATAACTTATTCCTCTCATCTAGGTGAGATTTTAGGCCTTTTGATCAACATCTCCTAACTGTTCCCCTCAGCACCCAGTGACTACCACTCCATTCCAGGACATATCCTTCATCAAATTGAGGTTATTGTTAACTGTTTCTAGTTTATTGAATTTGGACCATGAATGGATATTAGATTTTGTGAAATACTTTTCTACATATCTTGGTATGGTTCCATTTCTTCTTTAGATTTTTGGATTGAATTTAATGTGTTGAATTGCAGATAGCTTGCATACCTGGGATAATTGGCCATGGTGCTAATTTTCCCTTTAATTATCATAGTTTAAATATCTATATGCCCTTTCCCTTCCATTTAAAATGCTGACATCTGTAATATAATCTAAATATCCAAAAGAAAAAAAAATTTAGTTCATCCTTATTCAGTCAGTGAACGACTAACCTCTTTTTGCCCTATTTCAAGTAGTTAATTACATCCTCATTCATTTGACCCCAATTTACTTTAGGAGGGGGATAAAGAGTATAATGGAAATCACTTTCTCCCACACATTTCTGTGATTAAATTTGAATATTGCAGATGCACTCGCTGTAAATTAGGATGGAGAAAGTTGTTTTCAGCACAAGTTTATGGCAGACATTTTACTCTCAAGCTGTTGAATTCATCAAGAGTCTTTTATTTCTCATCTGACTATATTTTCATATAATATAAACTCCAAACTAGTAAACTACTTCAATTTGTCTGGATAGACTTGATATTCTAGTCCAAGGTATGGACCAGTTGCAAGCATTCTGGGTTCTGTGAAGTGGAGTCGTGGCCTCTTCATTCTCTCCTCCTAGAATGTCAGGTATGGATTGGAAGCAGAAGGGTTGTTTGCAATATCTTCAGTTGGTGAGCCAGCCCCACAGGCTAGCACAGTGAAAGGAAGCAGCAGTGATAACAGGCAAGAGAAAGTGAAAGCCCACACCAACTGCACTATTACACGCCTCCTAGAGCCTAGTATCTCTTGCAGTCCTTTTTCTTCTTAGATATATTTGCTGTGTGTGTTGGTTGGCTTTAGGTCAATTTGAAATAATCTAGACTAATTGGAAAGAGGGGCTCTCAAGTGAAAAAATGCCTCTATAACATTGCCCTGTAGGTAAACCCATGGCCCATTTTCTTGATTAATGATTGGTGTGGGAGGGCCCAGCCATTTGTGAGTGGTACCATACTTGGGATGGCGGTCCTGAGCTGTGTAAGAAAGCAGACTGAGCAAACTAGTAAGCAGCACTCCTCCATGGCTGTCTCTGTTTTCAGTTCCGTTCCTGACTCCAGGTTCCTACTTTGAGATCCTACCCTGACTTCCCTCAGTGAAATGGTGCAACCTGAGAGTTGTAAGCTGAAATACACCCTTTCCTTCCCACGCTGTGTTTTATCACAGTAATAGAAAGCCTGACTAAGACACTGTGGTAAGGAACTGTGTTGCACAAAATGGACTGTCTCTGGCTTTTTGATGGATAGGGTTCTAGTTACAACCTAGCTCTCACCTGTTACTGAATGCTTATTGATGAGCACGCAAGTACAAAACAAGGAACCAACATTATCACTAAAACAATACAAAAAAGATGGGTGAATGTGTAAGATGATTTGCTCCTCTGTAGTAGCCATTTGCTATGTAGACCATAAAATCTTGCTGTCTGCATTATCCAGACATAATATTTTTAAAAGAAGAAACAAAAAAATCTGACATCTCCTGCAAGCAGTGTCTTCAAGAGCATCATTTAATAGTCTGCCAGATAAAGCAAGCCTTTTGCCAACTCCGAATAAGTGAATCAGCCTATCAATTGCTAGATTAACCCCTCACTCCTATGCATCCTGCACTGTCACAAAGATGAAATTGTGTGTGTGTGCCTAACTAATGTCATATATCTTTCAACAATCTCACAACCTAAAACTTACTTAACTAACAAACATAGCTCAACACAAAAGAAGGTCATATGTAATCTGTATTTAAGGGATAATTAAATCAATATTAACTGAACAAAATGCCACATATATTTCCAGAAATTTGCTGATTATAGGAAACCTATGGTTTTCCAATAATCTCATTTGTATCATATATCTCCTGACATATCTATTGTAGGATTTTCAAGGTTATTATATGATGTGGCCATGAGTATCACTTCCTCTATAAGAAACAAGTAAAGCTGTGTTTTTGAACCAGATTTAGCATAGCAAAGTATGTTCGGTTTTGTCTTATAAATCCAACAAGCTTGCTGAGAATACAGCATGGTCTTAATGTTTGATGATCTTTTACTGCTAAGAAAAGAACAAGACTCTAAGCAACATGTAGTATCCATGGTAACATTTAGCTCGGCATTTGCTGTTCACAAAGAGAAAATTAATTCCATTTATTTACACTTTCAAGGATTTCACCCACTATAATAGCTTTAGTGAACTCAAATGCAGCCTTGCCCTGTGTTTTAAGTCATTTTCATCCATTTTGTTTATAGGGTAAATGTGTCTCCATATTGGAAAAAGCCCTCTACATTCAAATAGCATGAACACTATAAAATAAAACAGAATTAATGTTATTGGTGACATTCAATCTTATTTCTCCCTTGGCAATGTGAAGGTAATGTCATGAACTTAAAATGTTATACTGTTGCATGTTTTTGTCATTGAAATAATGTTTTAATAGAACTTTCGAGTTCATGTAAAATGACTCCATTAAATAATTGACTCTGGTAGACAATTTATAAGAAAAACAGTTAAATACAAGACCATACTCATCTTTATTAGTTACTATAAATGAGGAAAATGCTGATTCCTCTGCCATCATCACCCTTTCCTTCTCTCCTCTCCATGTGGCATCCTTCTCTCCCTCATCTAATTCCTGTGCTTCCTCCTTCTACTCCAAACCCAGCACTTAAATATGTTAGCTCTCTTCACCCTGCTGCAGATGATTAGTGAAAAGGAGGCTACATGTGATATCCTGATGCAGCATAGGAGAAACCAGTTTGGTTTCCACTGCTCAGAGCAGAAAGGCCAAGCATTGCTCTCTCTTCACAGGCCACTTGCTCCCTTTACCAAACCCTGGAACTCTTTGCCTATACAAAGCCCAGCTCCTCCCTGTTATGGATTCTGTAGGTACAAAAAGTCTTCAATAAGCAACCTTGACATGAATGCTCTTCTTTTCCTTTGATTCATAATACAATATAAGGAAAGGGGTTCCCTTTCTCTGCAAAATTAATTAATAAACTTCCTGGTTTATAACCAGATTTCAAGGTTCTTCTTTCCCACTGTTTCTATATCTTTCTTGAGGACATGAGTCCAGGGAGAGACAGAATGTCTTCACCACATTTTCACTGAGTTTCAACTTTTTCTGTTGATCAACTGCACATCCTATTTGGGACTTTAACAGTTTTGGACCGACCCTATGTCTGTATCTTGCTGTGGGAGCAGAATTGTATTTCCATAGGTCACTTTATTGTAATGATCTTAATTTTTCTTAATATATCATGGGATGCAAACCAGATGATCTGTAAGTTGGATTTCAGTCATCTTAGGTCGCCATTAAGGTGGTTTTTTTGTTTTGTTTTGTTTCTGAGACAGGGTTTCTCTGTAGCTTTGTGCCTTTCTCAGAACTCACTCTGTAGCCCAGGCTGGCCTCGAACTCACAGAGATCCGCCTGGCTCTGCCTCCCAAGTGCTGGGATTAAAGGTGTGCACCACCACTGCCAGGCCAGCCACCACTGCCCAGCACGCCATTAAGGTTTCCAATACCTAATGTTGTAATGGACTGTGTCTTTCCTCCCAACATCAATACAAAAACTCCTTATATCTGAAATACTAGTTGTTAAAATATTTGTTAAAAACTTAAATGAACCAACCACATTAAAAACTAGCACATTTATATTTATAGCAGCTCTATTCATAAGCGCCGAAATTTAGTAGACTAAAATTCTTCTAGTCCCACCAGTTGTGGTGGGACCGACCACACAATGTAATATTATTATCAAGAATGAAAATGAGTTATCAGGACACCAGAAACCATGGAGAGACCTTAAGCACATATTGCTAAATGGGGAAAAAAAAAACAGCCTAGGGTACATACTGCCTAATTTCAACATGACATTTTGGAAAAGGCAAAACTAATCCAATCTTTAAAAGATCTGTGTTCCCAATGGAAAAACAAAAGGGAAATAAGCAAAGAAGATGGAATGTGTAAATCACTAAAACTACCGTGGGGTACATTAAACATTTATCAAAATCCATGGAAATTATAAACAAAGTTGGAACCCTAAAGAAAAGCCAGGACTTTAATTAGTAGCATGGCAATATTAGTAATTGTAATTAGAGCTCCATAACCAGGTATATATATTGGTTCTGATTATAGGGCAAATCTGTAGGGTAGCTCAGTTGAGCATATAGAAACTTTGTGCCCCATGATCAGTTTTTTTTCTATAAATCTAAAATTGTTCTAAGAATGGTTTATCAAAACAAAACAAACAGAAATGACCATATTTGACCAGATGGGAAGAGGGGTACTGGAAATGGATAGGTCTAAGTATGGATGTGGGTCAAGGTAGTTGGAAAGAATAAGGGAAGAAAGATCAGTTAAAACTATATAAAAAGGCCATACAGAAGACTGATAAGTAACTAACTAAAAATAAAATAGAATTTGAATGGAGGTACCCCTATGGGTACATAAAGCTGCTTTTCCAGAAGTTTGAAGTTATTAAAAGAAATTCAGGCAGGAAATACCTTCCTATGAGGTATAGTCAGGGAGTTTCCTAAGCCCCCAAAACAATTCAGGCAATTACTACGGCTGTTGGTTTCCCACCAGAATGAGATGGTAACAACTATTGCTTAAGACGTCGTACACTCCAGTAGACGCAGAGAAATTAAGTTGGAGTTGGTTGGGACGCTTCCTCACTAGAAAGTTATCCTTCCTAGTGCTAGAGACTGCCCTGCTTGTTGCTGGAGGACTCTTACCAACAGTCTTTCTTTGCCGTGGATCCTGTATGCACACCACAAATCAGACATGCAAGATGTGCCCATTGGTGTAATAGCAGCTTCTGTGTTATGGAGATAATAAACTACTTACTGATTGAATTTGTGGCCCACTGCCTCAGGAGAAAATTCATGTTTGGTACTGTAAACCTGGTCAAAAGTCCGTGGCTGAGGAGATCATAGGCCCAAGTGGGGAAGTTACTAACATAGTTTTTGCTTAATGAGCATAATATGCACACCAGCTTGCTTCTAAATAACTTTGTTAATGCCTGTAGGTTAGTCTTGCTATCAGCTTTGGTGAGAAAGGGTTTTTTGCAGTGGTAACTTCAGAGATATACAACTGATCACAGTGATGATGGTAACCATTGAATGCTCATCCACAAAGGGAACAGCTATCTCAGAGCCATAAGTAGAAGAGCTATATCACCCTCATTAAGGTGATAATGCCAGAGAACATTCCAAAGGAAGGAATAGAGGGAATGTAAGAGCTGGAGGCAAAAGAGTGGCATGCTAAACTGTCCTCTGGGCATGACACATCCATTGCATTTTGAACATACAGCAGCTGTGATAGCTTTCACAAGATTCACACAAGACTGGGCTTCTCAATACCTTAACACCATGTCATGGAAGAGGGAGAGGTTCATTGGGCCCTATTCTTACCTATGGCTTTATACACAGTGAATGTTTGATAGGATAGGGAGAGACATTTATTCAGAGATGTCCTCACTAGCAAAGTGTCCATGCTAGTCTAAACAACCCTTCAATCATGTTCCTGTATAAACTGTATTGAAACTCATTGGGCCACAGACACATACACAAAAGGACATAAAGTAGAGCGGTACTAAATAGTGGGAGTAAAGACATGGGGAAGCGTGGGACAGACACAAGAGAAGGGGCAAATCTAGTTAAAAACATCATATGCACATATTAAGATATTATAACGAAACTCACTATTGTAAGTGATTAACATATGCCAAGAAACATTTTTTGTTTTGCTTGCTTGCTTTTCTTTTCTTTTGTTTTGTTTTCGAGACAGAATTTCTCTGTGTAGCCCTGGCTGTCCTGGAACTTGCTCTGTAGACCAGGCTGGACTTGAACTCTGAGATCCACCTGCTTCTGCCTTCTGAGTTCGAGTGCTAGGATTAAAGGCCTGTGCCACCACTGCTTAGTGCCATTAAGCATTTAAAAAAAAACAAGATTTAGCATTCTCTCAACAGAGCAGTTCTGTAGTTTTCCAGAGATATGCAGGTGATATTTCCTCATTAAGCAATCGTGGCTAATCAAACACAGAAATATTAGGATTCCACATATAGAAACTGAGTTTAATCCTGATTTGTCCTGTACTGTATTATACCTCTCAGGCACTGATATCTTCATTTAACTAAAGAGAGCTTAAGGTATCTTCCTTTTACAGACTGAGTTCTACACTCCATCCCCACTGGATGGCTATGTTGAAACTCTAATCCTCAGTGTGACTGTATTGGGATATAAATCTATTAAGGGTATACACAAGGTTAAATGAGGTCGTGTAAGTGGGAGAACTGAATCTCGTATGAATGCTGCCCTCATATGAGGAGGAAGGAGCACCAGAGAAGTACATGCAGAGAGGAAAGACACAAGGAGGTTGCTTCCTGCAAGTCACAGGGGAGAACTAGAAGAAAACAAGCCACTAACACATTGATCTTAGACTCCCAGGCTCCAGTACTGTAAGAAAGAAATTGTACGTTGTTTAAACCACCCATTCAGCAGTATTTTGTCATAGAAACCCTAGAGGATATTATAATACTTGTTCACTCTAGTACATTGGTTTGAGTAACTGCCATTATAAACATCATTAAAGCATCTTATTTTTCAATTATATTGAATTCTTTGTACTGCCCTGGAATGAGATTTCTTTAATCTCTTAATTTCTTAAGAAATAAAACTGTATACCTCCTACTATACATTGACATAAAATAATGCCTTAGAAAATCTATTATGTGAGGTGCCTCAGAGAATAAATGTCTGATTTATGTGACTGCTCAGGCAAAGCTTTGGCAGAGAGAATTTATCTTATAGACATCTATGTGCTTTAAGATGTTAAATACTCAGGTGAAATGTGTGGGTTTTGAAAAACAGTAGTAGATTGATTCAAGTTGTGAAAGCTTAAGAAGTTTTGCTAAAAATTATTAAGTCCATTCTTAGTAAACTCTACATGTTCTAAACATCTTCTCTTAAGAAGAAATAAAATGCATAAAACAATTTTAATTGGTATATATTCATTGTTCATGGTCACCTTCTAGGTCCTCTCTTTTTGAGAAAAATAAATTTTAAATTTTAACTTGTCAAAGACTTTGCTGCACTTACCTCGTCTGAATATGGAAGTTGTTTGTTGTTCCTGTGTGCTCATAATCATGAATGGCAGCTGCAAAAACCATCGCTAAAATTTCCAGTTCAGTGAGCCAATGCTAGCAAAGGAAGGAAACATCTCATCACATTCGACATCTTTATCATCATTTCTCTTTATGGGTAAGTCTTTAGTGTGTTCAGAATGCACAGTCATATAAAACAATGTGATATTTCTTTCATATGTTTTCCCTTTTCACTCAATTATGAATAATGGCTGCTTCATGAAATCAATGATTGTTTCATGCTTTGTAAGTTCAAATTTTAAAATTCAAAATATCATCACCTTTGCTTCTTAGAAAAGGAGTCTTTTTCCATTGTTTGAAAGGTTGACTGTAAATGATTTTGAGGTTACAACTTTACTAGTTTGGGGTCTTATGACATAAATGATAATATAACGGTCTTTTAAAACCTAGAGTTTACCTTCACTAAAATGTATATTTGGATAATTGTTGAAGACTCTATAAGAACAAATTTTCATTTAAAAGTAAAAATACTTATTCTTTTCAAGAGAGAAACTGAACTTTGTTTTTAGATTTAAGGATGTGGAAAAATTTCTGAGAATTTACCCAGTTTTGTATTTGTAGCACATATGTTACCATTCAGTGAAACTTGATAATGACGAAGGAAAGAATAATTGTTTTCATGTAAAATCCAGGTCCATCTATTCCATATGCATTGACTCCTCTTTCATGAGCTGCCTGATGCCATTTATCTACTGCTATAGCTTATAGAGTAATTGAATGCGTTGTTTATCACTCATATTCTGTGTGACACACAATCACACATGTGACAATTAAAAATCAATAAAACATAATAGAATCAAATTCACTGCCCCATTGCAGAAGGTAAGTTTCACATGTTCATTGATCAAACTGGGCAAGTGATTTCACACAGAATAGCTGAGACACCACAAGGCCATCAACAAATGTTCTTTTGGACAGTCCTGCAAGAAGATAGGACTTGCATTAGGAAAATGGGTTCTAAAGCGAGTTGGAGTTTTCTTTTGGACACTTTCCATACATATGAAAACACATAACCTAACCCCCCACACCCATACATGCATACAAACATACATAAATACACATACATACATACATACATACATATATACATATACATGCATATACATTCACACACATATGTTGAGTTTGAGAGTCAGATGAAATGAGGTTGAAAAGAGGATGAAGAGTCTGAAACCAACTGATGGTCTCCTTTAATTAAAAATGATGAATTTGGGTTTCATATGAAAGGCAGGCAGGAGCCACTGACGGCCTGTGAGTTGGCAATGGTAGTCTCTCGGGCTCACTGAGCTGTGTTCCTCTCACAGAACCAACTGCAGAATTTGGCACATACCAGGAAATGTTGTTTGTAGAGTTGAAGCTCATCAGTTTTGCATAAGAGGGAAGTAGGAGGGAGCAGTGGAAGAGAGCATATGATCAGTCAGTCCATGTGTGAGTCTCTCTTCGTCATCGGGAAAGTGAGATGTTTACTGTCTAAGCCACAGATCCCATTAAAATGGAATTAATGAGTGTTCCTCTGTGAGCTTCCAAAGTTTAGAGTGAATTTATTTGCTGTTCCTACCAAAGCCTTGTCCAATAGCTAAACACAGAGCAAATGACACTTTACTACAGTTATTACTTTATACTGCAAAGCATTAAATCTAGAAGATGACAACTGGCATGCCTTCACTGACTACACTCGAAATATGAAAGCCCTAAATGCAGGCAATGACTTTCAGAGCCGAAGGAATTTAGTGTAACTAGGTGTTTGGTGCATGTAAACACTCACTTGAGAGTCATTAAAAGGAAGAAAGCGGCCTTAGTAATAGCCTGTCTTAGACTGAGCTGGGACTGAGCCTCCAGAGTTCCCGCTGACACCATGGAACTAGACACAATGAAGTGAGTAGAAATGAAATGAAAACAGTTGGTCCCCCAGTAATCCAGTGTTTTATTAAAGAAACACGTTTCTGAGGGAACAGAAGCCACCGATCTTCTTCAAGTATCTCTTATTGATTGTATTCAACTGATTGGGGAAAAAAGCAACTTTCAATACCTACTATGATAATACTAAATATAAGGCTGCAAAGTAAATTTAGAGATGGAATTTCATCACAGACTAGCTCATAATTATTTAAAATTATCTTCTGAGCTATCAAAATTGATTTTAAATGTATTTCCTGTTTTTCTCCTAGTTAATCTCTGCCTCCCACAAAGAGAAGTTTCTCCATGAACTCCACTTAAATACTACTGTGTGATGGCCTTTTTGAATATGTTTATAGGGGAAAATAATTTGGGAATATAGAAATTTTCACATTCAATTGAAAAATATCTATTTTCATCTTAGTAAAATAATTTTGCAATGACTGCTAGCTCCTTCATTGCTGATTCACTTATTGCTGGTGGTTCATGTGTTTATAGTTAAGGAAACATTTAAATTTGTGGATTTCTAAAATAACTCTTGGGGACATATGAGATCAGATCATATCACGTTTCCCATCTGGGACAGAACTGAATACAACAATGGGGGTCTGCTGGTTCCTGAAGGGCAGAAATCCAAGGTTAAAATGATGAGCCATGAGCAATGTAGATTCTGCATCTCATCTAAGCTGTAGACAGTATGTGCCCTAGAGTAGGGCTCAGGGTAGTGTATTCTTAGGTGGGCAGTCCTCGGGTTATAGCAAAAGGAAGTATTGAATACTCCTAGCTTACACATCAATGACAGAGAGGAAGGAGCTAGAACTGTTGTTAAATGGGCCTTTGAGATGATTCCATTATTTTTATACTTGTTCTATTTTCCACTCAGGAGATAAATATTTGTATCTTTATGTTGGCAGATAGCAGAGCTGAGTCCTGTGGAACTGGATCAACACACCAGAGGTTATACAGAGACGAGAACTGGGATTCAGATAAAAAATTATTGTGTTTTCTTTTCTTCCTGTGGCTCACAGTAACTTTCATAGCTCAACACAACTGCCCATATTCTGAGCTTTCAAAAGCAGAATTGGATATTTGAATGAGTAAAAGCTAATAGAACTGTTAAGATTATGTTCACATTTGAATTGCTATGTATGTATGTGTACATGTGTGATAAAGAATATGCTTGGGCTAGTCAGAATTTCAGATCAGAAGATCATGTTGACTTGGTTCTTAACAAAATTTCAAAGGGACATAATAACAATTTTAGCCTAAAGTGTTGGGGTTGGACATTTTTTTCTCTCCATCTTTTTAAATAAACTTGAGTAGTTTGCTCTAATTTAACATAGAAAAGTATTACATCATGAAACCTGATAATATGTCTAGTATTATCAGCTGTTTATTTCAGGTACTACATATATAACATGCTTATAATGAGACTTAATGGCTCTTCATTACCAGCCTGTGAATTGCACAGTATTATTGACTCTGTTTTAGTGACAAGGAGACCAAAACACAGAGCTAGCATTAGAAGTGGCAGGTAGTATTTTCAAAGCTGGCAGCAGCCTCCTAAGCCCATGCTCTTTCAAACAGTGTTGCTGGGGAAGCCATTACTACAGACCATGATACATTTTCTGTAGATTGATCAGAGGAAAATGGAGTCATCCCAAAGTGTGGGAGTTGGCGTCTGGGCCGTCGGTGGGTTGCAAGTTCCAGGGGAAAGACCGGAAGTCACCTCTCTTTCTTCTCATGAGATCATTAGAGAGAACGAATGCGACCAGCCACCAAGTATAAAAGTGCTTTGGCTAAGGCCCTAGAATGACCTTGTCTTTAAAAAGACGGTTGCAGGTAGCTTGGCATCACTCCATATGGCAATGGCTCTTTAGCAAATGGATTTTCTGTACATCACTGTCACCATGGCATAGGTGACAAGTTAATCAAGGGGCAAAAGGAGAGAAAGGGAGGCACAGCAGCTGCACCAGCATCTAGTCCCTGCTTCTCCCCACGGCTGACTGTCAGGACTGAGGGCTTCCCTCTGATGTTAAAACACAGGGAGCTTCATCACAATCCCTTTCAGGCTGTGCTCCTCAGGACACCTTGCAGGTGACAGACACATTAGTCACCTGACAGCATGGCCTGGAACTGGAGTGCTCTACAAATGCCACTCTGATAAGACCAGCTCAAAGTAGCAGGGAATCAACTCAACGTTAAAAGGAAGGAGTGACCTAGTCTTTTCCATATCAAATCTGATGGGTGAGAAAAGACTTGAAGAGGTTTAGCCGGTATTTCTGTGATGCATTTTTATTTCAAAGATCAAAGCTGTTCAACTGTATGAAAAGTAGCATTCACCTAGCACCGCAAAAGAAAGCTTATTAAAACTACTTCCCCAAAACTGTCGAGGTGACAGTGTGATCTCATTTTGACAAAATACTCAACACATTCATGAATTCATTTCACCATAAAAATTGTATTCCATTGTAAAAATCATTCTCTTTTGCTTTAATTAAATGAATTTTCTGGATTTTACTCAAGACTACCATTAGGTAATGGTAACCAGCAGACTAATTTTGTAATGGTCAAACTCACCGTTGACCCCACTGATATTTTGATGAAGAATGATTAAAATCGGAAGCAAAGTGTCATGTCAACTTTGGTAAAAGGAAGGGAGTTACATCCACATCTGTGGTTTTCTCCAGAGTGACTCTGACCTGCACTAATGACTTCATTTTCTGGGTATTACGCAAGGAAGCAGGGGATGCGGGGCTCAGATTACCCAGGCTTCAAGGGAACAGGAAAGGGCTTCAGATGCGCTGAACAAATCTTCCCTGTAAATCCGAGAGTAAAGTCACATGGTGGATTTGAATTTCTCTGGCTATCCACTAATGGGACACCTCACACCTTTTCAATGTAACCTTTGGACTTGAGATTCTCAGAATAAAAGAGATGTTTATTTGGTTCCTGTGTCCTTATAGTAAACAAAAGAAAACAACAAAATGTGTTTGGACATTTGTAAAGATATTGTAAAATAATGAAATTCTGATGCCCACGTCACATATTTTTTTTTTCAATTCACTTCACAACTGAGCAGCTATTGAGTTAGAGCCAAGTAGGCTTTGCATGTCCACTCCCTCTTCAGAAAACTAACCAGTTTCCACTTTAAAGTGTGATCTAAATAAATCTTTCTTTATTTGTTGTTTTCAGTTAACTTTTTAAATGACTAAACTCTGGAAAGAGGGAATGTCAAACGTTTGAAAGAAAAATCGGCTCACCATGGGAATCAGGGCAGAGGCATTAGAAATCAGAGGCAAGAGGAGAACCCTAAGGCAATGTGTCCCACAGAAGGACACGTTACTGCTCAGGAGGCCCTTCTTTCCATTCTGATAGGCCATGCACACTACAGCAAGTGCAAGTGGAGCATTCCAGAAAGAAGTGAGACAATGCAGCCTCATTCAACCTAAAGGCTTTGGGGAAACTCAGGTGCTACATAGGGGCACTCGTTCATGTACAACTAGAAAGAGAAACACTCCCCAAAATACTTCTTTTAGGACAGGTTTTGAAATGATTGCTTTGTTATAGCATGGATATTTCTCCAGTCTAGTGAATATTTAAAATGTCTCTGAAGTACCCATCTGAGATTCCAGCCACCAGTCATATCAATAACCAGTCACAAGAGTGACATCCTAGACCACAAGACAGGAACATCCTCAGATGTCTCCAGCCATTGTTGCTAGCCAGCTGCTATCACATGGGAGACCTCAAGTGAAAGTCTCCTTGCTGGGACTCTTAACCACAGGCCTTTGAGAGAGAATAACACATTGTTGTTTTTAAGCTGCTACATTCTGGATGATTTTTTTTTCCAGTAACAGATAATATGGAATGCAGGGCAAGAGAGGGATCTCAGCCCAGAGCATTGAATGATCTGCAAAGTTTAGCAGACAAAGGAAAACAAAGAATAAAAAATTATTTGGTTAATGTGTGACACTATAGGATGGACCCTTACAATTGGACATTATATGTAGTATGAACACAATTAATTTGGGGGACAGAGGGAAGCAACTATGATGATAATTTTCTGCATTAGAACCTTAGAAAATCACTTACCCACTACAAGTTGCCAAGCTCTTTAGAACTCTATACTAAAGTCCCAAAGGCTTTTCTTGGAACCCTAACCCTAACTGTGATATAGAGTGAGGAGGTTAACTGAGGGCAGCTGATGAGTCCCATGTGGACAGTAGAAGGGGATAGAAAACACGTTATTGATACATTGGCTTTCAATTCTGAGAATTGTAGCCCTAAGTACTTAGCTCAAATCAATGCCACTTGCAGAAATTAATGACATTATTTCAGCCAAGACTGGCACATGAGAAATGGAGAAGGCACGGGACATGAGGATGGCTCATGGCCTACACTCCTCACTGCCCACCTTAGAAGGTCCTTCTTTTTCTCCTTCTAGTTGTCATTCTGAGCTAGAAGACTACAGAAATGCCTAGCCCTCTCAGGATCATCCATTACTGCTAGGCTAATATTTGTTTTGTTGAATTTCTTGTTCATTTGTTCATTAATTCAGGTGCAAAACATAGAAAAGAATGTCTAGGAACAGTCACATAAATAATTCCCCCAGCCCCCTCTAAGAGTATGTCTGTGATTAGCATTGTAAACACAAGAGGAAAAGCCTTGAAGTTAGGAGAGCTAGAAGTGAGTGAGGAAAGAGTATTTATTTTTAACATATTCTGAAGACTTTTTCTTTAGGTTAATTATTTTACTTTTTGGTTGATTCCTGTATAAAAGAGTTTACACAGGAAGAATGCAGAAACAACTACTCTTAAGCATAGCAGTTGCATGCCCAGCAGTAGATGGCCAATAGAAAATGTACTCAACGGCACCTTTGCAGGGTCCTTGTCTCATAATGTTATATCAGGGCTTTATTTAATTTTATTTTTTAAAATTTTTATCTTATTTATATATAATTTCTTTCTTTTTTTAAAACCCTACAGGTCTTTTGTATATATATTATAACTTCCAGTTCAGTGTTTTTATGGGATTTCTGAGTGTAAAAATAAAAGGGTCTCTGTGTCTATATCTGTTTATTGTGCCTTTTCTTGAGCTTTCTTTCTGTATGTTTGTATCATCCTTTTCCAATGTGTTAGTTTTTGTTTTATCTTGTCATATTTTGATTTTATTATTACCTTTGGAAGCCTGTTGGTTTTCTAATGAGAGACAGAAAGGGGATCGATCCATTTGGGAGATAGTAAGGTGGAAAGGAACTGAGAAGAGTAGAGGGAGGGGAAATCAAGATATATTATGTGAGAAAAAAATCTATATTCTATTTTATAAGAAGACATTTATTTGTATATACAGATAATGGACAAATGTCAGGTCTCATAAAAATGTCTCAATCTAAACACCCTCTTGGCCATATGGAGCGAATGGAAGAGAGAGAAGATAGAATCACTAACGATCCACACATGACTATCACTAGTCAAGTCTGAGAGAAGAAAGCTAAGAGATAAGCACCCATTGGGTGCCATAATTATAATAATTACCCATATAACTATAGCTGCATACCAACTGTATACCAACTCTGATATTTCCTGATTGGATCAGAAAAATTTTCTCACTGGTGTTAGGTCCATCTAAATGACCAACCACTTAATATCCTCCCGGTTTGGCTTGTCACAAGATGATTAGTCAACAGTAATAATCAAGCCACTGTGGAAGGCAGTTTATAAATCTCTTTCAATAAAAGAAAAAAAAAGTACAAACAACAAAGAAAAAGAAAGAATGTTCTACGGTTCAAATTTTAGAAAACTAATATATTAGATATATTTTAATTGACCTTTTGGTATGTTTTCTTTGACAGAATTAAAATATATTCCGAAAAATGTATAACTAATTTATAAAATCCCAGTGATTATTACATGTATGTTCGTCATACATATGATGCTGTACACATATTTGTCCATGGCATTAGAGACAAGAGGAACTCAAGAGAATGGTGTTTGATGTTTCTATGCCAACACATTTCATTTATAAAGGGTTTCTTACCATGATACCTGTATGAAGCATTATGTAATGCACAGTTTGAGTGACATCAGCTGCATGAATCAAATTATGATATGGATTTTTGTGCTTGCTGTAACCAATTTCTAAAGCTTCTGCAAAGGCAATTAGGCAAGAAACAGGAATCTGTGGAAAGTAACATTTATGATTATATTTTGGCTCAAATTGTTATCCCACATAAACATGAGCACAGTGTTTAGAAATGGAACAAATTAATGAATTAAATATGAGCAGTAATTTCAAGTTAAATGTGATTAGTCTTGAAAAACTATATTATTGATATGTTAGTTTGAAATTTTGAGGACTATAGTACAAATGGAATAGCTCATACCATATAGCTCTGAAATTATATATCTTCCACAGTCAAGAAAAAAAAAGGGTAGTACTTAAAAGTATAAAATGCCCCCAGTATAAGCCACAAGGTCTGGTTTTCCTATCTGTATGAGAAAATTGGTGGCCTCCCAGTCTTTCCATCCCTTCCAATGTCATGATCCCTGAGCAAATGAAAGTTAGAGCCTCAGACTACTCAGAAATCTGAATCAAATCTGTTGTTTAGATGCTTTTAAGTGAAACCAATTGGAAGACACCTCTTTTCAGCCTAAGAAAAGCTTCCAGTAATGTAATACTGAGATCCCAGAGCCCCTGTGGTGAGTCAAGAAGATTGAGTGTTAAAGACTAGCCTATGCTACAAGGCAAATTCAAGGCTGCCTTGGGCTACATAGAAAGACCATGCCTCAAAATCAAGAAAAGAAAGGGCTTGCTGTATAGTATGAGAGCCCTGGAATCCATTGCATTTCTTCGAGACATTGTATCTGTCCCAATAGGATTCTGTGAAGAGTCCAGGAGGTGCCTGTTGGGATAAATGTTCCAGGTCTTGTGATGCAGACATGCAGTGAGCTGGGGGTGAGCGTATACCCTTAACTTGTGACCTGCTAAATCAATCTAAAGGCATTAATCAATGACTCAGTGCTTTGTGCCGTCATTCTTATTCAAATACCCGGTTCAACTCTGTTGAAGTTTCTGACCTTGAAGCGGTTGATAAGATCATATCTGGTAAACAGTTCATAAATCATAAACTTCAGACTATGCTCCCCGCTTGCTTCATTTAAGGCAAATACGTCAAAAGACCATTTATCAACATCCTGTAGAAAAAGAGTCGATATTTTAGATGGCAATAGCACATAATTATGCTGCTTCTCATGGAAAATTATTTAACAAATTAAGCATTGAACACACAACAGGTTACACTGCAGCTGAACATGTCAAACTACATTCTGCTGGAGTCTGATGTGGCAGGGCTTCAGGAGTGAGGCTGACATGCATAATACAACAGCAAGGCTTTTCTTCAAGGCCCAGGGTTATGAAGCTGATGTAATAAACTTGTGAAGAGTATAATGCAGCCTTCATCTTTGCTCTCTCCAACTTCCTGCCATAAATCATTTCCTAGACTGGCTCCATTTTAAGTCAGACTAGCTAGTGTACGGGTGATGTCAGTTGAGAGATAGAGGGGAAATAGTCCTGGTCTTTGTTTCTACCCATCTGCTCACTTGCTTCTTTGCTTGGCATTTCAGCATAAAGAGTCAATAATTTGGCTTAAAGCACTGATATTATCTGTCTTATTTTGGCATGTAAATTCCAGAGAGAAGCAGAGCCTTAGCCTCCCTGGCATGACCTAGGCTCACTCACTTAGAGATTCCTCCAGAAACAGTGAGAACAAAAAGTGGGTCATTTGATTGAGGAGGGGGTCAGTTTGCCATTTCATACACATTTTTGCGGACATAGGCAGGTTTATAGGGGGACAGGTAGCACTGGGTATGTATCCCTTTAGTGGCATTGGGAGCGGCAAGTAGGGCTAACTGGCCACCACAGTCACCACACGGTTTTGCTGAAGAAAAACCTAAATGAGTACATTATGGTGTTCTAAAGCAGATCCTGGCTGTCAGTAAAGAACGCGTGGTGAACACATTCACACACACACACACACACACACACACACACACACACACACACTGGCAGATTCAGTGTTGGATAGTACGTGAACAATTTAAAGCAATGATTAATTTGTATGTGTGTCAACTCCATTCAGAGTTTCTTCCCTTTTATATGAACATTGCCATGGGAACCAACTTTATATGCTGTGAGATGCTGAAGCTAAGTCAAATCTGATGAAGCCTCTTTAAAAAATGTGTCATAAAAAGGTGAAAGGGATAGCACCAAATGGTACTTTAAAATACTTTGTTATTTATAGGAGGCTCTTTCAGGCTTCCCCATGCATATGGGGGTCAGAGGACAACTTTGTTGAGTATGTTCTCTCCTTCCATCTTTAAGTGGGTCCCAGGGATTGAACTCAGGTCACCAGGCTTTTGTGGCAAACTCCTTTACCCACTGGACCATCTTGCCAGCCTTATTTAATCACTTAGAATCAAATACCAAGTAAGTCTTTCTTTGCTTGCATGCAATTGTTAAATCCCTCCCATTTGGCTCCAGTGGGATGCCTAAGCACTCCTTTTTATCTCTTTGTAAATTAAAAATCTAAAATTCTTGTTAGAAGGCGTTTTAGCATTGCTGAAGCTCTAAGGAGGGCAATCAATCTTTTATCAAATTCCAAAGCTAGCAAGGAAGAGCTGGTTCAGACCTTGAAGGCTTCCACTTAGAGGCTCAGCTAAGGGTCCCGCTGAGAAAATGAACAGTCCTCAGTTGCTCATGGGGGCTTTACCGACAGTGGTGGTCTACACGCACCTGCAGCAGATGTTTAGCACCCGTGCTGTCGGACTGGCCTGGAGGATTTTCAGAAAACACATTCACTAAAATGCTCTTTGCTCGGTGATGTTTACTCCCTCAACTTTACACTTCATATGGTTTTAATCAACTACATTTTTCAAAATGATTGTGTTCATATACCAAAATATTTTAGTTGATTTTTATGCAAATAATTTAAAATGAACAACAACAACAACAAAAAGGCCAGTTTTCTTTTACACAGTTGAAATAATGGGGATGGCAAAAATCTTTCAAAAACAGAGTAGTTAACATATTAATGTGGCACTAAAGTTACATGCTTGTCTTTATTGTAGTTTTGGAAGCATAAATACATTAAAACGCCTCATGAAAAATGAACAGTCTTTTAAAACTAATAACACTTAAATCCAATGTGCTTGTGCAGATCCAAATAGAGAGTATGCTTAGGACAAAAGGAAACACAAAAACTAAGCATTGCAAATTTAAAATAGGAAATAAATTGTAAGACCAAAACAGGAACACTATTATCTTGCAGGTTGAGGCTTTTGTTTGTAGTTAAAGAATGAGTTCCTGTTTGGAAGTTAAGTCCTTGCAAGTTAAGGTTTCTATTTGTAATTAAGAATCAGTTTCTGTTTTTTAAATCTGAAAAACTGTGAAGCATGTTTTTTAACCTGTATTAAACTTGCAACCCCATTCTCATGTATATATTCTTGTCCTTGTTCCTTCCCTTTCATTGTGTCTTTCTCACAATGTACAAGAACCACCTCTCTTACCCCTGTGAACACTTAATCTCTCCTGGAAAAGGGACCACAAGCCGCTGGAAGGGCTGCTCTCTAAAATCCTGACTTAGGGAGAGGGAGCCACACTGGCCAGTTCCTGGTACTTGCTTCAGTTGGGCAATCTTGGATTCGATCTTCCTCCTTAAAATTTCTAGGTTTAACCAAAGTAAGCCAAAATCTCTTGGTTAATATAAGAAAACCACCACTGTTTTAGGAGACAGAATTGAGTCTTCGAAACCATTAAGAGATTAAAAAAAAAAAAAAAAAGGACTTTAGAATGAACATCCTACAAGACTTTCCTACAGAACAAACAACTTTGAGCCAGGTACACCTGTGTGTTATATGTCCCAAGTGTAAAATGGAGATGTGTGAGCCAGCAGCTTCCTCAGGCAGACTCTCGCTTTGAGTCATTTCCTCCACACACAACACTGCAATCACACATGGGGCACGGGACAGGGCAGTCCCAAGAGGAGACAGACACAGACAAGAAAAATTTGGCTTGGGTTGGTGAGTTTCTTTATCAATTTTATAGTTTCTCAAACTTAAGATCTTGAATAACTTTCTTCTTTATGTTTTGTTACTTAAAAACACATTCAAATATCTTTTTAATACATAATATAAGCATAAAAGATATGCATATTCTCAAACAATGCCATCTGAAAGTGGAATTCAAGAGCCAAGTAAGAAAGGCTTGAAGGAAAAGTTCATACACTGATGTGACCATGGAAGGGTGTGGATAGGTACTGACTGTTAGCATAAGTCACACAGATGTCGTGGAACTCTGTGCTGAGTCAAGGCTTGGGTTGCTTTACATTTAACAGATGCTCAAAATAATTTTTATTTTGTAATATGTAGGCTGCAGCAAAGACCTGCTCCCATTTTTTCCCCAGTCACTTGAGGAAAAAGGAATGCATGTGATTATTTCACAATGGAAAACAATTGAAATTTTTTCACCTTGAGTGTAGTTATGACAGCTGCAGGATATGCCAAACCAACCATGTGATAGCTCTTCCTGTACATCCTGAAAAAGACAGAATCATCCCATATTTAACATTCATTTGCTCAACACTTTCAGCTGTTTTCTCAAATATCAAGAAAAGACAGCTCTAGATTTCTTCACCTTGTACCCCCATGTTTGACAAAGCTGATAATAACAGTCTCATTGTTTCTTTGGGTGACAGGGGGTATAGCATTTATCTGCTCATAGCGACTCTGAGATGTGATCTTAATTTCCATGAAAGACAGCTTTTCCTGAACTTCATGCAATTAACAGGTCGACTGTACTTTCCATGTACAGTGATACTTTTCACAGTCCATCCCATCTGTGAGAGCTGAATATTCTTTTTGTGTCCATTTATATACCAAAAATTTTAGAGGCTGAATAGCATGGGCATGATTCCATTTAGATTGATTGATTTGTGTTTATTTATTCCAGAATAGCTACTATCAGAGGGAAACAGCACCATCAGAATTTACACAGCTCTTTGTTAATGATATTATAAAAGGTTATATTGACAAAAGTAACTCAAGACTGTTCAAATTGCTGTCCAATATTGTTTAAGAAAGACTATTCTGAGAAAATGTCCCTTCTGGTTCCATAATAATAACAACAGCAGCATACTCTTATTTATTTGTAACTTGTTTGTTTCTAATAGGAAGCTAAGTTGATGAAAATCAAATACCAGGTAGAGTCTAGTCAAGAAGACCTTAACACAGATAAAAGCAATCAGCCGTTATCAGGAGTGTGAAGGATTTGACACTATTCCTCATGGATCTGGAAAGACATCACTCAAGTATCAACTGCCTGTTGCATTTATATCCAACTGGCACACAACAAGCTGTACCTCTTAGACTACATTGCTATTACTTCCCCCTCCCCAGAACATAAAGAAAACACTATAATTTGATTAAATATGACTGATGTGGTCAGTATTAGAAATAGTCAAGGGAAAGCTGGGTGGTGGTGGCACATGCCTTTAATCCCAGCACTCAGGAGGCAGAGGCAGAGGCAGGTGGATCTCTGAGTCCAATGCCAGCCTGGTCTACAAAGGGAGTTCTAGGACAGCAAGGGCTACACAGAGAAACTCTGTCTTGAAAAAAAAGAGAGAGAAAGAAAAAAGGAAAGAAGGAAAGAAAAGAAAGAGTCAAGGGGAAAATATTCTTCATTTTTTAAAAATACAAATCCCTGTGGACACATAAAAATATTTTTCAATCTGTGTTCCATGAATTAAAAATTCAGAAAACACATTGCTTTGAAAAATAATAGTTAAAAAAACTAGTAGTTTATTGTGCTTTCCTTTTAAATACTGACTTCATGGGAGCTCAGAATTAAAAATGTGTTTAATTATGTCTTTAGTCTACTCTTTCTTAAAAAAGCATCTCCCCATTTCAGCACAGAAACATGGGCACTTTACTTTTCTGTTTCAATTTCACATTTACTTTAAGTAATCATGGTATTTTCAGATGTGGGTGATCAGTATAGCAACAAACTTCTTTATTGAAAAACCTCAGGAGAGTTTACAATTAAAAGGCTTTTATTAATTACCCCATAGAGATAAGCATAATTACTCTAATCCTGCAGAGCAAGGGAAGCGCTAATCACACAACAAAGGATCCAGAAAGCATTTACTGTTAATAAAGACACTTAGTTGTGGATTCTAAGAAAACAATCTTTATCTACCTACTTTTTCCGTCATTATCATGAAGAAAAGAAGCATGGGGTGAGAAGGAGCAATGAACAGGGAAATGATCAATAAAAAAGTTAATTAGCACACTTTAAGCATTAAATAGTATCAAATCAGTGTGATTTCCTGGCATAGGAGGGAAGGGAGGATGCATCGAGAACCATGCTTTGAATCATAAGATAGCCACTTGATTGCTATGTGGCATTCAGAACAATCTTTAATAGTTCATTTAAAAAAGGAGAATCATAAGCTCTCTGTGGAGAGTAAAGAAGTAAATGCTGGGTCTAATCTAATAAAAACCCAACTGAAGAGAGCTGCTACCACTATTACCATAACTACCTTCATTATCTCCCAGACAATCCTGTTGCTTCCTATTCTCACATAACTCAGAGCTCCCTGGGCCCAGTGACTGCTCTGATACCACCAAGTTTCCTAAATTAGGAAATGGGCTGTAAACATGAGTACTACTTTTTATATGGAATGAAAAGAGGCACGATTGCCCTCTTATAATAATTTAAAAAGAAACATTTCTGTATGATCTGAACCTTCCTAATCCTATCATCGGGGACAGAAATATAAAATTGTAATTTTTTTATTATAGTCAATAAAAAGGAAAATCAACACGACCACTCCAGGAATGTGAGTGTGTGCAGAGGTCTTCATGCACCTGTTGTCTCATTAAACAGGGGACATGCTATACATATCTGAAAAAGACCAATGAATTTCCCGGAATCCAATAGGTGGTAAAGTCCAAGTGAAATCATAAGGGATTGCTTTTGAAGGTTTCTCTAAAACTATGAAATATAATTCCAAACCTGAAAAGAAACAAAGAGAAGTACCCTTACACTCATCACAATCCTAAATAACATTTGGACAAATAATTGCCAGGACTTGCTGAGGTATTTAATCTTGGGAGGGATTTTGTTGGGGGAAGCAACGAGACTTATATTTCCAGGATTGAAGGTTTCAAGATAAATAATATCAATAATGGAGTTTGATATTGATAGATCATGATTTTATTTCTAAATACTCTAAGTATGTTAATTTATAATAGTTAAATTTTCATATTAGTTACCTTCTGCAAATTTTGATATTTCTATTTGGAAAGGAGGTTTAATTTGTATGGCATCACATATGAAAAGAATAGAAACTTACCAGGTCAATACATGAGTCCTGAATTCATAACCGTGTTTTGAATAAATGCACATTCAGCTAGATCTCACCCACAGTTTGCATTGGTTTTCAGCTTGCCAAGGTTTGCAATATTTTAAACAAGGAAGATAACTTGCATTCCCTCAGCAAGCCAAGTATGCCATTTCATCTGAGACTCTCTGAAACATTACTTAGATGTTTTTAATTTGATGCCATGGGAAATCAATAATACTCATATTAAAGGACATTCTCCTCAGCCCAACCTCCTTGCTTCAGACTTCTGTTAGAATAAGTCGATACAGCAGACAAGGTTGCACCCTGTCACTCACTAGAATATCTTTAGTATTCTTTTATCTTAAGCAAAGCAGATGTGACTGAGAAGCTAGCAAAGCAGTTTGAATAACTCACTAGACGTGCTTTGGGGTTGTAGCCTCATGAAATAAGCTGTGAGAAGTACTATCTCTACAGTCTTAACACATCTTTAAGTTGAATTTGCAATAGCAGTCTTGTTATACCTTCTTTCTTACATTTTGAAAATCTAGTATCCTTTCCATTGTTCCTTTGAGTGTAAACAATTCTTCAAAATATTGAAAGATGAAAAAAAAATGACCAGAATTCACTTCAATGTAAATGGTGCCGAAGCTGAGCACGGTGACAATAAGCCTGTAGCCCTTACTCTCCAGAAACTTGAGGCAGGAAAATTGAAAATTCAAGGCCAGCCTGACCTAACCAGTCACTGGCTCAGAAATAGTGTCCTGATATATAATAGTTATCTGTCCTTCAATCTGGTCAGTTTCAAAAATATTAAAATTGCCACTTTACATATAATTAAATACACTACTTTTTAACCTGAGGAATTCCTGGTAAATGCTTCTCCATTTTGCCAGACATGTTTATACTTGGTAATTGTGAAACATCTTATTTCATATAAAGAAAAGTTGCCTTTTCTCTTAAAGATTAAAAAACAACATGTGAAACTTGGCAATATTAATATGTGTAAATGCTGAAAACTCTGATGGCCTCCATGGTATCAGGGATCTTCTTTCAGTGACATAGAACATAAGTTCTCCAAAGCAGAAGTGAGAGAGATTTCATCTCATAATGAAAACAGAGGAAGGAGGTCTTTTCTACTTAGGACAAAAAGGACTCGCTTGACTTTGAAATAAAGATTACTGCCCATTATAGGATTTTTTGGGGGGGGTTATTGTAATTTGCCTCCATAAAATTGATTAATAACCTGTGAACATGTTAGAATTGTTTGTAAACACTTATCTACAAGGGTGTATTTCAAAATGGGTATGATTTCAGTCTTCCTGTCAGCCTTATAGAAAGAAAAAGAAAACATCTAGACACGGCTTTTGTTGTGGTCATGTTCATCACAAGTCCAAGCTGTCCCCTCTAGTTAGATTTGGGATGGTAAGTGCCCTCCACAGATGTAATGTGGACCCTTAGGACTTGGAAGGACTCAGCATGCTTGCCGCCCTTCAGTTTCTCTTATCTTGGGATGGGAACCATGCTGCTTACCTTTCCACAAAAATTCCAGCCTGAACAGCATGGACAATGCTTCGAAACCTTGGTTTTTCCTCGTTCTTCTTTTTCATCAACCCCATTTTCCGTGTAAAGGTAGAAGCCAACCAATCTCGGACTTCCAGTGGGACTGAGTCAGTCTGAATGTCGCTGAGCTCATCTTCAGTGTCCAGAAGCCGTCTACAAACACGTGCACAGGTAAGCACTGGGGAAGGGGAGCAAAGACTAACAAAGAAACGAGCATCACAATGTTTTCTTTCTCTCTCTCTCTCCTCTCTCTCTCTCTCTCTCTCTCTCTCTCTCTCTCTCTCTCTCTCTCTCTCTCTCTCTCCCCTCTCTGTCTCTCTGTCTCTCTCTTTCTCTCTTTTCCCCCCTTCCTCCCTTCCTCCCTCCCTTCCTTCCTTCCTTCCTTTGTAATGGCACACCATTCTCTAATTATTCCTTAACATGAACTGTTTATAAAAACTGAGTTAACGTTTAGAAAGCCCTTGAGTTTTCAAGCTGATCACTTGCTGGAGGCATCAAATGATACGTGGTAGCATCTGCTGCTTCCCAAATATTGAGGAACAGTATTAGCAGCAGTTAAGTATCAGTTGTCAGTCTCATGACTATGCCATTCTTATGGGGATTAAAACAAAGAAAGTTAAGAAAGAAAAGTCATAGGTGTGTGCTACTGAGGAAGTGATTAGAACAGGAAGAAAGGAAGTTGAGGCCATAACAACTCTTATATTTCATTTTTCTACATAGTACAGATAGTAAGTGATATTTGAATTTTTAATGGTTTCAAAAGTCATTCATATGTGCTATTTCATTGAGTAAGTTCTTCAAATTAACTTAAGAATTCTAAAATAATCTTTCTAACAATATCATTACAAATTTTAAAATATCAAAAAAAACTATTAAAAAAACATTTAAAAGGGCGGGGAACAAGACCAGTGAGATGGCTCAGTAGGTAAAGGACTTGCCATGAAAACCTGAGTTCAATCCCCAGAACCCATGTGGAAAGAGAAAACAGACTCCTGAAAATTGTCCTGAGACTGACCTTCATGTGTGTATTGCAGCTTTCATGCACACACACACACACACACACACACACACACACACACACACACAAACACACACACACACACACACACACATCATATACACTTATATAAGCAATAATAAATTGCATTTTAAAATAAAGATAAATGGTTGGAGTTGTCTCTTAGTATCCATGGGGAATTAAGTATGTTTTCTTACCCCTAGGATGCCCAGATCCTCACAGGCTCAAGTCCCATAAATCAGGTTATTTGCATGTAACCTATGAGCTCTCCCATGATTACCTTAACTAAGTTCTCCATTTCATATAATATCTAATAAAATGTACATGTCATACATCTATATCTCTAGATCTCTAGATCTCATCTATCTATCTATAGTGATATTGTGTCCCCAATATATTATGTACCCCAATAAACTTTTCTGGGGTCAGAGAACAGAATAGCCACTATATAGACATAGAGGCAAGAAAATGGTGGCACACATACCTTTAATCCCAGCACTTGGGAGGCAGAGATCCATCCAGATCTCTGTGAGTTCAAGGCCACCCTGGAAACAGCCAGGCATGGTGACACACACCTTTAATCCAGGAAGTGATGGCAGGAAGCAGAAAGGTATATAAGGCATGAGGGCCAGGAACTAGAGGCTTTTAAGCTTTTAGGCTTTTTTAGCAGCAGTTCAGCAGAGACACTTTTGGGTGAGAACTCAGAGGCTTCCAGTCTGAGGAAACAGGATTGGATGAGGATTTGGCGAGGTGAGGTTGGCTGTGGCTTGTTCTGTCTCTCTGATCTTTCAGAATTTATCCCAATAGCTGGCACTGAGTTTTTTATTAATAACACCATTTAAGATTCGTGTTACATCTATCAATCTATCAATCAATCAATCAATCTATCTATCTATCTATCTATCTATCTATCTATCTATCTACCTACCTACCTATCAATCTATCAGTCGATAGATAGATATGTACATATGTATCTGTCATACTGTGTTGGAAGAATGACAAAACAAAAAGATTGTACACATTCAGTCCAGATGCAATTTCTTTTCCTGAAAACTTTTAATACTGAGTTGTTTGAACCCACAGCTTTGGTGTGCAAAGATACCAAGGGCTATGTTGAAAGCTCATTTCAGGAGACTAGCCTCTCTAAGCAGGTGGAACACTGCCAGTCAAGAGCTAACTTTAGTATAAGGGTGAAGATTTCGTGGCTTTAGAACTTCTGATCAAGACCCAAGTGTCCTAGCACTTGGGAGGCTAAGGTTCCTGGTGGCAAGTTTGAGGCCAACCAGGGGCCAGCTTAAGATGAAATTTTGCCTCTATAAAGCCAAAACAACATAGAGGACTGCTGGCCAAGGACATCAACAGAGTTGAAAGGAGACAGTGCAAACTAACTTCTGGGAAGTGACGTGGACTGGTTGATAAGAAGACATAGCTGCCACAGAGGAGGGTGCTAAGGAAACATCCTGACTGAAGGCCTGTCAGAGTCTGTAACTGAGAGCTTCCTAAAGACTTGAACAGAAAATAATAAATGAAAGATTCCCCACTAGGTACAAACCCAGCAACACACACCAGCCTACTTTGTCTACTGAGTACAAATTAGCTTGTCCTGCCATCTGAATTGACCATACCCTTGACAGTGCACCAGATCAATAACCCATATATCCTTGGTACACTTTATCTTTGACCTTGGTGTTCTGTAAATCAACATGATCCTTTAATAGGCCCAATCTGTGTGTTGCTTCCTTCTGTACATATATATAATACTTATTTTTCATGATACTAAATAAGTACAAATGCATTTATGAAACACCTTAGTAAAAATAAACACTACATAAGTGCTGGAGTTACAAAACTACATGTACACATAAGATAAAAGATATACAGTTGAATATTCATACTGATTAATACTCACTTTGTGATTTTTTTAAGTTTCTTTTGCTTCTTGTGTTTGAATGAGTTTAATTTAACACTAGACCACTGACATTGTAATTCAAAGTAAAGTTTTTTTATGGCTCTTTTGCCCATTTTGAGTTAGAGCCCTTAGCCCATTTTAGCATAATGTTATAACACATGACTTGAAATTTTCATTACTTAAAGATTATGCCATTTCTATTATGTCTTATGCAGTGATCAACTAAAACTACAGAGCAGGGCAGGTGGAAGAGGAACCATTGTGTTGTAATCCTGTGATGTCACCACATTCCCTGCATTCTCCCCTCCCTGTTCTTATCAGCTTATTGAAACAGAATGCCAGGTGGGTAGTAACCGTTGTCCATTTTTCCACCACAAATTTGTATTGGGGACTTGAAGGCTGTATATTCTAAACTCACAAACTTCCCAAGACAAATGGCTAAACAAGACAAAATCAGTGTAAAGACATAATAAGCATTATTGGGTGTGTGACTCAGATGTCTGGTAATTTGTAGTTATGATGCACACAAGTCTTCTTTAAGAAAGAGTGTGTAATTTCAGGAATAGGAATGATCTATACTTATTATGGAATAAAGAAATAAAAGAAATGAATGTTAGAAGAGAAAAGCATGGGATACACCACTGTACACAGAAAAGACAAATCTTGACACAGTAACAGATACTTCTCTAGTGGCTCAATTGATATAGCAATGGGGTGAGGGTATGATGCCTAGTTGTCTGTTTAAATGATGATCTAGATGTTTCTATGAAGGGTTTTTTTTTTAATGTGAAGATAGGACAAAGTAATTTACCATTCAAAATATAGGCAGGCCTCATCAAATCAATTGAAGGCCTTAAAGAAAATGATGGAGTTATCTCTAAGAGAAAATTCTGAGTTGGGATGACCTCTAGATTCAAGGCTATGGAATTAATTCCTTATAATTTCCAACTTGCCAGGCTACCTTGCTGCCTCTTTTTTTTTTTTTTAATTTATTTTAATTTATTTTGCAATACAATTCAGTTCTACATATCGGTCACGGATTCCCTTGTTCTCCCCCCTCCCGTCCCCCTCACCTTCCCCCCAACGCCCCCCCCCCATTCCCCTCTCCTCCAGGGCAAAGCCTTCCCCACAGACTGAGGTCAACCTGGTAGACTCAGTCCAGGTAGGTCTAGTCCCCTCCTCCCAGGCCGAGCCAAACAATCCTGCATAGGCCCCAGGTTTCAAACAGCCAACTCATGCAATGAGCACAAGATCTGGTCCCACTGCCTGGATGCCTCCCAAACAGATCAAGCCAATCAACTGTCTCACCCATTCGGAGGGCCTGATCCAGTGTGGACCCCTCAGCCATTGGTTCATAGTTCATGTGTTTCCATTCATTTGGCTATTTGTCCCTGTGCTTTATCCAACCTTGGTCTCAACAATTCTCGCTCATATAAACCCTCCTCATTCTCGTTAATTGGACTCCCAGAGATCCACCCAGGGCCTAGTACTCACTCATAGCAGGATACTAGACATGAAACAAGGATGAATTGTCTGCTACTCACATCACCAGGGAGGCTACCCGGAAAACAGGACCCCAAGAAAGACACAGGGATCGCCCAATGACAGAGAAATGGAATGAGATCTACATGAACAGCCTGGACATGAGTGGGGGTAATGAAAGGCGAGGGTCGAGGGAAAGAGAGCTTGGGGGAGCGGGAGATCCCAGCTGGATCAACAACAGAGAGGGAGAACAAGGAATAGGAGACCATGGTAAATGAAGACCACATGAGAACAGGAAGAAGCAAAGTGCTAGAGAGGCCCACAGAAATCCACAAAGATACCCACACAACAGACTGCTGGCAATGGTCGAGAGACAGCCCGAACTGACCTACTCTGGTGATGGGATGGCCAAACACCCTAATTGTTGTGCTAGAAACCTCATCCAACTACTGAGGGATCTGGATGCAGAGATCCATGACTTGCTGCCTCTTAAAACACACTTCCCTGCCTCTCTCCTGTATGAACAGCGTGGAGTAACTACCGGCATAAATTAGTCAGGTACAGGGTAAGAGCTTGGCTCCATATTGATTTCTGAGAGCATATTGTTCCTATTTCTGTTTTTAGTATATAAAGAAAAGCCTATCTACAGGAGACATTTAAACACCATGTGCTTGGTGGCAGTGGTGGTGGTTTTTCTATTAGAGTTAAGTGTCATGCTCTAGAGAACTGTGCTTGCTTTCCCCGTCAAATGAGAGAGAACTCTAGACTAAAACTTTTACCATTCCCATCCTCATCTCATCTCCTCAAAGAGTAATCACTAATAACAGTTTAGTGCATGTTGCTACTTATTTTCTAGTCACTTGTTGGACAGATGTCAATCCTCTGCCTTTCACCAGTGTGGGTGTGGGCCATACAGTAGAAAATAAAACCAAAGTGATTCTGCTCTCAACATCTTTCACTTTGTACATAAATTTATACAAAGAGAGGTTGTTCAACTGGGTTTCTAAAATTTTTATAATTAGTTTGCTCCAAACATCAATGGCTTGATCACCCTTTATCTTACCGTGAGAAGACAATGTGAACACAAATGTTTGCCCTGTGAGTGTTAAGAACTAAGACTTCCTGTTTCAGAAGCATGCAATGTAAAAATATAGCTATTGGTGTATTTTCCTTAGGAATCCATAAAGCACACTATACAGGAAAGAAATCCTAAGATATATATATGTACCATGCTACCACTCTTGACCTCTGAAAATGTTTCACTCTTTGACATGATGTTTTTAGTTCCAGTGGGAGTCAGCAAAGATTAAAGAGACGTTTTTCAAACAAGGGCTGTGTGTGGAAAGGGGACCAGGGAACTGAGAAAAACTGACCTTGCATCCGATCAGTGATCAAATGATCCTTTGGAGCTATTTATAGGCCAAAATTTCTCTCCAAATAAGATGACACATCTCCCAAAGGGCTTATAATTTGAACTAGAAAGTTTGTGAGGAAAGGGAAATAAAGAAGGAGGCAGCCTCGGAAGGAGAGGTCATGGGATTTTGACTCTTAAAATTGTATGTCAGTGAAAATATTTCTGTCTGCAGTGAACTCTTGGAAAACAGTCACACCCAAGGAACCACAGTCCTTTCCAGGAAGTTGATGGCCACAATTAAACCTAAGTATTACAACTCAAATGCTGGGTGTGATTAGGTGAGAGTTGCTTCTCAAGTTTGAATTTTTCTTTTTCTTCCATGCCATTCATATGATAAAGAGCTTATTTCAAAAAGCAATTAATTCATCCATCTTACCCTAATGTTTGATGAGCGCAGAGCAGGGACACTATTTCTCTACATGAGACAAAAATCAATATTTTGATGTTATTTCTCTGGTGAACAAACTACGTGTCCTATACTTCAATTGTACAATATTTAAAAGGTTTACAAGTTAAGATGTGAACTGTCAACTCTTTGCATAGAAGACTGGACCAGGCTGGCTGTGGCTGCCTTGCTGCCCCTACTGCTCAGACCCTCACTTTATAGCCAGGTGCTCACCACACCACCCCAGTGTGGTTCCTACCCACCTGCCTGACCTCAAAAGCAGCTGACTCTTGGCTGCTCTTAGGGATGAGAGATGGTGGTGGTGATGATGTACTGGGTGTCTTTAAGAGAAAGGATCTCTGAGGGAAAATAATGACCTGGAAACCCATGCATGGAGGATTGAGAGAAATAAGATCACAAAATACTTCAGAGTAACATGCTGAGCATGATAGCAAAGTCCAATACCTTAATACCTGTGAAAGGCAGAGGGAAACTGATCCCAAACATACTTCGTCTTAAAGACTTGTCACCTCTAGGGAGGGAGATACTCCTAAAAGGTCATCATTGACACCCTGAAGTAGAAGTCAATGTTCAGGGAGACTAGTGCTGAGGTTAATGCTGAACTCACATCTTCCACGTAGTACCCTTTTTGGACACTTGGGAGGTGGGATAAGAGAAACTCATCTGTCTATTGTATATATCATCTTTAGTAGTCAGTGTTTCCTTCACAGAGGAACCCATTAATGCTGTTTATTCAATTAACAACATGTCTGTGCTCTGAGTTGACTAGTACATCTTCTTCTGTTTGCCTATCCACCAAAGAAAACCTGAGCATGATACTAATCTTTCCCTCAGACTTCAGAGCCATCTGAGCACAGGTAGAGATAAGGATTTGAACCGACTCTATTCCTTATGTTTTGAACCAGGGGAAAAAAGCCAAAACTTACCTCAATTAGCCCTCAAAATGCTACCTTGAGGAACATTTTCACATTTGTTTATTTTAGTGATTAATAAAATAGGCACAGCTCAGTCAGTGGCCATCACAAATTCTGAGCTCCAAAGTGTCTGATGTAGGCATCTGAGTCTTTAGCTGTTGATAGCTTCTTCCTTATGCATGTATGACCGTCTTACAAAGTGCACAGATTGTAGAGTGCTTTCTTATTCACTTAATAGTATCAGCAGTGATTATTCTCCATCTTGTCTATACCTTGAAATTTAGAGTTAAAAATAATCTTTAAAAATTCTTGGTTGGGACAGAAAAGTGGTGATAGGGAGATAAGATGAATTTGAAGACATGAATAGGAGGTAGATGTGATCAAAATTCATTTTTGCATATATAAAATTATCAAATAATTAAAAAGGAAAAAGAATAGGAGTTTAGCTTCCTGGTAAGTTTTTGGTGGAAGAAAGCTTAGACTTATTTCCAAAGATAATGGTGTTTGGAGCACTCTCTTCTAGACAAATATCAAATGACAAAAGTCTATGGTATTTTGAAAGGTGATAAATTCATTGCTAGGATGGAATTGGATGCATTTGAAATTCCATTTCTGTCATCATAAACCTACCTCCTGAATTCTAAACACAGTAAAATGAATGCTTGCAGGTTACTATCAAATCATGCTTATTTATTATTTATTTATTTATTTCCTACACTGTCATAGAAAGAACAAAAGCTTACAAATTCTCAAGTTTAGTGGTTGTTTAAATCAGCTTTCCTCCCTTTTCTGTGAACTGTGAGAATATGACCATTGTATCTGAAGGAACATAGGACTGAACATTTGGGTGGAGAAGGCAGTCATGCAGTCATTAGCTCAATTCCCAAGTGACAGATCTTTGCTATTGGAAGGTTGGCTAAGGACAGTGTGGAAGTCAGAGGTGCCTCCTCCAAGGCTTAGGAAGGATTTGGCAGCTCCTTTGTGTTCACCCAGCGAAGTGCATGTTCATGCTTAGGGAGGTCCTGTCCTCTGGGACAGGCAGGAAGAGCCCCAGGCATGTACCAGTAAGGCTCTCAGATGGAATCAAGTTGCTCGAAGATCTGGGCTAAAGATTATGTTTTTGGAGTGTGTTGGGGACAGAAGAGGGAGAAAATCAGAGGCAGAACACTGCCCTAGGCCTCTCTGAGGACTCCTGGTTTCCCATTAGCACATCTTAGCTCAAAATATATCTTTGAATATATTCTGTTAGGCTCAAACCTTAACATTCCTCTAATTGCCAAGGTTTTTTTTAATTAATAAACACCCTCTGTACCTAATAAACCTGCCTTTCAAATCATGCTTCTGACTTCGTCACCTACTACCTGTGTGGCCAGAAAGAGGCCTCACCTACGTGAATTTCTGTTCCCTCTCAGAACAACAGAGATGGGAGTAGCATTGTGCATAGTGGTGCAGTGGAGGATGGAGGGGAGAAATGGAGGAAAATTATTCGGAACAGCACCTGTCTCACAGTACATGTCTATTAATTCACTGTCAGAGATAGAAGATGTCAGTGAATGGCATGGGACAGGTGCTAGAAACCCTGTGAAGATTATTTTGAATAACTTATAATGATATCACAGATGCAAGATATTTGTGTGATACTGGATTACAAAATACAAAAGTCAAATTTTCACCTGAGCAGAAGTGAGTAATGAGTGCTACTAAAAGATGGGGTGTATTCCGAAGGCAGGAATATGTGGGAAGATAAGAATACATTTCTTACCTAAACCCATGAGGCCAAAATAGTAGTTATGATGGCAGTAGGGTGTTGGCCATAGTAACAGAATAGTAATTATCAGGCTGGTGGTCCCCATGAGACAAAGAGATGTCAGAGAGAAAAAGATGGAAACCAAAGAGCCCACACATATTTGGGGACTAGGCTTGCTGATGAAGTACTGAAGAGAATGAGCATATGCCTCATTAGATAATCTGAAAAAATAACTTGTGTCTGATTTTCCAGTACTTAATACTTGTTCAAGAATCATCTACATTGTTTGGCTTTATCATGAGATCATTATAAATGTGCTTCATGAAATAATTTGAAATTTTGTCTACCTATTATGTTGGTTTTTTAGAAGAAATAAATTGCTAAATGTAAGGACCTAACTTAGAAAGCAAATGTTATTACTTAGAATTATTGTTAGGACAAGGTGAGATCTTTGTGGGATTACAGATTAGAAACATAGGTTTAGAACAAGGCTGACCTATATGTCCAGAAGGTTGTTCTCAATGATAAATGACACTAAACCTGAGCTAAAGTACCCTAAATACAAAGAAAATACATTATTGTCACTAAAAATAGAAACCAAAGGTAGGCAAGGGATTTTTAAAATCAGCAGATCAGGGTTGGAGAAATGATTCAACTGTTAAGAGCCCTGGATGCTCTCCTAGAAGATTTGGAATTGATTTCCAGTACCCATGTAGCAACTCAAAACGTTCTATAACACCAGCTCCAAGGACTCTGATGCCTTCTTTTGGCCACCATGGGCACCACATATGCAAGTAGTGCACAGATATACATGCTGACAAAATCTTCAGACATAAAAACATTAAATAACAACAATAAAAAGAGGTTATCAATTTGATAGTGGGAAAGGACATCCGCAGGGCTAGAGAAGGAAAGGGAGAGAGGAAAGTGATGTCCTTCTAGTTCAATGTAGTAAAACAAAAATTAAAAATCAGAAAGTTAACAATATTATCACAGCTTCAGATTCCCTTTGTCTTTTTAGTTGCTCATTTTTTTTTTTTTTTTTGGTTTTTCGAGACAGGGTTTCTCTGTAGTTTTGCGCCTTTCCTGGAACTCACTTTGTAGACCAGGCTGGCCTCGAACTCACAGAGATCCTCCTGCCTCTGCCTCCCGAGTGCTGGGATTAAAGGCGTGTGCCACCACCGCCCGGCTAGTTAATCAATTTTAATGTTGTTTAGTATGGTGATATTTTATTTGTATTAAAATGTTATTTGTATGTTAATAAATGAAGTTGCCTGGGGGTCAGAGCTATTAGCAAGCCATAGGAAAGCCGGGCGGTGGTGGCGTATGCTTGTAATCCCAGCACTTGATAGGCAGAACTAGGTAGATCTCTGTGTGTTCAAGGATACAGCCAGCATTGGAGACACATGCCTTTAATCTCAATACCAACCATAGAAGACCTGGAGGTCTGTACAGACAGGCAGTTACGAGGTGGTCAAGTGGTTGGGTTTACAACCAATGAGAAAGCAGAACCGAAAGTCTTTATAAAGACTTTAACACAGGAAGTAGCTCTCTTTCAGAGAGGGTAGGACCACCGTAGGAGGAAGGGTAAGGTTTTAGTTCTTAGCCCTGACGTCTTGGCTTTCTTCTTTGCATTGGTTCTGTGTTTCTTATTTAATAAGACGGTTGGTTACATCTACAGTTTAGCTTTATTATTGTAGAAAAATAGATTTTTCATCAACTTTCATGCTAGAGAAGTGTCTCTACACAGTGCTTGCCTGACAATTGTAAGGGCCTGAGTTCCAATCCCACAGAAAAATGGGTCATGGTGGTGTGCTTCTGTAATCCTAGCACCAAGGATGCAAAGACAAGAGGGTCCCTGGAACTTGCCAGTCATGCAATCTAGTCAAATTGGTGAGAGTGAGTGAGGATGATACTCAGTGTTGGCCTCTGACTTATACACACACACACACTTCAAAAAATTAAAAAGAATCACACTCATACATTTGTCAGCAACCTTAACAATCTTTATGTAATTCCCTTTGGATAGAATGATATCACATATTGATGTCTAAAGACAGTGGGTAGGAAAATGGGAACAGGGAGCTAGCCATTGGTTTAATTTGATTAGGATTTATTCGGCTGATTGGTCCCTGGAAAAGGATATGGGATAAATTAGAAATGAATTTTGGGATGTATTCTATTTAATATGAATATCATTAAGTTAATTACTTTATCTTTCAAGTTTATTAACTTCTCATAAAAAACTAATAGTGTAGCTCATACAATTTTGAGAATTCCATGAAATAATATGCAGTGATATCTGTAAATTGCATAATTTAAGTATAATTGTCAAATGATCATCATGTATATCATTAGAAAAGGATAATGTTTAAAGTAACATATTTTTCAAGTCTAAAGCATTTATTTTCAATGTCATAATTGTGAAATCTTATTTAATATGTGGAGGTTTTGTTAGACATTTCTAAGAACAACTAATGATTTTTTTTTCTTGTCTCTTCACATTAGTGAGGCTGTTTCTGAGGGTTTATAGAAAGTAACAAACCACAGATGGTGAGTAAATATAAAAATCAAACAAAATTGGTGTGACTTTTTCCCAGCATGGCTTTCACACCCATCTGCGAGGTGAGTCCAGCCTACAAACATAGCAGTCCAAACAGTCATCCCTCTTAGAGCTTACACCACGAAAACAGAATCCATGAAAACCTTATCATTTGCTTTTGACGATTTACTGGTCTCTAGTACACACAGTTCACCTGAACAGATTTCCTCAGGGTTCCCTTCAAGTGAAACTAAGCAAAGCAAAAGCCACATTTACAAACTCTTCCTTCCTGAGCCAAACAACAACTGACTCCTTGCCTGCCTCCTGCTGCCCCGGACCGGGTAGGTTGGTCAGGAGCAGGTCTCTGTAAGAACAGATGGGGACTAATGGTCACAGAATTTGACAGCAGTGAAGAACTGAGAATGTAGCTTCCATGTGAGAAAAGTAATGGTTGAGGATGAAGCGGGGCAGGGGGCAGCTTTCTCTAATTACCAGCAGGACAGAAACCAGGAAAATAGAATAGTATCTGAACTTCCAGCCAAGGCTTTTCTCACGATCCTACACACATCCTCACCCAGGTCCTCTTGCTTGTAGAACTAACAGAAGCAATTTGGTTGTTTGTTTGCACAGTTAATAAGATGTAGTTAGTGGCTTTTAAGAATACACTCTCTCCATTCTCAATTTCTTGACAAGTGACTTAAATAACATCGACCTCATACCTCCTCTTGGGATGTGTGACACATGAGTATATGTATCCAGTTCCCTTGGACACAATGATTGCTTGAAGATAACCTTGTTGCCTAACTCAAAGCAATCAAACATACAGACATGCCTGTTAGATCCTGTGGCAAAGAAAACCTTTTCATTCATTCTAGGTTTGGCAGTTTGAAGTAAGTTCAGAACTTGGAAACACTGGTAATGTCTTGCTACAATTCACACCATTACAGAACAAGCAAAACAGAGAGACTGATCCACTGACATCATCTGTACCCTGAGTCAATCTATTTTATAGGTAGCACTGGCAGTCAGTGCTTTGGGTAATGGGAGCTAGTAAATCAACCGTTTTGTTTAAGTGGGCTTGGCTGAGTTTAGGTCACAACTGACACATCCTCAAAGATGTTTATACCTCAATTCTTCACTTTCCTTCTTTTTCTCTTTTCTAACTGTGCCAGGAACATGCAGAGTCAGTGTCGAGGTGATGAGTGAGCATGGAGAATGTTCTCTCCACATCACCATGGTCCGAATGCTCTGTGATTCACCATTCCCACTTTGACCACGATTGCTGTGAAGCCTTACCCCACCATGGTGAGCAATTGAGTGAAATTGTAACCAGCTCGCTGATTCAACAGTGCTGCTCACATTCATTCACTCAGGGACTCTTAGCTATTCACTAGTTAGTTCCAGCTAACTTCTTCATTTATGTGATCCCATTAATAGTTTGCTCTGTTTCTACTTTTTTCCATACTAGCAAACTCTGGAAACACAATCTTCATAATTTCTTCAGAAGCCGTTCCTCATTAGCTCTGCACAGTGTCATAAGGTAGCTGGTGGTTTATTCCCTTTACTGAAACCCTGTTTCAGAGGCATTGGGGATTTCCTGACTCGTCCCGGTTTTCCCAGAGACATTGGATTTACCAATTCAGGACCCCTATGCCAGGCTACCTCTCCAGTCCTTATTTTTTTGTTATGTGGCCTGTGTCTGTGCCTACTCCTATTCTCCCTTCTGTCAGGTTCACTCTGTGATTTTCTTAATTCTTTAAAGATCTTATCCACCTTTCCACTCCACACACTTCTTTCAAATTTCTATCCTCACCTTTGACTGTGATTATTAATGTAACGCAGCAAACCAGAGTTTTAAAAACCTTAATGGCTGGAAGTGAGATAACCTGACATTTGAAAAGTTTTAAAAAATTATATATTCTACAGAGACTTAATTTTAACTCTGTGCAACTGTTCCTTTGTTTTATTGAAAAATCTTTTGAATAGGCCTTTTAGTTGCACTAAAGAGAAGATTCTACTCTGACATACAGAAGATTGAACAATGGCATTGGGCAAGACAACTTCTTTGAATAGTCATGAGCAAGGCTGACTTTGTGAATGCTGATACACTAATGCTGATTCCTTATCCCACCGTTTTTTGTATACATGGATTTTGATTGTATTCTTCTGGCTCAGATGTTAATCATTGGAACTGAAGGTCCACAACATTAATTTTGATGGTCCCCTTATGCTGACCTTTGGACTTGAGAGTCTGGATTCAAGGTAGGAAAGCATGTTGAAAGGCTTCCATATGGCATGGTGAACTGATTTCTATCAGGTAGACACACACACTGAGGGAACACAACAGGGCTTCTGTGAAAGAAGTTGAGCTCTGAGTTCTGAAATCACCCATTAGGAAGATCTTACAGTAGTTCCACCTAATTTGAGCTTCGAAGAACTGAGAAAGGGATTCAGCACAAACTTAGGAGTCTGCACATATTTAGATGGACTTGAGACAAAAATAGTGGTGTATACAGCAACAAACAGGCTGGAGCCAGCACTGACTACAGAGCAAAGTGACAATGCAGATTGGTGGAACAAGTAATTAGTCAGTGGACGTTCTCAAAATCTCTAAGATGGGGAAGACATCCAAATAACAAATGAATTCCAACTATTAATGGCTGAAACAATCAGACATTCTGGGGTTAGAATTCCCCAGCTCACTTCTCTAATTGGCATTCTATGTCACAATTCAGTGTCCATATATTTAGCACATTCTTAATGCTTTCTACCTTAAAATCTCTTGTTAGAAGGTATATCTTGAATCATGGTCAGGGAGAGCCATGCCAGAGAGCAGAAATTAGGAAATGTGCAAGTCTGGTCATGGTTGGCTTGAAATCGGACTCTGAACTCTTGCCACACATTGCTCCCTCTAGTTCTCATTTGCTGCTACTGCTTGAAGTTTTCTTCTAGTTTTCCAGTCTCTGGAACACTCAGCCTTCCTTTTGGGAGCAGGCTTGGCCTCAGGAATTATGTTTGGGTTTACCCTTCTTCCTCCACTACAATCAGCAGCATAAGCTCGGTGACACTCCTGATTCTGATGATCACTGTACATGATAGTGACTTACCATGTTCAGTCAATATCTGACAGGTCAGTGGAAGTTCATTGGTCAGTTCCTGGGCTGAATGATTCCAAGGTTCTTAGCCTCCCTGGTACTTTGACTATCATTCAGTGTCTGCCAGTGCAACGTTTTGGATTGACTGGTATTGACTGGTATCAGTGCAGTCTCAATTTAGTATACCTATCTCAAGCTAGTTCCTACTCATAGGCTTAGTTAGACCTGCTCATCAAGTGAGGATGTGTCAGCAGGTAGATACCCACAGGAAAGTCTCCTTCCACCCTTTTGTACATCTCTTTTATTTCCTGGTTGTCTTCATTTTATCCAAGACTTCAAACTGCTTTCAGGAAATTATTTGACATTTTCTTTAGGAGGTTTGAATTCTATATCTCAATGTATTATTTACCAGGCATGCAAAGTGTATTGTATTTTACCTGTGTAATAAAAATAATGGTTACAATCCAACTTTTACTCTTCCTGGCATTATGTCACATTTAATCCTCATGTCAACCTTCATCTGTATTTCATAAGTGATAAAGCTAAGCACTCTAGATTAAGTAACTTTATTTTAGTTTTGAGTGAAGGATTCTGACTTTGAATGCCTTGCTCCTCTTAAGTCCAGACTCTAAATTCTAATCATTATAATCATAAAGATTGGTTCATATTAACTAAAATAAAATAGTTATGTTTTTGAGATATTAGTCAGAACAATGTCCATCTTTGAAAGTATGCCTCCCAAGGTAGCTCCCTACCCTGTTATTCATGAGGTCAAGGATGCTACTTTGCTTGGCTGTGTTACAACCCAAACAAGAACACGTGGATTCTTTTTAGATCACATGGATTACAACTGTGTAACTTTGAAAAATACTAGCCTCTAGAGATGCATCTGAAAGACTCACAAATTTTGGTATTTACGTATGAAAATATCTTTTATAAAACCTAACAAATGACCAAACCCACTGTGAGATTGTACTATAATCTCCATAAAAGTCATGCTTCTATTTCTATCAGAAATTTTATTTTTCTAACCAAAATCGTCTTTACAGAGAGATTTTTGTTTTGATTTGTTTTAACTGAAACCCTGTAGTCACTCATATTTAGTAGGAAGAAGGATGCGTGCATGTGTGCGTGTGTGCATGCATGCAAGTGTGTGTGCACTAGTTAACTAGCAATTCCTATTTTACCCTGTGTTAACCTTTTCCTTAGACTAGCCAATTTTCAACTATCTCTATTGTACATTCACAGAATTATTTCTTTCTAGAGAGAATTTCCAGATCCAAATTTTCATAAACCAGGAGATCTTAAAATATAAATTAACAAGCAACTAATCGCTGCCTGACTCTTCCTTCTTTTATACAATCTGTTTTACTAGAATTCCTAAGGCAAATAATATGTTAATAACTGCAAACATGTCTCAGAGAGATCCTCAGCTCCCTACTCCATGTCTTACAAAATGCATGGGAAATCACTTGTATGGTTTTGCTCAAAATACCTTAAGTACACATTTCCGGCACAAAATTGAAAGATTATTGAGAGGCGGTCTCAGGTCTAACAGCTGGCACAATGGTAAATGCATAGACATGAGCTTTCCAGGGAAGACGAAATTCCAGTGTGTAGCATTTGATGTTCTCCAGGGCATAATGTTCCATTTCAGCCCAGTTCAAGGCAATAGTATGTTGACAAAAAGGCATAACTGGGAAAAGATGAGAGACAATACTATCCACATACCATGGAATCTAAGCATCTGTGATCAAAATGTCTGTAAAAGTTCGGAAAGTGTGTGTGTGTGTGTGTGTGTGTGTGTGTGTGTGTGTGTGTGTGTGTGTGTCTGTCTGTCTCTGTGTGTCTGTGTGTTGTATATGTATGTACATGTATGTAGGTGGGTCCCTGCACTCACCTAGAAGACAGAAGATATCAGGTATGACTCTCTAGTTCTTTTGACCTTACTCCCTTGAGATAGGCGCCTCACTGAACCTGAAGCTCTCCGTCTTCCCCTGTCAGTAAGCTCCAGATGTTCTCTGTCTCAGCCCCCATCTGGCACTGGGGTTACAGATGATCCAGCTATGTCTGACTTTCTCACATAGGTGCTGGGGATCAGAGCTCAGGTCCTTCTGCTTGGGAGGCAAGTACTCTTATACATTAAGCAATCACTCCAGCCCTTGAAAATACCTAGGAGTCAACTGTAAATAAAGGTATGAGGGTGTGCATTATAGTTAATAACCCATCTCTAGTGTCAAGAAAGCTAGAGCTGCTAACGCACTCTTCAGTGTATTCTCTTGGGTAAGCTATGCAATATTTCTGTGATTCATTGTCCTTATTTTCAAAATGGTAATAACAGAATTTCTATCTCATAGGGCTGCTGTGCTCTTTAAATGAGCTTTAGTGTTCCCATTAGTAAAATGCAGAAAGTAATCACTTTGACTATTGCAAAATATTGTGGAGAGCTAGTAGCCTTTAGAAGATGGTGTAAATTTGAGGCATTATATTATTCTAATGAACATAATGCTGTGGAAGGATTTCAAAAAAGGAGAAGGGCACCAGGGCTAGTTCAGTTTGTGAAGCACTTGCCTAGCGTGCACAGAGCCTTGAGTTTGAAACCCAGCACTACATAAACTAGATATGGAGGTGCAAGCCTATTACCTCGGCACTCAGGAGAGTGAGGCGTGAGGATCAGAAGTTCAAGATCCTATTCAACCATATGGTGAATTTACAGCCAGCTTGAGCTACATGACTAATTAATTAATGTGGCGTTAGAAACTGTTATATTTTGCTGGGGGGAACCAATAAATAAGATAACAGAAGTTAAATTTCTACCATTGTGCTGAGCATTTTACCCTACTAGAGAGTAGTTTTCAAATGTAAATGCATTATAAATGTAACATATATTTAAATGGCTTAGGGATCATGGATACCTAAGCTAGCAAAATAACCATGAAGTCATATTTGCCATGGGAAGGAGATTACCTGTGAATGAGTAAATGTAGCATGTCATCGATCAAGTGACAGTTTGAACATTTAGGCAAATAAGAATTAGCACTTTGCTGCAAGATGTTGTAAAGCTGCAAGATGTTGTAAACCTCCAAAGAATTGTTGAATTTTAAAGTTCTTATGTTTTATAAATAAATGTAATATACAATGTCTTGTCAAAAGCAGATTGAAGAACCCTTAGGCCTGCTCAGTTCAACCAACTTGTGAACAGTAAGTAAACGCACCTAAGAGCAAAAAACTTAGGAAACTCTAAGAGTACCCTTGGCATTTAGTACACACCTGACTCTGTGCCCTTGGAATGACCACCTCCGTCACTTGTCCTCGGTGAACATCACCCAAGCAAACAACTCAGGGAAGATCATAAAGTTAAACAGAACCTGTGATTTCCACCTCTTAATAACTCTAAACCCGAGGAATTACTTTCTATGACCATGGAAGAATCATCTGTGCCAAACAGCCTTCGCTGTGAATCTTTCTCTCAGAACTAAAGGCATTTTAATTGTGGGGCCTATAAAAGTTCAACATGGGATTCTAGACCCCCCAAATTTCTTGATTAGTGAAACAAGTAAAATAAAATCCTATGTGTGGTCTAATCTAATATCCATGAAAGGAGGAGAGAAAAATACAAAATAAAATACTTTAATATAACACCGGAAGAATACATGATATTCAGTAGGGGAATTGAGAACATTGGGACTAAGCTAGACTTTCCTGAATCATTTCTTCACATATTTGACTTTTGAGTCATACTGTAACAGGTAAGCACAAATTTTTATTTCAATTCCTTGAATAAGAGGCTAAGAATCTAAAAACACCTTGCCCAGATCCTGACCATGGATAATAATATGAATTTATTGCCTGTTAAATAACAGTGTGTGTGAAGTCCAGTACACAGAGGCAAAACTCCCATCCCGGATTTAACAGTTCTCACCATCGCCTAAGTCAAGCCTGACCTCGGCCCGGAGGCATGTACACACTCCTTGTCTTCTGCTCACTCTCCTATTACTGGTAGTTCAATGATGAGGTTGGATGAGGAGTTATAGGTTAAGGATCTTAATGGATTGTTTGTGTTACTCTACATAATAAATTCCAAAATTCTGGTTCTTTGATGCTATCATGGACCTTTTATGGGTCCTTCAGAGATAGTTAATTCAAGAGTATACCTTGAACCTTTATTTTCTCAGAAATTATTACTGCCCTGATGGAGTTCCAGCTGTGACTCCCATATGAGCAATCACTGCAGCAGCCTTTCATTTCACCATCGAACATCAATACTCTTTTGGTACACCAAGAAACCTCTCCTAATGCCCCCATTTGTCTTTGACCAGAATTCTGGAAGTGCCTCTGCACATTCTCTTAGCTCTGAATCTCTTTTTCCTGTAACTTTTACATTTTCTGGTGGGAAAAATCAAGAACCTACCTCAGTGTTTTCTGAATACCAGGAGAAACTGCTCAAATCACTTGAGTTTACAAATAGTTGTGAGGGATAAGGAATTTGGCTAAGAGGCACGGTACTATGTTGACAACCCTCTTCAAATAAATCTCCCTGTCCAAGCCTTCTCCAACTGCCCCCTGCGATGCTAGATTTGGGGCATGGGATACTTGACTAAACCTCAGAAGCCCTCCATACACGCTCTGATGAATTCATCTTCTGGGTCTCACTCCCCTCTTCTCGTAATTTTGAAATATGAGATAACAGGAGAAACTCTTATATTAGGGACAACTAGTTTAAGCCTACTTATGTCTCATGCAATTTAAAAGTCTAGAGATGGTGAAGCTGAAGGAGCAAGACATTTATTTTTGTTTAATAAACTTACTGTTTGACCATTGTACTATATTTGGACTAAAGTATAATGTTTTAAAAAGGAATAACATCCCAGTTAACTAGCTATATGAAAATAAACTCTAAATTTTAATAAGATTTTGACTTTTGTTTCATATTAAGAATCGCTAAATTTTGTAGTATAGGAGAGAAGAAGAGGAGGAGAAGAGGAGCAACAGAGAGGAAAGTGGGAGGGGCTAGGGCTCACCGCGTCTCATCGATGTAAACCGCTTCCAGCACAGATGCTGCATATTCGATATTCTTCTTAAGGTCGACAACGTTGACATCGCCTTTCTCCAGCTGCTTCACCAAGCATCTTAGTCTAGTTACAAAAGGGAGACAAAGAGAGGAATAGAATTTTTATAACCAAGTAGAAATGGCTGCATATTAAAACCACGAACTAAGTAAAACAGTTAATTGTCACTACTTCTAGGTCATTAAACAGAGGTATTTTCATTTCTGCATAACTAAAACCAATCTTTCTAATGTAAATAATCATTAGAAAGCTGGGCGGTGGTGGCGCACGCCTTTAATCCCAGCACTCAGGAGGCAGAGGCAGGTGGATATCTGTGAGTTCGAAGCCAGCCTGGGCTACAGAGTGAGTTCCAGGAAAAGGCGCAAAGCTACACAGAGAAACCCTGTCTCAAAAAACAAGAACAAACAAACAAAAAATAATCATTAGAAATGATGTTTACTTCTCAGAACTATTAGGAATGTTCATAAGTAGTGTGAGAACCATATTCAAGGTCTTTTTTTTTTCCCTGAAAATTCATGACAATGTGTTCAAAACACTTTCCTAAGATTTTACTTTTAGGGCTAGAATTTTATCTCTGATCATTCTGCTTCTTCAGACCTTGCCGTGTTATCCTCTGTCAGCACTTTGACTATTGTTCACTGTACAACAAAGGGAGAGTGATAAAAGGCAAAGCCGGCTGCCAGGAGGTGAGCAACTCGGTTCCAGTGTCCCTCTGTCCAGTGTCTCACCCTATGATACTCCTTCTCAGCACAGGCCCACAGCAACGGACTGACATATCGAAACCCAGGAACCAAAAGAAATCTTCCTCACTTAAATCATTTATTTCTATCTGGTATTTGTCACAGTGATAAACATCAATCAACACTAGCATACTGCAATTGTTCTTCAAGGTGAATCTGAGAAAACATTTGCTCTAGGCTTTGTCCACAGGACCATGAGTTCCAATTCTTAGAAGAATTTGAAAGTGTGAAGCTCAATTAAGACAGGTCTAGATCCTAATTAATACTGATTCTAAGATGATTAAGATTAATGTTTTAAGACCTCAAATTTGAAGATAATTGCCATGCAGCAATAGACGTCCAATACAGTGAGATGATAAAAAAAAATGACCTGGATATGAATATGACACTTTGGGGAATGTCTATGAATTAAATTGTAAAGCACATGTTTCTGGAGATGCTTCCCTGAGCTGAACTGGAGCCACATTGCTTGTCTAGATCCACCATCTTTCACTAAGCACAGAGGATCATATGCCCCTTTCTGTACATGCTACAGCTAAGCAAAGTGAAGAGAACTTAGCTATTTCCCTAAATTGTCAGTCAATTTAAGTCCATCTCTGTTGAAAGGAGACAGCAGAACATAACCTACACTTGAGCACCAACTAAAATAGGGTCACTTTGATTTTCAACAGTTTACTTTTGGTAATTTCCAATACCAAGCTTTACAGTATTTGAGAACTGTGCAAAAGGCAGTTGACATTTTTCCACCTGGAGAAACACTTCCTCTACAGAAAATGTCACACCTTTATTAAAACTTCTTGAGGAGCTGTGAATTATTACACTTTCACAACATTAATTTTGTGAAATAAAATACTCGCAGACACATCATAAAATGAATTGTACATAGCAGTAAATGACTTCCACTAGTCAGCACAGCAAAACAAAGCCCAACTTAAGGAAAGTACAGCTCTAACAAGCTATTTAAGAAGGAAATGGCCGGTTGTGATGGTGCAGGCTAGTAGGATTTGCTGAAGGAGGTGGAGGCAGGAGGATCACGAGTTCGAGGCCACCCTGGGCTACACATTTTTAAAACTGGGCGGTGGTGGCACACGCCTTTAATCCCAGCACTCAGGAGGCAGAGGCAGGTGGATATCTGTGAGTTCGAAGCCAGCCTGGGCTACAGAGTGAGTTCCAGGAAAGGCGCAAAGCTACACAGAGAAACACTGTCTCGGGAAAAAAAAAAAAAGAAGGAAATGGTATACCTAGCTTTGAGGCCTTATGAAACACTGAATGTGATGATAATGAAGTTAACGTGTAAAGGATTCTGAAATTTTTGGCCCACAAAATTTAAATTTTGTCAAATTGCCTTTTATTTATGAAAGTACCAGGGATTTTTCACTTCCATTTCTCTGTGCTATATTTAATGTGATAAGTATAAATATTTATCACAGATTATTCTCCTTGTGAGAGTGGTTGAGTCCTGTTTGATTGTAGCTGGCTCTATGAAATATCTTACAAAGAGTAAATTTTCCACATAACGATCGTTAGTGGCTGAAGAGTATTCCAATATATATGTACCATATCTTCCTCATTTATTCATTGAGACAGGACACTGAAATTGTTTTAGTTTTTGGCTCTTATGAGTAGTATTGCAATCAACACAGTACAGAAAGTTACCCATATGTGGGCTTCCTAACTCAGACGCCCGAGTGGTCCCCAGGGACTCACTCTATCAGTACCCGGTTACAGGAAAAGCTGTAGTATATGTACAGTGAGCATGCCGACACATCAGGAACATGAGGAAAGTTTAAAACCAAAAATATTTTCTACCCTAAAAGACTGAAGAACATATGTATTTTGGGATGATTTAGACTCCTTTTTTTCACCTCTTTTGAATATAAGCACAAAATATTTCTTTTATTTATTTTCATTTTTGATACAGGATTTTCCTGTGTAACAGACTGGCCTGGAACTTGAACTCACAGAGATCCACCCACCTCTGTCTCCTGGGTGCTAGATTAAAGGCGTGTGCCACCACCACTGACGTATAAAGTATTTATTACTGAATGAACATGTAAATATGTATATAAGAATATTTATGAATAAATTTTAAAACTATGCTATAAACAGATGCAAAATTGTATTCAAGCCCTCCACTCATTAGAATATTTTGTTGTTGTTGTTTTGGGTTTTTTTTTTGATTTTTCGAGACAGGGTTTCTCTGTGTAGTTTTGCGCCTTTCCTGGAACTCACTTTGTAGACCAGGCTGGCCTCGAACTCACAGAGATCCGCCTGCCTCTGCCTCCCGAGTGCTGGGATTAAAGGCGTGTGCCACCACTATCATTATCATTATCATTATCATTATCATCATTATCATTTATGTTCTGTTTTTTTTTTAACTAGGCTACCAAGTATATCTGGGAAAATACCTATCTCATAAAACCTCTGAAGGTTTATGTCTATACTTAGAAACCAAACCATACTACCTATTCCTTACACACACACACACACACACACACACACACACACACACACACACTGAACTATCTTTTATTTGTTCTGACACTGAGTCACATATATAGCAGACATGTGAAGAGGCAGAAACATGTATCAATAATGAAGTGTTGAGAAAGTGTGTGTGAGAGGAATCACAAGATCATAGGTGAAATGGCAGCAGAAAGGATGCTCCTGGGGGTGGGAAAGCACAAAGGAGAGAGAGGAGGAGGAGGAGGAGAGAAATACAACGTGAACATTTTGTTTGAAAATGCCATAATGAAACCTAATTCTTTGAAAGATAATAAAATGAAAACAAAGACAAATATTGACGCCAATACAACAACAATGACAAAAATGATCAACAAGTCTGTTAAAATATAGCTATTAAAATAAAATCATGAAAATATTATGCTAGTAAATTCAACAGCTCATAAAATGAACCTGGAGAGATACAAACTACTAAATCTCAAGAAGAAATGGATAAAATTGAATGTACGTCAGAATAGCCTTTCCCTAAGAACCAACAGAGCAGTGCTGTAGTTGAAAGAAACTCGATAATGGATGCTAATGCTCACATTACATATGGACACACAAAGGGCAGCATGAAGTCACACTGAACTGTCAGGACAAGAGCTACAGTGCCACTTTCAGGAAGTCCCACCCGCCTGCGAAACTAAAGCAACACAAAGTAACAACAAGGACCCCAAAGCCATTTCAGATACTTTTTTCCATGTTGCCATAGTATTGGTGAATGATGAGTCATGGGCTCTACAGTTCCCTAAAAAAATTTGTAACATTTAAGAAAAGAGAAAAAGGTGGAACCAATGGGTTACTACTGTGCTTTGTGAGGACTACATGCAATAACATCGAATTGTATCCTGGGAATTTAATAAGGGATAGATTTCAGGCACTTTCACAGCCTAAAGAAAAAAAATGTATGTAAGAAGATGGATGCATTCCTTTTTCTGACTGTAATAATTGTATCGCTATGTACTTATACATGTGTGTAAGTAGTGTGTTTTACACCTCAAATGTGTATAATAAAGCAGCATGGCAAATAATATTAGTCTTAAATGCATTTAAATATGATTATAACTTCCATTTGATGGAATGAAATAATCCTATTGACAGTGTAAGTCATCTCTCACTATATGGAAAATTGAGGTTAGGACCCTTACAGATACCCAAATCTATGGCTACTCAAATCCTATATAAGCTAGGGTAGTCTTGTCGTGTATCCTATTCAATGCCTCCTATCGGTGAAAGTTGCCTGTAATCCTTAATGCTGTATACATAGTGTGTAAGTAGATGCTATACCCTATCCTTTAGGGTATAATGACAGAGAGGAAAGCCTGTGCGTGTCCAATTCAGATACAACATTTCCTCATTATTTTCAAAGCACTGGTAGTCAAGAGACATAGGAACCATGAGCACAAAGCACCTGCCCTCAGTGGAGTGGATTTTTTTTAATGTCTATAATTATATCCAACGTTTCCTCTCCTTTAAGAATATGACAAGTTAGTAAAGTATTTATCACTACTTCAAGGGATATTAGTTTATTGTTTCACAGAAATAGGCATTGCATAATTCCCAGCATGTAAAAGAAGAATTCCCTTTTAAGTCCAGAGATAGTTAGAAAAGCCTTCAAGATCCACTCCTTTCTCCTTGGAGACAAAACAAACAAAATAAAAAAAAAACTGTATAACGGTATAATACTAAGACAGACAGAACTAATCATCTACACCTGGTCACTGTTAACAGCTCTGAAACACTATGGTTTAAATAAATATATCCTAAAATCTAAAGCTGTCCTAATGAAGAGCCAGAGACTTTCACCTAATAATGAGTTATTTACTCAAATCAAGGAGACAGGCTAGGAATAGGGAACACTCATTACAGCTGCGCTGGAGAGCAGCTTAACATCTTAAATGTCATTCTCCTGGACGTTAGAGAACTCATTTACCACTCAGCTCAGCTGTACTTTGTTAAATACCTCGATCATTGGTCCCTCCTGTCTCTTTGGCTCTCTATTATGCTCCTTACACTCTGAGCCTGACCTATGGAAAGATACTAAATTGTAAATCAGAAGCACGGAGGATCAGAGGAAGTAGAAGGGAGGGAGAAGAGTTGGAGCTTCATGACACTTGTTCATTCTCCCTGGGAGGGGAGTCTTCCTCCTCCCCTCCGCCCTTTCCTCCCCCTTCTCCCCTCCTTCCTTTCCTTCCCTTCCTCTCTCCCCTCCTCTTTCACTTCCTCTTTTTTTCTTCTCCTCTTCTGCAGAGGAACCTACAGAGTTTCCTCCCCCTTCTCCCCTCCTTCCTTTCCTTCCCTTCCTCTCTCCCCTCCTCTTTCACTTCCTCTTTTTTTCTTCTCCTCTTCTGCAGAGGAACCTACAGAGTTCTCTTTCAGACTCTCTCTCTCCTTTCCCCCCCGTCCCCCATCTTTGTCTGTCTTTCAGTCTCTTAATTATTCCATCTCCTTGCTGTGCTATTCTCCTTTCTCTGAATTTCATTACTTTTCTGTTCCTTGATGCTTCAGGTCTATAGACATCCCTAAGGTGCCATGCCACTAAATCGGAGGGATCACATAACTTTGGATGCATCTGTGAATACTGTATAAGTGTGAAGACCATTAATCACGTCTCACGTTGCCTGTGGTGAATCTGTTTTAGCCTACCACCTACAATACATTGTTACAACATCATTCTTTCCAGGCATGTTTAGGGCAGCCCTGTGAATTCACTGAGAAGACTGGAGTGGCAGGAAGGCTGAGAGAGTTTTCCTTCTCTACTCCATCCCCTGTTGTAGAATTTTATTTTAAGATATGTTACACATGTTTGTGCAGTGGAAAATTTGTTTAATGATGAAAAGATGTGTTGCATTATTTTATGTTGCATTTGTTTAATTCTGTGAAGCTGTCTTGCTCTGCCCGTCTTAAACACCTAATGATTTAATAAAGAGTTGAATGGCCAACAGTGAGGCAGGAGAAAGGATAGGCGGGGCAGGCAGGCAGAAAGAATAAAAGAAGGAGAAATATGGGAGAAAAAGAAAAAAGATCAAGATGACAAGGAGAGGAGGATGCTAGGAGCCACTTACCCAGCCACCCAGCCAGCCACGGAGTAAGAGTGAAAGTAAGATATATAGAAGAAAAGGAAAAAGTCCAGAGGCAAAAGGTAGATGGGATAACTGCAAGCTAAGAAAAGCTGGCAAGAAACCCTGGGCTAAAACCCAAGCTAACCCTGGGCATTTATAATTAAGAATAAGCCTCCCCATGTGTAAGTTATTTGGGAGCTGAGTAGCAGGCCCCCCAAAAGAGCAAAAACAAAGAAAAGCATTTTGGCGCCCAATGCAGGACTAGAGTAAAAGAAAATACAAACAACAATCCCCCTTCCACTGCTTCACAGAAAGAAATATTGACTAGAGAGCTGTTTTCTAGGTTGTCTGTAGTGATTGGCATCTAGCCAATGGCAGTGTTAGAAAGGATAAGAAACCCCATAAAATGCCTGGACTGAGCCACCACCTAGGAAATGCTAGATAATCTAGGAATGCTAGAAATCCACAGGCAAATTGACTCTCTCACATTGGAAGAACCTGATATTGGGAAAGGGTGTTGTTGAGAGGTGCTGATGGAAAAACAAACCAGGAAATTTTTGGTGTATTTTTGAAATCAAACAAAAAGAAAATAGACAAAGGGGGATTTATTATTTAAAATTCAACATGGTAGATAGTTTTAAAAATCTTTATTACTATTCATCACTGAAAATTCACTAATATGACAAAAGATTTGAAGATAGAAACTAACGATAAGGACAAAGAGCACAAGAAGGAAGACAAGAGCAGATTTACCTCACAGCTTTGGAAAATGGTGAGGTGTGTTAGATGACTTGCCAAGGAGTCAAATTGGCCCAACCTAGAATTACCTGGGAAGATAGTCTCAAGAGACCAAGCAATTCTCTAGATGGGTTGGTCTATGAGCATGTCTATGAGGTTTGTTAATGGATGTAATAAGGACCCAGACCACTATAGGTGGCACTATGGCATAGACTGGATCCTGAAGCATGTGATAGTGAAGAACGACAGCTAAAATCACAAAACAGCATGTGGTAGGTAGCTGATAAGAGGAATTCCTTCTTCATAGTTTTGGAGCTCTGGAGGCTGAGTCCTTCAGCATATCCAAGGCTAGCTTCTGCAAATGCAAGACTATCCCTGCTTGCATCCTTCTCCCATTTCTCAGGTAGTATTATATCCTTCTGAGGTCTTTGATGTGGTTGAAGACTAGATACTTACAATTTTCCTTAGTTATGATAAAAGATAAGTTAGATATAAAACCTTAAACTCACAAATATAAGATAGGATATCTTCTTTAATCTTGCCAAATACAAATAGACTAGATATTGTAACTGTAATTCTTGCTCGATAATTGTTTTGTTATATGTAATTTTACTATGTTAAAGTTAAAACCTTCCTTTTTGAAAAAGAAGAAAAGGGGAAGTGCTGTGGATATCGCTCTGTATAAATAAACACTGATTGGCTGGTAGCCAGACAGGAAGTATAGGCGGGACTAACAGAGAGGAGAATTGAGGGAACAGGAAGGTGGAGGACAGGACTCCCTGGAGCTGCTGCCAGGACAAGGAAGATATAAGGCACCAATAAGCCACAAGCCACGTGGCAAAGTATAGATTAATAAAAATGGGCTAAATATAAGAATAAGAGCTAGACAATGATAGGCCTGAGCTAATGGCCAAGCAATTTAAATAATGTAAGCGTCTGTATGTTTATTTTATAAGTGGGCTCCAGGACTGGCGGGACTTGGTGGGACCTGGAGAAAAAAGCTTTCCAGCTATAATCCCTGAGTTTTCTCCCTCTTTTCATGGTACCTCTCCTGGCAGAAAAAGCAAATGAGTTTTTATTAAAAGGCCTCTTTTAGCAAGGCAGATTCCACTTACTAGCATCATGGCCTCAGGTCTACTCACATCCCACAGGCTCCTCCTCCAGATACCATCAACTTAGAAAGTAGGAGGATTAGATGTCACCATCCAAATTTTGGGGGGATAGAAACAAACATAGCAAGTGGTTTGGAACATTTAATTAATGCAAAACCACGTACCAACAAGCTTTAAAAATACCCCAGCAGAGAAGGAAAATCATATAAAAATAGATTTTTTTTTTTTTTAGAGAAACATGCACACAAAAAAATAAAACTACAGAAAGAAAATCAACATGGAATTTTTCCAATTATAATAGTACATAAGAAAGCCCGATAAACAGAAACATTTCCATAATAGTACCCAAAGCATAGAAGTCTTTCTGTTACACTTGACGCTTAGCAAGAAGAAAATTGAGTCTTTTAAAGAAGCTCTTGAAAGCCTAGGCTTTTCCCAGAGATGCAATTCCTAGCATAGGCAGCAATCCAGCACAGCTTGAAGGGAGGGTAGCATTTACTGTGAAGGCTCTTGTGGACAGTACAAAAAAGAAAAAAGCCAATAGCAACAACAAAACTTTTAATTTCTACTTTAGATGATTCTCTCTCTCCTCTCTCCCTCCCTCCCCTCCCCCCCCTCTCTCTCTCTCTCTCCTCTCTCTCTCTTTGTTCTATTATATGGATTTCAAGACAAAATTAACCCACTACTCTTGTTGAATATTACATAATTCTGCCCCCCCCCCCCCCCGCCCCCTGACCTCACTAGCAATGTGGTTTCTACATCTACAGTGCCTCAGGATTGCTGCAAATGATTCTTCCTTCCTGAGGTTCTTTTAAGAGTTTTTTTAGTTTTGTTTGTTTGTTTTGTTTTGTTGACATTGACAACAGTAGGTTTGAAAATGATGTCACTATCAACCTCTGAGTGGCAAATTCTGTGTAGTTTAACAGAAAGAAGGGAAGAGAACACTCTCAAATGATCCAGGCAAGGTTTAACTAGGAAAACAAAGCAGCTCTGCTTATTAAAATCAAGAACTTAATTATCAGAATTGATCCCTGGAGTGACAGGTGACAAGACAACCAGGACCATAAGGAGCCCCCACATTGGTAACTGTGGGGAGTTTCGTCTGTGCAGTGGCTCAGGATGTTCTGGTGCCTGGGCTGTAGGACTCCTCAATGCCATTGGGACAGGCAATCTGCCTTGTCCTTTGACTCCAGTGTTCTTGTTGGGTAAGAGTTTAGGTATTTACCTGTCTGCCCCATTCTACCTTGCCCATGTGATGCCCACAAAACATGCCTTGAAGTTCTCATAGACCTAACTCATTGCATAGCTGACTGGTATGTGATTTCAGCCCCATTCCCAGATTCTGTTATCGCTCCTAGCTGGTTATCAACTACTTCAAATTTACCAGCATCATTTTCTCTACATCTATCAACATTGCCCATGGAAACCATCACATCCCCTAGGTACCAATCAATAATTCTTCATTCTGAAGAGTTCTGTCTTCGAGTTCCTTTTCTCTTGGCCCACTGCTCTCTCGTTCTGGAGTGCAGTGCCCACTCTGAACCTTCCCAGGTCCACATTTTTTGTGGCAGTGAATTGCTCCTTTCTCAGTTTTCCCCTCTCTTGATTTAAAGCTCACATTCTCTGGTACATTCTAACAAAATGTGCAGGGGACACAAATCCTTGTGTCTCTGAATGCTAAAAATATATTATTTTCTTTTCTTTCATTTGATTGATAGCTTGACAGAGTACTGTAAGCTGGGAAGCATTTTCTCTGAAGCTATATAAGCTCAGTTATCCTGTGCTGGGGAGTCTCCCACGTGATTGCTGTGCTCCATTGACAGCTACTGCTTTTCTTCTTGATTATATACCATATCTCAAATGCCATTAAAACATCACTCTCCAATTACTTTTCTTTTGTTCACTTTCATTTTTATAAAGGTCTATCTCTACTATAATTTTAGTTGGATAGGAGGGTTCAGGTTGGAAAGAAAACAGGTATGTGTGACAATTCATTATCTTTATCCAGAAAGAAAAATGTTCATTTCTTGCTCCTTGACCAAGAGTAATAATAATAATAATAATAATAATAATAATAATAATATAATAACAATAATGGTGCCAATAGGCAAAAACAACAAAAAATGTTTTCATGAAGTCTCAACATAACTGAATAAAATATCAATGATCAAACAGTTTATAGCAGCAAATGGACATGGACCACTTGGTACTGAGTAAAACTATAGATTGTTTATCACCATAGCAAGAAAGAATGACAGAGGGGTTTAAGAAGTGAAGAATTACAGCATAATTTAAAGTTCAAGTGTAGTTATCCGGCTTTGAACTGAAGACTCAGTCTTCTTATTTTAAACAGTCCTGTAGCTCTTCAACTTATCTCTCTGACTCACCACAAGACTATGAAAACTAAAGAGCGTGTCCTGCACTCTAGGATGCTTGAGTCATTTTCTTTTGCAGATTTCAGTGTGACTTTTCCTTCTCATCAGTGGCTGCAGTGTTTTTGAAGGTGTGATACTCCCTCGTGTTCTATAATGCTTATGGTGATTTTCCTACTGCAATTTGGTTTTACAATGTCTCCTAGGGAAAAAAAATCATGCTGAAAATGTCATAATGAGTTCTCTACTTAGGGGTATTTAAAAGAAAATGGCTTTTAAAAAAATGACTTAACACAGGCTTGTGGAACAAATGGCTTTGCAATAACTTGAGAGTGATACAATAAAACAACAAAGCAATTCCAAGAAACCAATCTGAATGGTAACCACACAGAAGAGAGGCCAGCCAGAATGTTGATAACCAACCAGGTCTTTGAAAGAACCAGATGTTGAGCACATGCTGCTAAGAAAGGGAAATAACTGCATACTCAGTGAACGTTGTGCTCACCACATGTTTTCACAGCAAGGAAATTAAAGAAATCAGTGGCAGTGACAGATGCTAGGGCAGTGAAACTAACAAAGGTATGCAAGAATTTAAAATTTTCTCTCTCGATGACTGCTTAGGTTAATGAGCCAAAATCTTACTTAGCAACTAGATATTGATGGGAAGGAAAAAAATATTTCAGTGCTTCCAACGAACACTCAATTCAGTTCCCAAAACTATAGCCTTAAAATTTTGAGTTTAATATTAAATATATTTAAGAAATTTTAAGGAAACCCTAAAACGTTGAAGGAAAATCCAAGATACTATTAATATGTAGTTATTCTTCTGAATTGATACACAAGTGTGCATTTATATACAATGTGACAACACCATAATACAACATAGAATAATCAAATCAGAATATCTAGAATTTCTATCTCCTTCGACATTTGTTATTTTTCCATGTTGGGAGCTTTTGAACTCCCCTGTTCTAGTCTTTGTGGAACAAAAATAGTTGTAACCCATTTTGCAACAAAACGTTAGAACTTATCCCTCCTATCTGTACTTCATTACCCATTTTTGAGCATCCTTTATCTTTCCATGTCAAGCTTGTTTTACTTCCTACCATGTCTTTCATGTCTCTCCACACTGCTTCAAACGACCAGAGGTCTGCTTCTTTATTGCTGAATAATCTTTCATGCTTCAGGTGCAGCACGTTTCCTTTATCAACTAATTGACCTCATGGTTGGTTCACTGTCTGGGTTACTGTGAATAGTTCCGCAGTGGGTATAGGAGCACAGGAATTTCTTGGGCAGAAAGACTTTCATTTCCTTTGAAGCATATATAGCAGTGGTATAGATAAGCTGTATTGTATCTCTAGATTTCTGAAGACTCTCCCCTCTGCTGTCCATGTTTATTTTTTACGTTGATGGTGTAAGAGATGTTTTAGTGTATTAGAAACCAGTTTTGACCTTGGCCACATGATGCCCAGGGAACTGCTTAGCTGACTCTGGTGTAACCTCTTCACTTCCCAAATAGCTTGGGGATCTGAATTGAATGTCTGTACTGTGCATTTTCCTACAATTTAGGACCTTTATCAAAGGAATTCTATTTTTCACATAAAGTGGAAAGAGTTAAGTTTTCAGACTGGAACAAAGCCTTTTCTTTAATTTATTAAACTGAATTATTCTGATTTACAGTGAAAAATCTTAGTACAAAAGAAGAGCAAACTTACTGCACTCTACTTAAATGAAAAATTTCAGAACATAGTATGCTAGGCATAGTGGTCCGTGACTGTTATTATAACACTTGGGAGGAGGAGAGGAGGATTAGCATTCAAGGCCATCCTCAGCTATATAGCAAGTTCAAAAGCTATATGAGACCCTGTCTGAGAACAAATCCACACCAAAACAAAGACAAACCCCATACTATTACAAACAAATCCAAACTCCAGACATCTAAACCACAAAAAGACCTTTCTTAATATCTTGTATTTGTTTAAATAGTGTTATTGTAGCTCATTGTCTTCAGATGTAGATCTAAATTTTTATTCTGTTCCTTCACAATACCATGTTAGTAATAAAGTTGGCATTAACTGTTCTTGCAAACTTTTGACATGCCAGCCACTGTACAGAAATACTTTGCAATTCTGGTATAATATTAATAAATCACACATTCCTCTGAAACAAAACTCTTCAGGTTCCCTTTGTCTTCAGAGATTTAAGTAGAAAATTTTCCAGCCTAGCTACACCTGGAAGACTTTGAAAACTTACTGGTGAACCTTGAAAAGTCAGATGACATCTTTCCTCCTTTAGCAATTCCGCTTTACCTATTGGTGCATAATCAGCTCTCTTGTGTGAGTGCTCTCTGGGCCACATATAGCTGGGTTTGCACAGGCCACAGTGTGCTGCGGTTACATATCTACAGGGTTGACAGGCCTCTGAATTTTGAGCACTTTGAAGTCCTAAATTGTCATTATTTATCTCTGTGGCTATCAATCTTAAACTTTTAATTGACAAAACATGCCAACTCACTCCAGGGAGATTGGGCATTAATAGAAAGTGTTTACTTCAGATTATGATTCGATGATAGTTTAAAACATAGCTTGTGTGGTGTAGAAAATGGTGACCAAAAAGCCGTAAGGAAGCATCTCACAATAACACAAGTGCAGAAAGCTGACAACCCTCGAGAAAAACAGTACTGGGTTTGAGGGGCGCTGTGTCGCGCTTCTGACATAATGATTACTTGTCTATTCATAGTATTTAAATTCTGACATTTAGGAGATTTTTTTTCTTAAATTCTCTCTTAATCATATTTTGTGCCTGAGGTTTGACACACAAATATATTCATTGGGTTAATTTTCCCCAGATATTCTTTGGAGTCACTGGACATGAAACAAGTTCTCAGAAGCATGGCTAATGCTTACAGTTCCAAAGACAACAGATCTCAGGAGTGCAGAGATGACTCAGTGAGTCAAAGTACTTGCTGCTCAAGCAGGAAGTCCTGAGTTTGAATTCCAGCACCTACATAATAAGCCAGGAACTGCTGCATGCACTTGGTAACCCCATCACTGGCAGAATAAAGCAGAAAGAGTAATAGAGAACGTCCTCTGATGTTCTCATGTGGCCTCTCCACCTACACACCACACACACACCATATGCATACACCAGCCCCCCCCCACATATGTTATAGGTATATATGACACATATGCACAGACATATGCTACATATATACAGCACACACAGACTCATAAAATTACATATTTATGTTAACAGTAATATTCATAATAATCTGAAAACATTCATTTAGTGCTGAATATCTGTATAATGAGGTAAGAAGCTGTTTTTCAAATGTTCAAATATTGGAAGTGCTTCCCATGTGTAGGTAGCTTCATAAATATCACCTGTAAATACTTTGGAGATATTTTTTCTTTAGTTACTTGTGCTGACCTCTACTTCATGCTTAAATTTGCAAAAGTTGAACATCTAAAGCCCTTAATGTCTATAGATCTTATTCATTTTTATATTTTTAAAAAATTGCTTTACTAGTATTTTATGTGTCTGTATATTTATATTAGAATATTTTACTTTTTTATAGTGCTGGGAATAAATATACTAAATGAGCACTCTACTGAACTTTGCTTACTCAATATTCAAAGTGCATACTCATAGTGTGCTCAGAGTCTTATCAACACCTATGTATTACTGGTAAAGTATAAATGTGCCAAGTATGGGCAGCACTAATTGGAACCAGTGAGTTATCAAAAATTAAAAATGAAGTTAGGAGTGGGACATGGAAAAGTTGAAGAAAGAAAATGGGGAGTATATATGATCCTATTTCGTTGTATACATTATGGAGGCCCACAACGGTTTCCTAGTGAGATATGAGCTTGCTTTACCCAGCAGGGCTGCATTAGAGGATTGCTAGACCACCTGTGTGGCTATCAGGTGACTGGAAGGGTCTGCACTTGGCTGTGCTGGGGGAGGTCTTTGCTCTATCCCTTGGCATTCCTATAAAAGGCCCTTTAGACAATACAGAAAGAACCAGCTGATAATGATCCAGGCCCTTCCTAGGCTATCCTGTGTTTCTATATGTTTTTCTCTCTTCTACCCTTCTATTTAAATATTTCTCACTCCTCCCTCCTCAAGAGTACCCTGGGGAAATAGTGGGAGTGGGCCACCCACAGACAAATGGGTAGGCTTCCCATAATACATGTCTGAAAGAAAAATTATAATTTTAAAATATGACAAGTAAATGATAAATGTATGAATACTATAATACATATCCATGATGGATAAGTGTCACACAGATAAATGATGGATAAGTATCAATCAATACTGTGACACAAATACATGATAGATAAGTGCCAATTAGCTAGAAAGCTACTCATCTGGGCCTGCTAATGAGAGATTTTCTAAATAACTTCAACCGTTGAGAAGTATGTTTGTAGTTTAATTTTTGTTTTCTACCAGAATGAACCACCATTCCTATGCATGGTTATGCTTTAATACAAATGGCATTAATGAGTCACATAGGAAGGGAGTTGTGTCTCTCAGAATACTGTCATATAGTAATTAAGCCTGAAGTCATCTTTATGAGATAAATGTGCTAGAGAGAGATTGATAATATTGCTCACACATTTTGTTTCCAGGAAGTATCCAGAGTCCTTCCCATATAATGCCCTTTAAGCAGCCATATTTAACATCACAGAAACTTATGACTCTTAGTTTTACCATTTGGGCAGAAAGTGAGCACTGATCCAAAGGTACACAGTTCCCAGAGTACCAAGAATGTGCTATGTAGGTTGGACACAAAGTTCTTAAGGCCTACCCCAGTGATTAGATCTATGAATACCCTAACTGTCATCATAGAGCCTTTTTCCAGTTACTGATGGAAGCAGATGCAGAGATCCACGGCCAAACACCAGGCTGAGCTCCAGGAGTCCAAAGAGAAAGAAGAGGGATCCTATGAGCAAGGGCCATCAAGATCATGATGGGGAAACCGACAGAGACAACCAAACCAAACTAGTGGGAACTCATGAAATTTAGACCAACACCTGTGGAGCCTCCACAGGCCTGGACGAGGCCTCTGCATAATTGAGACAATTGTGTAGCTTGATCTGCTTAAGGGCCCACCTGACCCGTAGAATCAGGATCTGTCCCTGTTGCATGGGCAGGCTATTTGGAGCCCACTACCTAGGGTGGGACACCTAGCTAGCCTTGCGGGGGGGGTGGGGGGGGGGGGGGGGGGGGGGGGGGGGGGGGGAGCTTGGACCTGCCCCTACTGAATGTACCAGGCTCTGCTGACTCCCACGGGAGGCCTTAAATTCTTGTAGGCGGGAATAGGGGATGGGTTGCGGGGGCGGGGAGGCTGGAGGGGCAGGAGGAGGGAAGAGGGGGATCTGTCATTGGTATGTAAAATGAATTTAAAATTTTCTTAATTAAAAGAAAGAACTTGTAAAAAAAATAAAAAAGAGACCAATAGATTTCTCTCTTTCTGTATTTGTTATATGATGAGACTAGCTTGAAACTCAGAGATTCACCTGCCTCTGCCTCCTGAGTGCTGAGATTAAAGGCATGCACCACCACACCTAGCCTTAGATTTCTCATTTAAATGATATGAATTGGGAAATAGCAAGAATCAAGAAATTGCTAGTGGCAGATAAAGATGCAAGGCGAATTGGTGCTCCTGAAGGAGTCATAGGAAAACAAAAGCATAAAGGAGCATAGGGCAAGATGTGGCACAGAAGAGTTGTAGCCTGTGAGAGAGAAGGGTGAGTTCAGATCTCAGGGGAGCCCAGTCTTCTGCATAGAACCCCAGGAAACTGCTTGAGCTTCTCTTTTTGCAACCAGAACAGATAAGGCAAAACAATGGGCAATGTTCTCCCCACTTTCTAGATCAAATTACAAGGTACCACTGAATTGAAATCACTCATCTGCTATTGCCTGAACATAAAGCATTTCAGTAGAGGGTGTGACACAAGCCTTTCAAAGTCAGGAGAATACCTCATCACCGCTGCTTTGATGATGAAGGGCTGACAGCACTGTCAGGAGCATTTGACAGAATGCACATTCCCAGGGACCCTCTGAATCATCACTCCAGAGACATGAGCATGGCTCAGTCTCTAAATTCTAAATATCTTGATGGTTTTGTTCCTCTAAAGAACACTGACTCACACACAGCCTGTGGTGATTGAGATTGGTCCCTGGATGAGTTAACTGCAGAGTAACTTCAAGTGTCCCCAGGGTTACAGAAACTATGACCTGGTGCACAGAGCTACCACTGTCTTTGTCTGTTTGTTTTGTTTTGATCTTTTCCATTGGTAAGAAATAAAATCCCACTCACACTGCTTTCTTCTCTTCTCTTCATACCCACCCCTGCACACAATAATATTGGTTTTGAGTATTAAACCCCATTTTATAAGCTCAAAAACTGAATCCTTAAAAATAAAACTTGGTACTTGGACTAGCAACTAAAAGCGTTGTTCATTAAAGTAGACTGAAGTTCCTCTGGTAGCTGCAACTCTTTTTTGTTTGTTTGTTTTTCAAGACAGGGTTTCTCTGCTTAGCCTTAGCTGTCCTGGATCTCACTCTCTAGACCAGACTGGCCTTGAAGTCACCTAGCTCCACCTGCCTCTGCCTCCCAAGTGCTGGATTAAAGGGGTGCGCCACCACCGCCTGGAACATGACTGTCAGAAAAGCCAACAGTCAGAATACCTTTGCTGTGCTAGGTACTGGGAGAGGTCGAGTCAGTTTTCTATTAGGATAGATGGACTACACTCTTTCTAATAGCCACACATCCAAGAGTATATAAACAACACAAATTTGATTTAAAGATGGGAGAATAGAGAAAGAGCTGAATCTGGGAGAAGTTGGGTGATGGGGGTAAATATGATCAAAATCCTCTGTATGCAATTCTCAAAGAGCTAATAAAAAACAAATTTTCTTTTAAAAAAAAGCCCGCGTTTTTTCTACTATTCTTCTATGAACAGAGTGATGCTAGATTCATCACTCGAGGATTCCTTTGGCATTCAGGCTCTGCCATGGTAGCCCTGGTCCCCCCCCCACTTTCAATAGCCAGCCCATGTCTCTCTCTACCTGCTGCTTCCTTTGTGCCAGAGCACTCAGCCTGTCTGTTTTCCTTAATTCCAATGCCACTCTTCACAGAAATATAAAAAAGAAAAAAATCCTAAAATTTACAGAGTATCACAAACAAAGAGTCAAGGTAATCAGGCGGGAACAACACTGGAGGCCTCGTCCCTTCCTTCACACTGTCTGACATAGCTAGAGTCTCACTGTGGTATGAGCACAGCAATGGAGACATTGATCACAATAACAGACGAGATAGTGGACAATTTGCTCATTTGGTTATTGATTTTTGTCAAAGGGCCCAAGAGCACACAATAAGAAAAGGACAATCTTTAAAATAAACGGGACACGTAGACACACACAGCAGAGGACCTCACCTCACACCACTTGGAAACGTCAAATGGAAGACTGAAAGTCAGACTTGACAGCTGGCTTTCAAGTGTTGCTCAGCCGTACAGCATGTGTAAGTCATGCCCATGTCCTGCCTTCCATCCCCAGTACAACCAAAATGAGCAGAAGACTCCCAACATTCCAAGGCTACTCAGGAAAATCCACACAATATTGCTTTGGACAGGACTTTTTTGTTGTTGCTTGTTGGATTAATTTTTTCTTTTGTACATGAGTTAAAAGAACTCACACAATTTAAAAGGGCAAAAAAGACAAATGAGATAATAACCAACTAAATTGTCTCTACATAACAAAAGGGTACAGTGAAGAGAATAGTAGAAATAGCTGATATTAGTAATACAGACAATAATAGAAAAACACTTTATATTCACAGTATGTACAGAACTGGGAAAACAAAAAACAAAACAAAGTAAAATAAGAAAACTTCATAGCAAGAAAACACATAACCTGACTTTCAAAGGGGTAACTGACCCGAACATGCATTTTTCAAATGACATCCAAATTAATCAGCAGATATACAGAAAAAGAAACTCTCAACAAAGCTAACTACAAGGGAAATTAAAATCACAGGGGAAAGCACTTTGTATCTGCTCCAATGGCTATTATCAGACGACCAATGCTAACAAGTATTGGTGAAGGTGTGGGGAAAAGAGAACCCTGTGCAACATTAGTGGGAACATGAATTAGTCCAGGACTGATGGGACACAGTATGGGGGTTCCTCAAAGAGAGTCATTATTTCTGGATATTTAATATTAAAGCATTGAGAAGCATATTGAGAACACAATTCAAAATATAATTTGCACAGGGGAATTTGTTCTTTTTTCCTACGGTAGGTCACACTGAGAAGACTATTCTGCATAAGCTTACTAATTACCGCCTAAGTCAGCACAAATCACAGCCAGCCTGGAACACTGAGGGAGGAATGTCCCATGTAACATGTATAATTCATAAAAGCATGAAAGGTTTTCTTTAAAGACCAATGTTTTCATTTAATCAATTTTGCAACTAATTACTTCTACTTAACTTGAACAAGAGTATATGGGCTTTATGCAAATTATCACTTCTAAACTGCTAAAACATATATTAAATATTGACATGATAAATAAAATATATTGCTATAAATATTTGATTAGTATCATTAAACGCAACTAGAAGTCACTGAAAAATTTTAAAGTAACTCTCCACATCATGTTCAACTATAAATTAACTAAATATTTATGTATATAGCATCCCTTTCCTTTCATTTTTCTACTAGGAAGATTATATAAAATAATATAAAATGGAACAATCTAGAAATTAATAAGAAATTGGATGAACTAATAAAAAGTGAGATTTGGTCAAGCTCAGTTTTAGAGTTTAAAACAGTAACAGTAGTGAAATTTTTTTAAAAATAAGTAGACCTGGTATTTATTTTACTTTTGACTCTGTTATTTTTATTGCTGCTGCTGCTGCTGTTGTTGTGTGTCTATGATGTGTGTGCACATGTCACAGTGCTGCTGAGGAGGTCAGAAGAAACGTGGAGGAGGTGGTTTCTCCTTCCACTTTGGCTTGGTTCTTGGGGTGGAGTTAAGGGCATGAGGCTCCCACAGCAGGCAACTTTCCCTGCTGAACCACTGCTGTTTATTTAAAATACTGAGATCCCTTTGCTATATCTCTGGGTTCTTAGACAAGGTCTAACTCACCATGCAGTCCAATGCTCTGTGCACCACCATTTGCAGATTGTCCTTTTATTTTATGTATTTTTGCCTCTTGCATGAGATATTGCAAAGTTCAGTGTAGGAGATAAATTGTGCTTTGTTTCTATTGAGGTGCTGTTACCTCAGAACAGATAATAACATGGGGCGTGCCATAATTGTAATTCAGCAATACTAGGCAATCAAATGATATGTAATTTGCTGTTTCTATACCAAACCAAACCCCCAAACATTCTGATTTCTAATAATGAAATGTAAGATCTAGGAAAAATAATCAAAACCACATATAGTAAAACAAGAATACAAAACAAAATAATACAATACTATACAAAACACTGATAAATCAATATTGTTCCCATGAGGCTGGAGAAAGTTTAGGGGCCAGTTGCCCAGTGATGAAATCTAGTTATCTTCTAGAATTGGAAGCCTTTATCAGTGGTTCATAATCACTAATCAGAAAATGGCAATGGGGGATAGTCCATTGAATTTCAATATTAGTTAGTTCATACAAAATCTCCAAAAAAAAAAAAACCAAACAAACAAAACACACACACACACACACACACACACACACACACACACACACACACACACACACAAACAGTGGTTGGTTGAAGAGGTATGATGAGTGAATTGTCAAATAAAAGTATTTTGTGACCTATATATAGCCAGGTCAAAATATGCACAAGAATGCTGCTGAAGGAAAATATTTGAACTATTTTAAGAGTGTTCCTGTAATAAAGATACTGAGCAGTGAAGTAACTGCCTGCGACTGATGTCAGGGGCCTGAAGATGGTGAAGTTGCCCAGCAACTCAACCAACAGTTAAAACTGCGTTCAAAGACCTGGAGAAAGTAACTTCAAAAGAAAGAGGGAGAGAATGCAAGGCAGATCCGTTTCTGAACTGAATAGCTGGCAGACGGAGTTAGCACGCCTGAAGCTGGGCATTGATGGAGAGGGAAAGATGGAGAAGGCAAGCCAAGCCTACAGGAAGGAGAGATAAACCAAGACCTAATTTCATTTTCCAAATGATAGTCCATCCTTCTGTAGCTTAACACGATTTGGGCTGGTGATTTTACTTTTATGAGCACAGTTGGTGAGATGCCCTTCTTAACTACCTCACAGCAGGGCTGCAGAGAAAGGAGGCTTGCTGAGAAATGCTGGGGTTTCCTTTATAGTCAGTAACTTCTCCTTACCAAGGAGTAAGACAGGCAAAGAAGATGTTCTGTATATGATGTAGAAGGAATAATCAGAACTTTCCGAAGACTATCAGCCAAAAGGAACAACAATAAAAAGGTGCTTTACAATTCCAGGAGTACTACCCCCGCCCCCTCCCAATTAATCAAAACTGTGTTGAACACCATGTGCTTCCAAACCTTGAAAACAACTTTATGACCTGACCACATGATTTCTCACAGGTATAGTTACAGCAAATGAATCCCCCTGCAGACAATAACACTCCATCATGTGAGCTTCTATATCCTTCCATAGTTTCCTCTACCTTTCCTAGTTCCTGCAGGTCATTGGCCCCTGGTTGCCACATGGCTGTTAGTATCACAGTCACACTTGTCTGCCCTGACAAATACCACTATGTTCTCACCAAACTATTTCCTTTTCTACCCACACACTTAGCTTAAGTTACATTTTGGAGTGGTTTTGCAGACATGAGAGCAAGTGACCATTGAAGTAAGGCAGAAATGAGGCATCCCGTCTCCAGGTCTGCCCTCTACATTCTCGCAGTCAATCTGCAGCAATGGGTTCTGCTCTCTCTTCTTTCTTTCCCTGTCCCTAGATGTGGAGGAGACAGTGGGAGAGGCTGAGGATCTGAGCTCCAAGGATCCCTACTGCATTTTGAACAATTGCCTCCTAACCATTGAAATAGGTCTCCATGTGAAAAAGCATCCCACTGTTAAGCCAGTGTGATGTGAAGCTATACTTCCCTGGCTAATACAAACTATACTCTCCTTTCTACTGACTTGAATCAGCACTCTGTTTCTCGACAAAGTTTAGGCAAACTTGCCCCAGAAATTCTTCTATGACTTCCTCTGAAGTTTCTGATATGTTGTTATTGTTCACGAGCCTGTTTACTGTGGTGTTTGTGAATTTGTTTTCTTTTTCTTGTTTTTATTTTCTATACAAGTGCTCTCTATATAGCCCAGGCTGGCTCAAACTCACAGCAATCATCGTGCCTCAGCCTCTCACTGCTGGGATCACAGGCCATGCATCACCATGCCAGACTAAATCTGTTCTTTAAAGTCAAGTTCTTTAATATGTCAATTACATAATAAGCACAATTATTCCTAAACAGCCAATCGATGAGTTTTGACAAGTGTACGCAGACACAGAGCCCCCAGCTGCTGTAAAGACAGAACACTTACATTTCTTGTTGCCTTGCTATCTTTCCCCACCAGCGCCTCACGCTTCGTACCTGATGTGGTTTCTGTCCCTCTGTTCTGTTTCTCTAAACTGTCATACAAATGGAAACATATCACGCACAGCCGTCTGTGTCTGGCTTCCCTCACTGAGGAAATCTTCGTGTCTTTAGAACTCTGTCGTGTCATTGCATGTAAGAGGAGTTCGTTTTGACTCATTGCTGGTTGTCAGTCCATTGGATTTTCTTAAACCTTGGCTGACACCAGGGTTCATAAGGGCCAAAACAAAAGGTCTTCATACCCAAGATCTTGGGTAAAAGTGTTGCTTTGAATATATTTCCCCAGGATTTACTTATATTCATTTTTAAACTATTTCCAGCTTCCTACTATGAGTCAAATACTACTACTATAATATCCTCAAAATCCACAGAGGCTTACCTTCTTGCAACTTCCAAATAGAAAAATTGTAGATATTTGTCAAAAAGAAATAAAGTGCATAGAATTATAGGTTCAATTTTATAACAACAACAAAAGTCTGATCACACCCAATTTTCCCCGTTAACACATGACTTCCTTCTGAATTCTTTGGGATGAAGAGTAGGGAACTAAGAAATGGAAAGGGCAGCTATATCTCTCTCAGCAACTGGTCTTTAAGTTCAACTTCAAGGACTGAGTCCATAAGAGATAACGGACATCTAGCTGAATACGTATCTCCATGAGGGATTTCATTGCTGCCTGGAGTGCAAGCAGGCAACAAAGTATTACCACACAGTAGGAAGAGAAGTATCCCCACCCCTCCAGCCAAGAACTATTTTTACTGTTTGTAGTGTGATGATCTGGGAAATTCAACACATATTTTTTAATTAAATTTTTTCATTTATTCTATATACCAATCATAGTTTCCCCTCCCTCCTCTCTTTCTGTTCCCTCCCCACACACACCTCCCATCTACCCCCTCCCCATTCACTCCTCCTCAGTTGAGAAAGGGGCAGGCCTCTCATGGGAGTCAACAAAGCATGTCATATCACATTGAGGCAGGACCAAGCTCCGCCCCCTGCATCACAGCTGGGCAAGGCATCTCTGCATGGGAAATAGATTCTAAAAAGCCAGTTCATACATACTCCAGGAACAGACAGATCCTGGTCCCACTGCTAGAGGGCCCACAAATGGACCAAGCTACACAACTGTCATCAACATGCAGAGGGCCTAGGTCTGGTCCATGCGAGCTCCCTAGCTGTTGGTCCAGAGTCTGTGAGCTCCCAATAGCTCAGGTCAGGTGTCTCTGTGGGTTTCCTGTCATGATCTTGACCCCCCTTGCTGGTATAATCCCTTCTCACTCTCATCAACTGGATTCCTGCAGCTCAGTTCAGTGCTTGGCTGTGGATCTCTGCATCTGCTTCCATCAGTTACTGGATGAAGGATCTCTGTTGACAATTGGGGTGGTCACCAACCTGATTACAGGAGGCCCATTTAGCCACCCTCTCTACTATTGCTAGGAGTCTTAGCTGGGATCATCCTTGTGAATTCCTGGGAGTTTCCCTGGCACCAGGTTTCTCCCTAACCCCCAATAAGCCCCCTCTATCAAGGTATCTCTTTCATTACTCTCCCACTCTGTCCTGCCCTCAACTCGAACAACTCGATCCCTCATGTTCCCATCCTCCATCCCCTCCCCTCCACCCCCTCCTGCCCTCAGTTTACCCAGGAGATTCCATCTATTTCCCCTTCCCAGGGAAATTCATGTGTCCCTCTTAGGATCCTCTTTGTTACCTAGCTTCTCTGGGGCTGTGGATTGTAGCCTGGTTTTCTTTTGCTTTACAGCTAACATCCACTTATGAGTGAGTACATACCATTCAACACATGGTTTGACAGTTACGGGTACCAAGAACAGCCTCCTCCCAGTAAACCTCATTATCTCTCTGGGACATTGGTGATGGGAGACTAGTAGTGATATTGTGTTCCCCAATATATTGTGCATTAAACTTATCTGGGGTCAGAGAACAGAATAGCCGCTAGATAAAAATAGAGGCCAGAAAATAGTGGCACACACACCTTTAATCCTAGCATTCTGGAGGCAGAAATCCATACAGATCTCTGTGAGTTCAAAGCCACACTGGAAACAGCCAGGCATGGTGACACACGCCTTTAATCTCAGGAAGTGATGGCAGGAAGCAGAAAGGTATATAAGGCGTGAGGACCAGGAACTAGAGCCTGGTTAAGCTTTTAGACTTTTGAGCAGCAGTTCACCTGAGATCCTTTTGGATGAGGACTCAGAGGCTGAGGAATTGGCAAGGTGAGGAAGCTGTGGCTTGTTCTGCTTCTCTGATCTTCCAGCATTCACCCCAATACCTGGCTTCAGGTTTGATTTTATTAATAAGACCTTTCAAGATTTGTGCTTCAGGGACTTGTAAGGCTCTTCCCAAGGGTGATTTGAAAACAGTGGCAACTGGCCAAGCATTGGAGATCTGAAAGCTGTTTGTGACATCAGAGTGGGCATCTGGGTGTTTCTTGTCAATAAGAGAGTCTGAGATTGTGACTAGAAGACTATGAAAGGCAAGTACCTTTTAGAGTCCAAGACATTCTACATAACTTCCCAAAGGATGAGAAGTACCATTGGGTTATCCTAACTCACCTTCATGGTCAGTGTAATAACAGACAATTCTCATAGAGAAATCAGGTGATGTATGTGACTAAACTTTATATATATATATATATATATATATATATATATATATATATATATATATATATATATAAAATTAATTCTGCAGTGTGTTATTCATACTGATGAGTTAGTTTATATTCATTTGAAGCTTTACAAAGAATATTTATGCATTTGCATAATTTCATGAACTAAGTATCAAGTAAGTGAACAGGCATTAGTATTTGAATTTTCCAGAGGGGCAAGCTGAGACTAAAAAGAGACAGGTGTTTGGCCCACCATCCCACACTTAATAGGGCACCAGATGCAACTAGTCTTCCGAATTCTCAGTTCTTTGCAACCAGCTAAACTCATCATATTAAGAACAGACTCCCACTGCCAACTTCATTGCTAACAATCCTTGTTAAGTTTGCAGAGACTTCACTTCGGGGATTAACAAGAGGCCACCCAGAGAATCAGAAATGAATAAAGGGTTTTAAAATCTTCATCTCTTTTCTAAATTATATCGCAGAAGAGTATTACACATTGCATTTTTACTTCCAAAGGTGTTCTCAATGAACCACACTTGCAGAAGCATTTAAAACCTTTCTGAGTTGAGATTATTATTAATTATAGAAAACCAAAGGTAAAATGTGGTTATTTATTTCATTTCTGCTACGTTTTTCTTAGTACTCTATAAAAGAACAACCTGCCAGATTTCTGTTGCATTGCAGCACTCATTAAAAACAGTGAGTGATGGCCTCCATCCTCCTACAGGTCTCTAAGGATGGACGTGTTTTCATTGTCCCTCCTTTGACAAGCCTGTGTTTAAGTTTGAGAGGCTTGTGTTTTGGTTTCATCTTGCTTCCAAATAATAAATTTCTGGTCTGGAATTTAGACAAGTTTAGTTATGCAATGCATCTGAACACACAAGGTAAACATATTTCCAGGCTGGCCAGATGTTAGCTTTCGCACGCATTTATACCTTATGACACTTGTAGTGATATGTAGCTCCAGGGTTGTTTTAAATATTTATGCTAATTTTTAAGAAAGCGGACGTTCTTTGGACATTTCTCGTACGTTTAAAAAAGGAAAATATTGTTTTATAAAAGCCACAATTATTAGGTTGACAACCTTGCAAATAGCATTTTTTGTCTCCACAATGCTACATCACATACATGAGAGCTCCGTTAGTTCACAAAGGTATTATGTCAACACACCCATACTGAATACACTGTAGGAACCAAGTTCTGTGTATGCCGTGGCACACTGTGAGTGACAGGTTCATTTCTTACTCTGTCTGTCCACCTCACACTCCCTTCCCACTTGCCCCACCACAAGCTCTGCAGCACACAATGTTGCTCCCTGGTCTGAGTTATCTAACACTACTGCATGGGGAGAAGCAATCCCTGCTGCTTGCCTTCTCCAACAGTCTCTGTTTTAAAAGACTGAATATATATATAAATCTATATATTCAAGAAAGAACTGGTATGGCAAGGCTCTTATACAGAAAATTAAATGGTGTGGTAGCAATGTGCTGGTTTCATGCTCTCCATGGAGCTGTTCATCTCGATGAACATGTGACAATCATGTGAATAAAGAGAACGTCATCCGCAGACATAGGCCGCTGCCAAATACTTGGCTTCAGGGCCTCAGAGACTCCAGGAAAAAACTGCGTAGCAGTATGGTGGCTCTCTGTGGCTTCTAAACTGTGCTGAATGTTACTGGCCCTCATTTCCTCCAGAGTCACCCAACAGCATGCAGAAAGATCCAGAATCTCCCATCTTGCCCTCTTCTGTCATCTTTAAGAACACTGTTCAGACCACACGTGTTTCAATACGTCAGCACTCAGCATGGATTGTTGAGTGCCCTGTTTTCTTAGTCACCCTCCCCGTGTTTATATACACATACTGAGAGGCACCTTTGGAAAGAAGTGTTTTCTTCTCACCGCATGGCCCCTCTCTCCTTTCACTCTTCCCACGTCATGCCATTTGAGGGCCAGATTGGGTCTCACTGTGTGATTTTCCTATTTTGGTAATCTTTGTTTTTGTGAGCTATAGAAAACCATGTTTCTTAACATCAGGGCAAAATGATCCTTTTTGGTTTCTGTAAGGGGATCTCAAAATCATAAATGAACCCTGTGAAGTTAGAAGAAAAACTGACAATATCTCATCTTTATATAACTTCAACATCTGGAAGCTGCTTGTAACCTCAGCACTGCTGTGGCAAGAAGGCTGCGAGAGGAAACTCACCATGTCTCAAATAAATACATAAATTTAAAAGTAAAATAAAATGCCCGAATCTTGTTCTACTTGGTCTGTATTGTTGTTATTGAGCAAGCGACATTAACTACAACATTGATGATGAAAGTTCTAATAATGAGAGGAATTCCAATTTCTATAATCTCTCTGAAATCCTAATTCAACCTTCACTTTTCTGGGCTTAAGTTAAGCAGCAAATTAAAAATGGTCATTAGGGCACAACACTTATTTTTACATTTCAAAATTATTACTATTTAGTAGAAACTGTAGCCTTATTTTCTCCTGGACTTCCTACTTAGTCAAGCGCTCACATAACAATCTCAGAGTTGCCAACATATTCTCTGAGAACTCAAAGGGACAGCAGGAGTGAGAACCGTGGCTGCTTCCCTCTCCTGTGAGCTGAGTCATGTGGATCTGTACAGCTGTTACTTTGAAGCTGCCAGAATGACTTCAGCTCCTACTGACAAGCACAGCAACCTGCCCTGGAACACAAAAGCTGTAGTTTCTCCAAGAGTTGGGATGACAGGGGGGAAAGAATGATACATACTGTCCAGTTGGCATGCAAAGGGATCGTTTTCTTTATTGTTAGCCCTTAATGTTCTGACAGCTACTCAGTCTTTACAAGACGGTGAGCAGCTCTCCATTTGTTTTTTTTTTAGATCTTTCTTCTTTAGAATAATATAACTATGCCAGAGTTCTGCATTCTCTTGGTAGACTTAACTGCTAGATGGCACCATACCACCTGATCCTACACAGTTATAGAGGGATGTATACTACCAGGGTTCTCCTGTCACTTCAGTTGGTAGACTTCTCTGCTTCTCATGTATTTTTTCTATTTAAAGGGCTCTGGTTTCCATTTTCAATGTTTCATAAGCTCTCCTCATGGTAATAGGGCAAGTATGAAGATTTTTGTTACACATCAACATGTAGTTACAAAAATTACTATTCTTCCCCACATTTTAGCACATCCACGTACATATGCATATATATTTACATAACTTTTTTGGAGTTAACTTGTCCGGAAGTTCTTTAATTCACATGATTTTTTTTAGTACTTTTTATGTTCTAGGCACTGTACAAAATAACAAGTTTCAATAATTAGTGGAAAGAAGGAAAAATGTGGTGGATTTTCTATGTGTGGATCTAAAGCGAGAGGAAAAACCACAGAGAAGGTAATAACTATTACTTTAACAGAGTAAAATTACTTTTTATACTCTAAATACATTGCTAAAACACTGTTGATTTTTTTTTAATTTGTAGAATAATATGTGACTCTTCCTAGTGAATTCACAGTCTCTGTCTCTTGGACTTGATTCTGAGAGGACTTGGGTCATGTCCTCAGTAAGCACCTGCAGCTGAGACCAGCAGAGTTTATCTGTTGTAGAGTTCTCTGCACATGGATATTTACCCTTCTAAACTCCAAGAAGTTGTCACATCTGAAAGAAGTGTTTCACGATTAAGAGTTAGACACTGCTTTGAATTTCTTCTAGTTTTATAGCTCAAAGGTTCTAGACAGCAGTTCTCAACCTGTGGGTTATGACTTCATTGTCAAACTGCTATCTCCAAAAATATTTACATTGTGATTCACAACGGTAGCAACAAAAATAATTTTATGTTGGTGGTCACCACAACATGAGGAACTGTATTAAAGGGTTGTAGCATTAGGAAGATTGAGAGCCACTGTAGTAGACAATGATGTTTAACTCTAGCTGTATAATTTCAGGGTAATTATCTTCAGAAGTCCAATATGCTGTCATTAACTTTGGAAGTGAGAACTCCAAAATCACGTTGCATTTTAAATTCCTTCTGTGGTACTTGTATGATCTTAAGCAAATTAGGTTTTCATGCTAAACCTAAATCATGTCTATTGTAAAAGAAGGTACAAATAAATATCAAAAGGACTAAATTCAATATGGCATGGAAGTACTTTAATATGGTATTGGGAACGTAGTAGGTTATATAATCACAGAATTCAGTTTCCTGAAAATTAGTTGCTTATTTTATTCCTCCACAAGGCAAAATTCATTTTAGTCCAATGTGGAAAGTGGATGAAGTCTTGGTGAATGTGTATTATTGACATGACCACAGCCATATCAAGGGCCACAATGCCTCAGACCCATGGGAATGACAAGACCATCCCTGGGTCAGGCTTAGAGCAATGGCAAAGCCTTCCCTTGGTCTTAGTATGGATGTTAATGAATCATTGACCTTTAGCTAACCCCACCATGTGCTGAAAGTATCCAGTGACGCTTCCTTGTCTGGATGCTGACATTGTAAGTAGAAACTATTGACCACCACACCTTTCTTCTCCCGTGTGACTGAAGCCTGATACTTCTCCTCACAAAGACCTTCTACCCAGATTAGCTAATGCAACTCCTCTTCCTTCCTAGACTTGCAGTAGGATTCTGTAGATAGTAAACACACGGAGTTTCTAGGTTGTTGTTAGTATGTCTCCAGTAAGAGCACACAGCCACCTGAGCCCAGCTCTTCTTCACACATGTCTGTTATTTCTTCATGACAGATCACCCCAGCCAGTTCAATCCCAAAGCCATGCAGGCCACAGCAGTAAAGAACCAGGTTACATGACTGATCAATAATTTCAATTTTTATCTTTTTTTTTTTTTTTTGGTTTTTCGAGACAGGGTTTCTCTGTGTAGCTTTGCGCCTCTCCTGGAACTCACTTGGTAGCCCAGGCTGGCCTCGAACTCACAGAGATCCGCCTGGCTCTGCCTCCCGAGTGCTGGGATTAAAGGCGTGCGCCACCACCGCCCGGCAATTTTTATCTTGATAGTCTTCTCACTTGAGATACTCAGAATACCTTCCAAAGTCCATTGTGCCATTTGCTGAACATTTCAGCAAAGCTAATAGCCAAAACTGTAGAACTGTTTTCATATTAGAAGAGAAACTGTAAAAGGGAAAAGTAGTTCCATCCGTTTGTCTGCAAATTTCATGATGTCATTCTTTTAACTGCTGAGTATTATTCCATTGTATATATGTACCACATTTTCTTAATCCATTCTTCAGTTGAGGGACATCTAAGTTGAGAACATAAGGGAACAGGATAGTCAAGATGGAAGGGGGGATGGAGTGGGAGGACAATGAAAGAGATACCATGATAGAGGGAGACTTCATGGGAATAGGGAGAAATTGGGTGCTAGGGAAGGTCCCAGGAATCCACAAGGATTCCTTAAGGGGCCCCCTGGCAGTAGGATCAAGATACATCCCTGGTGCATGAGCTGGCTTTTTGGAGCCCACTATTTATGGTGAGACACCTTGCACAGCCTTGAGGCAGGGGGAGGGACTTAGACCTGCCTCTACTGAGTGTACTAGGCTCTGCTGACTCCCCATAGGAGGCCTTACCTTCTTATAGGAGGGAATGGGGGTTGGGTTGGGGAGAAAGGCTGGAGGGGTGGGAAGAGGGTAGAGGAGGAATCTGTGATTGGTGTGTAAAATGAATTAAAAAAATCATTAAAAAAAAGTAGACAAAGTGCTTTCTCAAAAATCAATAGATGACTGGGTCTGGCAATTAAATCAGTCTCTGCTCTTTGAAAATAATATCATGACTATGCAACTGAGAGGGTTTTTAGATTAGTTTCTTCAAAGTGAGTTATAAAGGAATGCCTACATCAAAACTCAATACTCCGAGAGTCATATTATATCATTGTGTAACACAGTTATTCTTTATTATGTAAAATTCACAAAAAGTGATTTTTCACAAATGTTATTTTAATCTTATGAGATTTCACAGACAAATCTAAAAGAAATGACTTTATAAAAGTCTTTGTACCTGTAAACAAGTTAAAGCAGGGGAAAACAAGGACATTCTAAGGAGACAAGGGACAAGAAATGTATTCAATTTCTCTTTTCTGTGAAGATATTTCAACTGGAATATATATTAAACACTGGTTAAATTATTTTGTGATTTTATGAGAAGAAAAAATAAATCTAGCAACTAAACAAAAAAACTAACCTCTCATTTTTCTCTCCAGATAAGACCTTTTGAATGAAAAAGAGATTCAGTTACAAAAGTCATAAAGAGAAATTCTTTACAGGAATTTATAAGAACAGGTATAGTAATAAATATCTTTGTCTAAGAGATTATAAAAACACAGACAGGGGCTGGAGAGATGGCTCAGTGGTTAAGAGTACCGACTGCTCTTCCAGAGGACTCGGGGTTCAATTCCCAGCACCCACATGGCAGCTAACAACTGTCTATAATAACTCCAGTGTCTGACACCCTCACATAGACGTACATGCAGGCCAATGCACATAAAATAAAAATAAATTATTTAAAAAAAACACAGACAGAACAAAGCAACAATAATAGTCACAAAACAAACAAAAACAGCACAAAAAATGAAAGAAACATGACTAGCCTTGTCTTAAGTCTAGCATTTAGAACAAAAAATTTATTTCCAATCTGGGGACAAAAGAAAAAAGTTTAAAGGCTTAAGTGCCCACACTCATCTAATGCAAAGTCTATCTACAATGTGAGCACTGCTTAAAGAGTCTTTGGAGACATGGGTCCTCCCATCACCAGGGAACAGGACAGGCAGTCCTTACCGACAAAGTGGATGGTCCAACAAGTGAAACATTTCAGGAGTTAGGAGGGTGGCCTTCTGATGTACCTTGCCTCTCTGGCAGTATGACACCGGCCTAGAAACCCTTCCTGGTGGAGCAGACTAATTTGTCCTGTGTAACAAACCTGAGCATAGTTACAAGCCTAGTATCACAAGATTACTTCCCAGGATTCTTAAGCAGCAAGCAGAGTTTTCAGTTAGAGCATAAATAGTCTAGTGAGCCAGCACTCACCGTCATCACCAGGGAAGCCATGCCTATTTAAAGACACTGTAGGAGAATGGAAGACAGACATAAATATCAGGAGAGCTATCTGCTGCTTATCTCTTAGGCTACTGATAGAAAAAAAATACTCATTGCATGTTCATAGGCTTATCGATTACCAGTATATTGTCTTGAGGGAGATAGAATAAGAAATGTAATTTTAGTTTTATTTGTTTTACAGGATAATACTAAAAGTTCTGCCTCAGAAATCAGAGGACAGAATCTCTCCACAATTACGTCAGAACCGTGGTGTCATCACACTAATCAGAATCCCATTTGGGGACCACACTAATAATCAATGTGTGTGGTTTCAGGCATATTGTAAAGTTCTACTAATGCTAAAATATGAAAATGAAACTTATAAAATAATTGTAATGTTTAACTTTAGGAAGTTTCAAAATGTTATAGTAATTTGCTTATTATAATTACCCATGTATGAGAAATTAAAGTCCTCCTATGTAATATGAAAAATTAGACTTCCTACCTAATGCCAAACATACCCTATTTATTTGTTATTGCTGTTGCTTCTTCCATAAACTTTTATAGGGCTACAGTAGCACAGAATTGCTACCTTTCGGGTGCTTGTTTCAGCAACATACTCACCCCACTCAGCACCCCCTTGCAGCAGCTCTTGGTATCTTTTTCTCCCCCCCCCACCCCCAGCATGAGCACCTGGCCCTCTCCACCCTCCATTTACTGCATGGTTGATTGACTACCCTCTGTGAAGAGCAAGGTCAGCTAACATTTTTCATGTGGGGGAGTGGGGGTGGTTCAGTCTTCAGCAGTAGGTTCCGCAAACATCTCAGTGTTTATTTTGGGCCAGCTGCTTTCACAGAGGTTATCATAACACAGTCTGAGGTAGGCCCTACACATCCTGTAGCTCAGAAAGGCCCAATGACTTCTTTAGGGTCAATAAAATGCTATTGATGCAAGTCAATCCAAGATTTTGAGGTCAGTACAGCTAGAACAGCTTTGTCGAATACTCTGAATTCAAGAGCAAGGTGATAAAGTAGGATCAGCATGGCCACTAAATGGTGTGAGAGTGACATAAAGGCAGAACCAGGTCAAGGAATTGTTTCCAGGAGGGAGCATTAGTCATCTCAATAACAATAAGAGTTCTCACACACAGACTAAAATGTGATGATTAGAGTCAGAAGCACAAGCCCACTGAAGGCTGATGAGATGTTTTAGAGTAGATCTGGGGTTGAATGTAGATCGAGCTAGGTTTAAGAAGCAGGAACAGAAAAGTCCTAAGAGAACACTGGGATTTTATTGTAAGTGATAAAGAGGGCATAGAAAGAGCTAGGGAAACAAATGTCAGGACCTCTGCATTCTCTGGAATTACAGTAACACAGATGTCGGGTGTTGGGATCCCTACTGAGTAAGGACTTGGAAGCTTCAGTCTTTGGAAATAATTCTAAAGTTCTAAGAACCCAGTGGCATTGTAAGAGCTTTAAAAAATTGTGTGAGTATGAATATGTGTCTCTTCCCCCTACAGAGTGGATTTGTAATAGCTTCTTTTTAGCTTCTTAAAATGTCCTAATATCTCAAAATAAAAAAGTCATCAGTAGACAATTTTAAAACCTAATAAAATAAAGCAATAGCAATCCAAATTTAGTCCCTCCCTTGAGCTGTGTGTGCCCATGGACACAGTACACTATTCTTTGCATGATTGTGTGATCTGATTCAAAAGCTCCTTCCTGTCATCTCACCCTACTCCAGACTGTGACCTCCTCACATCTTGGTGAATCTGCAAAACCCTCCACCCTTGGCAGCTGCAGCCCTCATTTTCCTTATCTGAAACTTTTCCTGGCCTTTTGGCCGTATAGTTCAGTCTTTCATCATCTTTGGATTTCTACTCAGAGGTCTCCTTGCCTTTGAACTTCCTGCCTCCTGTCTACAAGAAAATCCACTGAGTCCTGCAGTCCTGTTCCAGTTCACCCACTCTTCTTCCTTCTATTTGTCATCATAGTCCACAACAAATGATATGCATGTTTATTGCTTGTTTTAGACAACCCACCTATGAAGCCTTCAGGAAAGCAGAGATGAAGGCTCCCGTTGGCACCCTTAGCCTGTACTTACAATGATGCCTGACACTCAGAGACGTTCTTGAAAGAATCTTAAACTGCTATTATTACCTCTTGGAGAGTAGACCAGAAGCATTTCTGAAAATACAAACGTTTTTCAGAAGGCCTATGAGGCTGCTCCTCTTTCCTCTGCCTCATTCTATTGCTCCTTCCCTTTCAGTCACCTCTTGGTGTGTGTGTGTGTGTGTGTGTGTGTGTGTGTGTGTGTGTGTGTGTGTGTGTGTTATTTACGAGTTTTTTTTTTTGTTTTTTGTTTGTCTGATCCTTAAATGTTATCAAGAAAGTCTTTTAAGCATCCCCAACCTAAGAGCCTTGGCCTTGGTTCTCTTTACCTTATAGCTTCCACCATCACTTCATGCCAGACTGCTTAGAAGGTCTGTCTGCCCTGCCTCTATCTCCTGCTCTATCACCCCTGAACCCACTACAGTCCCACATGGTAGATATAGCAATGGGTGTCTTGAAAGGTCAGCGATGACATCACTGCTGAACATGATCTGATTTTTATCCTCAAACTGTAAGAAGTTTTGCTTGGCTTGTCGACTGGCTTCCTGGCTTCTGTCCTATTACACTCTTGGCTCCTTTCTAGTTCCTTAAACCTCTCTCCCACACTTTCCTCTGTGCTTTCTTCTTGTTCATTGACCAAGGCTGCCTTCCCTTCCTGATTATCTTGTTGCTTTGTGCATATCTCCTGAGGGTATGCTCACTCTTAGGGTTTCCAGGGGGAGTTACAGGCTAACTCCCAGACTCGGCTCCATCTTGTTCATTCCAGAGTCACATTTTTTTCTTGCTCATTTTCCACCAGGAAGAACATGAGCTCCTTGAAGCTTATCTATTTATTTTGTATCCACACTCCTTTATGGATGACCAGACAGGGGCATTGCAAGGTTCAGCGACTTCATCAAGCCCACATAATTATAAGGCAGCTGAGCATAAGGACACAGTGTAGGGTATGAATATTGTCATCTGGTAACTTATTTTCCTGTACTTGAGTTCACAAGAGGAGCTAAAGATATACTCTCTAAGCTATGAGTTGTCAATTAAGATGGCGTATACACGAAAAGTATTTAGAGGAGTATGTCTAAATGACCAATATTTAATAGATTATAAATGCTGAAAACATGTTAGCTTTCATTTTCCAACATAAACCTGTTGTCATTGTTTTGCATATTATGTCAAGGGCATGACCTTAAATACAAAGATATTTAAGAAGGAAAGAAAGAAACTATGGGAACTTTCACATGTAATAAGTACATAAGAAGAGAGCAGTAAAAAAAAAATCACCCTAAGTACAAAGAAACTGTATGTTAAGAGTTTCACCGTTAATCTCATGTTGCCATGGGTCACTTCATAATACTCAGTTACATCTGACTTAGCATCTTAATGGAAAGGTTCAATTGACTGTTTTGACAGAATAAGGAAGGATTCCATCACATTCAAAATTATAAAATTATCAATTACCTAAAATGTGTGGTAAGGTTTTTCGTCAAATGAAGTTGTGTGATGTCACACTGAAGTGGGTAAGGTCTGTGTCAAACCGGTCAGACACTAGCCAAAACCATCTCAATCAGTTGCAGTCATCAGTGAGCATCTTGTCATTTGCTATTCTATCTAGAGTCTAAGTCTGCATCATAATTGATTTTTAATATATTCCTATGAGAGCCTCCTTTTATATTCCTAATCATCATTTAGGTAGTAAGATTACAAAAGAAGCGAGTATAATGAAATAATGGGATTCGTGGGCCATAGAATTCTTTCTATCACTTCCTTGAGTGGGAGCAATGAAGTACTGAGGATGCTGGACCCAGCAACACCTGCTCTTGAACCTTGACTGTTATCTGTCATTTGATATGAAATAACTTAGGCCATCTCTAGACCTTGAGGTCCTCATTTGCAAGACAAGTATAGTATTATTCATATTCCAAGGAATTTGTGGAAGGAGCATAAAAGACACATTTGACAACTGTACATCCACTTGATCTGAGTTGGCCTGAGAATGTATTTCTTAGTAAATTAGTACCAGAATGCTACCCTGCAGAAATTCCTCCCATGAGCACAGTGTGGTGAAACACTTCTCACACCACAGCAAACTCTCTTATCTTGCATCTTCTGTTAAGCATGTGTTTTTCTTGTGATGACAAGCATGAGACATGTTTTCTCTAACAGAGCTGCACCACTGAGAGCAGTCAATATGTTAACTGTAACTAAACTATATCTAATGAAACATTTGAGACCCTCTGTTTGTGTTTGGTAGTTATTAGTGCTTTCTTGATGAACATGAACTGTAGTGGTAGGCTTGTTCATGGATATATACAGCAGATGTTTATGTTCTATGTTTCTGGAAGAATATTCTTACTGTAACCTCAAAAGCATGTTGACTTTGAACCATTGCACAGAACATTTTTCTGTATATGTGATGAAGCTGCTTTGGTAGAACTCAGAGCCATAAAAAGAACATATTCCACTGACTGAAAAGATTGTGAAATCTTTTAATGAATTTACTTCTCAAAGATGCATTCTTTTCAGCCTGCCTCGTTTCACACACTTTTTAAAAAATTTTCTCATGTTGTTAAGAAAATGTTTAGCATAAGCAAGATGCTTCTTTCTACGAATTTCAACTTAATAAAAGGTAGTATGGCAATAAAAACTTATTCTTCAAAATTGCTTATTAAAAAAGAGACGTTAAATTCAAATACAATCTAGATTTAATAATTTGAAAAATGTTTTCTTTGATGTTGTGGAATCTTCTTTAATTTTTTTAATAAAATCATTTGATTTGAATTAACTCAAAAGTAAAAACATTAAAAACATTGTGCAACTAGCTTGAGGAAGCCACTCAAGCCCTCATCCAGCCTGGAACTCTATACAGCTCAGTGAGCTCCTGCAGATAGTGCATCACCCTGAATAATCAGTATGCGTCAATCCTGATGAAGCAAACTCCTACTGTGTAGTTTGGCCATAGGACACATTGGGAATGCAGTTTAAGAAGAGGGTTGGGGAGCTGGAGAGATGGCTCAGAGGTTAAGAGCACCAACTACTCTTCCAGAGGTCCTGAGTTCAATTCCCAGCACCCACATGGTGGCTCACAACCATCTGTAATGAGATCTGGCACCCTCTTTCGGATAGATAATAAATAAATAAATCTTTTTTAAAAAAATCTAAAAAGAGGAGGGTTGGATTATGACAAAAGTTACAGGTAAACAGTAAAGTAAGTTTGTGCAGTCATACGTTTGAAGAGTTAGAGAAAGGAATATCAAAAAAATGAGAAAATGACTGTTTTAAGGGCATTTATAAGTATAGGAGGTATATATTTCTGTATTTTCAGACAAATTACATCAAATGTAAATGTTATTATGAACAAGCTATGTCCACACAAATGTACCACTGTAACACTGGCCTAAGGAATACTTGCTCTCCAAGTTGAAGTATAACTTTCTGTTTTCAGAGAGCTTCGAAGTAGAATGAGTCATGGGGAATGAAACTTAAGGCTGTTTGGTCCCGCCTTCTTCTTCTTCTTCCTCTCTTGTCTTTAAACTAAACCAGAGGCACCACGTCTCATAAAACTCACTATGTAAAAATTCCTCTTCTAAGATGACAGGAAATGAAACATCTGAAGCCAGAAATAGAGTGTCAGAACAAATACTAGCACCTACTAGGTCTGTTAGGCAGGTCTTCAGGCAGGGGGAAGGTTGTTAAAGAATGGTCGTTACCTGAAACTGTGTGGTTACTCTGCAGGCAATTTAATCAGCTATGGTGCGGAATACAATAGGGAGCTATGCCAGAGTTTTCAGATGAAAAAGTAGAAAGACGTTAACCGATATCTAATTGTTGAAAATAATTGTAAAATGATGAATATTTTGACACACCAAATGCATTGATTGCAGATAAAACTTTTCACTTCTTTTTTAGAAAACCCTTAGAGCAGTTTAGCAATACCATTTCCTTGAAGTAGAAAAAGCACATGGCTGGAAGTGGACTACTCCTAAAGAAAGAGTGCTTTGATGGATCAAGGTTCTCCAGCCTCTTTATGCAAGAAGCCCAAAGGAAAACAATGTGTAATAAATGAGATTATTAAAGAAAAACTGTGTCTTTATTGACACCTCAAAACATAATTGTTAACCCAATGGTGGGTACATGAAAAGCTACTAAGCTTCCAAAAATATAACCAGTAATTCCATTTTCAAAGATGAGCCAGGTGAGGTAGGCCATATTCTGTAGTCCTAGAAGAAGACCTGAGGCAGAAGGATTGCCATGAGTTGAGGCCACCCTGGGCAACACAGCACCAGGCCAGCAAGAGTTACAGAGAAAAGCCCTCTCAAACACAAAACTAAATAGGAGCAACAGAAAATGAGAACAGGCTCAGCTCATAGCATCTGGCAATCAATTATTAAACTTTGGAAATGTATATATAATACAATACACCCATATCCCAATTTTACATTACCTATATTCAAATTCTAAGGAATAATTATTTCATTTACTATTTTAGGTTAGTATATATGCTTCAATTGAGCATAAATATTTAGAACTGTCACACAATAACTTTAACAATTGTGTATTGGTTGTGGTGATATATTTATCCCCTCCTTACAAACCAAGGAAGTAAAGCCAAGAAGCCTGGTAGTGCTTAGATTAGAAGTTTTGGAACCACAGAAAAGCCAATTATCATAGCATTCTCATTTGTAAAATAGAATATTTTCATATAAAATTTAAATCCCTTCTAGTTCTAACTTAAAGCACCATGTTCTCCTAAAAATCTTCAAAAGTACATTAAAAAATATTAGGGATGGTTCCTTGTGTGTCGATAGCATTATCTGGTATTGTTGACTGTGTACTGAGCACCTAAGGAACTTGACTCCATGAATACTAATGCCATTTTTAAGCCTCACTCCTAGGAATACCCTGATGGTAGCTGTGCCATCTCCCTCCTGATTACTCTTCCTGAGGATTCATGAGCACCAGAAATTCCATCCCAGCCTGGATACACATTTCAATCTGCAGACATGAGATAGTTTATTAAGAAGGAATTAAGGACTCTAGGAAGAAGAATCCTATACAGTGTAAGGTTGTTATAGTATAAGTTATTTTCATATTTGTTTGTCCATATGTAATATCAAGCTGCATGTGAATGACTACAACTATAAACAATTTTATAATTAGACTATGAGTTGGCATGCAGTTCTACAAACAAATAGGTTCATAATACTCACTGGCTGGTCACTTCAAAGTTCTATGTGATTCAGCTTGTTCACTTAGAGCACACAAATTTAACTCCAGTGTCATTGACTCCAAGGACACAGTCAATTTAGGTTTAGTCACATCTCAAGGTTGTTTTGTTTTGGCATCTTGTTGGGAATTGAACATTAAACAGGCAGCAGTAAGTCATGAATATTTGCTTTAAATTAGAGTTAATAGTTACACTACAGGGCTAACTTTCTATCCTGGCCAATATAAATAATTTATTTAAATCATAACCCCTTAATTATCAGGTTTGCATGCAATACAGGCCAACCCATACCATCATCCTGCTCTCTCCTGTGGTACTCAAAATGTGTTACCTGTCATGTATCCACTGAAGAGATAGCATTTACAAAATTACTTCCTTTAAGTAATAGTTTCTTAGCATATTTTGAATTATCAAGCAGATCTTAAAATCAAGGAGAAAGACTCTCTAGGTTGGAAATAGCCAACATACACCATTAAATAGCCCCAAAGATCACAAGTCCTCATCCCTAACTCAGAAGTTATCTTCAATTGGTAATCACTCACAAATGAAAAATTAATTTTTTATCAGAGTCACACTGGGTATATAAACCAATTTTAAGGCCAGGCTGCACGCCCAGAAGTAGATGGCCAACAGAAAATGAACTCAGTGGTATTTTGGGAGGTTTTCTTTTCTTTCTTTTTCTTCCTTTTTTTGTCTCATAATGGTCTGTCTTTGGATAATATATTATGGTTTCTGATTTTGTGGCTTTAGGAGATTTCTGTGAGTTCTAGTCATGTAAAGAAAGAAATTGAAAATTATTTATAAAATTATTTTTTAAAACGTGATAGAAGAAACTTTTTAAGTTACCAAATGGAAATTCCAGATCTGGTAAGATACAATGAAAAAAATCAATGACTATCAAATAAATAAATAAATATCTTGAAAGTTGATTCAAAAAGCTTACCAAAGTGAAGTAGAGAAAAAGCCAAAAAAAAAAAAAAAATACAGACAAAAGAGATGCGAAGGATACAGACTGATCATCTCATTTGCAAGGTCTAGAGTACCAAACGAAGCAAAGAGACTGCATCGTGTTACAGGCAGTGTTTGAGAAGACACTAGCTGGGTGAGTGTCAGAGGGTTGAATAGCATCGTAATGGTATTTTGATTTAAGAAGGGGGAGGAATGTCTAAAGCAGTGACTTCTTGTGTGTTTTTTAAATGCACGCAGCAGGAAAGGGAGGCACAAATGACATCAGAAGCATCTGAGATTGACACTTCATACTGAATGTTCTAACGGGAAACTGCCTCTAACCTTACTCCATGCCTGACCCTCTTCCAGCTGTCCCCACGCTGGCTAAGGTCAGTGTGTTCTTCCCTACACACTGATATTGCCTTTGCTTTGGTCTTCCATCGCTCATCACCTACCAAACACTGTACATTCCCATCTCACAGAAGAAGCTGGTGCCATTTACTTGACTTAAAACATTGAAGTAGCCTCACACCTGTCCTCTCTTTCTTGTGTTAACCAGTCTGGTACCTTTGCTGTTCCTTGACCATGCAGGATGCTCTGCAAAGCCTGACCCATTGCCTGGAATGCTCTCCCCAGACGTCTGTGTGGGTTGTCCTCACATCTACAAGTCTCTGCTCGAGTTCCTTCCTCAGCTGACTACTCTGACTGCTATAGCTAAGGCCCCCATCCATGCTCAGACCTTCATTCACCTTTGTCTTCTTTGTCATGATATAATCCACTGTCTAACATATTGAATAATTAACTTATTCATCATGTTCACCATTTATTATCTTTTGACTGCAATATAACAAATGTATGCTAGAAGGAAATGTGTCTGCCTTGTTGAAATGAAAAATCTCCTCAACATAAAACAGCACCTAGATACTTAATAGACAAGATAAATATCCTTCAAGGAAGAAATATGCTGTTATCTACATGTTTCACAAAACAATGACAACCAAAGTTTGAATTTTCTAAAATTACTGGTATCTTCAGTATCTCCCTTTTTTTAGTTGCCAATGCTATTAAAAACGAACCTTTTGCAATATATCAGTCCCATTAACAAGAACAAAGAAAAAATAATACCTTGTGACCATAAATAATTGAAAAGGCAACAACCCCACACTTCCTTTAATGAAACACCAAGGACTGATGTAACTAACACTCCCATAATAAAAATAGTCTCTTTGTGGACCTCAGATTGGGAATGGCAAGCTGTAGGGTGAAACAGAGGAGGTTCAGATGACAAGATTCATTTTGTACCAGGTTAGGATTCCTTTTGGGAATTTTATTTCATATTCATCATTTTGTTTTTTCTATTTACCCTAAAAGAGAAGTGCATGAAATGCTATAATGTTCTAAAGATATCAAGAGCTTTTATCAAAAGTAAAAGTAAAAGAGCTTATATCAAAAGTCTCTGATTACCTGGAAGGTATCCAGTTCCTCTCTCTGAAAGGAAAAGAACACACATTGCTTCTTCCAGAACTTTCTAGACATAATCTACGCACATATAAATGAATACCTATGTACCTACTGACACATCTTTCCACAACTGATATTTAATTCCTCTCAGAATATGAGAAAACCAACTAGAGCATAGCAGTCGCACAGATTTTCAGAGAATAAATACAGTTAGGACTCGAGCCCGTACCTGTCTGAATCTAGAATCCACACAAAAGAAAAGAATCTAAGAGGCTTTGCCCAGGAGCTCTGAAGTTCATTTGCTCATCACAGAAGCATTTCCTTCATTTGGTCACTTGGCAGCTAGATAGGAAGTAGATTACTAAGATCTTGTGTGTGTCCTTTTTTTCTAGAGGTCAGTTTTAAATAAAATCTGAGGTAGCATTTGGAATGCTGGACCTGTTGATTATTAAGCTCCTGACTATGTGCGTTCATGTGCAATCAATAAAGAAAACATCAGAGCCCAAGTTTTGCTTTTCTCTCTTGCCTAACTGAAGTTATCCAATTAGAAGATATTTTATTTTAATCCTTATGAGGAATTTCTCAATTTTTGTTTTGCTTAGGCCTCTGATAAATACATAGACTATATCATCTTAGTACCTTAAGGGGAACAAAATACACACACACACACACACACACACACACACACACACACACACACACACACGTTGCTACAAGGAATGAAACCTGCCTAGTTTCAACTGTGAATTGAATTTGAAAGTGATAACTTAGAATTAATCCTGAAGCCGTTAGTTTCTATGGTCTATTAGGTAACTTGTGCAATGTGTCTGCATAATTTGTATCCTTGTTCTTAGTACTAATGCATGTGGATATTCATTTCATTTTGTTAAGATTATGTTTCCCTGGTGGTCTCCATTAACAACATTCCATTTGTTGTCCCCAATAAAATCATGATGAAAATCTTGTTCACTGTAGCATGAGTTCAGACCTGGTAAAACTGCCATCTTAGCCATGGAGCAAAAGCCTTTCTCTAGAATATATCAGTTGCCTCATGGAAAAGCATAAGTGCCATGAAATAGAATATATGGCATGTTCTTCATTTTCAAAGAAATTATCATTCAGTACAAAAGAGAAGGGTGAACATAAATAATTATCATTCAGAGCCTTGGGGCATATAAACAGATCACTGCAGAGAGTAAAGAGACTGAAAAGAATAAGGGTAGGAAATGGCTGTATAAAGAAGAGCATGGAATCTAAAAAGGAAGATATTCATGCGAGGGTGGAAAAGTATAAGTAGTTTTGCTACATTGTTATCCTTAAATGAAGTAATAAATGATATTATGGAAAAATATCATAATACCAGCTTCAAGTAAAATCACACTGATTACCATGCCTGGAAATTAGAGGACATTAGGAACCAAACTCAATCATGCTATGATGGCATAAAACTAACCAGTGTATTTGTCATTTATTTGTGTTCTAGTACTTAGTTACAATCCTAGATCTTTAATATAAATATTGTGTCACATTAAAGATTGGATTCATGCTAGCAACTGGTGCAGTGAGATGTAAGTAAATAAAAACTACAAAGACACCATCCTGCCCTCTGTGGATGCTGCTGACAATCTTTAGTAACTGGGTCAGACAGAAAAGTGGCCAACCAAGAGGAGAGCAGGACCCAGGAGAAGCAGACAAGGCCAGTAGCTATGGACACACCCACATTCTGTGACCACTATCTCACAGAGCTCCTGTAAATCAGCTCAGATCACCCGACAGGAGAGGCACAGGTCTCCAGGGAAGTTTCTTCTTGGTTGTTCTACTTAGTGTACCCTACTCAAGGGGTCTCATCACTTCTATCCTCCTGACTTCTGGCTCCACCCAACTGCCTATTGCATTCCTTTAAACTAGAATATTCTTCTTGATTCACCAGAGCTATACTATACCTCTAGCCACACTCTAATTCAGAACCCTGGATCTCAAAATCTTTCCTTGTGCCAGAGCATCAGGCTATCTGCCTGAAACGATGATAGAGCCATATTCTAAGTCTTGAATGTGGCCTGTCTCATGCTATTCTCTACTAAGGCAGCTAGAGCTAAACAGATTTGTATATGGGTAAAGGAAAGGAATCAAGACATAAAAGGCTGTGCAAAGGATGTGGGACAGTTTGAATTTTTAAAAAAGTGTTATCATAGAACCAAAATAAACTAATCTGCTCCGATAAATGTTATATTAATAGGCATCTCCAGTAAGGATCTAGGTAGAGTGAAATGTCATTGCTATGGTGACTTCAGTCTCAGGAGAATTGAAAATAACCCGTGAGTGCACAGCACAGACTTTGCCACGTTTATTTAGTCAGGAGGTCCTTTGCTGTGGAGGCCAAGAGGGTTGTTTCAATGCACTGAAGATTACAAAATGGATCTCACTGAAGAAAAGGGAAGCCTCTGTGAGTGAACAATTTATTTTTTAAAATATCCTAAATAAACAGGACAAACATAGCATCTGTCTGAAAAAGACACTTTCCATTTCTCGTTGCCAAAAATCGCAAACTGACCTCTAACTGAGGCAGCACAGGGCAAGAGAGCAGCATGGCTGTGGAGTCCTCCACAGCGTAGAAGCAACAACAAACTGAATGGAAAAGCTCTCCGTGACAGGCATTCGTGTTTAGACTTTATGTCATGTTTGTGGTTGGTTTTGGGCTAAGACCAGGCTGGTGGAATTTTTAGTACTGCTGATGACATTGAAAGGCACTTGAAATTTCTGGAACACATCAGTCATCTGAAAAAGGAGATTAAGATCTGTCAAACTTCGTTCATTTCTAGCTCCATGGACTTCTAGACATGTCACTGGGTTGAAGACTAAAGCATACTGCAAGCATGTACATATATAATCCAATTTAAAAGGAAAGATATGTAAACTCTCTGGCTGGAGATGTAGGGAAATATTTTATTGCACCATGATTACAAAATAAAAAGTTTTAGATTTCAAACTGTTAGCTACCCCATCCCAGGACTATGAAAACTACTGAAGGAATGCTGAAAGAGATGCTCACAGTTAGCTACAAAGTATCTTTTGATTAGCAAGGTAAGATAATCTCCATTAACAGCAATGTATAGGAAAAATTCATCAGGGTCCACCTGGCTTCAGATTTTTCTAACAAGCATTCATGTGATAGAGTTGAGGACCAGGACAAAGTATAGGAAGAGGAACTGTCTTGATCCTTTTAGAATCATGACAAATTTACTTTGTTTCTCTACAGTTGGATGACAAGAACTTAAAAAAAAAAAAGAATGGTAGTATTTTGAGCTAGAATTACTACTGGTAAATGAACAAAATTCACAAAATGACCAAGTTCACTTATTAACCCTGGATATGGATGAAAGTGAAGCCACTCAAGCAAAATAAGACAGCAGAAGCATGAAAGGTCCAGACTTAGGCCTGTAACCACACTGGCCAGCCTTCAGAAAAAATGGAGCAAAAAGAGAGGAGACGTGGTAAGAAGGGAGCAGGTGCAACCAAGCAATGATCAAATCGCAAAGCATATCACACATCCAAGTCAGTAAGCTGGGTCATGTTCAAAAGTCATAGGAGGCAGTTCAAGTTTTCAACTGGACAGTTAATAGTATCACATTCAGTTTTAAAGCATTAACTCTGGTGATAAAAAGAAAATTGAACCAGTCTAAAGAGACTATTTGAAGAGAAGTCAGATAGGAAGCAGTTAATATAGTCAGGATAGATAATGGAAAATTAGGAAGACACTAACATCAGACATTTATTTTTCATCCTTCCTTTCACATTATATAACAAGTGATGGGAATTCAGAAAGTATCAGTTAGTTAAAATGGTCTATAATCATTAAATTTGCAAGAAATTACATTTGGTGCCTACCAATTTATCAAAGTTTACATTTTCACTGCTTCTTGGAGAAAATTAAGGGTATTTGAGAAAAGGGATTAAAAATTCAATAGTGACAGCCAGGAAAAATGACAATAATATATATTTGGACTAGATCCATAGGACTCTATTTGCCTTGTATACTGAAGTTTAAATACGAAAACACATTTCTTTAACTTTGCCAAATATGATTCTATTTCCTGACCTACATTCCACAGACTATCTCCTGAAATATCTCTGCTTGGAAGTCACTGCCAATTGCTATCCGGACACTATTATAATGGTAACATCTCACCGAGGTTTGAACTTAAGTGTGACAATGTAGTCCACAGTGGTGGAAGTGGGCTTGGTGGGATGTCCTGCCCTTGGAAGGAAATCCCGGTCCTGGCAGTGATCTCTTGAGTCTGGTCCTCTACTTTCTGGCTTCTCATCTTGTTTCTTACTCTTCCACACTTCCCACCATACTGACATTTACCCTCATCAAAGACCAAATCAGTAGGCGTCCTCAAGCCTGGACTGTCAAACTCCAAAACCCTGAGCTAAATAAAAGTCTCTTAACTTTTTACAATTTATTATTGGTGTGTACTTACCCTCTTCTCTCTCTCTCTCTCTCTCTCTCTCTCTCTCTCTCTCTCTCTCTCTCTCTCTCTCTCTCTCTCTCTGTGTGTGTGTGTGTGCATGCACACATGACATAGTGCAGACCCTGAGGTGAGAACACCACTTTTAGGAGTTGGTTCTCATCCACTGCAGGTTGAAGGAACTGAACTCAGTCCATCCACTGAAGTACACATTAACAGAATCCGATTTTGCTTTACAGTAGCACGGGTGAGAAAAACCAAAAGACTTTTCTTCACAACACTGAACTGTTTTTCAACTTTGCAACTCAATGGTAACTTTAATAATGGAAGCCTACACATCTTAAGTTACACTGTCATGAGGGACAAAGTATTGTCACCAGATCTGAGATGAAGACGCAGACTATTGTCAGGACCCCTTAATTTCTACTTGGGCCTCTGTGCCCTTGTAAAATTGTTACCACCATTCATGCTTTGAGTACCAGAAAAGTAACTCGCTAGACTAGCTTTGCCTATTTTTTTGGATTTATATAAGTGAAATTAAACTGTATGTTCCCTTGGATGTTTTGGTCCTGTCACTCATGGTTATCATTGTGAGATGACTTTTCAGTTTCTGGCAGATGCAATTTGCTCCCATGGTTTACGGGGCATTTGAATAATTCTAAGAACTATGGGAGGTAGTGTTTTCACCAAACAGCACTGTCTATGTCTTTAGATGACATATTTTATTTTCTAATAAATGGTTCCAAAGATGTGACTTACAGAGAATTGTTGTTGGTGACCTATAGAATGTGTTCAACGTTCAGCTTTAATTATTAGGTATTTTGTTTTTCTTTCTGAATGAGTGGAAGTGAGGTGGTTGTTCCCAGGAATATCTGCATGAAGGGCCTGATGCATAATTCACAAGAAACTGTGCACAGAGAAAATGCCAAGGCCTCATTGTTTCTTCTATTGACAATTTCATACACTATACAATTACATTTAAATAAAGAAAACCAAAACTCACAGTTATTAGTATGAATTTTAACTCTTCAGTCAGGAGTGCTGTTTCAGTTATATGTGTCTGTATGAGCATGCACAATGTGTGTGTATGTGTGTGTGTGTGTGTGTGTGTGTGTGTGTGTGTGTGTGTGTGTAAGAATAAAGGTGTGTATGTTCCCCATGGCATGTATCAGAGGACAACCTTGAAGGTTTGTTCAGGCCTTAAACCTTTTTTGAGACAGGGTCTCTTTACTGTTTTCTTCTTTGCTGTATGGGCATCTCCTGCAAGCTTCTGAGATCTCCTTTTTTTTTCCTCCCATCTACCTGTGAAAGACCCAGAATTTGAGACAGTTGGGTGGGCTATGCATCTAGCTTTTATAGAGGTTCTAAGGATTTGAACTCAGATCCCCATGCTTAAAGGGAAGTGCTTTAACTGACTGGGCCATCTTCCAGTAAGAATGCTCAGGCAGAATCACTAAGGTTGCATAATTATAATTAAAAGGTCTTGATTGGCCCTGTGAACACAAGCTAGAGTAAGGAAACCTGGAAAAGGCAAGGGAGAGGTTTCCTTTTCTACAAGCCCACAGTCCTATTCTATTACAAGCAGGAGACCACTAACAGTCTTTAATAAAATGGGCTGCGTGGCTCTCATCCCCTGACTCACAATTGCTGCTATGCCCTAGCCTGAAGCTCCCTGTGCCCACCCTTCTGCCACTGTTGGAAACACACAGGGAAGGTAGGCATCTCTTTCCTCTTACAGGCGTTCCTCCAAGGAAACAATGGGCTCTGTTCCCCACTTCCTAACAGGTAGCTATGGCTGCTAGCCAGGGCAGACAGAGGAGAGGGGGAAGACAGGCTGGACTTAGGCCACATGAGGATGCAGGAAGGTATGCCTAGACTGTAGATCCTGGTACATATGCCATTATCCATTGCATTTGTAAATGTATGTAAATATTAAAGAGAATTTAAAGACTGTTCATTAGAAATGAAGAATACACTAAAACTACACTATCCAGAGAAAAGGGGTTGATAATAACAGAGGAGAAAAAAACTTAGGCTTGACCAAAAGAGAACAGAACAAGAACATTGTCAGAAAGGAGAGCTGAAAAACAGCAGTAGCCTGCCAGAGATCAAGTTCTAGTGGTTCAGCTGAGATAGGCAGGAACGGGAAATTTCCAGGTGTCTTGGAAGTCAAGCATGTCCTGTGAGAGAAAATGATCCATGCTTTCGAACTGAAGTTTGTCAGAGATCCGGCATGGCAGATATCCAAATGTAAAAGCAGTGAGCCATCAGACCAAGAGAGAGATGGTCATGCATGATATGCTTTCAGTAAGGCTTTCTGACTCCAGGTAGATGCAGTTAAAACACGAAGACTAACTACTGTTGCCCAGCTTGGAGGTGTGTTAGCAAAACCTGCCTCTGCCTGAGAAGATGTTCTAAGTTCGCATGGTATTATTTAAGGCAAAGTATGGCATGGGAGAAAACAGATCTCAGAGGGAAGCAGACAGTAGAAACACTGACCACCTGGCCAGGCAACCTTTGAGAAGACAGAGCAAGAAAAGGGGTGTGGAGACTCTGAGGGGGCCTTTCTAGTGGTCTCCATGGACCCCTTATGTAATTTGTGGTGTAGGGCATGACTGGAAGGTCCTAAAGCAGAGAACAGATAGAGCCCCCTCTGACCCAGTTCTTAAGACAGTGATGACTGATTATCACCATTACAAACCCACTCACCCACTTGCCTTCAGGTCCTTCTCTCTATTCTCAGACTCCTGGCTTTTCCCATCCCAAGAAATGCTTCTGGTCTTTACAATACTGTGACTTACATAGCATCACTTTTCTTTATTTAATGAACTATATAAATTCGAGGCTAGCTTCTGAATGATGACTGTTTTGCTGTTTCTTATTTCGGTGGTATTGCCAGGAGGCAGAGTGAATGACAGCATGTATTCCTCCTGGGATAATTTGAAGAGAAATACATTTAAAATAGGTATACTCTAATCTTTTTTTTTTAAAGATTTATTTATTTATTATGTATACAGAAGAGGGTGCCAGATCTCATTACAGATGGTTGTGAGCCACCATGTGGGTGCTGGGAATTGAACTCAGGACCTCTGGAAGAGCAGTCGGTGCTCTTAACCTCTGAGCCATCTCTCCAGGCCCCTAATCTTTTTGTTTGTTTGTTTGTTTGTTTATTTTTGGTTTTTGAGACAGGGTTTCTCTGAGTAGCTTTGGTGCCTGTCCTGGATATCGCTCTGTAGACCAGGCTGGCCTCGAACTCACAGAGATCTTCCTGGCTCTGTGTACCGAGTGCTGGGATTAAAGGTGTGTTCCATCACTGCCTGGTTGACTCTGAACTCTTAAAAATCTAAACATGACTCCACTAAGGCAGCAGATTAGGATTACAGATAATTTTCTTCTCCAATCCACTGATTTCAGGGTTAACCTGGGTTTTCTGATGTCTCAGACTCACCATCTTTTGAGGGGAGGTTTCATTGTTTGTCTGGGATTTTATTAGGTATTTGCTGTTGTTGTCAGTTATTTCAAGACATGGCCTCATTCTTAGCCCAGTCTGATGTCAAACTCATGGCAATCCTCCTGCTGCAGCTAACTAAATGCTGGGATCACTGGAGTGAGCCATCATGTGCAGCAAGAAAGACCATCCTTTTAATACTTAAGAATTCAGCTAAGCTTTGAATCCTCTAACGCATCAGCACTACTCACAGTAAGGGTTCTTCACTTTTATAGGAATGTGGCAGTGACTTAGAAAGTTGGCAGGTCTTGGCCACCATTGGCAGATACTGTTAAGTCCTGATTATTAAGCTTGAGTTGGGAACAATTCAGCACCAGGGCATGAGAACTCAAGACAACACTGACTATGAAATGGAAATGTCCTGACAGGATGATACCAGAGGAAAATCCTATCTCACTTTTGGGTCCTTTCCCGTGTCTGTCACATATGAGTCATTTCCCTGGAGGCATTTTAGACGCCAGCCTTGGTATCTCACCTTGCCATTGTGATCAGTCATAGTTGGCTCTGGCTCCTCAATGTGAAATGACAGCCATGGTTTTATCACTCCTGCTTTGCTGAACAGATAGACGTTAATAGAACTGTATGAAGTCACTGCTTCATGCAATGAGTCTAAACCCATGGTAGCATGCTGACAGACATAGTGCTGGGGAAGGAACTGAGAGTTCTGCATCTGGATCCACAGGCAGCAGGAAGAGAATGAAACCTCAAAGCCCACACCCAAGCATTCAAGCACATGAATGTCTAGGGGCCGATCCTATTTAAACCACAAGTACTAATATAGAATTAAAATGATATACCCAGGTAATTTAACTTTTCATTTAATTTTCAGAGAAAACAGGAGGGAGTAACAAAAGAAACAACTCTGAGAAACCACCTTACACCCGTCAGAATGGCTAAGATCAAAAACACTGAGGACAACTTATGCTGGAGAGGATGTGGAGCAAAGGGAACACTCCTCCACTGTTCCCTGGAATTGTACAGCCACTTTGGAAATCAGTATGGCGCTTTCTTAGAAAATTGGGAATCAATCTCCCCCAAGACCCAGCTATACTACTCTTGGGCATATACCCAAGAAATGCTCAATCATACCACAAGGGCACATGCTCAACTATGTTCATAGCAGCATTGTTTGTAGTAGCCAGAACCTGGAAACAACTTAGATGCCCTTCAACTGAAGAATGGATAAATAAAATGTGGTACATATACACAATGGAGTACTACTCAGCAGAGAAAAACAATGAAATCATGAGGTTTGCAGGCAAATGGATGAATTTAGAAAAAAATCATCTTGAGTGAGGTAACCCAGACTCAGAAAGACAAACATGGTATGTACTCACTCATAGGTGGATACTAGTTGTAAAGCAAAGGATGACCAGACTGCAACTCCAGAGAGGCTGCCTAGTAAAGAGGACCCTAAGAAAGACACGGGGATCACCCAATGATGGAGAAATGGATGAGATCTACATGAGCAAACTGGATGTGAGGGGGGTAATGAAGGACAAGGGTCAGGGGAAAGAGAGCTTAGGGGAGTGGGAGATGCCAGCTGGATCAAAAACAGAGGGAGAACAAGGAAAGAGATACAATGATAAATGAAGACCCCATGGGAATAGGAATAGGAAAAAGCAAAGTGCTAGAGAGGTCCACAGAAATCCACAAAGATACCTCCACAATAGACTACAGGCAATGGTTGAGAGAAGCCCAAACTGACCTACTCTGGTGATCAGATGGCTGAACACCCTAACTGTCATGATAGAACTCTCATCCAATGACTGATGGAAACGGATGCAGAGATCCACGGCCAAGCCCCAGGTGGAGCTCCAGGAGTCCAATTGGTGAGAGAGAGGAAGGATTATATGAGCAAGAGATAATTGAGACCATGATTGGTAAAAAGCACAGGGACAAATAGCCAAACTAGTGGAAACACATGAACTATGAACCAATAGCTGAGGAGCCCTCATGGAACTGGATCAGGCCCTCTGGATAAGTGAGACAGTTGATTAGCTTGAATTATTTAGGAGGCCCCCAAGCAGTGGAACTGGGACCTGTCCTTAGTGCTTGAGCTGGCTTTTTGGAACCTAGGGCCTATGCTGGGACACTTTCCACAGCCTTGGTGAAGGGAGGAAGGGACTGGATCTGCCTCAACTGAATCTACCAGGCTGAGCTGAATCCCAGGGCAGTCCTTGCCTTGGAGGAGGTGGGAATGGGGAGTGGGTTGGGGGAGGGTGGGGGGGCTGGGAGGAGGAAGGACAGGGGAATCCGTGGCTGATATGTAAAATTAAATTAATTATAAAATTTTAAAAAATTAAAAAAAGAAGTAAATAGAGGGAAGCATAGTCTTCTCTGAAGGGAAACAGAGGAGCAGTGGATCTGGGGGAGCGCAGAAGCTGTGGTTTGGGATGTATTGTATGAGAGAATAATAAATAAAAAGGAAAGAGGAAAAAATACAAATATTAAGAAAAAAGACATTCAATTTACTGTAAAGTAACATTTTTGTTTGTGTAAGAAAAAATGTTAATTTTCTTTTTAATTGTGTGGGTGTCCTACCCAATTGCCAGCTGGACTAAGAAACTGCTACAAGAGTTGACATGATATGTGGCAGAAAGCATTTATTTTAGATAAGATTTTGTAAACAAAACACAGCTGCTGCATTCAGTTAAGCAGGGAATGCATTTTGTCTACAGTGGAGGACACCATCAGCCAATTCTGCTATTAAAGCAAGGACTTAGGAATCATTAACAAATGTCAGCAGCTTGACCTTTTTGTATTGCATACATGAGGCATGAATACCTAAGCACTACATTTTGTTTGGGCTGGGCCCAAGAATTTGTGTGATAACTGCAAAGTAGGATTTGTTAAAATAGGAACATCTGGACAGGCAAAGTGTCCCCTGGCAACCACGTTATAACCACATAGGGAAGCTAAAAGATTCTTACTGATGGTTACAACAGAAAAGCACAGTGAGTCCTAAAATGTGCAATTGTGTGTGTGTGTGTGTGTGTGTGTGTGTGTGTGTGTGTGTGTGTGTGTGTTTTTTATGCCCATGTGCGTGTCAGAGGTCAACACTGAGTGCCTTCTTCAGTCACTACTCCACCTTAGTTTTTTGAGACAAGGTCTCTTTCTCACTGACACTGGAACTTATTGATTCAGTTAGTCTAGCCATCCAGTAAGCCCTGGGAATCCTCTGATCTCTGCCTCTCCAGTGCTGGGATTATAGAAACCCACTCTTATGATTGGCTTTTTATGTGAGTGCTAGAGATCTGAACTCAAGTCCTCATTCTGATTTGACAGGCACTTTACAACTGAATCATCTCCCCAGACCCCTGTTTTCTAAACTTGATCAGTTATTAATTACTCAGACCTCCAACATTTATGGATGTTATGAGCCTGTAGTGGTTTGAATGAAAATAGACTCCCCTCCATAGACTCACAGGGGGTGGCATCATTGTAGGCACACACATCTTGTAGGTGTGCCCTTGCTGGAGGAAGTGTGTCACAGGGAGTGGGCTTTGAGTTTTCAGAAGGTCAAGCCAGGCCCAGTGTCAGTCTCTCTTCCAGCTGCCTGTGGATCCAGATGCAGAACTCTCAGCTACCTCTCCAGCACCGTGTCTGCCTGTGTGTACTGCCATACCTCCCACCATGAGGATAATGGGCTAAACCTCTGTAACTGTAAGCCAGAGCCAATTCAACATTTTCCTTATTAAGAGTTGCCATGGTCAAAATGTCCTTTCACAGCAATAGAAACCCTAAGACAGAGCCTATTTGCATGTGCTAACTGCAGAAATTTTTGGTGTAAAAATACAAATTATAAAAATAAATATCCTTATGGAATGCAAATGTAGGCATGTTTACTGACTGCTTTTCATCTGGATACATATGCTGGAACTTTTGCCTCTCTCAACAGAAGTACAGAATAACAAATACATGCTGATAACTTCTTAGCAATTTTTCTTTGCTTGACATGCTAATGCATCTTGATATTTTGTTATACAATTTTCAGTAGCACACAAGTGAGTATTAAGATAATTACATAACATTCCCCCTAGGTTATATTATATATAGTTGGATAAATCTCTATACATACCTGTAGCATTACATCATCACATGGCCAGAAGAGAATAATGAAAAGTCCTTTCACTTAATTAGAACAGGAATTACACTGCCAGTACACATTTGTGATCTATACAGCCATCTGTCTCACTTCAGTGAGATAGGTACAGACACTCACTTCACTAATACACCAATTCAACAGCATGATTGGAAATTGGACTTTCTGAGTGCCTAAATTTTCTGCTTAAGAGAAACTTTATCTTGTCTTTAATTAAAAGTCACTGTGTGATGACTTCAAGAAGCAGTATGGCGAAGGCTGCATTATAGAACACATTCTTAAGTGGCCATGACTATATTAACTGATCTATGCATGGTACACACTTTTATTTATATTTTATTATTTAAAACAAGTTTTTAAACTTAAGTATATTTTATCATGTTCTTCTCTTCCCCCCAAGTCCTTCTAGATCTTCTACCTCTCCATACCCATCCAATTTTAAGTTCTTTCTCAAATAAATAAACAAAAAAAACACCAATTCAACAACAAAAGATGGCATGCATTTTAAAAAAGAAATTACTTTATAACCATAAGTTTTTAATAATTGTCATTAGACAGATTTAATGAAAGTGGTACCATTAATATATAAAGATAACACAACTAGATGTGGTGGCACATGCCTTTAATCCCAGCATTCAGGTGACAGAGGCAAATGGATTTCTGTGAATTTGAGATCAGCCTGAAACTACAGAGTGGGTTCCAGGAAAGCCAGGGCTACACAGAGAAATCTTGTCTCAAACAAACAAACAAAAACATAAAGCCCCCGTATTATTTGAAGAGCGCACAATAAATATAAAGGAAGAAAATGAAAATTTCTCAAGTACTTAGAAAGCATATGTGTTCTCTGGTCATTAGTAATATTCTCAGGTTTTGCCATTCCACACATACTGGCCACCCTTCCCCTTTGAGATATATTCAGTCATTTGATGGTTGATTCCATGAAATATGTGGAAAACTGATGTGTTTCACTTCATCCCCTGTGAACACTGAATTGCCAGGGGGACCCTCCAGATTTTGCTTCTTCCTGTTTTAGTGTCTTAGTGTGTGTGACAGCTCAGACAGAGGGCTCTCAGTGTGGCAGGATCCTGGAGTAACGATGATGCAGAAATCCCTGCTGATCTTTGATGGCAGATACTCTGGGAAAACACAGACTAAATCTTATTTACTTTCCTGAGGTTTGTAGATTATTTGCCTCTACAGCGTTGTTTATCCTATCGTAATCTGTAACTTCCCAGATGAAATGCAGGTCAAGTGATTTCGTACTGCACACACTGTCACCAGGGGACAATTTGTAGATGTCTGCAACTATAGCATATACCCTTGCAAAACCAAGAACACACTTGGGCAGTGGTGGTCCATGCCTTTAATATCAGCATTCAGGAGGCAGAGGCAGGTGGATCTCTGTGAATTCAAGGCCAGCCTGGTCTCCAGAGTTAGTTCAAGGACAACCAGGGCTGTTACACAGAGAAATCTTGTTTCAAAAAATCAAAAAACAAACAAAAAATAAAGAGAGAGAGAGAAAGAGAGAAAGGGGGAGGGAGGGAAAGAGAAAGGGAGGGGAAGGAAAGAGAGAAAGGGAGGGGAGGGGAGGGGAGGGGAGGGGAGGGGAGGGGAGGGGAGGGGAGGGGAGAGGAGGGGAGGGGAGGGGAGGGGAGGGGAGGGGAGGGGAGGGGAGGGAAGGGGAGGGAAGGGAAGGGAAGGGAAGGGAAGGGAAGGGAAGGAACTAAGAACACATTCTCACCCTATGGTGTATATAAGTCCCTATCGTGGCAAAAGGACAACAAACCTAGGTTATTCACAGAGATGTCACATTGTTTTCTCCCTAATGGTTGCATTTCAAGACAGGCTTTGGTTGAAATCACTTATGGGCTACCAGTCAAATATTAAGAATAGAGGATAAAGATTTATGACTGGGGGGGTAGGTTTTAGAACAGACTGAAAGCTAAGGCTACCACCGTGTTAAAGGGAATATCCCAAATGAAAATCCCTTGTGACAACTGGTCTTAAGAAAAGGTCTGGTGTTTTGATGGGGATTGCATTGAATCTGTAGATTGCTTTTGGTAAGATTGCCATTTTTACTATGTTAGTCCTGCCTATCCATGAGCATGGGAGATCTTTCCATTTTCTGACATCTTCTTCAATTTCTTTTTTCAGGGACTTAAAGTTCTTGTCATATAGGTCCTTCACTTGCTTGGTTCGTGTTACCCCAAGGTATTTTACGTCATTTGTGGCTATTGTAAAGGGTGATGTATCTCTGATTTCCTTCTCACTCATAGGAGGATACTAGATGTGGAACAAGGATGACTGGACTGCTACTCACATCACCAGGGAGGCTGCCTGGAAAACAGGACCCAAAGAAGGACATAGGGATCGCCCAATGACAGAGAGGTGGAGGAGATCTACATGAACAGCCTGGACATGAGTGGGGGTAATGAAGGGCAAGGGTCGAGGGAAGGAGAGCTTGGGGGAGCGGGAGATCCCAGGTGGATCAACAACAGAGAGGGAGAACAAGGAATGGGAGACCAGGGTAGATGAAGACCACATGAGAATAGGAAGAAGCAAAGTGCTAGAGAGGCCCACAGAAATCCACAAAGATACCCCCACAACAGACTGCTGGCAATGGTCGAGAGACAGACCGAACTGACCTACTCTGGTGATGGGATGGCCAAACACCCTAATTGTCATGCTAGAAACCCCATCCAACGACTGAGGGATCTGGATGCTAGGCCCTGGGTGGAACTCTGGGAGTCCAATTAGTGAGAAAGAGGAGGGTTTATATGAGCAAGAATTGTTGAGACCAAGGTTGGATAAAGCACAGGGACAAATAGCCAAATGAATGGAAACACATGAACTATGAACCAATGGCTGAGGGGTCCCCAACTGGATCAGGCCGTCTGAATGGGTGAGACAGTTGATTGGCTTGATCTGTTTGGGAGGCAGCCAGGCAGTGGGACCAGGTCCTGTCCTCATTGCATGAGTTGGCTGTTTGAAGCCTGGGCCCTATGCAGGGTCGCTTGACCTGGCCTGGGAGGAGGGGACTGGACCTGCCTGGACTGAGTCTACCAGGTTGATCTCAGTCCGCGGGGGAGGCTTTGCCCTGGAGGAGGTGGGAGTGGGGGGTGGGCTGGGGGGAAGGTGAGGGGGGTGGGAGGGGGGAGAACAGGGGAATCCGTGGCTGATATGTAGAACTGAACTGTATTGCAAAATAAAAAAATAAAATAAAATAAAATTTCTTAGTTGAAAAAAAAAAGAAAAGGTCTGATAATCATGAGTCAATTAATTACCTCCCAAGATTTATCATGTACAAAGGAAATTAGTGTAGTTTTAGATCACAAAGAAATTATAATTGATGAGATTTTAGATAACATTCAAATTTTAGTGCCTAATATTACCTTGAACACGATTTCAAAATAAAAACTGGAATCTTAGGGGTTGGAGGAATGGTTTAGAAGTTAAGAGCGCTTGGCGTTCTTGCCGAGAACTGTAGTTTGGTTCTGGCACCCACATCTGGAAGTTCACAACTGCCTCTATCTCCAGATGCAGGGAATCTGAAGCAATCCTCTGACATGCAAGGGCTCCTTCATGTACATGCTCACGCACGTACATGTAGATGCACACACAGAAGTAAAAATAAAATTAATCTTGGAAAGAGAAAGCCTGAAATCTTAGACCAGACTTGTTCCTTACACGTTTGTAGATGAGCTGCACCTGTGTGGCTGTAACATTGGGGCACTTCCTAAATCTACAGATTCCAGGCCTGTGCCTTCAGCCTACTGAGGTAAGCCGACTGGTCCCATGTTGTTGATAAGCTTCCAGAGAATTTTGATACATATCTGATGACCATCAACACAGCTAACATACAGTTGGAGTATTGAGTCAGTTTGCAGATTGGATCCTTGACTTCATTCTTCCCTTTAACAAGTAAATACTCAAATTAAATTTGAAGAATAAGAGGTATAAGTTGATGTCATTTTTTTATTTATATTTTTAAGATTTTGTTTAAGTTTATAAAAATATATTTAGTAAATTACACATTTTCTGTTCCAAATGACTATTCTGTCTAAAAGTTCATTGGGTGTATATAGTCTTTGGGTTTGATTCATTGTTGTGTGTGATTTTTTTTTTTTGGTAACTTTTTATGACAAACTTTTTTAAGGTTTGGTTTAAACTGTATGTATGTGTGTGTGTGTGTGTGTGTGTGTGTATGTGTGTGTGTGTGTGTGTGTGTTGGAGGTGGGTGTACCCATGAATGCAGGGCCTGTGGGGACCAGAACAGATTGTTAATCTCTTGGAGCAAGAGTTACAGGCAGTTTTGAGCTTCCTAGCATAAGTGCTGGGAATCAAACTCAGGTCTTCTGTAAGAACAGTGCATGCTCTTAACCACTGAGCTATTTCTCCAGATCCGGAAATTGTGTTTTAACTCGTGTTACTATTTAATATTTATCAATCCTTCCCACAAACACAAGAAAAGTAAATAAATACAGTACACGTGTATGAACAAACTCATGGCAGTTTCATCAGTTGTTGAAATATGTTAGAAACAAATATGTCTGTTCTGTTTACAACTTAGAAATCCACTCCATCTATGGCTAAAAACAACTTCTGATGTTATCCCCTTCCCATAGTGCAGAGTAGACAGTGGCCGTAAGATACAAATATGTGTTCAAATGTCAAGCATTTGTAAAACTACGCCAAATGGCTGGCATTTCAGAAGAATGTTTCAATCTTCTTTGTGAACAAATGGGTCTCATCTCTACACATTTTAGTGGTTATTATTCTAGGTAACACTTGTTCTACCTCAACACACATATGAACTTCATATATACCCATTAACAGAAAAGCCATCACTATCAAGATCCAATTTCCAAAGCATATTTTTCTCACAAAGAACTTCACGGTAATTTAAAAATTTTTATTTCTTCATTATTATTATCATGTGTGCATGTATGATGTGTGTGTATAAGCATGTGCACCATAATGCACATGTGAAGGTCAGAGGACAACTTTGTGGAGTCATTTCTCCCTTGTATCTTTGTGTAAGGTCCATGGATTACACACAGTTCACTGAGATTGCATGGCAAGCAGTATTACTTCCCTGAGCCATCTTATCAACCCTTATGTCAATTTTTTTAATGCTTTTTATTTAAGGTAGAGTTTGGGTATAAATATTGTTTCTGTAGAAACAGGTCACTTCACTGGGGTTCCTTCATCATGCTATTCAAAGTTACACTTCTAATTGTGAACATATGAAATAAACCTCAGACTTCCTATTTCAAATCATTATCCCCTTTTAAGTGCTTGGTTTGAAATATTTTAAAGTTGAGTTATAAAGATATGAGGAGAAATATACTTCGCTAATAATTTTAAAGACTAATATTCTAGATAGGCAAGTACACAATATTTAGCATACAAGAACTGCAAAATTTGCAAGCAAATAAAGGTGAGTTTGGTTATCAAAAGAGCTGTTGAGCTACCATGACTCAGAAACTACTCAATTATGCAAACATGGAAGGCATTGTAATGGTTTGACTGAGATGTACCACCCCACCCCACCACTATAGTCTCAGGCACTTGAATATTTGGTCCCAGTTGCTGTCACTGTTTGGATAGGTTTAGAAAGTATGGCTTTGTTGGAGGGTGTGTGTCACTGGGGGCCAGCTGATGTTTCAAAAGCTGTGCTCCATATCCAGTGGTGCTCTGTGCTTGCTATTTGCAGTTCAAGTGAACCCTCAGTTCCTGCAGCTATCCCCATCTGCTGCTGTGTCTCACCACCTTGATGGTGAGGGACTCTTGTCCCTCTGAACCATAAGGCCCCCTCAAAACCCTTTCTTCTGTAAAGTGCCTCAATCATGGTGCTTTATCACAGCAAGAGAAAAGTCACTAATACGGTAGTATTTAAAGTTACTGAAATTCCAGAGACAACAGATTTGAATAGTAAGTGGGGAACTTTAATAATAATACTTTAATAGCACAACAAACTAATGGGAAAAGAAAAACAAGATTACATGGCCTTAGAGATACATGTTATTACATATATCTTTGTCTTTAATAGATTGAAGTATTAATACTAACTAGTAATTGTTAATTCATTAACTAAAACAGAGATTCCTCATTGATTTCTTATGATTTAATAATTTTATGATATGCAATGGATTTCCATTTTTGAGGTTGTTGCATAGCCCAGGCTTTCCTGCAATGTGCACCCCCCACACCCTCCTTCAGCTTCCTAAGCACTAGAATTCACCTCCGTGCTCTATTCATGGTCAGTTATCTTTATAAATTGATGATTTCATAGAGAAATGGAAAGAGAGAGACTGAGGGTCTTTTGAGAGTGAAGGAAGGCCCGATCAATGAGAACTAGTTTTCTGTGCTTGATCTTCATTTAAAAAGCTAGGAATTAATGAAACTAGTAGTCTAAACAGTAAAATGATTTCCATGCTTTGCCTAAAATCCATTTGTTGCTTAAACAGAATCATCTTAATATACAAGAAAGGCTGAAATAATAATATTATATGGTTCAACACAGACTCATGGGCTTTTCTTTAAAGTAGAAACTCAACACACAATATTAAAAGACTAAGCTGCACTGAAAATTCTGTTCCCACAGTTTTTGAGAATTGCAAAACTTGGGTTTTTATTATTATTATTATTATTATTATTATTATTATTATTAATTTCTTGAAGATCATTGTGACCTAAATAAGAATATCACTACCCCTTATAAATCCTAACAGGAAAAATTAACATTAATAATGTTCTATTGAAAATACTTCTGATAACTTTGAACATTTATATGAGATACCTCAGATGTTTTCTTAATTCAAAATAATATAAATCTAAACAAGAAAAGAAGTTGGGTAGTAACACACACCTAGGATCCCAGCACTTAGGCCAACACAGGAAGATCACAAGTTCAGGGCAAGCCTGGGAAACATAGTGAGATTAGGCTAGCCTGGGCTACAGATCCCTTGTAATCATCACAGAGGCAGATGCAGAAATATTGTAAGAAACAGGGGTACTAAATTTCTGCACCAAAAAAGATATGACATGAACTCACAGCAACTGTAGTTTCATGTACAAAATTTGCAGGAGATCAAGCCAGCCAGAATCTGTTGATGTAATGGTCTTATTAAATAAGAAACACAGAGCCAAATGCAGAGTTAAAAGCCCAGAGGTCAGAGCAGTAGCTAACCTCCTTCTTACCACCCGCTGCCACTGTCGTCCTTCCCCTGAGAAAGAGGCCTACTTCCTGTGTGTCTGTCTTTTTATTGACTTTCTGTTCTGCCTTCTCATTGGTTGTAAACCCAACCACATGACCTCCTCATCAATGCCTGTCTATACAGACCTCCAGGTCTCTATGGTTTGTATTGAGATTAAAGGCATGTGTTTCCAAACTGGTGGTGTCCTTGAACACACAGAGATCTGCCTGTCATGTGATCAGGATTAAGGGCATGTGCTACCACTGCCAGACTTCTGCTCTGGCTTGCTATTAACTCTGACCCCCCAGGCAACTTTATTTATTAACATACAAATAAAATCGTTCTTCAGCACAAATAAAATAACACCATATTTTCCCCTTTCTATTTCAATAAAAAGGAAAAAAGTTATAACTAATATAAGAAAAGCTATATACAAAAAGTACAATAACTATATACAATACATACAAGCAATAAATACCTAAACAATGTCTAGTCCATTTGCATTTGACAAATTCAGAGAAAATAATTCCATTATCTATCCTATTTTGGTAAGTCCAAAATGTACCTGATACACTTTATACCCTAACTTATATTACTAACAGAACTATCTTATAATGTCTTTCAAATTTATACACTTACACCTCTTTAGTAAGTTTCTTTTCTGAAATTCTTAACAAGGAAAACTATAACTATCTAATCTTCAACTATAACTATCTAATCTTCAACTCCCTCAGAGATCCAAGAGGGAAATAATATTACCTAACAAAAATAAAAATAGGAAGTGCATGCAAGCAGCTTCCAAAAAAGATGTGAGTTGACAGAAACAGCCAGCTGCCTGGACAGTCACCCAAGGTTTCTCAGCAGTGTTGGGGCATCATCTTCAGCCTATAGGCTTAGCGTGTCTGACAGACTCATTTGTGAAGTAGGATATACAGAAGGTCAACAGTTCGACCTCACATTTGGTGAGAGCAGTCCATGTACCAGAAACACCTGAATTCCACTAGTGTCATGTCATGATTCAGGATTTTAAACTTTGGAAATTGTTGATTTTTTTTTAGAATTCAGCTGTCCATTCTTCTTGGCTTGTGTGTGTGGCTTGATCTCAGCATCCTGTTCTTCTCCACATCCCTTTCTTCTCAGCTTGTTGGTGTCTTCAACTCTTTTATTAAATGCCAGTCTACCATTGAGAGGTTAGACTCTGTCAGCTTAGTTACTCTTTCAAGAATAGCTGTTTCAGCTGCTGTTCCACTGCACATCAGAAGCCATCAGTCCACTGCCTGTTCAGTTGCCTTCGAAGAAAAGGGCACTGTACCTTTTCTGAATTGCAAAGGCCACTTCAGGGATGGTGCCATATTGTCCTGGTCTCAGAAGATGCCTTTTGTTAAAGCCACAACCACCACTTGTCTTGGCAAGAATCAGTAGTCCTTTGTTTTGTGTCCTGTCTGTCCATTTTGTCCTGTTTGTCAGCAGTTGATTCGAGGATACTTTGCTGTCCAGTGGCTAACTTCTGCCACAATGGAAGTTAACTCCATATACAGTTTCTTCAATGCCCATATTTTCTCTGAAGTAGATTGGTACTACCAGGAGCAGACATGTATCATAGTCATAACAAAAGGGGACAGTATAGATAATGATAAGATAAAGGGATAGATTATTGAACCTACTTTTAAAGAGCAACTTTTTAAAAATGTTTTACATTGCTATGGATTTTAGTTTATTGATACAAATTTAAAGTTACTTTTGTTATACTGTATGTGTATTTTTACTCTTGTTTAAGGTATTATGTTTATACAACTCATTTAAATTGTAATGGAACAGTCTTCTATGATAGTCAAACTTATAGTCATGTTAAGTTTTCTAGGTATACATAGATATAATTCAGATAGATAGGTAATCTTCAAATACTTCAAAGACCTACAGATTATGGTATTTAAAATGTTTTTAAAAATTTAGACTTTCTGGACAATGAGACATGTCTGCTCTTGGCAGCACTGATTTACTTCAGAGAGGAGGATGGGCATCGAAGACACTCTATATTGAGTTTATCTTCTTCTTGGCAAAAATAGCCATTTGGGCAAGAAACTGTCTTGCCTGGACTGCTTGATCGACTGACTGGACATGCAGGACCCATAGGAAGGTGACCACTGAATTTTGCTTGGCAAAATGGTCCTTCAGGTTCCTGTTTCACAGAGGAAACTGCCAGACATTCTACAGGACACAGAGAGAAGTGACTGAGAGACTCTAGGCCTGTGGGCTGAAGACAGATGCCCCAGCTTTACAAAGGAGCATTAGGTGACTGTCCAGGCTGCCAGCTGTCTCTGACTACTCTCACAAGACTCCCAAAAGTTGCTTGCATCCTTCTCCCATTTCTTGGGTAATATTATATCCTTCTGAGGTCTTTGATGTAGTTGAAGACTAGATAGTTATAATTTCCTCAGTTAGGATAAGAGATAAGTTAGATATGAAACCTTAGACTCACAAATATAAGATAGGATATCTTCTTTGATTTTGCCAAATACAATAGACTAGATATTATAAATAGACTAGATATTATAACTGCAATTCTTGCTTGATAATTGTTTTATTATATGGAATTTTACTATGTGAAAGTTAAAACCTTTCTTTTTGAAAAAAAAGAAAAGGGAAAGTGCTGTGGATATCGCTCTGTATAAATAAAATGCTGATTGGCCGGTAGCCAGGCAGGAAGTATAGGCAGGACAAACAGAGAAGAGAATTCTGGGAACAGGAAGGCTGAGTCAGGAGACACTGCCAGCCGCCTCCATGACAAGTGAGATGTAAGGTACCGGTAAGCCACGAGCCATGTGGCAAAGTATAGACTAATAGATATGGGTTAACTTAAGATATAAGACCTAGATAACAAGAAGCCTGCTACAGCCATACAGTTTGTAAGCAATATAAGTCTCTGTGTGTTTACTTGGTTGGTCTAAGTGGCTGCGGGACTGGCGGGTGAGAGAGATTTGTCCTGACCGTGGGCCAGGCAGAACTGGAGAAAATTCCAGCTACAAGAATCCCAGCACGGATGAAGAGGTGCTTGTGAAGTCCGAACCTTAGGTGAGGAGCTGTTGATAAAGTTTCTGGGGTATGGAGTTTACTGTTGTTGTTGTTTCAGAGATGTGACCCTGCCAGGTTACCCATGTTCCTGTAGATGGTCCTATAATGATGTACACATAGATAGCCCTAAATGGACTCAGTGGACTTCTTAAAAAGAGCGCATGAGGTTGGTAATGAAAAGCAGCAGAGAGGATAGAGATCAATTAGAGAGGAAGGGATGGAGTTTGGATTTGATCTTTAAAATTTTATAAACAGATAATCATATTAAAATGGAAAAATAAGTTCAAACTCCTACTAAGTATCCAGTAACTTATATACTTTCTCATAAAAATGTCTGAAGAAACCTTTAACATATGTTAGCATAATCTGTGGTATTTTAACAACACTTGGCATTTGAAGAGATAATGAGCAATATTTAAACAGATAACCAAGACTATCATTACTCCATGGAACTTCTCAGTAATGCCTTACTCCAAGTCTACACAGTAAGTAATGCCTAATAGCAAAACATTCTATATCTGAGTTCATAAATTCCTTTCAATGGAGTCTGGAAGAAATCAGCTTTGTTAACTAATTTTATTAAACTCTTAATGATATCAGGTTCCTGGCTTGGTTTTTATTTAAATGTCTTAGTTATGCATTTGTAAGGCCATTTTATAGTAAGCCATATGTCTCAAGTAGATGTGTTATTATCAGGACTTTATAAAATTTCCAAGCAATCTCTCCAAGCTACCCTGGACTCTAGACTAGACTAAAGGAGATGGGGTGGGGGAGTGGGGGTTGACGGGACCACTTTCCTTGTGATAAGTACTATTAGCTCTGTTATCTGCTGGACATACATTTGCTAAGTGTATCTGATTACACCTGTTGATCATCATGAGTTCTTTTCTTCTCTCTCTCTCTCTCTCTCTCTCTCTCTCTCTCTCTCTCTCTCTCTCTCTCTTTCTTCCTTTCTTTTCTTTCTTTCCTTTTTGCCAAATCTAATATTTTCCCATGTAAACCCTTTAATGGCTGAATGGGAAGCCATGGGTGTCCCAGTTCTAACCTTTCTTACTATAGTTTTCACGTCTCATATTCTCTGTGTCCCTCAGCCAGAGTTCCTTAAATCCATCTTGTGTTTTTCTGCCAAGGATCCTCTCTGGCTGCCTTCCCACTTGTAAATTTTCTAAAGCATTTGCATTTCTGGGCAGCTTCCTTTTTGAAGTCTCCTCTGACCCCCTGTTTCAGGATTAAGCTCTCCTCTCTGTGCTGGTCCTCTGTCCCTTCCGTCCCTTCCCATCTCCTGTTGTTAATCACTGCTGTCTTTTTCCCCCCAGGACTGTCTCCTCTTTCACTGTGGTCAAATGGACAGCATGCTCACTGCACTGTATTACGTACGGTTGCATCTGCATTTTGCATCTTTTCTCCTATGCTGCTTCTTGAGGGACAGATAACAACTGACATTTATTGAAGGGTTACCAAGTGTCTAGAATGATTCTTAGTGTTTTGATCCTTATAATAGCCCCAGCAGTTTCAGCTATTATTATTCTAATGCTAAAAATGAGAAAAGCAAAGAAAGTGAAGTAGCTCCTTTAAAGCTTTCCTCTTATTATATGAGAGACATCCAAGCAGGTACCTGACACCTTCACTCTTTTCCTTAACCACTTTGCCATCACGCATCATCCTGGCAGATTTCTTTCTTCTGCTTCCTTCTTCCTCTGATCTCTCCCTTCCTCCCCATCTTCCTCCCTCCTCCCTAACCACCTTCTTCCCTCCTCTCTCTCCCTCCCTACCCCATATTTCTTCCTCCCTCTTCCCTTTTTTTTTGTTTACATTTTTGGGGGGAGGAGGTTTCAAGACAGGGTTTCTCTGGGTAGCCCTGGCTATCCTAGAACTCAATATGTAGACCAGGCTGGCCTTGAACTCACAGTGACCAGCCTGTCTCTGACTCACAAGTGCTGGGATTAAAGGCATGCACCACCATTACCTGGCTTTCTTTTTAGCTTCCAGTGTCTTTTACACTTCCTGGCATGTGTCTGTTCTTCATGTTCCTCAAACAAATTAATCACTATTATTTGAATATGCATAATTAGGTCTTTAGGACAGACAGGTACAATTTCTTCCCAAAGTTGAAGAAATCTAAATTAACAGAACATGAACAGCCTGTTTCCTTACTTTGAAGCTGGTAATAAGCAGGGTGCATTTGAAGAAATAATGAAGCTCATTCTTTGAGTACACTCACTCTTAAATGATTTTTCAGCAAATCCCAAATGACCATGTTAAAGCTTATAATAAATAATGTCAACAAACCATTTTGTTTCACTCTTGAATGATTTTTATTGAGTAACTTTATCATATAAAACTGCTTTTAGGATGACATATTTACAAGTTTTCATCCTATATATCAATGATTAAAGTAATAACTCCCTCTGTTTAAAGTAGGTCAAAGAATTAAGATGCCTACGTTGGCCCCTACACGAATACATTTCACTCTGTTGGAAATGTCCTTTCTCAGTATCAGAAGGTTAGTGATGTCATCTGAATGAAACAGTTGGGTTTTTGATGACCATGTCAGTGTAGTTGAGCAGTTATAATCTGCATGGGATTGTTTGCTGTAGACTCACTTTATGCTACTAAGAATAAAACCCCCAGAGTCCAGAAAAGTAACCAAAATGTTACTGATAGCTTTTTCTTATGTGCTCTGTCTCCTGAATTTATAAACTTCCTGCTGGAGCAAACTCAGATGGTCAGTCATATCACACCAAACATAACCCAGCAAAGACAGGCTGGCTTATTCTAAGACTGCCAAGCAATGGCACATTTATTTAGCTTTCTTATTTGAAGATGGTCCAATGGTTTCAAGATTTTATGTGGTTCAGGCTCTGACATTCAATTCTACGGAATCCTCAAAATAGAACACAGATTCTCTGGTACAGGCCTCTTTCCCTCTCCCTGTCCGTCTCTTCTCTCTCTCTCTCTCTCTCTCTCTCTCTCTCTCTCTCTCTCTCTCTCTCTCTCTCTCTCTCTCTCTCTCTTTGTCTCTCCATCTGTCTGTCTGTCTTTCTCTAAAGTTATCATGTGATGTCTATAAATGCAGAACCCTGGGCTCTTTTTCTTTTTAAAAACTTGCATCCACATTCACTCTTTCAGCAACTCCTGTAAACATGGGATTGTATGCTCACATCTTTGCCCTCACAAGACCATATTGACTTTTTCTCTGGGTAATGCTCTATCACAAGCTTAGAAGACCTTCATTATTCTGATGACACCAAGTCCAGACATGGGCTTGGACACTGTCTGGGAACACAGCATAGAAACTTCTTGGGGAGACATAATACAGGAATACATTTCTTCACACTACTGAAGCTATTTACCTGATGTTGAATTGTTGTGGTTGATGGTTTAAAATACTGAGTTATTTTGTCTTAAGCCTTGAAATTTGGGTCATCCTCTCCATCACTCACAGAGTGAGGCAATAAGGTTTGGCAGTGTGTCCTAGTTTTATCTAACTGGGCTTGGAAACTAACTATAGAACATCATGTGAGGCCTTGTGGGGAGGGCTTCAAGACCTAATCAGGAAACTCTCAGCTACAACACACCAAGCAAGGATAGAACAATCCCTCAGTTTTTACACACAGTGAAACATTTTTTTTCTAGGCTTCAGTTAATATAACCAGAGACATAAAGGATGTGGGTCTCAGATCTGCAACATATTTTGATAACTGTGAAAATGTTTTAATTTTATTTAAAATATGAAAAAGCAAATATAATAGTAATATATACACATTTATACACACACAAATAAACACATGATCTTAATGATTTCCTTCCAGATTTATTTGAATTTTTTTCCTTTGGTAGAAGGTCCAATGAAGGCAAATGTGCCCAGAGCTCAAGGAAGCCATCATGGGACACTGAGCTCTCTGACTTACAAAGTGATCTCCTGGCAAGCTTCAAAATTTTTCTGTGATTGTGAAAAAAAGGATCCTGGTCCTGTAAACATTTCTCAAATCTTCAAGTTGAGTATGTGAATTAGACTACCACTTATCCTCGATCTATAAGAGAAAGTAAGAATGGGAATTTCTGATTTTTCTGACACTTTCCAAGGTACATTATAAATATCACATTTGGCTCTGCAATAACTTAGAAAGGAGCTGAATAAATTAAACAGATGTTGCAATCACCATTATGCACTTGCCTAAACTTAGGGTGTGATTCCCCTAATTAGTGGCAGAGTCAAAATCAGAATCCAATCTGATTGGAACACAGCCTCTCTTACCAATTGTCATGGTGTGGATCAGTACAGACAAGTGTGTAATTTATCAAAAGTATAATTTAAATATAGAGTCTTTAGTAACTTTGCTTTTACTAACATTTTCCCCCAGAAGCATTCTTTGATTCCAATATAAGAGTTATATTCAAATAAAATCAGTTGTTCCTAGGATTTTCTAAAACTCATGAAAAAATATTATAAACCTAAACATTTTGGAAATAAGAAAAAACCAAACTATTGTGTTTACATTACTATATATATAAACACACAAACACAGAACTCAGGCTCAAACCTATATCTATTTTTAATCAAATACATTTATGTATTATGTATGTATTTAATAATACATAAATTGCTATAAATTTTATGAATATTTATATAACTATAAATATTTATAATTTATAAATGATTTAAATTCAAATCTTTAAATTTCAAATTCTTTAAAAGGCTTTGGATTCCTTTATTTTGTTTGTGGTACTATCAAACAAACTCAAACCCAGCTTGGAAGCATGAGGTCAGCACTTCACCACTGCAATACATCCCTGCTCAGCTGGATTCCTATAAAAGCAGACAGTGGTGAAGGTGGAAGACCGCACTTACCTGTGGGTCTAAGGACAAATGTTTACAGGTTATTGTGAGGGACTGTGCTGGTTTAATAAGCTAGTGGTTATATATCCTCCTCCAATAGCCACTACCTCACCAGCGCTGAGCAGTTAGCAAGGCTCCAGGACCAGGCATGGTCTCTCCCTTGTTAAGTGATTCGTAAGTCTAATTAGAGAGCTGTCGGATACTGCCAAGAAACAAGTGCCACTATTAACTCTTGCTAGTTGCTGGATATGGATCACAGGCATCATAGTTCGGTCGGACTGTTGATTAACTCCATGCTATGGAATCTTTCCTGGCCTTCTGGTACCATGAAAGCTAGTCCTCAGAGAGGGGGCATTCAAATCAGTTCCAGATCAGGGGTCTCTAAGCCCTGTGTGTGAAGTGCATAGTGTCATCAGTAACAGGGACTTACCTTCCACCTCTGAGGTTAACCAAAGGCAACAACAATAGGCTGTATGTTTTGGGAGGCTGTTAGACAAGTCTGGCCAATAACTCAAAAGAGGGCTTCTCATGTCTGGTATTAGGAATTTTGTTAGGTGATTTGGGCTCTTGAAGGAACATGGTCACTTTGGTAGGAAAATATAAAAGAGGGAATGCTTTTCACAACATGAATTTCTGAAGGTGAAAGGGCAGCTGGGAAACTCACACAGAAAGGTAAGGAGACAGACTTCCAGTCTCCTGGGCCTCAGGGGTCTCCCGCTTTTCCAGGTGCTACAGTCTCTGGCTAAGAAGAGATCAGAAGCTGGGCCATCGGCTCAGCAGCAGGAAATGGTTCAAGGGTGGGTGAGAAGAAACCCCAAAGTCAGATCCTAGAACATTAGCACAGCACTTCCACATTTTCTCACTTGATGAAGGGTGGTGAGACAAGGTGAGCAGGTTCATGGCAGAATTGAGACTGTTCTCCTCTGCGGTCTAGTACTTCCTTCAAACTAATATGGGAAATGTTATTGACAAAAATGTGTTTTGATTGTGTGAAATAAAAAAAATCACATAATTTAGGGACTTGGTTAAAGGAGAGAGACTTGCCCCTAGGTCTTTGGATAAGTAAAAATTCATAATCATGAGAATCATTGAAAATCTTTCAACAGTGACTTAGGTGGGGGAAGAGTTGAATACAGCTACCCCATGCAGGTGATATAATATCAAACATTATAGGTAATCAGAAGGTGGCAATTCTCCCACTGCACATGGGATAGAAGGGACTCCCGGGGGATTATTAGGGCTAAAACTGAGAAAGTCCCAAAAACCTGGCACAAGATATCTAACATATTTTCTTTTAAATATTCAATATATGTTCATCTTCCTTTCATTTTCAAATGTGTCCATAGAGAATGTGGTGGTCAACACTTTAATAACTAACATGCAGCATATTTTATTTGTATACAAACCAGAGAAAGCCAAACAAAATAAAGATCCATACTTCCAAGGTATAGTGTTCTACTAAGAGCGAGCAGAAAAAGAAAACCTTGTGAATGAATGGCACATTAGAAAGCATCAGGGGGGACAGGAAAATCATAGAGGAGAAGGATTGTGATAACTGTAAACAGGACAGCAGAGAAAAATTGATCTTAGACTAGAAGCATAGAGCTCTGACGGACTCACACAGTGATGGTATGAGACAGCTCATGATGAGTTCTGTAGATGGGAGAGAGAGAGAAAGAGCATTCATTTCATCCAGAAGTGAACGTAGGAACAGGACTTTGGAATCAACTGACAGAGCCAATGAGTGCCATCATTTCGTACCAGTGAATAATTGTCTCTTTGTCTCAACAGGAAGCAACAGGGGTGTTAATTCTAGTGTTATTAATAAAATGTACAAGTTTCATATCACAAGTATGTATGACTTTTGTCAGTCTTAAAGTTGTAACAGGATCTAAGCTTTGTAAAACTTTTTCTGTTGTAATAAACTTAATGAAAAAAATTAACACATACTTGCAGAATCGAAGTGTAAGCTAAGAGTTATTTCACAGATGTGTATGGTATTAGTCAGATTCTTGTGTATGCCAGCGGTGGGGTAAAGAGTGCCACGATCTGGGCTCTTTTGAAACTAGGTGGTACCATCTAATCTTCAAAAGCTCTCTAACAAGCTTAAAGAATCGTGTGTTCTTCTTACATAACAGAACTTTTAGATTGCTATTGCGGCAACCCACTGGGCAATTTTGTGGTACTAATCAATTTTGTCCCACGCCTTTCCATCCCTGTCTCCCTGAGTTATCTTTCCAACTGCCAGGCAGACTCCTTGGAATCACTCAGGCCCTCCCCTTCAGCCCCAAGAACTAGTTCTAACATTCATTTCTGACATAGAGGCCATTGAAAACCTAATGTGTACAATGTTACATTGTCTGACAAGTCTCCAAGTGCCTTCAGATATCTGTCCTAGGCCTCTACAGAGCAGACCACTTCAAAAAGTGGAGCTGAATTGTAACTGATACTTTTTTCTGTCTTCTTTACAGGGCTAAATTATCTAATCATGAACACTAAATATTACACAGTACTGTGTCCTGGCTGCTTAGCATTCTATCTGGTTTTAAGTCACATTTGTCATAAAGATGAATCATGGATGTAGTCTGGTGAATGAATAAAATAATATGACTTCGGATGAAACTTTACTTAAACTACAGGTTTTTTTTTTTTTTTTTATCAGTGAAGACATTTTTACTTTGCTTTATTCACTTTAGGCTTGAAATGTGATTTTCAGCAAATTTCTACCAATAATATTTTTTTTTTTTTTTTTTTTTTTTTTTTTTTTTTTTTTTTTTTTTTTTTTTTTTTTTTTTGTTAGAGAGAGTAGGATATTTATTGGTGAATTCACATCACATCCCAGAGGAAGGAATTTGCAGAGGTAGAGACCAAGGAGAAACTTGGAGAGACCATCTACCAACAGCTGTCTTCCAACTTTGAGCCACTGTCAGGTTCTCAGTAAGGAAAACAAAAAATTCCAATAAATGACAGAAGTTAGCACTCTAAAATGTAGATGTTAAGTTGGAACTTTGGCTTGTGGTGAAGTACAAGGGATTTGGCCACAGCCCTGTTACCGAATCTTTAGTGCCTCTGAGTAAGGCAATTAACATCTTCAAAGCTCCTTTACAAAGTCACAAAATATTGGAAAATAAGAACAGATACTTAATTGATTTGTTGTGAAAACCTATTATTGAAATAAATAAATAGATCTTAGCAATCAATAAATATAAGCTAATATAAATACACTGCATTTAATATATACTTTGAGAATGCTACCAATAATATTTTTGTTAGGAGTATCTGCCTGTGTTGCATGTTTTGAAACAGTGAACTCATCTATTACCTACAATTCCGGTAACAATTTTATTTTCAACTCCCAACAATGTAGCATTTTGTATTTTAAAATAAACAAAATGTTTATGGAATTTTTAATATAATCCATATGTTGAGTGCTTAAGTAAATATTCTTATATGTCAGTGGTTTTCAGGTCATTTCTTATCACTACACTGAGATAATTGTCTTAGAGTTTTCTTGTAGAATTATATGAAAATCATGAAATTAGAAAGCTGTGATCATGGTAAGCATGGCATCTCCAGACTGACAAGAGTATCATTCAGTCACTCATGATGCATATAATGTTTCATGGTCCAACTTAGAGTCTGCTTATGTGTGCATAGAAAGGCAAGGCTCTCATCAGATATGCAAGCCCTTAGCCAAGTCCCGCCCCTAAATGTCATCAATAGAGCAAGAGCTGGTTGGCTCCAAGTAGCTACCTTCCTGGAGTCTCCTTCTTTAACCCGACTCTAGTGCTCCCTACCTTCAGTTGTGGGAGTTGATGTGGCTGAGAAAGACAGGCAGCATGTATAAACATGTTCAATACAGGATTCAGGAGGTGTGGTCCTTCAGCCCCTCTTACACCCTATTCCAAAGATGATAAAATCTCCTTATCTTTTCCCTTTTAGTTCTTACTTTATATTTTTATTCAGTCCAATAAAAGACATGATTCAAACACTTTATTTTGGGTTTGTGAATCTTTCTTTGCTTTGATTCTCAAGAATTTTTGGTTATTAATATACCTGGAGGTTACCATTGCCTCAGTGGAATTTTCCATGTGATAAGAGCTCAGGCTAGGTACCTATCATCTATTTGAAAAAGCATTGTTATGATGCAGTCTTACAAATCAATAACACAAGACTTTCCCTAACTTAAATGTTATCAGTCATGGTTTAACCTATCACAGCTTTTCCAGTACTGCCAAACTGTATTAGAACATTCTGTAGTTGTTTTCTTAAGCAAAAGCTTACTCTGAGTTCTTTTTCAGGAATCTTGCCCCTTACCAGAAGTGCTCATACATAACTCTGAAATTTCTTTTAGGAATCTCACTCCTTACAAGAAGTGCTTATACATAGCTCTGATATTTCAGGACAGCCTGACACCAAAATGTGCCCAACTTTCTCTTGGCTTTCATTTCTATCCCCCTGATTATGTGTTATGTATTATGTATTATCCTATGTAATAACAAATGTTGATTTATGTTTTTCTCATAAAGATTTGATTTTAAATTAAAAGAATCATATCCTACTTACTTCATAAAGAACGTGGGCTTTAAAACACACACACATATATGATTCAGAGTGTTGGCAATTACTATATTAGGTTGGACCATATGAGACTGACTTGTTTTTAATCTACAACAGCCGGATATTGATACTCATATAATTAAACAATCATTATCTAGGGGATCTCTCTCTAAAAACTCTTAACTCTTAGATTTCTCGATATCTAATTTAAGACCTCCATGCTTCCATTGGCTTCTACAAGGGTACGTTCCATCATCAGACAAAGTTAACACATGGAAAGTTCTTCCTAACTCTGAAAAAAAGTCTCTATCACTATAACTTCAGTGTACAGTAATGACTTGACTTTGTCGTCTTCATCTTGCAAACCACAACATACTGAGAGTGAAGTAGAACACCCAGTAATTATGCAGGGATGGGGGTACAAACTGAGATAATAGCAAACACAAGAGCAGGAAAAATCACCCTACATATGGGTCACAATGAATATGCATGATTCCCTTTTATAGACTAACCTTTAGACTAATGGAGTATTTGCATGTTAGCTGTTTCCTCATGTGTTCATGAAATTAAGGATGACTTTGTTCTCAGCTCACTTTGTGCTGGCATGATTGGAAGTTTATATATTTAATTTGATATAAATATATTATTGATGTTAACAAAATTCAATCAGCTTCTCAAATGCAAGGCTGACCAAGTATAAAATGAAGGGCAGTGAAGAGTTGTAGGCTATTCTTGGCTACAACTCTCTACTCATTCTCTCCTCCTTCTTCATTTCATTCTGTTTTCTTTATTCCCATTAGGGTCTTGACTCTCAGGAACAGAATTAATCGTGTTTAAACTTCTTTGTTTCTCTTTTTTAAGACATTCTGATCCATCCTAGAACCATTTGCATTGGAATTATGAGAAAGAAATATCTGTTTCAGCAAATGTATTAGAAATCTGTTCTCTGTTTTCCCGTTATTCTCCATATGATTGAAGTCAAACTCTGAAAAGATGCACAGAACTGACCACAGAGGAGCACCACTCAGTTTTGTATTCAATAGCTATGGAAATCAGTGGTACTAGTCTCTGCTGTTTACCACTCCCCCACCTGTCTCCCTGCCAGATGTTGAAAGATGTTCTAGTTACCACAGGGGCAGGAATGTGTTTCCTAAGTGCTAAGAGACATTCATGTGGCAATAAACAGTTCCAGTTAGTGACATGCTGTTGAAAGATGGATATGAACTGTAAGATGCTGTGATTATAGTATAGGAGTAGACTTCCATAACGCCACTTTCCCAGAGCAGTTTTGAAAGTTTAATAATTCCTTGTGTGTTATATGATATTTTGACATTTTCAAATTTCTGCAGAGACAATTCCAAAAGTTTAAGAGATAAGGAGTTTGTCAGAGACAGAAATGATTAAAATTCATGCAATTGATTTGCAGATTGGAGGTTGACTCACACAAGTAAAAATCTGATCTTTAAAAAATAGACAGAATGAGGAGTGTGTTTCTCTCAGTTTTGAAGGTGAGATGACATTTTTGCTACAACCAAATCTGAAACTACACTCATCTATTAGCTGTGATTTGCCTATTGTTTCTCATAAAACTTATGACATAGCTTTAATCACCCTAAACCATGTCTATATAATAATTATCTTAGGGCCCTCCTTAGTGTATTCTGATAAAATAATCTTATACCTTACACCCTTTAATTTAAAAACCTATTGTTCTATATTTTTAAAAAGGAGTTCAGTATTAATAGAGTTTTTAAATTACTATGATTACGATAAGGATGTGGAGAAAAAGAAATTACAAGTTCATTTCACCTTAGTAGACGTTATGAACATGACATGCCAGTCTATTTATGTGCAGCTTTATTTGGAATGTTCTCTTTCCCTTTAATAATGGACTATTTGCCGAGACTCTTTGGGTTACTATGGCATCTTTATTTGCTTCAACGCATGTTCTTGAGTCCACTAATGTTCGATTGTGAAATGTTTTGACTAGTCAACTTGGCAGTCATGGTTAATATGTAGCTAAGATAGTAGATCTTTGAGCAACCAGAGTGGTCCAGAAATAAACAGACTGAGGATCATTGCCTCAAGCTCACATTAATCCATTGTGAGCTTTATTACATGACAAGATAGTCATAAATCTTGACAAAACACTACAAGCAATAAAAGCAATTTTCAAGTGTTTGTGACCATCTTTCTTCACATTATCACTGGTCACCATGGCAAAAAAAAAAAAAAACCTTCTTTGATACTTTGAGTTAAAGTATTTTAAATTTATAGTATTTGTAAGTTATAAAAATAAGAAAGTTTGTTTTATTGTTTCCTATAATTTAAGAGTCATGTGGGAAAGACAAAAGTGTATATGGAATGTGAATGTAATATTAAGTCTCTTTAAGGTCAAATAATTTATTTCAATTTTTGTAACTCTTTCTATTATGACTAGAATTAGATGTAAGAAAACTCACTCCATGACTCAAGCATGCAGTTTCTTCAGCAATGGGATTTTATCTATTTCTAGAGGGTTATTAAGAACAATGGCAAGACCCTACAATGTTTGGGAGAGTCTGTGGGACCCCAGTGACCAACAACTCCCAAAAAGATAATCTGAACCAGGCACTGATAGCTTATAGTGTCTGGTGCTGGCATGGTCCTGGGTCTAGGGTTTAAAGTTGTTTTATGTATGGATGTGTGTTAGAAAGCCTCTACAGTAGTAGGTTTCCATATGGCTTTTTCAAAGAAAATATTTAGTGTTAGTTATCCTTCCACACTCCTATCCTGCCTCTCATCCTCCATCCAATTTAATCCTTCCTGTTCCATCATTCCCTTTCCCCCTTCACACCATCGACATTATATACCACTTTCCTGTAGCATGAATCTTAGAAGTTCTTATTAAGAAAATCAAACCTGAGGCCAGTTATTGGGGTGAACATTGGAAGATCAGACAGACAGAACAAGCCACAGCTAACCTCACCTGCCACAGCTAACCTCACCTGGCCAACTTCTCAGCTGATCTTGTTTCCTCAGACTGGAAGCCTCTGAGTCTTCATATCCGAATGGCTCTCAGCTGAACTGTGCTGCTCAAAACCTAAAAGCTTAACCAGTCAATTGCTTTTAGTTTCTGGTCCTCATGCCTTATCTACCTTTCTGCTTTCTACCACTACTCCCTGGGATTAAAGGCTCGCTTTCTGGGATTAAAGGCATGTGTCACCATGCCTGGCCATTTCCAATGTGTCCTTGAACTCAGAGAGATCCAGAGGGATTTCTACCTCTGGAGTGCTAGGATTAAAGGTGTGAGTGCCACCATTTTCTAGCCTTTGTATCTAGTGGCTGTTCTGTCTCTGACCCCAGATAAGTTTGTTAGGGTGCACAATATTTTGGGGAACACAATACCACTTCCCCTGAAATGCCCCTATGGCACATGGTTTTCCGGCTTCTGTGGGTTAAAGATTAAACACATTGATCTAAAAACTTAAAGGCAGCATCCACATATGAAGAGGACATGTGGCTCAAGTCTTTCTGGGTCTGGGTTCCTCTAGTTGGTACTGATTTTGAAACTTCCTCCATATTGGCTAGCATCTGCAGTGCTGGAAGGTTCTGTGCATGCTTCCATGGGAGAAAAGTAATCAACAGTCTTACTCAGTCATGAATCCTGCAAGTTGTAATAATGAGTGGCCTGGCAAATATGCCCACTGACTCAACATGGAAATGACTATTGTGGGAGTAACCAACTACTTTCTAATTTGATTTAAAACCTGATGTACAAGATGGAACTCATGTTTGGTATTATCAACTGGGCCCAAACCATATTAGATCCTAGGGTAGAACCTAATAGAATTATTCTGCTATATAGGCATAGATTCAAACTTAAGTTCTTATATTTTTACCTATACATCACTGAACCTCTCAATCTTAATCAGAGAAGCTCTGATTTGTAGTACATGCCAATTAACACAGAGACCTACAACCAATCAATATACAACAAATAATAGTCTGCTTTAAAAAGGGCATATATATAACATGCCCACCCACCCCCAAGGTTCAGGATAATCACTGAAGAGAGAGCAGAAAGAATGCAAGATCCAGCAGTGGTAGACATCTGCATTGAAACAGTATTTGTCAGACATGACAAGGCTGTTGTGCACATGTACACACAGTGGCTGTGACCGCATGCACAAAATCTGCACAAGATCAAGCCAGCTCAAATTTCCAGCATGGCTAGGGGAGGGGTTCATGAAGTCCCATCCCTAGCTGAGGAGCTATTGGCAATGTCTGGCTGCTGCGGGAAGGAGAGTCAGTTTTCTTCAGGTCTGTGGTTTTGGAGAGGCTGTTCATGCTCCAGTAGATGGCCCTACAACTATATGTGTGCAGGCAGAACTACATGGACTCTGTGGGTTTCAAACAGAGCACGTGAAGTTGGAAGGGGAATGGTTGGAGGATAGAGGAAGAGTTGGGAGAGAAGTCATATGCATATATGAAATTCTCAGTCAAAACTTAACATAAATAAATATAATTCATTCTCTTAGTCATAGGGTGTAAGAAGCATGTTATATGATATAAATTGCAAATTTTCTCACCATGGTTTCTGCAATATATTTTCCTTTATTTCAAATTTAAATGAGTGAAAAAATGAAAACTTGTATTATATATTGGGAAAAACATTTTAATATATTTTAGAAATGCATATTATTTTCCTAGCAAAATCAGTGGGGTGAATAAAGAGACTCTCAGCTTCATGGGTGCTTCGCTCCTTCACAGAAGAGTCCATACAAGTTAATATGGCAAAGACAATCCAGGCATGAAACTGAGAGTGTAGATAGACCAGGGGTCATAGACTGCTCAGGGTAAGATTTCAAACATCTAATTGTTCTTCAGTATCTGACATTTTTAATTTAAAAAGTAAAATGTATCCTGATCATGATATACCATGTTGCTTTTAAGCTACACATGAGCATGAACTTGATGACATTTGCCTCATCTTATTTTTTTTTCTCTCCTCTTTTTTTTTTTAAATAAATCACTTTAAAGAGATACTGTCAACATACAAAAATCTGTGTGTGTTGAATGCATATAATTTTTTAAGTTTGGGGATAGATATGCACCTGTGAAATGATCAACACTCTCTCTTCTTTTCTTCCTTTTAATTGAGGGAAATTAAAAATATACAATGAAGGAGAAAAGTGCATTTAATTAGCTCCCACGAGTCCACTAGTCAACTTTGATATCACTAGTGTTCCACTCACTTCTCACGGTTCTGCTTGAGAGAGAGATTTGTGGTTTTGTAAGAGTTTTGAATTTTTTAATTTAGACAAAGACTCACTATGTAGCCCGCAGTGGCCTAGAACTCACTGTGAATCCTGGGCCACCCTCAAAAATCACAGTACTTTTCCCTCCACTTCCCAAGTATTGTTGTGAATGTGGACATTCCACTTCCCCGGACTATACCATTATTTTAAAATGAATATAACTTCACTTTCTCACTTTACCCTTCAGTATACACCATTAGCACATGGCACTCTCCCTATAACTCCAGCATCACCATCAATTGCTTGCTTTCATCAAATACCCTGTTCATGTTCAAACCTCATGATTTTTCTCATTTTATCATTGTTTAAATAACAATGGCTTAAATAACAGCCCCAGAATCTGCCCATCCAATGTCCAGCCGTGTCTATTAACCTACAACAGTTCCCTGTGTCCATTCCTTTATACTTATGACATTTGTTTGTTGAAGAAACCATGTTATTTGCCTACAGAAAGCCAAAAGTTCAGGTCTGGTTTTCTCCTTCTTATCCTGCCTGTCTCCTCTCTCTCTTACAGAAGACTAAACTGAATCTGGGAGATAGTAAGTGACTCATTGTTATTGCATAACCAAGTCACAGACAAGTGGGGCTGGAGCTCAGCTTTCCTGCTCTCGAGCAGAGAGCCTTATATAGTATGAGGAAAGAGAATCGCAAGATGATTGCAAGGTGACACCTAGAGCTGGAAGCCTATTGCATCATCTAGCTGAGTGACCTTGGCCATGGTACCTCTGAAAAAGGAGGATTATAAAATTTGCCTGAAACTGTTAAAGATGGTTAAGAATTAAAGTATAAACTAGACACAGTGGTACATGCCTGTGGTCCCAGCCCTTGTAAGGCTGAAGGATCTCAAGTTTAAAGCAAGCCTGGGTTACATAGCAAGACCCTGCATCACACATGATAGGAAAATATAGGAAGGAAATACAAGAAATTCTTTTTTGCTCAGTACACACATTTACTACACAGCAGCTGCTTATACATCACTTAAAATTTGTCTCTGAAAAACAACATGATAAAGGTTGGGGTTTATTTTTGTTGTTATTTGTTTGGGGTGTATGTGTGTGTATATGTGTGTGTGGGTCTCTGCAGTGTCATAAAAACAAAGAATGGAGAGCATTTCACAGAAAAGTGATTAGAAATGATAAGTCCTATATCCCAGTCAAGAAAAATGAGAAGAAAACCAGGCTGAGGACATGAAGTTTCCTAAGACCTTAGAGCAATTCTCTTGTTAGAGAAAGGACTAAATATAAATTGCAGTGGCATAAAGAAGAACTGTGAAGGGGGAATAGGAAACAATGAGTTCAAGTTAAGTGTATGGCAGGTGAAAGGTAGAAATGAAGCCCCTACTTCAAATAGAAGCTAAGAGACGAAAAACAATGCTACATTTACTTCAAGATAAGAAAAAGAGGGTAAATTATGGGTAATTTACTTGGTAAATTTTAAGGCTGAAGTAGATGGTAAAAACAGAATTCCTGAAACTGTCACAGTTAACAACTTGCTGAAGGTTGGGTTGAGCATTTGTGGAAAGCAGAAAAGAGTTCCAGGAGTTGGTGAATGTCAAAGACACTGATGGCATGAATTCAGACTAGCAGAGACTGGCAATGTCCCTTTAAGGGTGAATGGCATGCTGGTTAGCTTCTTGGCTGTAGCCAAAATCTGCAGGTAGAAAGTCAGCTTCAGGTAGGAAAGGTTTGCTTGTGGCTCATAGTTTCAGAAACATCAGTTCATGTTTAGGTGGCTTCGTGCTTCTCAGTGTGAGGTGAGGCAGAGCCTCCTGACAGAAAGGCATGGTGGAGTAATGTCACTCAGTTCATAGTTTTCCATCATCACCCAATAATACCATCAAATTATAAATCCACGAATTAAAGAATTAATTCATTGGCAAAAACACAATCCAGGCATTTTCCCCAAAGCCCCACTTCTGAGTCCTACCTACATCAAAGAACAAGCCATTGACACCAGAGCCTTTACGCAAACATTTCATATCCAATCCATAACAACTTGCAATGCTGCCGGGTAGTGTTTCTTGTGCTAGGAAAAGGCAGGAGGCAAGCAGATGACTGAATCTAGTAAATAAGACAGGCTCCAGAGAAGGAGGCAAGGCTCTGGTCACAGTGGAACTGTCCTTAGATTCAAACAAGCTGCAGAAGAGAGAGAAACCCAAGCAAACTATGAGTTGAAAAAAAGGTTGTAATCACTGGTAAACACTACATGAGCATGGGGCAACTATGAAAAGAAAGATGTCTTTCAAAGTTCAGGAGCCCAGAGACAGGGCTAGGAGAACATGCTGCCGAAATAGAGACATTATTGCTTATAGGAGATTCAGATTCTGTTTCACGGGCCATCTGGTATCTTCCAACACACCAACAGACTCGGAAAAGAAAAAAGAAAGGTAATAGGGGAAAAATAGGAAAAGGGGAAGGGGAAAAAGAAGAGAAGAGAAGAGAGAGGAGAGGAGGGGAGGGGAGGGGAGGAGAGGAGGGGAGGGGAGGGGAGGGGAGGGGAGAGGAGAGGAGAGGAGAGGAGAGGAGAGGAGAGGAGAGGAGAGGAGAGGAGAGGAGAGGAGAGAGAGGGAAGAAGTGAGAGGGAAGAGAGAAGGGAGGGGGGGAGGAAGGAGGGAGGGAGTGAGGGAAGGAGAGAGAGAAAGAGGCAGGGAGGCAGAGCAATGCTCCAAAAGGCTCATCTTGTGACAGAACATGAAATGAGGGAGGCTGACTGACATGGGATGATGTAACATGTCTGAGGAGTACCGACTTCCCCAGAGGTAGGCTAGGTGGAGGAAGGTCTTTGTCCGTGCAAAGCAGCAGCTGGGTGGACTTGGCATAGTATCAGTCAAGTTTAAATCATCTAGAAATATTAGAATAGAATCTGTTCCAGAAAAAAAAATGAAAAAAAAAGCTATAAAATATTATTATAAACATTTTTAAATATAGATATCTTCCAATATTAAATCACTCTTTTAATGCAGGACTTAGTTCCTAGTTAAAATGAAAGTCTTGTCAACTTTTGTTAAGAGAAGAAAATGAGCCGGGCGGTGGTGGTGCACGCCCTTAATCCCAGCACTCGGGAGGCAGAGGCAGGCGGATCTCTGTGAGTTCAAGGCCAGCCTGGTCTATAGAGCAAGATCCAGGAAAAGGCGCAAAGCTACACAGAAAAACCCTGTCTCAAAAAACCAAAAAAAAAAAAAAAAAAGAGAAGAAAATGAGTGAAACTTCCCACAAGAAACTTTTTACTTGATTTGTTGTGTTTTTTTTTTAAGTGACTATCCAGTCTTCTGAGATAAAACCTTATTCTGCTAAGATTGTTATTACAGCACAGCAGGAGCTGGCAAAGGAAAACAATCTCAGAGAGAGAAAAGACAGCTTTAGAATATGTGTAAGAGAAATTATTTGTCGAGAGAGCACGACAAAGAAATGTTATTAACAGAACAACGACAAAAAATAATGGTATTGTCCACATGATTGCATCACAGTAACAAATCACATGCAAACTCACGGGACTAAAGAGACATTTGTAAGTGGAAAAGCACAAAAATAATCAATGATAATGGGCCTTCAGCTCACAAACAGTAAACATTCACTGAACATTTGGTAGACAGTAAAAAAGAAATGTTAGCATTTCAATACTCAATTTTTTAAAAAAAAAATCTTAATTATGCATGTCTTCCTAATCCAGAATAACTAGCAATCCATTATAGCTTACATTTATTTTTCATATGTTATACTTTTAAAATGTATGTGTACTTTTCATGTATCCCCTTGGAACTCTCAAATACTGATATGTAAACTCTACAATGAACATCATGAAAACATGATGTCCACGTCGTCATAGTTGATAATGAGAGACATTGAAGGCTTCTGCAACAACCTCTCCCTGCCCCCACACCCCCAAAAGAAGAAACAGTCTAGACAGAAAGCTATTGAAAAGACTCCTTACAAATTATGATAAAGATGCTGAAGGGAGTAGCTCTTCACAGTTGAAGGCTTCTGGTGGAGAAGGCTTCAGTGGAGAATGGGAAAGGACTCAGTTACCTTTAAGGGGCAGGCCACTGGTAGTTTGACCATGCTCTAATGAGTATATGAACAACACAAATTGTATTTGATGTATTTTGAGAGGGAGGGGGCACACAAGGATGGGAGAGTAGACCTGGGAGGAATGGGAAGTGCATATGATTGGGGTGTATTGTGTGAAATTCCCAAAGAATCAGTAAAGATATTATGTTGAGAAAAAAAGAAAAGTTTTCTCCCTATGCTATAATACATATAAAAAGTTAAAGCAGGGTAAGTCAAAGACCTATCAATAAATGACAAATAGCTTTGATTTATAAAATAAAATACAGGAAAATACTTTGTGACCACAGTGTAGCCACGAAGTTTTCAAACACACTAGTCATAAAAGTTGATAAATCTAACTTCATTATAATCAAACTTTTTCAAATGAGACCACTAAAAAAAGTCACTAAAGAAATAAATATGCAAGTCATGGCTCGAAGAAAACATTCATTGGACAAAGGTGTCAGAAAACACCTTTCACACTAAATGCAAAAAGAATTCCTGCAACCCCAAGATCAATAGAAAACAACCAAACAAAATGAAGAAAATACTTCTCAAAAGACAAATAAATGGTCAGTAAACACATAAAAATAGTGTCAGAGTCACTGTAGTCAACACAAAGAGAAAAATCAGTTCTAATTTAGTAGTGGATTATCACTTTGAACACACTAGAATGGGGAACAATTAAGCTGGCATTGTTGAATTGACAAAAAAATAAATAAAAGGAACACTGCTTTCCTACTTAGGTGGTGGGAGTGAAAATTTTATTATCACTTTTGAAACTAGTTTGGCAGGTTTTCATAAAGTAAAAAAATGTGACCTCTTTAAGTCCTTAAAATTTTATTTTTTGCTGTTTAGTCAAGGGAAATAAAAATATATGCTCACAAAAATGTTTTATAGGAATGTTTGTAGTAATTTTATCATTACTAGTCCCTAAATGCCCTCTTGGGAAGCTGATGAACAAGCTGCAACCCATTCCTATAATAAAATGCAAACCAGAACTAACAAAAATCTACCCAGCCCTGAAACATGTGTCAACATAGATCATTTCAAAATGAGCAGAAGAAACCACAACAAGTTTACATAATGAATAGTTGTCTTTACACAGAGTATAGGCAGGCAAACCTAGGATAATGTACTAGAAACTACACCAAAGCTTGCCTCAGGATGACAGGAGTACCACGGTCAACTGGACAATAAATCACTTTGGAGTGACCACAGTATTCAGTGTTTTAATGGGAATTGTGGTGTGCTATCAACAAGCACCCAATTTCATCAAATGAAACCCCATCTGAATTTATATTTTGTTATGATATGAATGTGAAATGCCTCCTACCAGCTTATGTCTGACTACTCAGTCCCCAGGAGGTGGTGCTGTTTGTGGACATCGTGGACCCCTCAGGTTGTGGGTGGAGCCTCCCTAGGGGGTCACATTGGTGCAGGTCTTGAGGTTTACCAGCTGGCTTTCCCAATCTCTCTGTTTCCTGATTTACTCAGGTGTGAACAGGCTCCTGCTACACAGTCATAACCTGCCTCCACCCCTTAGACACATCCAAATCCCTGAATCATGTCTACCACCAATGCAGAAATATGGGAATACTCCAACCATGGGAAAGATACTTCCTCTCTTACATTTATATTAAAAGAAACTGAAATTAGACCCAAACATTTCTAAAAGTTCATCCCCATTCTAATATTTTTGATAAGCTTATAAGAATTTTCCAACTACTAGCCACAATGCAAATAATTAGAATGAACTGTTAGAGATATACTTAGCATCATTTGCATGTTACTGTTTTATAATGTAATACCACATAACTGTTTAATGAGTCTCAACTGACAGCCAATGAAGGGCAAAGTCAAGAGCTACCATACCAGCCTCAGATATCATGTGCTGTGTTATTCAAGGACTCAGTTGTCAACATGTCTATCCTCACCTCCAATCAGAATAACATTACTATGTTTTTTGCTATTATAAATTTTTACTAAAATATTTTCATTATGTACTATTTTTTATTTTTTGAATATCATTCTGACATTACTACAACTTCATCTCCACCAGAACGCACTTGGGCTTTTAGGATGCTCATAAGCACAGCAGGGTTGCAGCATTAGTCTTTGTAAAGAAGATCAGGGACCACTGGGAAAGGAAGGGACAGAAGCAGCAGAGGCAAGTACCATTGGTACTTATTTTCTAATTTAAAACAACCCCCTCTTTATCATTGACATAAAAATGTCTTGAAACTTGTGAAACTCACTTAATCTTTGTGATAAATATTATATTCTATTCCAGCGTCGATTTGTCTTAATTATTTTCTACTCGACAATCTAAGCTAAACGTGGGGAATCTTAACTCTCTCTGAAAGAAAATTTCATCCTATATTTAAATCCAGGTTTCATGCCAAATTATTTCCTAAGATGGAATAATGGCATAATTATGGTTTACAAAATGAATTTAGTAAAGCAATCACAAATGTTCTGAAATGCTAAAAGACAGATATTAGGTATGAGTCTTTCTTGCTTTATCTTCTCTGCTGGCACAAATTACAGATACTAAGTTTTTTTTTTCCCAGATGAAACTGTGTGAGCACAGAGCTATTGATGGAGAGCATGAGACCGCATGGCCCTTGTTGACATGAGCTGTACAGATACTTTGCTTCAGACTCAGAAATTACAGAGTCCCAGCTGTTCAAATGTCGGATGGAAGTAAGGGCTTGGATGAGTTCCATCTGGCTGAACTTTAACGGTGTAAACAAGAATAAAGCAGCAGTCACAGGCAAGAACTTTGCATGACTCACTAATCCTCAAATGTAGGAAAAGAAAGGCATCATTCTGGAAGGCCAGAGCAGAATGAGATGCACGGTGACATAACAGAAAATAGGGGCTGGGCATAACGTGTCAGCAGGACTACCCTTGAGCTTAGGACTCCACCTAAAATAGTCCTGAGCTTATCGATGCAGTATCTCTTCTTCCCAAACGTGGGCATTTGTCATGACTGGCTTGCTTGGTCCTAAGGGTAGGAGTGACTCTACAGGAAGGATATCCTTCCTATGCTATTCACCCATGATAGTTCAGGGGCTTGAATGGACACCTCACTTTAAAGCAATTTACAGGCAAAACTGGAGACTCTGGGCCACTATCATGACCCAGATGACCCTCAAGTGTGACAGGCAGGCATGGCCAATGTCTTAATTATCTTCTCGCTTCACCCTCCTGAGTGCCTTTTATTGCAGTCCCCTTTTCTACCATACCTCAGTATCTTTCTCCCTGATCTGCCTTCCCAAGCAGTTCATCTCAGAAATCCGCCCTCTTCGAACTTCCTCAGTGTTGTTCCTGCCATGTTCAGGCAGAATAAATCACTTCCTCCATCCAGTCATGAACATATGATGCAGCTTGTTCCTTGCCTGTGAACAAGCATGCGCTGTGTAACAAATAAAATAATTCCTTCTGATTATTTTAAACACGATCCCTTTAAAAGAATGTCCTGGAAAAAAAAAATTAAATCTACATTTCAAGTAGCATTCCCTTTTATTTTCAATTTTCTATTTCTAATAATCATGTTTGTTTTTTAATTGGGAATATTTTTTCCTTTACCTTTGGCATGCTTAAATATCACTGATGATAATTTATAAAACTCAACTCCTAAGGTAATCAGAACTTAGGGTGACTGAGTATAAGCAAGGATGATACCACTGAAGAACTGCAGCAGGGTCATGATGAGTCGCTATGCAAAGACTACTCAGTTACACCAGCCTCTTAGGAGGGAAGGCAAATGCAGGGCCTTGCTGCAGTGAAGCAAGCAGGGAGCCTCTCGACTGCACAGTGCTGCTAACCAGAGCAGGTACTCTGACTGTAGTTGAGCCCAAACAGCAATATTCACTAGACAGCAATAATGATCTCAAAGTACACAGCATCTAAAGTTAGTCAGGGCAAAAATATAGGCAAATTATAGAATCAGGTCATTGTCCCTGTGATGGGTTTTACATTCATGTTCCTGGCATGAAGAAATATAACTACTAGAGTTCTGACAGGTTTTTAGTATAAGCCAGGTTTCACCTATGATCTTGTTGAAATGGGAGCCTTTCCCATCAGCTCCCCTCCACCATGTACTTTCCAGCTGAGATGGGAACTTCAGCATTAATTGTTAGGACATCTGATCAAACCAGAATGTGGTGTGGAACCACTGCCAGAGAGGTCAGGGAAGAGTCATGTTCACGTGGTTCTTGCGATGATGACACACGGCCCTCATAAATGCCCTTCAGAATTGTGTGGTACATAATGAATGAGTCATTCATAACAACCGTATTGTTTCTTTGCTCTCAGACAATAACCATTTCTATATTTTCACGTTAATTTTATTTTATTCCTGCTGAACGATGATAATCATTGTTTTCAGACAATAGGTTTTTTCACTAGCCTTTAGATACCTATTTCTATGAGAAATCTTATCTGTACCATTTATGCTATGTAGAATAGTTAAAGTAAGTTTTGGCAATAATAAGCCAGTCAGTCATCAATGTTAGCAGACTTTAGGATTAAGAAAGTGGAGTGGTATATACTGGTCTTTTTGCATAAAGGGTACCTAAAACAGGGTTGCTTAGTTCAATGGTATCTATTCTTAACTTTAATAAATACTATCAGAATAAATCCCTAAAAATAGTAAAAATTCACATTTTTGCATGCCATCAGCCTTCTATTCTACTTCATTTGATAAGCTGAAAACTGAACATGGATTTAATTTTCTTCCCACTGATACTACCAAAAATTTGGAATTTTAAACTTTTTATTGGCCATTTGATTTTTCCTTAAATCCTTATGTATATCATTGAACACCTTTCCATTGGACTGTATAACCTTTTCATCATGATCAAATGAAGGTTAAGTGCCCTTAACATAAAGCAAATATTGACATAACTCAATTAAAATGTTTTCCCTAATTTTTTCCAAGCACTTTCTAAAATTAACAACCTCCCTTACATGGTAACAATATACTTCCCCATTTTAGAATACAGTTCTGGGAAATGAGTAACAATAGGTCCGTCTACATTTCAAGAGACACCCTTTAAGGATACTGCTCCAAGACAATGGGTCTTCATATCCAGCCCACTAAGAATCTCTCAGCTCACCTGCATTCTACTACCCATCCCCTTACATCTTCACATCTTTAGTCTCCTTATATCCTTATACAATGTAACTCTGGTCATCCTTTCAGACAGCCTTCAAGAGAGTTGGCTCAGTATAAGGTATAAAAAAATCAGCATAAAAATTTTTCACTAAAATTTTTAAGGCCAGAAGAGAAAGTGAAATTTTACCTTACAGGTTAAACACGGTGAAGAGATGGACATACTGGAGAAAAAGATTTAAAAGAAAACAAAAAAGAAAAAAAACAGACCCTCTGGGATGAAGACAGCACATGATATGTTGAGTGTCCAGATCTAAGGCCGCCACAGAAGCTTCTTTCAAAACATTTCATTGAGACTGCAACCTTTGACCTTTGTCAAAAAGGTCAGAGTATTCTGACCCTCTGACTTCTACCACAGGGAAATTTTATTATTTCATTAACAAGCCTGAGGTTATTGCTGTTGTTATAAAGCAAAATCCTTTCATCTCCTTCAGGACTTTTCTGTAGAAGAAAATAAATGGGTGATTTCAATTTTAGTTATCAGCTATTATATAATATTTTTATGAACACATTCTATCAAAAAAATGTGATTAAAAATCTTCATGGTGAATATGAACTAAATGTAGAAGCAATTCCATGCTGCACACAGGCTGAAGTTCAGAAAGCCCCCAACCTGCTGGCTCCATCTCCACCTGTTTCTTATGGATAGTCTTTGCATAAGGTACCAGGGCATGAGCAGAGCAATCACTCTGGAAAATTTACAAAATTCTTTGCATTACACAGGCCATGCTCCCATAGGGATGGTTTCACTCTTTGATTTCCTATACTTCATTCTATGAGGACCCTTTCACATGTAAAAGTAAACAGAAAATTAAATTTTCTTTCATCAGAAAATTTGAAATCTCATTTTTCTGCAGCAATTCACTTGAGATATTTTTCCTAGATACTCATATAAAGACAAAAAGATCTTAAATATAAATTGAAATATACTACTTTTTTATTTTCAACTACAATGACCAGAAACTATTAGCATTTTGAAGCATTGTTATTCAATTAACTGACATATTAAACAAAACCCTAATGCTTTTATTTATTAAGAAAACTTAAAATTCCTTATATGGACTTGAACTTCTGCAATAACTTGACCAGTCTTACTTTTTCTTGACCTTTCATCTGAAAATTTTGGATCCAAATCCTGAGCAAGGCAGATGAGGGACCAGAATAATGGGCAGAAATGACAGAATAGGGCCTTGGTGGATTCTAATAGATAAGAGTTTGAGGTCAGCCCTCAGACTACAATGTGGTAACACGCTGGGAGGGGGTAGGGAGAAGAAGTAGGGAGGGGGAGGAGGAGGCAGAGGGAGCGAAGAGTTCCACATTTGCTGTGAAATAAAAAGCAAGAGCTAGGCATTTCTTAAAGAATATCCAGGTAGGCAGCTGCAGAGCTCTAAAAAGTGAGTCGTCTCATAGGAGTCAGAGTCTAGTCCTACAGAGACGATTCCCCCCCCCAAAAAAAAGTGATGATGAAGAAATGGAGAATGAGACAGTTAAACAAGCCCATCAGAAAGTGCTAGAGGAAATAGGCATGCAGAAACTAGCCCAGAACATCCTGAAAGTTTCTGAAAGGCTATGAACTACTTCACTGTCAACAGAAGCCCAGTCATTATAAGAAGGCAGATGAATCCCAAGGAGTCAGGATCTGTATTTTAATGGGATCTCCAGTGTAGTGCATGTACCAGACATGTTCTGAAATACTGCTCACAGTCCAATGAAGATGACCTTTATTTTCAGTGAGAACAAGCCAACTTAACTACCCCTGAAACACCTGATGCTCCTTCCATATGTTTTTCTCCCACTAAGAGAATACCTCCTTTTTTACAGATCCCAGTTCCCATCTTCCTTCAAGGGCAGACCATTTTCTACCTCTTATAAAGTTTTTGTTGACTCTTCCACACAGTCACTGATCCTTTATTTTATAGAATCAGGGTGTTCCTTCAGTGTCACTGACAGGTACATTGCCCCCTGTTTGCCATGTCTCCTTTCTTGCCATCTCCTGCTAAAGAGTTCAGGTACATATCAGTTTAACCTCAGGAAACAGCTGGTTCAAATTTCCCAAGAACAGTTTCCTCACTATCAAGCATCTGGATCTATGTCATTCATTTGTTTGACTAATCAAAGAACCAGAGGGAAGTAAAGTCTTTCTGATTCTTATACATCTATATCCATGAAGGATGGCATTATGCCTTACAACATAAGATAACAAGCAGCTCACAGCTAGGTAGCCTGTCATTCTACCAACTGCAGACTGTAGAGAAAATGTGTCTTAATCTATGACGTTGATTCCTGTATACTGTTCATCCAGCTGACGTACAGTTAGAAGCATGAAAGTGGAAATCTTTGGTGTCTATTCATTCTGATATGAAAGATTCTCTAATCTGTCCTAACCCAGCTTCTGCTGTTTCCTTAGAAAAATTAAACATGTTGGGCTTGCTGTTTTTGTATAAATGAGCATGGCAACAAAGTCCTTTGCTTTAGCAAACCCACAGGATGCATATAATGAATTGAAGCTGTTGAGCAGACAGGTGTGAGAACACCTTACAAAACAATGCTTTGTTCCATCAGCCTTTTCACTTCCTATCTTATTGGTTAGGGTTTCTGCTTCTGTGAAGAGACACCGTGGCCATAGCAACTCTTATACAGAAAACATTTAGTTGGGGTAGCTCACTTATAGTTCAGGTATTCAATCCATTATCATCATGACAGGGAGCATGGCGATGTGCAGGCATACATGGTGCTGGCTACATCTTGATCAGAAGGCAACAGGAAGTGGACTCTACGTCACACTGAGAAAAGCTTAGCAAGAGACCTCAAAGCCCATCCCCATAGTGACATACTTCCTCCAACAAGGCCACACCTACTAATAGTGCCACTCCTTTAGGGGCCATTTTCTTTCAAACCACCACACTTCCTTTAGATCCTTACTGGTCTTCCTTTTCTTTCTCTCAAATGTACTCAATTAAGATTAATATAATTAAGAGCTTGGAAAGATTTGGGCCAATGTTTAAATCTAGAACACTTTTTGTTTTTAAATATAAAAGATTATGAACCTCAAAGGAAACCTCAAAGCCACAGTGACACACTTCCTCCAAAAGGCCATACCCACTCCAATAAAGCCATACCTCCTAATAATGCCATTCCCTATGAAACTATAAAGGCCAATTATATTCCAACTACCACACAGGTAAATCACATTACGGTTTGAGATCAACCATGATGGAAATATTTATCCCATGGGAATTGACAAAAAAACAACAAAATGAGTCTCTTAATGTGTTTTTCTCCTAGTGATTCAAGTATACCACTGCATCTAACTCTGTTTATGAAAATAAACTAAGTCCAGCTAGTGGCAAGCAATGAGGAGATTTGAATTTCAGTTCATATTGTATTAAAGGTACATGACTTAAAGGTACATGCCATGGATAACAATGGGCAGAACTCAAAAGTAGATAGGTTAGTTATCTGGACCCATCATTTCTATAAATGAGAATTTTAAAAGTGTGGCTGTCTGTGGGATGACTCATCCCTAACCGGCTTGAGGGCTAGACGGCCCAACAAGTAAAAAAGATACTTTCTGAGAGCCAGCCTGGGTCTGCCTAATGGTCTTAGCAACATCAGCTGAAACATGAGCTGGAGATGACCTGGACCAATGAGAGGCAGCCATGTCACACCAGCTGATGCATATTCATCAGACCTCGCCCCAGGGTGGGGTGGAGTGTATATAAAGCTTGCCTCTTCCTGAATAAACTGAGCTTGTTGTTTCCACATTCTTCTGGAGTCTGTGTGGCTTGACTCTGCACCTACTTGGCCCCTGCCCCCAAAGGGAACAACAGCAAGGACCCTGCTATAGCTGTCAAGATCTATACTTGGATATAAATCTCTACTGACTGCTGCCCTTCTGGGGGAAAACATTTTCTTACCTCCCCAAATCACATAAATGATGATGATAGCAAATTTATAATGCCAGTGAAGTTTTTGTGCTGGAATTGTTTACATCACTTTTGAAATTCCTATTAATAGCCATAACAACTCACCCTTTACCTGATTATTTGTTTAATAGAAAATTTTAAAAAGTATGTAATATTAATCCAGTTTTGATTTCAAACTAAAACAGCATGTGAACAATAAAAAAAAAAGCACTCCAAATTCTTAGTTATATTTTACGATCTGTACATAGCAGCTCACAATCCAGTGCCATTTACCCACGGACAACACTTTCACTGTTAACTGTTCTTATAAAGTAGAAATGACTCTGAGCAAAGAAATGTCAATTTCAGGCTTGTTTTCTCACTGCGGTATCTATTTATTACTCTGGACTTAGCCTCTAACTCGGCCGTTTGTAAAGTATGTAGGATTCTACATTATGTTCTCTCCCCCATCCTGGGAGTCCTGTTAGATTTAAACTCCAAGCAATAGAAGAGGAATGTCTATATGCTGCAGAAACGCTATAGGTCATCAGGTTATTTCTGTAATGACTCATAGGAAAAGTGAACGGAATGTTTGGTTTTTTTGCTTTGTTTTGTTTTTTGCCTGAACCAGCACACGATAAAGAGGACCTATTCTGAGTCAACAAAATACAAATGATAACAAGGCTGAGTTCATAAAATATCACTTAGTGACAGTCATATTATGCACAATAGCTAAGCTGAGTGATGGCATTATAATGGCTGAGAAAAGATGAAAATATCTCCCCCTCTACATACACACACACACATGCACTCACGTGTGTGCATACATGCACACACACGCGCGCACACACACACGTTAGTGTTAATTGTCAACTTGACAGGATCTCGAATCACCTAAGAGATTGAGTTCCTGGAATGCCTGTGGGAGATCATCTTGATTTTGATTAATTGACATGCAAAGGCTTATCTGAACTGTGGATGGGACTATTCCATGGGCAGGACATTCTGGAGAATATAAAATGGAAAATGTAAATGTATGTGGCACGGATTCATTAATCTCTTCTGACTGGATGCAATGTGACCAGCAGATTCAAGTCCCTACTCCCTTGACTTCCATGCTATGATTGGCTTCTTTGAACTGTAAGCTAAAGTAAGTTTCATTGTCCAGGTATTTGAACACTGCAACAAGGAAAGAAACTAAGGCTGAAGTTGGTGCCAAGAAGTGGGGGGCCATTGCTGTCATAACCTGGACCATGTGGTTCTTTGGCATTGGGAATTCTTTTGTATCTACAATGAGGAAGAGTTTGAGAATTTAGTCGAGAAAAGCCATCCAACACATTAAGTAGAGTTTGGAGGGTGCTTAGAAGATAAGAACGTTGAGAGAAATGCAGCCAGAGGCTCACTAGGCTTCAGAGGATTCTATCAGGGACTGGGCTAGTGGCCATTCATGTGACAGTTTGAACAAGAACTTGGCTTCTTTCTGTCCATGTGCTGAGAATCTGAGTGAACTTTAAAGATAATGTATTTAACTGACAGAAGACACGTGTATGAGAAAGCTTGAAGTCTCAGACAAGGAAAATGCAGACAACAAAGCTGTGGGTTTTATTTGTTTGTTTGTTTTGTTTGTATGTTTTGTTTTGTTTTGTTGTTTTGTTGTTTTACAGAGAATAGTGTTTTCTATTCACAGAGTATCCTCAAGCCAGAACCTTACACGTTGAGGAAGAGAACCTAGGCTTCAGGGTTTACTGCTCCTCAAAACTAGTTGCCTGGGAAAGTGCTGAACCCATACAGGCTTGTCGGTAGAGCATGAGACTCTTAATCTCAGGGTCTTGGGTTTGAGCCTCACGTTGGGTGCCAATTGTAGATGAATTTCTAAACAGTCTTATTAAATAAAAAACACAGAGCCATGTACAGAGGTGCAAGTTGTAGAGATCAGAGCAATACCCACCAACTAACCTTAGCTTACCACCTTGCCATAGCTTCCCAAGAGAGCCTCTTCCTGTGTAACCTGCGCCTCTGTTGCCTTCTTGTTCTGCCTTCTCATTGGCTCTAAGCCTAGCCACATCACTTCCTCGTCACTGCCTGTCTACACAGACCTCCAGGTCTCGATGGTTGATACTGGGATTAAAGGCTCATGTCACCACGCTTGGCTGTGTCCTTGAACACACAGAGACTCTGCCTGCCATGTGATTGGATTAAGGGCATGTGACGCTTGACTTCTGTTTATGGCTATGACCTCTGATCTCCAGGCAAACTTTATTTACTAACATACAAATAAAATATCACATTTCAGCACAATTAAAATATCACCATAGGAAAGGGCTTTCCCAAAATCAGAGTACAGGAGCTGATACAGCTGTGGTCCAAGGGAGGCAGGCACCATCCTGAGCTGGCAGCAGAGCTTAACAGTACCATCCCTGTTGTACTGGGTCTGTGGACATAGAAGATTAGGGATTGAGTAGATAAATGAAAGACCAAGCAATTATGGTGAGGTCTGAGGTTCTATGTGGAAGCCCTGAAATGTCTCTGTATGAAGCTGTGAAGATGAGGCTTAGGTTACCATAGAGACTCCAGGATAATGGAGGTACCAAAGCCATGGGACATGAGCTGAGGAGGGTTGAGGAAGTGGAACAGACTTCTCAAATAAAGAATCTATGTGTTCTGAGGGCAGCAGAGCTGGAGGGGCAGGGCTGCTCCATTTTAAATGAAAATAATAACAAAATATTTATATTTGCTGTGTGATAATGATGCTTATCATTTGTCTTTAAGTATTTAGCACATTTTCAATGTGATATTTAGCTCTCTTCTGTATATTACCCACCTTTCTCTCACTTCAACCTGACAGTATTATTATTCTCTTCACTTTAAATCTAAGAAATTAATATTCAAACCAGGCCCCAAATCCTTTCACAGAATATTTTGACGAGATCAGGTCTTGAGCATTTGAATATACATTTATTCAGCAGTTTTCATCTTCAAAATAAATCCAAAGGGTAGTTCTGATTATCAGTTAAATTAGTTTTAGATTTTCCAGCTCACAGTAAAAGTGTACATGTCTAGTAAAGCCACCAGTCCAAACACAGTATGTTTCAGACCTTTGTTTATTATTCATTCATCATTTGTCCTTTGATTCAACAAGCATGTGTCACCAACTGCTCTTTGCAGAACTCTGGCAGACACAAAGAAATAGAAAGTCCCTTCCCTCGGCCGTCCGGGATGATTTCAGCAAACAAAGAACCTTTAGTTTTCACTCAGATACAGCTACCAGTGGATCACTTTTAACATTTCCTTTGTGTGTATAATCTTCAAATACTCATTCAGAACTTAGTACACTGAAACTAGTTCAAGAGTACTTTAATTAATTTTGCTTTCAAACTCAGTTCTTCACATGAAGCCATAGGCCTAAAAATGCAGAGGAAAGTCTTAAAGACAAGTTTGGAAGAAATTTATAAAATCCTATGAAAGCTGTTTGTGTTTGGGGGTTCTGTTTTGGTTCTGTTTTTGTTTTATGTTTTGGGTTTTTTTTTTACTTTGTTCTGTTTTTGATTGTGATTGAATTTAACAGCTTCAACATATCTCTGCAATCAAAAATGGACAAAAGACCATCACCTAAAAAGCACAAATGAGTATTTTACTTAATAAAAATTTACAAAATTGAGCAGTGCTAAGAAATTTTTCATTTTAAGTGTACAGTTTTTTGTTGTTATTTCCCCAACACATTTTAAACTATATATTTGAAACAAATAACTTCACAATAATAAAAAAAATCCCCACAGTTGGCTACCCATTGACTCTTAAAACAAAAACATATAACCAAGAATTCATGTTTGGGGAAACTATAAATAGTTTCAGTTAGAAATATAAGTGAAATTCCACCAAATATATCTTATGTAGAATGCAAAGCTAAAAGACGAATATGCAAAGTACATATACTATTTTTGCAAACATGCTACACTACCATATATATTCTATACATACAATATATTACACATGATGGAGAGATGATAGATTGACAGATGATAAATAAGTAAAACTCAACAGTAGTCACAATTGTTTAAAAGCTAGATCAGCACAGGAATTCTGACGAGTATTTTATTGCTGAAATTATTTACAATTTTCCAACATGTTATAAGAAAAAGCAGGCTTTTCCTTGGTTATTACTGCTGTTAAATTCCCCATGAAATGTAATGTCAATTTTTTTATATCTAGTAAGTCTCCCTGTCCCCTGCCCTTGGTGTATTACTGCTCAGGTCAATAGAGTTGAATCAAGCATTTCATGCACTGATCATGGTGTTTAATATACTTGTCAATAAAAATCATCAGTGAAACTCAAATCCCCCATTCATCTCTCACTCTTACCCTGTTATTTAGGGAAAATTTGGACTTCCCATTGATTGTGCAATTTTCCAGATGTAAGCTTGACTCTTATTAGTAATTATATCCTTTAAAAAAGGGACTCATGCCTCTGAAATGAATATTTTATTTTTCATTTATGAAAAATACTATGGCATTTCTCATAGAAACAATAAATTTCAAGAGCCACTTTGTAAATGCTCATTCAGTGTTAATTATTGTGATTACTCTTTTGGAAAATTGGAATGTGTGCACTTCTGTCTCATGTGGACTATTCATACAGACACACACACACACACACACACACACACTTAAGCAGATACTATAGTCTTGAAAAGTTATACCTCTGTTCAGGTCCACAAGTCATGTGTTAGAATTTCAGTTACTCTAAGTCAGCCATTTTGTTTGCTTCAACGGGACCTCCCTTGCAACAACAGACGTATTTACTAATGTTAATGTCCTGAAATATCCTGGACATCACCAGAAACATTTGATACACATTAATTGTATTTAACTTGAGAAACTTTGCTCCAAATTCTTATCAAACCTGGACAAATATTTTAATTTTTATTTACCCTTGCAGAAGTCAATGTGTATTTTCCTGGAAATTATATGTACTCAATTTAAATCCTCAAGCTTGGTTGTGGGGTGGCAAGCTAACCTTTCATATTCCCAAGATAACTAAACTTTTACCCTACACTAGTCAGTTTTGTTATTCATTTAATATTTAATACACTAGTACATCCGCTCTATTGAAAGCAGGCTAACCCTCTACCTAGTCAGGATACCTTGTCTCACTGAACTTGGTTTACTTGTTTTATCTATAATACTCACACTCCATATTACTTTGACAGTAAAATATACTGTGGGTGTGATCCCAGGTATAGTAAATGCGTAGTGTTCGTTATAATTATAAACCCAGAAGAAGAAGAGATATAAATGAACTAGGTTAGAAGGTTTAGATGGAGAGAGCTAAGACTTGTTTTTTTGGTTTTAATTCTGAGCACTAACTAGCTATCAGTGATTAACCAAAATATTTAATGTCTTACAGTTGTTTGGAGTTACACAGATGTGTATACATGTAAACAGCTGTAAGAGAATAATGTTTGGAAAGCTGACCAAGAAAGGGCAATATTAAGTGACAAGGAAGGAATGCAGGCAAAAGGGCCCATGAGTCATGAGGACATAGAAAGAGAGCAGAGAGCTAATCATTTTTCTAGTTTCAACTATGTTAGTTTTTTTCTTCCTTTTATTGTGGTGGATAAGTGAGAGGGTAAAACCCTAAGAGAAGCTCCATGGCTTCAGATTGGCTATGATACAGAAGTTCACTGAGGTGGATAGTGTCTGGGACTGAACAAGTTTAGACTGCTCCTTAACGTAGCTGTGTGGTGGTTTGGAAAATTTTATAAAATGAAAATGAGAGATGTATATGCTCTTTTCTAACTTAATATCATGTAAATAAAGGAAGGCCTTAATAAGACCACACGAAGGAGAAACGGGACATGCATTAAAGAGCAAACTCCTTGAGAAACATGCATAGAAATTATTATGCCACAAATGAAGAGCTATTGCTGTTAAAGTCCACGAATAAGAAAAGTTTATTCCAGCTGTAAGACTGAGAAAGTTTTCCTGAAGACAGTGGCTTCTGAATTCGTACTTGAAGCATTCGTGGAGACAGAGAACGGTGCAGAAAGGAGACTGGAGGAAATAGTTCGAAACAGACAAAGCAGCGAGACAAAGGGAATGCAAAGCAGGTCCTAGAGAAAATGATTCATCGAGAATTCCTAAGGAGTTACAACCGATGAGATAGGTAAAGGGGCTTGCAAATATCAGAAGTCCTCGTTTTTCACTAGGTAGAAATGAAGGGCATGCAGATTACAGCAGAAAGGAATGATCTAGCCAGTACAAAGCTTTAGAAGCAGATCTGATAACTCTAGAGCAGTTGTTCTAAACCCTGCTAATGCTGTGTCCTTTTAATACAGTTCCTCGTGTTGTAGTGGTCCCCCGACCATAAAGCTAGTTTGTTGCTACTTCATAACTGTAATTTTGCTTCTGTTATGAATTGAAATGTAAATTTGCTATGTGACCCGAAAGGTTGTGACCCATGTGATGAGAACCACGACTCTAGAAGCAAGGAACTATGGGACTAGAAATTAGAAGTCTAGTCTGAAAAACACGATGAGTAAGTAAGAGGCTTTGGTGACATCAGGCACCAAGAAGAGAGGAGATAAATAAGAAATTTTCTAAGGACAAAATTGGAAGAATGTAACATTGTTTTGTTATGGGTGACAAGAAATAAAAAAAGCATGAAATCTTAGATTTCAATGTCGAAAAGATTGAACATGCAAGGCAATGTTCTGCGCTTTCTTTAAGCCTCAACAAAGAGGCTTAAAGCAGCTAACTATTTCTCTAAACATTATGGCTCAAACAATAACTTACTGGAATCCTCGCATATTTACTCATATTTGGCAGAAAGAAAAAATTCACTGTCAATTATGGAAACCCTCATTATTATATCTTTGCCCTCCCATATTTGCTTTTTACATAAACACAAGGTTCAGGAATATCCTACTATTATCCTATGAATACGTGTTTCATGTGCTTGTGTGTGTATAGATGTAAAATTATCTCATAAGGGATTATCCAGTCAATAGACAGATTCCTAAGGGATCTGCACATGTACTTTGGAATTGATTCTTACAGAATCACTAGGTATAACAAATCTCTTTAGATTAGTATCAGGCAGTCATCCAGTGAATATGTATGAGAAATAGAAAAGGATGTATTGTGAGTTGAGAACTTCAAGTGTCAACACAGAGGATAACTGTGGCAATGAGAAGGTATCTTTTTCTAGGGACTAAAAAGTTAATGAGAATAAATGCAAGCAGCAGACAGTCCACAGAGTAAAGACTAATAAATGAAAAGTAAATTGAACCTTAAATTGACAGAGCCAACAACCTGTGAGAAAACTATTTTAGAAGAGACATTTCTAAGTAACTCAGTAAGCCATGAAAATATCACCTAAGAATTCTATTCTCAGATGAGTCTTGCATGTGTAAATCTTGACCCTTCCTCAAAATGTCCCATTCTCTAGAGCAAAATTGCAAAGCATCTTCCACCTGAGGAGTCTAAATATCACTTTCTGCTCAGACATAGACTCATTATTCTAATGAGGGTATTGAATGCCCTAATATTTAAGAGATATGAGCATAACTCCTCTAAACAGCATGCTCATTGACAAACACATGAGTGTTATGAGGCATTTGGATAAAAGGGAAGGATAAAAAGGAAGGGACCAACATCAGAGTGCTCTCCTCATGTTTAAGTCAGGGGAGGAGGTGAGCAAATTAAATGTAGACTAGTGTGCTGCACCAGCTGAGTGTGGCATAGTGAACGAGGAAAGTCAAACTGGTAACTGAGCCCATAGGGAAAGAAGCAATGTGTTGGTATCTAGGAAGGAAGCTGGAGCATATGAAGTAGCCAGATTGTACATGGGGACTAAAACATGGATCTCAGCAGCTCAGTTTCCACCTCAGCTGTGTAGATGCTGATAGAAGGGAAAGGGGGAGGGGGTTGCCTGTTGTGTTCAGTGTAGTGGGTATTCCTTACAGATACTTACCTCCCAGAATGTGGTTGGGAGGGTTTTCCATATTTTGATTAATATCGTTTAGGTAGATTGTTATTAAAGCAAGCACCACTAAACAATGAATCACCCTAGGAAAGGAATGAATTTTAAGCCAATTGTGTCTTTAGCACTCCTCAGTAGCAAATATATAGTTTTAGTACAGATTTCTAAATGTTTATCTTTTTCTTTTTCTTTCGTGCATGTGTGTGTGCTTGCATGCATGTGAGTGTGTGTGTGTGTGTGTGTGTGTGTGTGTGTGTGTGTGTGTGCTATATGCTTATGTATGTGTGTGCTCATGTAGGGGCCAGAAAAGGAGGTTGAGTGTCTTTTTTGTATTTTAATTCTTGAGATAAGGTCGCTCATCAAAACTGAAGGTCATCATTTCAGCTAGGCAGGCTGGCCAGTGAGCTCCCAGGATCTTGTCTCTGTCTCTTATTGCTGGGATTACAGGTATGTGTGTCCACACCCAGCTTTTTATGAGGATTCAAACTTAGGTCTTCATGATTACATAGCAAGTTCTCTTACCCACTAAGCCATCTCCTTATCCTCAATAAAAGAATCTTAAAAGAGAAGAAATGGCCTTCAAGGGGCAGTCTATAGTTTGTCTAACACATTGTGAGATTTTCTTTTTCTCTTTAGAGAAGAAATTCTCAGCATGACATTTCAAAAAGTTTACAATAAGATAAAATAGTTTAAGACAAATAAACTGAAAATGAAACAAATCAAACATGGAACCTTCGTGGAACTCAAGTATAATGGTAAGTAAATTCAAGGTTTTAAAGTGAGTTTCCAGCCCTTTGCATATTAGGGCATTTGTGGAAAGAATTGCTTGAAATAGAGATGAATAGACTGACTACTTCCCAATTGCAATCATTTCCATTAATGAAGTCAGAGTGCAACAGAGTATTGTGTTGTACATCCAAGAAGTCACATCCTCCAATATCTCCAGGGTCTTTCTGTCACTTGGGAAAGGCTTGTTTAGGTTATGATAGCAACAAATCTCTTCTGTTTGGGAACACTTTCAAAGCAACAGCCTGAACTTTATCTCTATTTTTCCCTCCTCCTTCTTCGTCTGGAGACAGTACTCTGTGTCCTCTAATTCCTAGTAGAAGCATCATATGTATCCTGTAAAATCCTCGTTTGTACAGTTACCACAGTAAATCACACAACTGTGGCTTTTTGTTTGCCTCTCCACCTCTTCAAGAGAAAGCTTGCACAGAAATCAAATGCATTACATAATTCAGAAAAGCAAAGTTGTTTTTTTTAACTCAAGTAATTTCATTGGCTAGAACAAAAACGAAAGAAAGAAGGAAGGAAGGAAGGAAGGAAGGGAGGAAGGAAAACTCAGTGAAGAATCACATAGCTGTGCATGTCTGTACTGTCTACTAGCCTTACCCGCTGTGAAGAAAAGCCTGTAATGGCAAACATACTTATCTGTTTGTTCCTGATGTCATTGCTTTCAATTATCTCTTCCTCTAGTTTCCTGTGACCCTCTGACTCTTTATTTCTTTGCCTTGGGGCTGGAATCATCCTACTTCACCAAGATAGTTTGCAAACAAATAATGAAACAGGCATTTAAAATTTAAATTAAATATCTTATATAGGATTCTACAAAACTTGAAGCTATTACTTCTCAAATAGTGTTCATTGCAGATTTTAGACTGTTTTTCATTAAGTATGAATTTAAAGGCAATGCTGGAAAAAATCTTTTCAAGTTGCAATGGGAGGAAAAATTCAAGATCTAGATAACAGTCTGCCCACTTTGTGTGCAAAGTGACACCTGGGTGTGACAATCCCACGGAACTCCCATCTGTTATTTCTTCATTTACCCTCAGCTGTTTCAATAATGTGACATTGTTCATTGTTTCTCAATCTTTTCAAAATATTTCTTCTTCCTTTTTTTTTTTTAATTCACACCATCATGGTTACATAACAAACAGTCACTATTCTCCAGCTAGGCAACTTTGTTTCTCTGAGAGGAGAGGAAAAATATTAGCTGTGGAAACATTTCTTGGGGTCAAACTACCTTCCAGATAATACAAATAAGAATATAATTTGTTAAAGAAGAAAAACAAAGGTAAGTGAGTTTCAAAAAAAATGGAGACATATTTGGGAGAAATATAAAGGTAACTAGAATTTTTTCCAAATACAACTTTCTACGGACATTAATGAGAGCTATAAACTGAATACATTTTGAGAACTACTAAACAAAATACATATAAGATCGTCTGCCAAGCTTCTAAAACGGGGAGTGAGCACAGTAAGCAGCATTTACAAACATAACGCTTTGTTCCCAGTGTGTCAGGGCAGTGGTGTGATAGGACAAAAGGACATGATATTCTAAAAATGTCGAGCTCAGTTCAGGTTTGACATCATATCACGAAAGTGGCAGAACATATCTACAGAATGCATGCAGCCAGCCTTAGGACTCTTGTCTGTTCCAAATTATCAGCCATTTGTCATACAGGGATGCTTATTCAGCTCTGGGTGCTGGCCAGTCAGGAAGGCTCCCTAGTCACAGAAACTTCCAGAATACTTCAGCCCCTGCCTGTACTCACTCTCTCAGATTCTAGGTGTCCTCTCCTTCCATTTGCCATCAGAAACCTTCTTTCTTCAAAGGGGACTCTTAAGTAAGTGGGCCACCTTCCTTTTCTGTCACTGTGTTTCCCATATACCTCTTTTTAAGACTGGGATAGTCAAAAATGACTGCATAGAAGAAAAGTAGAGAGTTTAAGAAGACTTCGATTCCTTTGTCTTATCCAGAAAATTTTACTCATAACACCTACTATCAAGGTTAATATTAACAACTTGAGAGGGTTTAGAATCACATAGGAAACAAGCCACTGAGTATACTTGTGAGGGATTATCTAGACTATGTTAGCCTCCAGCCGTGCCTGTGAGGTATTATCTTGATGAGTTTGAGGTGAAAACATCTACCCTAAAAGTGTGTGGTACCTTTCCCTGGGCTTGGGTCCTGAGTTCATTGTTCTCTGCTTCCTGACTGTGGATGTATTGTGTGCAGACATCTCAAGCTCTTGAAGCCAAGACTGCCTCTTCAGGAAGGACTATACCCTTGAACTGTGAGCAAAAATAACCCCTTCTCCCCTTTCATCAGGGAATTTTATCAAAGCAACAGAAAAAGTAACTAAGACACCTGTGCATTTGGATTTTTCTTTCTGAGTCTCTGATGATTTCAAGGTACAGCCAAAGCCAAGAAGTATTACATTGGAGTTCCTGGTAGCCTGTGTAGATCTACATCAGAAAACAAATGTATTTAAAATTTTTTGTTAAGAGGAGAGGACTTGGTAGATGATTCAGTGAAGGCATTTGCTACACAAGCATAAATTCCCCATAAGCCACACAAAAGATGACACGGTAGCTCAACCATTTATAAACTTAGCACTTCTGTGGAGACGGGAAGTAGAGATGGGACAGTCGCTGGAAGCTCAATGACCAGTCAGCCTAGCGCACACACCTGAAGAGCAACAGAGCTCCTGTTCACCCACAAGATGAACAATGAAGGCTGATATTCAGTGTTGTCCTCTGACCTCCATATATGGACTCTGGCACCTTCACATGAACAATCAGCACACACGTGCACACAAATACACATGCACACAGAGAGCCACATAAAAGAATTTTAAGAGGAAAAAAATCACAATCAGAGGTACTAAACCTAACATATTTTTACATTAAAAAAAATCAATCTTTTCTTTAAATTCCTTTTTGACAGGCTCACACACAGAAACATACAATCCTTCTGCCTTCACCTCCTGGATACTAGAAATACAGGTGCATGTCACCAGCTAGGCTCAGAGGCTGTTTTGAGGAAAAAAGAGAAAGAAAAGTTTGGCTTCCTTTTCCAATGATTTTCTGGTATTATTAAGAGCACTTCCAGAGCTTTAATTTCTAGTGTGTATTAATTTTCCAGATCCTTCTTTTCTAGTGTGTTCTATCAGCAGAATTAATTTTTTTGAAGAATCCCTTGAATTCTATCATTCAAGGAAACAGGCCCACATTAAGTTCTGCACTAAAATGAACCTTGGAAGCTTTAAAAATACATCAAAGCTTTCTATCCCAAGACCTGGTGAACCAGTATCTCTAAGGCTAATGGCGGGAGGTTTTGTTTTTTTTTCCTTTTGTTTCTGTTTTGTTTTGTAAGCTATGATTCTGACAATGGTAAAAATATCCATTCTGTGTGTCACTGATTCAAAAGAGAGGTTATCAAAGTTGTAGCTTTTACAAACACATTTGCTTTTTGCAGTGATATTTGGGACAGTTCAGGAACAGAAATCATTACCATAAATCTATTATATAGAGAACGTATTTGGAAAAAAATTACTAAACTTTAAACCAAGAAAAATGCACATTATGCCTACCACTCAGCTACAAATCTAATGCATATGAGAAAACTCTGTTCCCGCTGCTGCTCCCAAAACTGATGTTCCAGGTCGGAGGATTAATAGAATTAGAACTGAATTGCCTAAAATTATATAATTAATTCTCCAGCTTCCATTAAAATAACTAATTTCCTCAGGTGTGTTAGCAAGTTACTTAACGAAGATCAATTATCCAAAGGAGCTGAGAAAACATGGATAGTCATTATCAGTAAAATAACTACTGTTACAGGCAATTAGGTGAGACTACTTGAACTTGAAACTTATTAAAATATTTTAACTAGGTATCTAAGGTATGCTGTCACCTGGGAGTCAGGTGCACCACACCTGACCCAGTATCCACCCAACACCCATCTGGACCTCACTACTCTGTTAATAATTGTTCCTGTCCTCAGTAATCACTGAGGCTACTTTACAGCATGCAAGATTTGATGATCTAGGCCGGGCGGTGGTGGCGCACGCCTTTAATCCCAGCACTCGGGAGGCAGAGCCAGGCGGATCTCTGTGAGTTCGAGGCCAGCCTGGGCTACCAAGTGAGTCCCAGGAAAGGCGCAAAGCTGCACAGAGAAACCCTGTCTCGAAAAACCAAAAAAAAAAAAAAAAAGATTTGATGATCTACTTTCCCTTCAATGGATGAATAAACTAGAGCTAAATTAAGGAAAAGAATAACCAGAAGAAAAAAACAACCATAAGCACGTTTGGAGAAAGTGCACTGTACTAATTCGCCTAACTGCGCGCGTGTGTGTGTGTGTGTGTGTGTGTGTGTGTGTGTGTGTGTGTGTGTGTGTGTTCATGTGTATGGCTCTTCGGCATCATGGCCTCCCACATGAACCCTGAGCATGTTGTATGACTTTTTGATCTTCCCTGTGGAGCAGTGGCAACATGACTCAAAAGAATTCATCTGGAGCCTACGAGAAAGAAATGCTTCCACTTCTGCTTCCTACAATGATGGTGAGAATTTGTCCAGGCTATTCCATGGAGAGATGTTAGAGATGCAATGCAAGAAAGCTTAATCAGGTAGCCCAGGATCCCTACACCAGCAACCCTGAGCAAATGTTCCACTTGACGACAAGCACACAAGAAAGCCCCACTGAGCTCAAGCCCAGCCTTGTGAAGATCAGTGGGATCCTTCCACCCCTACTTCTACCCCAAGATGAGTGTCATCTTAAGCATTATATTTGGGGAATACTTACAAATAGCAATAGCTAATGTCATTGTCTTCAGTGATTTATTGACCTGGGCCCTCTTCAAGAGCAGCAAATGCTCATAAGTGCTGAGATCTCTCTCTCCAGCCCCCATTTCAGTGGTATTGCTTTTTAAATTTATATTAGTCTCTGTGTGTGAGTATTTTGACTTCATGTGCATATGTTCACCACATGCATGCAGTACCCAAGGGAGACAAAGAGTGTGCCAGATTCCCTGGAACTGGAGTTACAGATGGTCATGAGCCACCATATAGGTGCTGAGACTAAACCCTGGTCCTCTGCAAGAGCAGCAAATGATCTTACCCAGTGAGCCAATTTCCAGCCCCTCTTTAAGTATTTTTAAAGATAAGAAAGCAAATATCTTCTATTATTGATCACCACAAGTACTGCTTCATTTATTTGTAAAACTGTGCTAAACTCCTTCTAAGTTTGAAGCCTTTAGTAAGTACTTTCTTACTTATGAAGCACATTTTCCTAAAAGTTATGAGGAATATTACAGTGGATTCAATTTTTATTCTAGCCTTAGGAATCTTATAATTTTTTTAGGAAAGTCAGTCCCCTCATTCATGTAATGATGATATAACATGGAGGAACTGTGTAAAAAGGATGCAAATGAAAATGCCAAGGGATCTTTTTATAATGTTCACAAACAACCAGAATCGGTTCAACCGAACAGCGAGTCCTGAGCTGTGGACCAAGAAATCCGCAAGTCTTCTTGGTTTGGTTTAAGTGTTCCACAGAAACATCACTGCAGGAGGAGACGTGAGCATTCGGCAACTTCATTAGAGATCTCTAACAAACAATTGTTCCCAGATTTTCACGTCCCTAATTTCATCTAAACTTTTGATTTAATGATATAACTTAAAAGTGAATTGACCTAATGAGACTTTCTGTTCTTTCCTCAATTGGAACTCATAAAATTGTCACTGTTCTGTGTTAATGACATAGCTTTACTCTTTCATTATCATGGATTCTTAAATCAGTTTGTTTCAAATCCTTTGATCCTGAAAATATTCAAATCAAATAGTAATATTTTTTAAAGCTGAAGTAATGTTATGCTAAAAGCTCATAATTCCCCATGCCTGTATACAGCCGGTTAATAAATAATCAATAAAAATAGCTATTCTAGGGCTGAGGAGATGGCTCAGTGAGCATGAGCATGAGAAGCCAAATTCAAATCCTCACTCTATGGCAAAATGTCAGACTTGACATCACACGCTTGTAAGCCCAGCACTGTGGTGCTGAGACAGGCCTGGGGACTCGCTATCCAGCTGGCCTCACCAATACAAGAAGATCCAAGTCTTATAAAATAAAGTGGAGAATCAACTGAAGAAGACATCCTGCTGTCAACACATGGTCTTCTCCACATCTGCACAAAGATAGCACCCACACACACACATGTACACAGACAAGTATACCTACACACACACACACACACACACACACACACTCCTGTTCTGAAAATACCTTCCTAAGATACCAGTCTTGAGACACGAAAACACTGGAAATGAACACCAGTTCAATTGAGAAATAAAGTCTCTTCGTAACAGAAAGCATGGTTCTGGAGGGGCAGGAAGAGATATCGCAAAGACAATGCACGGAGAAGAGCGATTGGTCCCCTCTGATGCACTGTGGCTTCTTTCCACCTCCAGCAGCTCCAATTCAGGAAATGTTGGATTTTCCTCAATTAGAGCTCATGTCCAAGTAGCCGTAATCAAACTCATAAATAAACTGAAGCTTTCCCATGAGAACAAACTGTCAAAACTATGTTATGTCCAGGCACAGAACTGAAGAGACTTGGTTTATAAATACTGTAGACATCTTTAAAGTTATCCCCTGTCTACAGAGCCACGGGTCATCTTTTAACAAGCATCCACTGGTATGACTTTCTGCTCCTGATTTTTACTTAAACAAAAGCCACAGAAGGCTAATTACTTAAAATGTAAGAATTTCAAAATGATGTGAGACCATTAAATAGATTATTCTACGTGAACAATCTTGATTTTCCTCATTTCAAACATTCCAGATCTTTGAAAAGCCATTTCTAAATCATACCAAACTCCCAAAATAACCTCCAGCATCATCAAGCTGTCTAGCCTGTGAAGCAAGATGTGTGCAGCTGAGTAAGAGACACTTTCCCATGCTTCAGTCTGCTCCTGGTTCTGGGCTCCATGGCTGAAATCATTCATTTTGAACTTCATTCCCATCGTGGTGTTATCTAGAATACTGCATGCAAACAACTTTCCTAAAAAGTGCTGGGTGAAAGTGAGTCCTTAGTATTAATATCAAGGCCTCTGATGAAGACAGCAATGCCAAATTAAAATACATAACCAAGTATAGTTGAAAATTGATGGTGACCACTTAAAAATGAGAGCAACTCCTATTATGACTCGGGAAATCAATAGGCACACTAGCGTCTGCTTACTTTTTAATGATAACCGTTGCCTGTCTTGCATTCAAATGTGTATGTTTTGCTTTGATTTTATAATTTGTAAACATTAAGGATCAATTTGTATTCATTCCTTGTCCTCTATATACAGTGACACTTAGCTAGCAGTGCTAACACCCTTGACCTACACAACAAAAAGATTAACTTTTAGTAAACATATCAGTTTTAGAATAGACTTATTTTGTTAGGTAGAATCATGCTCTACAGCAGCAGTTCTTAACCTGTGGGTCATGATCCCCTTGGCAAACCTTTATCTCTAAAAATATTTACATTATGATTCATAGCAGTAGCAAAATTACAGCTGTAAAGTAGTCACTTAAATAATTTTATGGTTGGGGGTCACCAGAACATGAGAAACTGTAATAAAGGATCACAGCGTTAGGAAGGCTGAGAATCACAACGCTATAGTGTTTTATACTTTAAATTCACTTCTCGGTGATGGAGAGATTTCTCAGGAGGTAAGTGCTTGCTACACACGTGTGAAGATCTGCATGTGGGCCCTGGCACCTGCATAAAAGCCAGTGTGGTGGCATATTCTTGTAACTACACTACTGGTGGGAAGAGACAGCATATCACAGGGGTTCCCTGAGCAGCAAGTCTAGTTAAAATGGTGAACACCAGGCTCAGTGAGAGACTCTGTCAAAATATATGATAGACAGCTATAAAGAAATACCTGAAGTCAACCTCTGGCTTCTATACACACACCATGTATGCCTAGGCAATCATATACACATGCATGCGCGCGCGCGCGCGCACACACACACACACACACACACACACACACACACACACACACACACACACACACATGTCTTTGTGTTGTAAGTATTTTCCATTTTAATATGGAAGGGTAAAAAAAAAAAAATAAAACCTAACTGTAACTGTTCTGTTCTTTATTTATCACCTATATAAAAAACAGCATTCACATGTTTGAGAACTCTAAAACTAAGTTTCCAATGACTCTCTCCCTTACAAATTCACATGCTCACTTTCTCTCTTGCTCTTGCTTTCCCAGTTTTTCAAGACAGGGACTCATACAATCACCATGCCTGGATGTCTCTTTCATAACTAACCAAATTTATAAACATATCTTGAGGGCAAAAACTGAAAAAAAAACATTTACAAATATAGAATTATATTATGTCTACATTATATTTTATATGTGATTCACATAGAGTCATATCCTTAAGAGAATATTGAATAAAAAGGATATTTTATGTATTTTACCATTTCATCAGTTGGCGTTAATACTTAATTTTTTTCTATGTAGTGTCCTTGTACTACAATGTATTTTTCTCAAAATCATGTATTTTGGGTATAAGGAAGGTACTCAAAAGAGATTTCAATTAAATAATACCCAAAACTTAAGTATTTATGGAATAAAAACATCCAATAATGCGACATAACTGCTTTAAATTTTCAAGTGAGTTTTTTTGTGTTTAACACTATTTGTCCAAGTTATTCTTAATTGTACCACAAGGAAATCTGCAGGAAATGCACCTACCTAAAAAATCAGAACAAGTGAGTTTTGTCTGGACACCTTGCCTAGAGAAAAAAACTACTGTAGTCTGGTACCCCTCTCTTATTAATGTTTACAAATCTGAAAGAATGGGTCGTCCTTATGTGTTGGCTTTGATAACGTTGTGTACTCTGAGCTGAAGCATGGGAATAAACAACAATGCTTGTACTCAACAAGACTTTTGGTATTAAATATATGGTAGATATTTCAAATTTATACATAACTTATTTTATAATATTCCTTTATAAACCATAAACCCCAGAACTTTCCCAATAGACCCGCAAACAAAATTAAGATCTTTTTATAGGTTTTCTCATTCCATCCTACTGCATTCGACATTTCTATGTGAACAGAACATGTCTGCCAAAAACACACTCAGAATTCCACTGTTAACAGATACTAGTAAAAATAAAACTTTTGAAAACACATAAAGAGAAGAAACAGCATGTCCTACAGGCTGGGAGTCTGGGAAGATCGCAACATGATTTTCATTAGTCTTTGGCCCTGGCATCACCGCCCTTCAGTGTCTCAGATCCCAGACGAATAGAGCAGTTCTCATTGCCAGGGCTGATGAAGAACTATTTGTGTAGTTTGATTTTGTTTATGACTTTCTTAACAGTACTTCCAATGGAAAATCCCTACAAAAATAACTTACCCATTTTTGAACTCTAAAAGAGGTTCAAAGGTTGTTGCTTCCAAACAACACAAACAATTAACCTATAAGAATCCTTACAGTTCACATTAACTATCCACTTCTAGGAACTACAATGGAAAAAATTCATATGCAATAAAATTTGGGGGATGTAGGAGAACTTGTGAAGTGAACCAGGAGGTGATCTTATAGCAAAAGCTATGCTTAAACTCTGCATGGCAATGACATTCAAAGAAGAAATAGTTTCACAATTGAAGCTTCTAGGGGAAACAGTTTTCCTGGTATCAGGGACTAAGGTTGGTTCATCACATGCACTAAAGAAAGCTAACTAAATAATATGAATTTGATAATATTGAAATATTTTCCGCAATTATTTTGCTGAAGTTACACAGGGTCTTTCATGTGATTGTCTTAAATTTTGTAATATTAAAATATAAATTGATGACTCTCAATAAAATGATAAATGAGGAAAAGATAAAAGTGTCAGGTATCAGTCCCCAGAGAAAATCCTTTTGCTAATACAGAAAGGTAACTTGAAAAGCCTACAGCCATGTGCGTGTATAAGGTCTCCCTTATTGATGGCTGGTTTTACATCTTGGATTTTAATGACCCATGTAACTTTCTTTTGTAAGTGCTGAGGGGCAGAAATTTGTGTTGTTGACTGGAAATACACAAATATCTGTTTTGTGATGGTGTTTCTTCCTGTAAAATTGTCATATGGAAATGTTTTCAGCAATTATTTTGCTGAAGTTATACAAGGGTTTTTCGTGTGATCATGTTGAATTTTGTAATATTAAAATATAAATTGATGAATCTCAATAAAATGATAAATGAGGAAGAGATAAAGTGTCAGATATCTGATCCCAGAGAAAAATGGGGTTTGTGATATTGATCTGTAATGTTTCTCTAGAACAAAAGAATTGCTGTTTCTCTGCATAAGCTTGAGTTATAAAGGGCACAGCTGTAACCACGATGTGTTTCCAGGAAACACCATTTACAAATGCTCGAGGATCAGCAGTCCCATTGATCCCAAAGATACACACACTATTCATGATTGAGATAATGCAAACTCCTGCCTTGATCATTAAAGGACTTTTGCTCTTGTTCTTTGCCTCATATAGCGTGGAGATGTACGTACGTATGCCTATTCCGAAGAAGTCCTTTATAAGAGGATTTGATACCCTTACTATGTGAAATACTTGGAGAATTCTCATTGTATGAAACCTATACATTCTTAGAAACAGGATCTAAATTATGTCATATTCTTCTTAATCCAGCCATAGGATGTCAGTATGCACCACGCATTACTCCAAAACTTGCTTATGTTTTCCACTTAATAAATTGTTTTTAGTTTCTTAAATTTACAGAAATCATGCTGATGCGAAACTGGCTTTAATTCAGTCTCAAAAGTGAATTTAAAATCATTTTTCTATTTTCTCTCTAAGATCATTTAAATGCCAGAATAATTTGCTCCTAACATCTGTCTCTCCCAGGTTCCTATTTCCTCCTGTAAGGCACTGCCCTCTGAGTGCCATGCTCACTAAGGTAGATACAAGATAATGTCTCCAGTGAATGCAAAGCCTGACAGAGAAGTACAGGTTAGTTGAATTAGAGCCATGAGTTTTACAGGAGAAACCATGTCTAGAGAAAGAAATTTGGAATTTCAGAATAAAAGTTCCAAGCCTTACCTGTCTTGCTAAAACTTTAAACAAATTATTTATAAGCAGCTAAGATACTATGCTCACAAAAGTTCTGTTAAATTTATGTGGTCCCATTAGCACATATGAAACAGATTTTCTTATCAAGTGGACAGATAACCAGAGGCAAACCCCTTGAGATGCAGAGAAACAGGCACAAGCACACCAAGAAAGAATGGTCTGGAAGAGATTGCTAAGAAGAGAAGTCAGGCCTGAAAAAAGATATTCCAGCAAGAGACTCTGGATAACTGAAGGATGTCCAAAGGGGCAAGGTACCAAGAGAAAGAGCATGCGATAAGGGCAAAATAGCAAAGATTAGAATTTGCCCCAGTTGCCAGCTTGCCTAAAAATACAAATAGCTATTAGGAAGTCATTGCCCAACTGTGCTTTCTCTGAGGAATTATGACTAATTACATGAATCCTTTAAGATCTGCGCCCGTCTCTCATCATCACCAAGTGTAGTAGAAGCAACCACAGGGCCCATGTGCCAGTTGATCAGTAAATCTCACCCCTACATCTAACCTTGACCAATTTCCTGTACTTTCTTTAAACAACTGCCAGCATGAAAGTATGGCCTCTTCATGGCAAACAGGGGGATTCACCCAGATCACCAGGAACATGAAGCAAATATCTAAAGTCACCATGGTTTTTTTTTTCTTCTAATTATTAGGGCAAAAACAATCTTACCTTTCACAAAAAGCCAGTTCTTTGTATTTAAATAATGTAATTGTAGGGAAGGCAAAGCCTAACAGCAATAGTGCCTGAGCATATAACTTAAGAGGAGTGAAGAGGATTTGACATAAAAGCCATCGGCCTCCATCCCCAAATACACAGAAGAGATGGCCAGGTGGGTCTGCCTCTGTCCAACACACCTAGCTTTCTGAACAAAAAGCAGATCCCTGTTCAAGCAGTTCTTGTAACTACCATGAACATAGAAGAAAATAGAGATTAATTATGTAGGGTTGGAAGACCTCCGAAGTAAATATCCATTTTGAGGATATTTTGGATTTTTGAATAGTTATTATGTCAGTTGCTTTGCAGTATTTACAGCCACACACTTAAGTAGATGTCAATTATACTTAAGTCCATGCATATTTACTTTCAAAATATTTTTAAACAGATTTATAGTAGAACTGTGTTAAGCATTACCAAAGTATACTATTTCTACTAATGAAACTGTAATAATATTTACTTAGTGTATAAAATGGCCACATTTTATGTAAATCCACTCTTTAAGAGCTACCCCTATTCAAGATAAAGTAACTATAGGAGTCCATTCCATAGATTTCTATTATTCTGAATTTTACCTAGATCAACAATCAATGGCTACAACTTGAGATTAACAAGTTAATTAATTAATATCTACTGTCATTAACATTTACTATTTTTGTATGCTTACAATATTTTGGGGGGGAGATAATAGAAAGTTGGCATTTGACGCCTTTGTTTTGAGAAGCAGAAATTGTTTATTTTTTATATTCTTAGAAATTATTCATTTTCAATACTAAATTCTAAACTTGCAACATATAACTAAACAATCAAGCTAAAAAAAATTAGAAACCAGTGCTCCCCCATACACCAAATAAACTATCATGCCCATAATTTCCTGGCCATACATACTTCAGCGCTCCTCTTTGCCCTGTTCTTTTCCTAACTGCTCACCTGACATTCCCAAAGGATCTAGAAAATGTACACTCCAGTCCAGTAGCTATCAAGTTCAAATTTATCTCAGAGCACATTACTTCAGGAAGACCTAGCATTCATAGCACAGAAACCCTGCCCTTGAGTGTAATCGGTTCAAAGAACCAAGCACAATATTTTCCAATTAGAAGAGTGTGCAGCAGCGCTCAGCAGCAGAGAGATTGCACAAGGTTTTAAAAGTTTTTCCAGAGCTATGTCACTCACGTGCTTGAATAGCTAAGATGTGTTTTAAAACACATTTTGAGGAGTTGATAAGAGCTTATGTGCCGAGCGAGCTTCAGAACACAGAACATAAAAGGATTTCTTTAGTATGCACGGAGTTAACCTCGAGGCGTTCTTCGTTGCTCGGCCGTACTTTAGTGCCACATTCCTCAGGTTGAAGATGGAGAGAAACCACCGTGCCTGGCAGCCCCAGAGCCACCTGGGATGCAGCATGACTTACCTAAAGATGGGTCTTTGGAGATGTTTCTTCCTGATTGTGACATACTCATCCATTTAAAGATGAAGTTTTAACTTCTTCCTGGAAAGCACTCCAGAAAATCCAGGGAGGGAACGTGGAAGCTTATCCTGAGCTATTGTGCTGCAAGGAGCCCAGAAGGAAAAAGCAGTTTCCTCTTTCTCTTTTTGGGTGCTGGGAGAAAACTTCCCTGTTCTCTGCCAGCCGGGCAGTGTGTCCATAGAGGCCACATAAGACAGGCACGTTGGGGCACTCCCCCACAGGGCAGGGTGTGCAAAACCCACCAAGAGTCACGTTGATACAGGCAAGAGAAACACACGGGACCCTCGGAAACAGAACAAAACAAACAGAAATCTTCCTACCCCAAGCGACACCCAGGTAGGAGTTCCCCCTAAGTTATTGCAGCCATGAGAACTCTCCTTCCACATGCTGGTCAAGCCGGCAAGGCTAAGTCCCTCCCTGTCTTTAAAACAGCTTGTTCTGAGGCTCAATTTTTTTTCTTCAAAATAAAAGTTGTGCAGCTGGCTAAGCAGTCCCAAGTGAATGCCCTCTGCAAGTCAGTCCTGTTAAAATAAGAACTGTATATGAATTCCTGGAGAACGATGGGCTGGAGTGGCCACAGCTGGCTTTGCTTCAAGAGATTATAATTATTTTACACTCTTGTTTTAATTCACGCTGGATGAAGTGTGGGGACGAGTCATCGTTTTGGACATGTACAACCTAATAACCTACACTGGGCTGAGGTTGAAGATGCCATTTCAGCTGATAGAAGTCCCTGTGTGTTGGCCAGAGTCCAGAAGTTAGAAAAACAAGCGTTGCTCAAGTCTGTTAGTAAAAATGTACCCTGATGCTTCTGTCCTCAAATGCAGTTTTCCAACTATGAAAATAACACTACCAAAACAAAAACAAAACACAAGCACATATACACACAAATACATAAATGCTGGTTATATAAATAAATAAACCAAAATAGTCTGGGTGCATAAGATCTTATAGTATAGTAAAATTTTAATTATGTAAAAATAGAAGGGAAGACAAGCAAACAGGAAAGAGGACTATGAACAAATGTGTGAGCATGAGAGAGCACACATTCTAGTTTTTCAAGGTAAGTTATTTTGGAGGCTTTCCTGAATTGTTTTTTAAGCTCCTCATGGTCCAGGACGAAGTCATTAAATTCCAGGACAGAGGTTCAGTATGTAATTAAATGAGCCATCTCAGAGCATGATTACAACATTTTAAAAATGCATGTCATAAAGAGGAAGGTGAGGAGTAGATATGGCTTTGGTTGAATGATCCATAAAAAGCCAGATCAAAAATCTCAAAGGTAGGGAACTGGTTGCAGTCATGTGTAAACGCTTCAGAGAAACAAGACCACCTTTTTCCATTTGTCACCAAAGGGAGAGGAGAGTTATAAGAACCACTGATTTTATCAAGAAGTTCTAAACCATACCAGGAAGGGCAAGTCAGGCTGAGAAAGCATTGAACCAAAAGTAAAATAAACGTGTACAAGTTCGGCTTCTGTCTTCCACTGACTACAGGACAAACTTCTTGCCTGTCTGGACCCCAGTTTCAGTGCTCGTAAAATGAAGTTATAATATTAATTGAATTCTGCAGTCCCTTTTGAGATTTTGTGCTTAACTTTCTTCTTGCAAATAAACTGTCATAGAAATTATGATGCCTTTATAAATTCTACATTAAAAAAGATAGTTTTATATTATGTAGCATATTAATGCACATATATTTGTAGAGAGACATCTAAATCAGTGTTTCCATCATTAGCAGTAACATGCAATCATGAACTCACATGACTTCTTACACAGCAATAAGCCAGATATGGAGACCATGTAAACCCAACCCCACAGGCAGACCTGTTCAATATACATTCTATTATAATCGTATGTGTTGACTTCCTTTGTCATATGGGAAAGTACATAAATAATCACACATTTTACATTTTTTTCCTAGAAGGAACTTTTGCATTTGTAGTGAGTGGCTCTCTGTCTCTACAATAATGGTTTACATCTATTATGATTAATATGATGTAAATATTCCATGAAAGAAATAATCCAAGAAAATAAGCCATATATTTCAAAACTTAATTCCATCTACCTTTCCACTGAAAAATGTAATATGAGTCTTGTGAGATGGCTTAGCAATTCAGAGCACTTACTGTTCTGCTAGGGGACCTGAGTTTGTTTACCAGTACCCACAACCACTGGAACTCTAGTTCCTGGGAAACTAGTGCCCTTGTAATGGCCTCCATGGACACCCACACACTGGTGCACATACATATATGCACCCATGCATACCTGCATGCACCCCAACACACATACAAATAAAAAATAAACCTTTTAAAATAATGTGAGATAATTTATTTTCATGACAATAAAAACACTCAGCACAATGACAATTAACATTTAGCCAAGTTCCTGCTAAAATCAACATAGTGTTTATTTCAAACTCAAGACTCCATTATCGACTGAAGAACTTAAAGTTTGTTTGAATGGATCACAGGAAAGCGATTACAACTTTCCTCGTGTTAAATTTATTTATTTTTTCATTTAAGTGATTAAGGGAGACAGGAGAGACTCACATTTATGTTAAGCACAATATTTAAGCCCAATCTTCATCCTCAAAAAGTAATGAGAATATGCCCATAAGCTAAACATTCTCTTAAAACAAGGGGAAAATGTGATTTTTTTTTATTTATACAGGGTTGTGTGTGTGTGTGTGTGTGTGTGTGTGTGTGTGTGTGTGTGTGTGTGTGTGTGTACACATTCATGGAAGTCAAAGAATAATATGCAGTAACTGATTTTCTCCTCCCACCAATGTGTATCCTGGGGCTTGAACTCTGGTCCTCAGGCTAGGCAGCAAGCATCTCTACCAGCTGAATCATCTCATTGGTCCCAAAGCATTTTTTTTCCACAAATACTTTCATTTACTTTTTTTTCAAAGAGTATTTAAATTTGATTTTTCTTATATTGCCTTTTTTTCTAGACATTCTCTGTCTTTATTTTTTTAATTTTATAATTAATTTAATTTTACATGTCAGCCACAGATTCCCCTGTCCTCCCTCCTCCAGGGCCCCCCTCCCCACCCTCCCCCCAGCTCACCCCCCATTCCCATCTCCTCCAGGGCAAGGACTCCCCTGGGGATTCAGCTCAGCCTGGTAGATTCAGTTGAGGCAGGTCCAGTCCCCTCCTCCCTTCACCCAGGCTGAGCAAAGTGTCCCAGCATAGGCCCCAGGCTCCAAAAAGCCAGCTCATGCACTAAGGACAGGTCCCAGTCCCACTGCCTGGGGTCCTCCCAAACAGTTCAAGCTAATCAACTGTCTCACTTATCCAGGGGACCTGATCCAGTTCCACGGGGGCTCCTCACTATTGGTTCATAGTTCATGTGTTTCCACTAGTTTGGAACTCCAGGAGTCCAATTGGCGAGAGAGAGGAGGGATTGTATGAGCGAGAGATGTTGAGACCATGATTGGAAAAAGCACAGGGACAAATAGCCAAACATTGCCTTTTCTAACATTCAATTTTAATGTAGCATTCAATGAGATGAAAAGTTACCACTTTCAGTTTACGAAAATATATCACTTTATGAGCACAACCATCTACACAAAATACTAAAAGTCATGGTACAAATAACCAGGCCAAATCTCTTATAAGATAAACTAAATATAATTTATCAAGATTTTTATTAGGACTGAGGTCAGAAATGGAGTTTGTTTTTCCTAATGTGATAAACTAAATGCAGCCTGTTTTCCCTAACATTTTTAAACACATACTCTCCCACACACACGTACACTGACACACATGCACACCACGTATCTTCACACATGTTTACATAGATACTCACACATGCACACACTTCATATAGATGTACACACAGATGTATACTCACACATGAGCCCTACTTGACTCAGCACTACTGGAAGTCATCAGAGTCAGTGCTCAGTACACATGTGTTAAGACACTTGGCTGAAACATCAAAATGTCTATCTTAACTAACTTACTGCATGTAGTGAATCACATGGATCCACCTTTGTGATGTTTCCAGCCAGAGTCACCCTGAGAGAATCATGGTGTTTTCTCTTAATCACCATGGAAATCAGGTAAGCAGTGTGCTCTCTGTCTGTGATGCTGAAGTCCCAGGCATGCAATGTTAGGAAGACCACGTGATAATCTGCTACCCAGGCAATAAAAAAATGAATTTATCTGCACATGGTCCCGATATCTGCAAGAGTGTCAAGTCACTTCAGTCTGGAATGAAGTGTGTGCTGCCATTGCTTTAAGCAGAACATAGGGAAATGTAGTATGACAAGTTACATATTTCAGAACGTGTTAAGTAGAGGAGTGAACAGAAATGGAAAGAAAAGATCAAACGGCATTTTTTTTTTTGCTTTTATTGATGTAATCACATGGTGTTATTTTTGCTTAAAAAATTTCACCTTTCACTTTTGTGACCCCACCTTCCACCCAGCTTAAAGGCTTGAGAGCTCCAGTTCAGTCATTTCCAATATTTCATTTTGCTTGATACAGCAAGCATGAAAGGTGAAATGTGCATGTCATATTCCCTTGGAAAACTACCTTGATCTTGACAAAAACCCTAAAACACAAACGGGAAAATATGACTTCAGTGCTAACACTAGCTTAGCTTGTACTTGTCGTAGGCAGCAGACGTGGGGACCATCACATGGTCCAATTACACTGCAAGATAAATGGCAGAGGGCCCCTTCTTCCTGATGGGCTAGCCTGGTCTCTGCTCCTTCATCACTGAGGAACACTCACCTAAGGGAAAGAGTGGAGTCATCCTCAGAGAACACAGATCTGGCATGTGCTCTCTAGGTAGATAGCCAGAGTTTCCATGCGTTAAATCATTCTTCAGAATGAATGTCTTGCTACATATTTCACAATTGGTTAAGAATCTGGAATTTGAACTCAGATGGCTCTTTTGTGAGCCACATGAGTTTACTTTTATTGTTGAGGTTTTTCCTCCTACTGTGTAGCAGGTAAGTACTCTGCCTGATGTCACTTGGGCTCTTTCTAGTCAACACTCAACCTTCTATAGAAAACCCTAGAGAAAGAGGAGAAACCCTAGAAAGGAGAAGCATCCTTTCTTCTCATAACCCATGGCTCTACTTAAATATCAAGACATTGCTCATTACTTCCCCAATAATTTTAAGAGCTAGCCCAAGAATCCCTTCCATGGGGCCCTGTGATAATCAGTGTGAACTAAACTTACTGACCAATGATTATTTCTTACCAAGATCCAAATCGATGTTCCATTCTATTATAAAATATCTTGGCCTAATGTCAAGGAACACGTACGTACGTATTCAAACCCTAGACATAAAAGCAGTTTTCTTTGCAATGTGTGTTACCAGTTCTTTCATGAGTCAAACTAAGAGGTTGGGCCACCTATCCCCTGAGATACTTTCCTACCCTGACACTCCATGACTCTCTCTCTCACACAGCCTTAGAATAAACTGGTAATTTACATAAATGCAATGCCCAACTAAGAATAAACTCTGTAGTCATGTTTAGCTTCTCCTAATCATAACTAAGTCTTATGTACCACCAAACAATCCACATGAAATCCCCTTTGCTTTAGGTTGTTTACTTTCAACTAAACATGTTCAAGGTCCAAATACTCTGGCTACTTGTACAAATCTCCTTACATCTGAGTCTTCCACTCAAAAATTCATCAGCTAAGAAGATGTATGCCTTTCTCCATCACTTGCAGTAGAACACATATTATCTCTTGAGTAACAAATCATTATCTATTATTAAACAAAGAAGCAAAAATACTCAAGGATGTTCAGGTCTACATGCCTTGATCATAAATATTACATAGAGCATTCAGAACATGGAGAACCCTTTCTGGTTTGAACAAAGCCAAGATTGTAGGAGTGCTAGTTTTCAAGGGATTTAAAACTTCCATTTAGTTATCCAAGTAAGCTGCTTATTTGCCTTGCTATTGTCTTTGCTAATATCAGTCCCACCCGCTGCATGAGGCAAATGAATGCTTCTGACTGACAGGGAAAAGGTCACACTCATACAAATGAAAGAGGGAAAGGCACATTGCTCCATTATGAAGGTTTCTTATTCATCCTAGTGGGTGCATGGTGATGACCTCATACCATGACATTAACATCTGCCCAATCAGGCTCCCATCTCCCTGCACCTCATCTCAAACTGATCTTTTGATTCATCCTCTTTTAGTTTCAAAGCAATGTTTTCCTTGAGCATTCTGCATCTTTCCTGCCTCCGCCAAACACATTGGTCCCTTTGATTAAAATGCTTTTGTCCTTCTCATTGCTCTTATTTTAGCTGCCGTGATACCTGTACAGGCAGGTGCCTCTCCCAACAGCCTATCTGAATTTCATATGGCTGTAGCATGTATTTCTTTCCTCACAGCATCACAATCTGTGTCTATGATAATCTATGTAATTATGCATACACAAGCTTCCCCATCAAGATTCCAAGATGCAATGAAGGAAGAAGGAAGCAGAATGTCTAATCTTCCCAGCTATCTCAGAATGAAACCTAATCAAATTATACAAAAATGACATTTACATCATGTGTGTGACTGTATGCCCTTAAAAATAGACTTGTATTGATTTCTTGTAATGTTTCAAGACATTTTCTAATGCACAATGTGTTTCAATCTGCCATCATACTTTTTAAATCCAAAGAGTCGGTATCTGAGTACAAATACAATGGTGTCTTGGTCCAGTCTGTGCCACTGTAACAGAAGGCCTGAGTTAGGTAAGGAGGAAAGATCAGAAGCTTACTTTCTCACAGTTCTAAAAGATAAGAAGTATAAAATCAAGTTGCCTCCACCTGGTGATGGGAAAGAGTTCCTGCTGAAGCCTCGGGTGACATAAGGCAAGTTAACCAAACACTGTCCCATGCTTCCTTTAAAGGAGCCTTAAACACATTAAGGAGGAAGAGCCCTCTTGATAATCACCTCTTGGAGACCTCTTAGAGACTATGCTAGTCATACTTAAGTTTCAAAGAAAGCACATTCAAGGCATACGGATATTAAAATTGACAATACATTCTCAACACTCATTGAGAATGACTTTGTAAGTGGTTCTCAGTTTTACTGAAAATGTTGTTTACTTTGGGAGAGGCAGATTTTATATGATAAACAGTTTTAACAGACCCTCTTCACATGTGGATCAGACCAAGGCTTAAATGTGTTAGACTTTGTGCTGTCTTAAATGAAACGAGTAAGAAGGGTCAGTTTGTGGCATGGAAAGCTTTCTGTCCCCAGTTGGCTAGATCCTGAGTCTGTTATGTCCATCACAAAGTAAAAAAGTAGAAATGGGTCAGTTAAAGATTGATCGACTCCAAGTAGCACTCCCCCAAGTTCTGACAGCTTCCAGTGGCAACAATTGAAGTGCTTCCTTAGAGTAGCCTGACATTCCCTGAAAACATCAACAACATCAAAGGAAATCATTTAACATAGATCCTCATAGCCAAACACCCACTGCTCAGTGTGGAATCAAGCCATACATAAATCTACTGTGTAAGGAAACAAGTTTCCTTGTGTATTGGATGACTCAAGGAGCATTACAGAAAGGAGCCACAACAATGTAAAACCCCCTTTGAGTGAGAGAATTTAAACAAACATGGCTAAGCAGTGTCTTGAGGGATAAATGTCTATTGAGCAAGCAGGCTCAAGAGGAAAGGTTAAAAGTTTTATAAGGCCTGAGTACCAAGCAACTGTATGTAATTGGGAGCACACATTACCCTGAAGAGTTGAGGAAGCTTCCACCATCATACTGGAAATGAGGGAAATAAGCCACAAACAGTGACAGCCGGAAAGCATATGAGTCAGAGATTTCATCACTTCCTGAACATGCCGAAAGTATTCCTATTTGCAATTCTTCAGTCGGTGGAAAATTCTTCAGAAGCAGCTGCATGGTACTGCTGTTTAGTTTCCCCAAATGTAAAGTCCATCATCCAGTCATCAACCTAGCTTCAGTACTGTGTCGTTATTACCAGCTTCACTCTATATTTTAAGATTGGTTTCAAAATAACTCTAAATTCAATTAATGCTGTTCTTGTTATTTTTTTTTTAACTTCAAGTTTGTCTTAAGCTTCCAGTAATGCCTGTGAGTCAATGTGCAGAACTCTCACCAAGAAATAAATCAGTGTCAATAAATGGAAAGTTCCCGAATACTAACCTATTGGCTTCTCCAGGCATTAAGAATTACACACCATTAGAGATGGTCATGACTCACACAGGCTTTGAATAGAAGCAGCCACAGATTTTCTTCATTTGGAGGTGAGAGGCATGGGACTCAAACCCAGGACTTTGTGCACGCTAGGCAAGCACACTGCCACTGAGCTAAACTCCCAGCATTTAACTGCCAGTATGATGCATAATAGGTTCTATGTAAGTACCCGAATGTATAGGAGCAGGTCACTACCCTTATTATCTTTCTAAAACAAAAATGTGTTATTAACAGGGAGAGGTAATATAGACCACATGCATTTGTAGCCTTACATCTATTCCTGCCTCAAGAAAATCCCCTTTTCACTTCAGATTTCACTCCACATGTACTGAGTATTTTCCCCACTCCAAATCCATGTGACAATCTGTCCTTGACAAACTTATCTCCTGAATTATCATCTTATTTTTTGTAACAATTCATCATTATAATTAATTGTTCTCTAGCACATCATAGTTAACAAAATGTATTTGTACATCCATTTTATTAAGCTCTCAACTTAAATTCCAGTCACAATTTCAATTGGTCAATGCCATTTCCCAAGCCCAACATTGGCCAGTGTGTTATTTGATATATGACCCAATACGAGAATAGAACACAAGAAATTAATCTTTGAAATTCTGCATTGTTTTTGACATTTGGAGTATTGTGAGCATTATGTGGTCCTAGAAAACATCAATCTTCCATCATCTGCCACTTCTATTTGACTCAGTAGGATATGTAGACGTAAGACAGTTAAATCATGCTTGTCAGACATTTATCATGCCAAGCTCTACACTCCACATACACTTTTTCAAGTACTTCTGCATAGTACACTTTAAAGGTGAGATTTTTCAAACCTTCCTTAAACACTTACAGTCTACATTGCTGCTATATCACAATCATAGGTTGTGAGCCCGTTTTATCTGATGTCAATGTCTTTCTCTTTCCTACCATTTTACAGTCTTTCTACAATAATACTCACTTCTAATGGTGGCTTTAGGGAGAAAGCATCTTGGTTTGTCATGTCACTAAACCATAAATCTTTGGATTGAATTTGAGCAGCAATGTAGACTTAATTTCAAAGACATATTAGTATGGCTTGGATCATGTTTGCAACATATGCTCCACATTATCAATGAATCAGATGAACTAGGTAAAGCAGAAAACTAAGTATTTAGAGTCTTAAAGTTTAAATTTCACCATTTGCTTGCCAAACAAAAGTAGATTAAAAAAAAAAACTTGTGAACAAAACAACACTGAGAAACTCAATGAAAAAAATTAGTTAGAATAAACGTAAAAATGAAGTTTTGCTTCAACCCTTACGAACAGAATGGCTTCCCAATATTAAATTATATGTTGGTGATGAAATCACTCTTTAAAATCATGTCCAAAGCAATCCAAAGCCGGGTATAGCTATCAGAAGCCTCTGCTGTATAAAGAAGCGAAGCTGCCGGAGTAACAGGAGCTCTGGAAATTCTTCTAGCACAGGTTCAACATCAGATGAAAACTTTGAGAAAGACAAGAAGTCACAAATCCAACCAACATCACCCACACCTCATGGGTGTAACCAATTTGGGAATCTAGAAAGAAGCTGCCACAACAGACTATCATTTTCTGCACTTGAGAAAATCTCGGAGCACTGCCGTTTCTTTCATTATCTTTTAAAGTAGCATTTTTACTTTATTGTGTTTTAATACATGCGCTTTTACTTTTATTATCTTTCACAGATTCATCTAATTTCTTTATGAATTTTCAATTTCTTTTTCTTTTTGCTTTCTTCTTTGTTTTTTTCCTTTTTTATCCTTGTGTGTACTCTCTCCCTCTCTCCTCTTCTTTATCTTCCATTCTTTTAGAAATATTTCACTTTATCTAATCAAGTTTTGTTTTGTTTCCATTTTTAAATGCCCATGTTTTTATTTTTATTCCCCTTGTTGATTTACCTAATTTTTTTCCAGTTTTCTCACTATTGAAAATAATTTTAATGTTTTATCATCTCTTGCCCTTCTCTGTTTCCATAACTAACATTCTTCTTCACACTGTCTTTCTTTTTGCTTACCTTTACTCTCTGTTTTCCCATTTCTGTGCCTTTTTCCTTATCTCATTCATTTACTATGCCCTCATTTACCCTAATAATTTGAATGTAACTTCATAGCACATTGCACTTTACTCCTTCTGTTTCCTAATTTATAGTCATTGTTGATGTGCTAGTGAGTTTTAACAAATATTATCAATTTCGTGTATATTCCTATCTCTTGTTTTTAAAAATGGCTATATTTTTATAGATTCAGTGCATCCCAGTGCTGAAAATTGAAGTATGAAAGCAAACAAAACCTGAATAAAGCAGTACTAAACAGAGAGTAACACAGAAGTATCCTAATACCTGACCTCAAATTATACTACAGAGCCACAGTAACAAAATCTCTATGTCACACACACACACACACACACACACACACACACACACACACACAGGATGTGGATGAGTAGAACAGAATAGAGGATACAGAAATAAAGCTACACTTGGACAGTCCCCCGAATATTAACAAAGTGTCAAAAACATACATTGAAGGAAAGACCGATGGTGTTTTAAAAACTGGGTATCTGTCCGTAGAAAAACTGAAACTAGATCCATACCTCTCACCCTGTCCAAAGAGTCTATTCCAAATGGATCAAAGACTTTAACATCAGTCCTGAAACGCTGATCTGCTAGAGGAAAGCACAGGTAAGACTGGGTGAACAGAGATGACACAACAGACATGCCGAAGTGAGTATAAGAAAATTATAAGAAAAAAGCCCACAGAGCCTCAACCTTACACAAAGAGTCACAGGCAATTAAGGGATTCTGAGAGCAAGATAGATGGTCTTCCCTAGAAAGAGTACAACTACTGGTTATCCCGTACCAAATGGTCACCCCTGAAAACATTTACATGAAGGTAGCATTATACAGATTATATTTAGGAATGAACAGATTATGTTTAGGAATGTATATGTATATACATGTATGCATACAATAACAACTAGTGAGAAAAGGAGGCCATGAATTTGAAAGAGAGTGAGGAGGAATATGGGGATGGTTTGGAAGGAGGAAAGATAAGGGAGAAATGTTGTGATTATATTATAAAATGACAAAAATAAAATAAAAAATATTCAGAATAAAAAAAAAATGGCGGTAGCATAGACATAGGCGGGGACTTTCTGAAAAACACCCAAAAAGCACAGGCATGTCTGCAGGTGTCATCCCTGTTCACATTTGGGTGGCCGTGTTGGTGAGACTTTATGGATGTAGCCATTTATTGAACACAAACTGCATACCAAGTCCTTCCAATAGCTCTACAAACTTTATTACGTTGGTTCCTCCCAAACAAGTTCAGACAGGAGTTAACAACCCTGCTGTAGAGAGCTAATATGCTCTGCTGAAACTAGAAAAGCAAGAATTTAACCCAAGTCTGCTTTCCTCCACTGCTACCTCCACTGTCTCATCCTGCTCTTGTTCCGTTCCTGCTCCATGAACAACTTTCTTCCAGTGATGCTGTCTTAGTTACGTTTCTATGGCTGTGAAGAGATGCCATGACCATAGCAACCCATATAAAGAAAACAGTAATTGCGGTGGCTCCCTGATAGTTTCAGAGGTTCAATCCATTATCATCATGATGGGGAGTATGGTGGCATGCACGTAGATGTGGTACTGGGGCTGAGAGTACTACATCTTGCAGGCAATAGGAAGTCGACTGAGACACTTGGCAGTATCCTGAACATAGGAAACCTCAAACCTCACCCTCACAGTGACATACTTCCTCCAACAAGGCCATACTCACTCCAACAAAGCCACACCTCCTAATAGTACCACTACCTATGAAATTCTGGGGGCCAATGACATTCAAGCTACCAGATGATCTCTGTGATTACTGTTAATTCTAAAACTCAAATTTGTAGAAGTTTGAATTTACTCTCAGGTGTTCTACTAACACAAAACATTGCCTCTATTTTGAATACACACACTGCTTCACGAATATTTATTTTTTGACCTTGAAGTAATGAGTTTTTACAAACACAATCACAGATTCCTGGAATCTGAAGGCATCTTCAAGCTCCAGTTATTGATCCTCCAACCACTGCAGAACTCTCTTTCTTTCCTCTCAGGGGAGGTTTGCAATCAACCACTCCTGAGCTAGAAGTGAGTCTCTGACTTCAAGATCTCACAATGTAAATTCAGTTTACAGATAAATGTTCTTCATGATCCAAGTTCTTCACCATAGTCAAGAAATAATCTAATAATGATAACAAAACAAAAAACATCATACAGTCCCTTGAAAATATCCAGGCTTAACTTCCCTGACAACATGGCAAGTGGTGGATCAGTTATCAGGAAATTGATATTAACAATGCATAAGCTCTTCCTGAAAAGGATAGTTTCTTAAAGCTATTTCAATACACTCTAATAGATTAATTTATAAATATAGAAAGACAAAAGGAGTGCAGAATGAAGACTCGTAGAGGGAATTGTTTCACCGAAGCTTAGGCAGCAACTAGAAATTCAGCAGAGAAGAGTCATTTACAAGAAACACAAAATGAAGAAGTGTCCATTCAAAGGGAGAAACAGTGAAGGTGATGGAATACTGTGCACCGCAGGAAGAAGCAAGCATTTGATATGACTTGAAGGCAAAAGCGTGAGGGGGTAAAGGGAATGACTAGAGAATCATAGACCAACTCCCAGATACTTTACTGAGGAGACAAGACTCTACCGTGAGGCAACACTGATGGCTACTGTCAGAGAGCAGAATCTTCTGTTTTCCTGACAAAAATACAGAATGTAGTTTTGGAGATTACAATTATGAGTGCAGAGGTCTGTAGTAATTTAGTGACTCTGTTGGCCCTGGGCACGTAATTTGAGTATGAAAAGATTGTCTCATATACCTTCATCATCATTTCAGAATTCACTTTTGAAATTCTTCATTCAATTTCTAGAAAATCAAGTTCCATGGTGCCTGTACCAACCATCTAAAGCCAACAGTCCACATATTTTTCTTTCAACATTGATTTCTGTGAAAAATTAAGTGTTCTGTGTTTCATTGATTCAAAAAGTACTATATATTGGCTGGCTTGACAAAGAACTAAAAACTACTACCATTTCCCAAGATGTTATTATTGGGAACTCTGATGGTAAATAAGTATGGCAGAGTGATGGTATGCTATTAGCTATAGGTGACGTTTATCATACCACACAATCAGATATTTATTCTTGCTAACTGTATGGAGATATTATATATTTTCATTAAATTACAGTAATTTTCTGTTTTTTACTTTACTCATAAAAAATAAACCAACTATTTGTCTAAAAATACCTTTGCCTAGACATTAGCAATACTGGTCTTGCTTCAGTCTTTTCCCCTCCCCAGAAAAATGTTCTTGGGTGCCAGATGGCAGGTTTATTCTTATACATATAAATGTCCCCTTATACAAAAATCATTTCATGGAATTTCAATTTATTTCAATCATGGAATAAAATCTTCTGAACAAGGAGCATTGAGAGACATTATTCCATATATGAAGAAGAGGAAAATCAATATATATCTTATGCCTTTGACAAAAATTTAAGGTGTTAGTATGAACTATTTTATATATATATATGTGTGTGTGTGTGTGTGTGTGTGTGTGTGTGTGTACATATGTGTACATATACATGCACAAATATAAAAGTAAGAATTTATTCACAGAATGATGGCAACATAGCAAAAGACTACATAAAATTAGCTTAAAGAGCTCCTGTGTTGAAATTGGAGATAATTTGAGCAGCAAAATAAATGACAGGAATGTATTGTTTTCCTCTGAATAAAAAAAAATTTGACAAAACTCTGTGGATATAGGCAAATAATGAACACATTGAGAAGTAATCTAGTTAACAAAGGAATGAGAGGGCCAGAAAAGTCCATGAGTTTGTAAACAGCAAGTGTAAATTATTCAGATACAATAATATATCTTCATAGTTTCAAGGTATCTTTCTACAAACTTCTAGTTAGAAGATTTGTAAAACAAAAAAAGGTTATATTGCTATTATGACAACATAATATTTCATGTCTCTATTTCTGACATTGCAAAAATAAATTAACTCATTACAGTATAAATATTTTTTTATTTCCTGTGTCTGGAACATACCAGACATCATCAAAGTAAAGAGGGTCTATATATAAATGTTTTGTGCTGTAAGAGTGTCAAATTAAAAATACATGTGTAGTTTGGAGAATTATTCAGACTTAAAGACAGTAAAGAGACAAACAACTACATGAAATGTAGCTCTTTAGATTTGATCCTGGACTCTGGATATAACAATGAAACCAGATACTAAAGATATCAAATTGGATTGAAATCTAAGACTTGGATAAACTAATGAGCATACATAATTCAGCATTATCTTGAAATTTCATACTTAATGAATTTTTTACATCAAAACTTCATACTTTCACATTTCAGAAATAAGATTAAAAGCTTTGTGAGATTCATCACTGTGGTTTACAAACAGAAACAACCAAGCAATATGAAACAATTGGTCTTGACTGTTTCGGTATTAAGCTCAGAGAAAATTCCCTTTTTCTGTGGTTTCTCTGAATAGAAATGACTTCTCACTCTCAACTCGTGTGTGATTTGATTCTTCTTAGAGCACATACAGTTGTCTTGTACTATATTTATATATTCACCTATTTCTTTGATAATTGATTAAAGAAACTCCCTTAAAAGCAGAATTCATGTTTTCTTAAAATCTTTCTATCCCCAGATACCCTCAAAATATTTAAGCTTAGGCTGGCAACATGGTTCCATAGGTAAAGGCACTTGACTAGAAGCCTGCTGACCTGAGCTTCATTATGGTAGAAGAAGAGAACCAGTCCACAGGTTTTCCTCTAATGTCCAGAGGCAAGCCAAGGCACACATGTGCATACACACACACACACACACACACACACACATGCACTCACACTCACACAAATAAATGTAAAATAAGTTTTAAAAAGATGGCCAAACCTAATATCAAATTCTACAAAATGAATACTGTCTTTTATATGCATGCTTCATAAATCATATATCTAGCATTCTAGCAATTTCTCCTCATCCACTTTTTTACTACTAACAAAACATATTCCAGATTCCAGCCATATTTGACCACAATCACTGTGTTATCCTTTCAGGAATTCATAAGTTTCTAAATTCCTGTGCTGTCGTGGAATATTCCTTTATCTTGTGTAAGATGTGTCACCATGATTGGTTTAATAAAAAAGCTAACTGGCCAATAGCTAGATAGGAAGTAAATGCAGGACTTCCAGACAGACAGAGCTCTGGGATGCAGAGAGAGCAAGACATGCAGCAGGAAGGTAAAAGCCATGAGTCGTGTGGCAACACACAGTTGAATAGAAATGGGTTGATTTAAGTTATAAGAGCTAGTAGAACAAGCCTAAGCTATAGACTGAGCTTTTATAATTAATAATAAGTCTCCCTGTCATTTTTTGTGAGCTGGTGGCCCAAAGAAAATCCACCTACACATGATGCCCAACATAAGATATTAGATTATGAAAGGGACTGCAAAATTAGACAAGTCTATATACTTTGGAGGTGTCTTGGCTTCAGAATGGAAGATGGAAAATACGTTGCATTGGGGAAGAGATTTTCCTTTTGTTTCCACAGAAAATGAAAGGTTGTGAATTCATTCAAGGTTGATAGAGATCATATTTGATTGGGGGAGACCCTCTAAAAGTCCTGGTTACAGACATAAAGAAATAAACTTTAAAAAACTACAAGACAGGTGATGTGTATTTTACCTGCCCAAATATAAAACAAAAAAAAATCATCTTAGGCTGGCTTGCTTACAACACATAGTCCATACTTATGTTAATACAGATATGTTTGTTACCTTTGAAAGTTTGTGTGTTTTCAGAGCAAAGGGACCAGGCACCAATGAAAATGGGTGACACAATTGTTCCAGTCTCTTAAAATGCCTCTGCTGCAGTTTCCTCAGAGTTCTACATCCAAAATAGCTTCAAGGCTATTGGCTGAGATGGTCCAGCCTCATGGCTCTCAGACTACTTTAGCTAGACTTTAGATAAGCCTTACATTTTTCCATCACACCAAGACTAGACAACAGCTAGCTCTCCCAGAACTTGACCATTATCCTAATTTTCTCAGGGTCCCTAAAGATGTCATTGCTCCTAGACAGAAGTAAACAGTCTAGAGAACACAATGCCCATGTTCTTAAGAGGTGTGGTGGATGGTTTTTGGTCATTTAGTGGGTGGATGGATGTTTGTCATTATTTAGGGAGGTTGGCTACAAATTATTACTAGTCATTGTCAGGGAGAAAGCTAAACAAAGGAGCTTAGATTCAGGGATCTTTTTCTGAATGGAAAAAGGCAGGAGATACAGTATAGAAATGATGGGATAAAAGGGTGGATTGTTGAGTCTACTTTTGAACAACCACTAGTCTCAAATATTTTACATTGGTATGGATTTTTGTATACTGATACAAATTTAAGATAATTTTTGTTATACCACATATATGTCTCTATTCTTGTTTAAGGTATTGTACCCATACATTTCATTTAAAATTTAATGCCAAGTTATAGTCCTTGAAAGCTATTTAGGATAATAAAGAAATACAGGTTAATAGTTAGTCATCTAAAACAATCAAACTTATAGTCATGTTAGGTATGTTTTCAAGGTCATACAGAGATATATATTTTAGATAGAGAGGTGATCTTCAAACACTTCAAAGACCTACAGAATATGGCATTTAAAATGTTATAATAACATAAGGCTTTTCATGACAGTGAGACACATCTGCTCCTCGCAGGACCAATCTACTTAAAAAAAAAAAAAGATGATGGGCATCAAAGAACCTCCATATAGAGTTTGATTTCTCTGTGGCAAAAGCTAGCCATTTGGCCAAGAAACTGCCCTTGCCTCAACTTCTGACAGGATGCTGTCCAAATTGGGCAAACAGGACACAAAAGAAAGTGACTGCCAAACTTTGCCAAGACTGGGTAGGACAGTCCTTCAAACACTACTGCTTCACAGAAAAATCTATCAAATATTCTGTAGGCCAAAAATGGGTGCTCCAATGTTGCAGAGAAACCTGGGGTGACCAGGCAGCCAAATGTTGCAGAGAAACCTGGGGTGACCAGGCAGCCAGTAGTCTCTGTTGTTTCTTGGTTTTGGAAGTTGCTTGCTCTGCAATTCCTGTTTACTTAGGTAACATTATACTCTCGGATCTCTGATGGGGCTGAAGATTAGATAGTTACAGTTTTTCTTAGTTATAATAGAATGTAAATTAGGTACAAAACTTTGGACTCACCAAGATAAGATAGAAAATAAAGTATTTTCTCTAAATTTGTCAAATACAAATGGACTTGACATTGTAAATGTAATTTTTACCTGATAATTTTTCTTATTATTTATAGTTTTTTATTATGTTAGAGTTAATAATTTAGACAAAAAAAGAGAGAAATGTTGTGGGATATTCCTTTACATTGTGTAAATATAAGTCACTGTGATTGGTTTAATAAAAAGCTAAATGACCAATACCTAGTCAGGAAGTACAGGTGGGATTTCTGGACAGAGAGAGCTCTGGGAAGAAGAAAAGGGAATCACCAGATGGATGCAGAAGGAACAAGATATGCAGAATGAAAGGTAAAAGCCATGAGTCACACAGCAACACGTAGATGAAAAGAAATGGGTTAATTTAAGTTATAAGAGCTAGTGGGACAAGCCTAAGCTATAGGCCAAACTTTTATAATTAATAATAAGTCTCTGTGTCATTTTTTGTGAGATGGTGGCCCAAACTAAAATACGTCCACACCATGCTTAGAAGAGGGCTCCTTCAAACTGCTCCCTAGCCTTTTTCTGCCTAGACCCTCAGCGTAGATTTCCTTCCCTTACTGAATATTTCCAGAGACTCCAATTTGAGATAGATGTCTTCATGACGGCCATTGAGAATCTTCCCTTCCACTAGAAGACATGGGCAGCACAACTGCAGAGGTTGTATGCTTCCTTTACTTCATCAATAACTGTAGCTTCTCTGCCTGCCTGGTGTGTACAGGATTGAGGAAATAACTCTTTCTTATAGTCTATGCATTTCTTTAATACTGCTGTATATAGAATACAATGGCAATTAACAAGCACATATCTTTTGTCACACTTAAATAAAGTGCCACATTTGAATTCTGAGTTTGGGGAGTAATCTTATCTATCTGTGTCTGCATTTATTTAACTTTAGTTATTTATCTTTGCTTAAAGACAGGGTCTTGGTTGGGAGTTAAGTCACACTTGGAACTCACTAAGTAGTTGATACTGATCTTAGACTCACTACACCCACACTTCAGCTTCCTCAATGATGGGGAGACAGGCACATACTACCACGCCCCATATACTTGTGTCTATATGTGTGTGGATGCTTCCTGCTCTGTCTGCTGAGAAAACCTAGAAGAAATGTTAGTTCAGTAGTAATAAACAGAGTTAGTCCCAAAACCTTAACTTCTGTAAAATATTTTCTACTAAATCTCAGTCTAACAATCTATCTACACACACAATATGTAGTTATGAAACTATTTTTCCAAGAGAATATCTCGTGGACTTTAGTACTCTTATTCTCCATTTTTCACAAAACAGGGAAAGAGAGTAAAAAAGATAGCTAACCCTTTGGGGTTTCATTTGCTAAAACGGTTCCAAGATACACAAGTTAAACTTGGCATACTTTGGATCTAGACCAAAAGAATGTTTTTATTGGCTGTGGAAAATGGAATTTTAGACTATGTTAGGCCATACTATAATTACGTTTGGAAATGCATAATGTAATGGTTGAGCATTCAATGCGATTAACTGAGTTTATGTCTGGTGCAAAGTGATGGATAGTGTTTCCCTCAGCACTTAAGGCTAGTGCAGACAAAAGACCAAGGGGCTTAGCTTTTTAACACCACTTACTGGAAACATAGAAATGTAAAAATTTCTAGAAGACAATGAGGAAGTATTAAAGACCTTTCTTCTAAATATAAATATTAAATCTCAACAGGCTGATTAGATGGCCTAAAGTTAGATTTTTAGTGATATAAAAACAAAAGTAAAACAAGTCATTGACTTTATGCCTTGAGCTATCTCCTCAAAATAAACATTCCATCTTTCCATTTGATACACAATCAAGTGACTTTATTTTTCTTCTAAACAGAGCTTTTTTTTGGTTTTACAAATGCTGGTGATTCCCTCAAGCATAGTTGAGACTGATACTGTTTTAGAAAAATGATCTAAGAGTCTAAAGGAAAATAGTTTAGGCCAATAAAAATAAAACAAGCTTCAGTGTGAAAGTTATACAAAAGAAAACCTATAGAACAATATAATTCAAGCATTTAGGCAATTTTAAGCTAATGCTTTGTATCGCCTTCAGTAGTATTGCTTGAACTAATTTCTTCTTAAACAATACAAATTTAAATATTTCCTGCCCGATACTGGGTTTTAAAAATATTTGGGCTGTTTTAATGATCAGTGTGTATTCTCTTTAACCCCCAATCATGACATGATATTTTTCACTGTGTTCAAGGGCTGTTAGCATCAAAAGAGAATTTTACTGAAACTTCATTAGGCAATTAGTTATGGTAGAAATGGGATAGCATGCTGAGCCATGAATATTCAGTATTTAGTGGGTTCTAAAATGCTAATATGCAAGATTAAAGTGCAAGACATTTTTCATTCATTTTCATTTAAATATGTTGATAGCAATGTGACTATATCTTCTTAGTTTTTACTATCATATTAATCTTTAAAATGTCATAGTCAGAGGAATTTAAGAAAGTGATGAGCAATGGTCTATTTTGTACTATTTTTGCAAGTATTTGTAGTATTTTTTTTCTTCCAATGCTAGGAATCAAACCTTAAGCATACGAGGCAAACTCCACATGTGACTTTATGCCCAGCACTTTAGAGTCTTTTAAATATTTACCAGAAAAAAGGAACACACAATTAGAAAAATGTATTGCCTGCCTAAATGGTGGAACCATCAGCCCAATTAGAATAGCATACTCGTGAAGTCAAAATTCAAGGTTCAGATACCACAGGACAAAGAGAAATTTATCTAAGCCACTGCTCACATAAAGCCACTGCTGTTGACCCCAAATAAAACCAGGTCAAAAGATAGACAGAAATTTTAGTGCCAGTAAACTTTTTAGGTCCCTCTCTTGGTTAGGAGTGGCAGCTACGGGAAGGAATACACTTAACAAGAACTCTGTCCCTATTGGCTTTAACTGTCAACCTGACTCCACCTAGAGTCACCTGAGACGTGAGTCTGAGTTAGGTGGCTGGCTGCCCAGATCAGATTGGCCTGTGGGCATGTCTATGGTGTGTGTGTGTGTGTGTGTGTGTGTGTGTGTGTGTGTGTGTGTGTGTGTGTGTGTGTGTGTTGTAGGGGGTGTTTTAATGACTGAGGTAGGAGGGCCTGGCCCACTGCGTAGTACCATTTCCTAGGCAAGTTATCCTGGGCTGTATAAGGAAGTTAATTAAGCGCAAGTCTGATGGTGAGCGAGAGAGCCAGCGGGCGAGTGAGTCATCAAACAGTTTGTTCCACGGTACCTGCTGTGCTTCCTTAGGCACCTGCTGTGCCTTCAAATGGTTCAACAGCATTCTCCATTGTGGAACACAAACATGCTTTCTGGAATGGTCTGCTTTGGCTTTGAGTCCCAGATCCTACTTCCACTAATATGTGATACCCAGGAAGTTATTCAGAATAGTTAAACTTCAGTTCCTTTGTCTATAGCGACAGGGAAATAACCATGACTACCTCATAGAAAGTCTCTGTTTTTCAACTGAGATTAAATTAAATAAATGATGGATGATAGGTAGATATATGATAGATAAATGATAGATAGATAGATAGATAGATAGATAGATAGATAGATAGATAGATAGATAGATAGACAGATGATACATACATACATATATAGACACACAGATATATAGATCATTTAGGTAACTGCGCTTAATACATACATCTACACACAATGAATTTTCATCTTAGTCTCTACATAAAATCCAGAATTGCACTTAAACCATAGTTGAGCTCAAGAGGATGGCCGGTAAGAAAATGTTTGCTGTGAGAACCTTTTGTTTACAGACACAGACACACAGATACACACACACACACACATACACACACACACACACACACACACACACACACACACACACACACTCCTTGTTCATATTGTATTACAAAGATGTTTCCTCATGTAATTTTTAGTGTTCTTCACTATCCTTACACTGAATTTTGCTAGCATAATATCTCATGTCATCTATGAGTAGTGTTTCCAAATGGTAGAGCAAGAGGATATGGTCATATACTTTAAAGACTGGTAGAATGAGTGGGAAGATTCTTTTCAGACTTCAAACACACACTGGACTCCCTACTTCTGATTCTCGACCAACTCTGACCTATAAGCCCTTATCACCACGGGTTCAGTTTATAAGAAGCTCTTTATGCTGTGGGAAGGATATAAAACAAGTAGAAATGATGGAGGGAACATGTTGGAGATCAAGACTTACCATGTGTCCTTCTATTTCTCAGTGAAGATAGTGATGCTGACTGTAAGAAAAAGGATGCAGTCCGTGGCTCCTAACCTTCAAACCCCTGCTCACAGGAAACCTTTTGAACTTGGTTTTCTCCAATGTTCCCTCCTGTCTCCCTCTGAACAACTACCAATTATGTCCATTCTTCCTTCTGGTGTGACTCACTTTCTGCTATAGATTGTAGTTTCTTATGCCCATGGCATATTTTCCTATTAGACTTTTGTAACATACATTGTATTGATAGTTGTCATGGATTGGTTGATCTCCCTGAGACGCTGGCCCTGAAAGTGTGCTTGTGGGCTTCCCTGTTTCAGACCCAAGCATGTTTATCTCAAAGAATTTTCCAAGACAATCCTTTTCCTGGACTGAGCTGGTCTCTTCAACAGAACAGCCTGAGAGTAAAATCAGCATATCCTTGAGAACAGCTAGAAGGCAACCTATTTCTAAGAAGTATTAGTACTGTTCATCTCCCAGTACCAAATTGCCTATGGTAGGATAGAGAAGGTAGACCTTCAGCCAGGGGAAGCTCATGCAAGAGAGAAAACTCAGTGGGAGACCTCAGCTGACTGCTTCAACCCCCTGCCCCCAAGTCCACTGGTGTTTGTCAGTTCTGATTTGATGATGTTGCCTTTCTGTGCTCTCTCAATCATGTTACTCCAGTCTGCTTTGCTGGACGCTGCAAACTCCTGATTTGATGCTATTTTGTTATTTATTTGCTGCCTCTCTCTCTCTCTCTCTCTCTCTCTCTCTCTCTCTCTCTCTCTCTCTCTCTCTCTCTCTCTCCTCTTCTACTTCCTATTTATTCTTTTACTTTTGCTTGCTGTAGATTTCATGAAGTCATCATTTGAAGCTGAAAACATGGCTATCAGACAACTTTCCAGAAGATGCAGAGCAGTAATAGATTAATGGCTCCTGAATGAATGGATGAACACCAAATGTCACCTTGTGACATGTGTCCGAATCTAACATGCCTCACAACCTTATGTTTCTCAGTTCCATCCATAAAATGTCAGACAAATATGCTAACAAAAGTAGACACCAGACACCTCTTTTTCTCACATAGCTCAAGCACAAGCTGGTGCTTTTTATTTGTATGTTTTGTTTTAAATTTTGTCTTTGCTAAACTGCATGTACCATAGCCATGGTGTTACTGCTGTTTTCACAGCTGCTAATCATGCCATATGACCATAGCTACTTTTTAATAACTTGGTGCTGCATTGAGATCTCAGTGAACTTCTGATTATGTGCATCTTTGCTGTTCTCAATATTTCAACATCCTAACATTCATCCTACACACACTGCTCAATAACTTTCTCTCTCTTCCTCCCTTCCTGGTTTAAATAATTTCAACCATATTAGAGCATATACTTATAATAAATAAATATGTAAAATCTCATTTGCTTAGTCTTCATATTTTGATCATTAATTTTGTGTATTTTAGTAGAAAGCTAATTAAATACACTTTCAAATTATTCTTTTTAATGTACAAGTTCCACTGTTCCAGTCTCATTACTGATATCCAGAAACTCGTAACTGTGTGCCATATGCCTCTTCTTAGAACCCAGTAGAAATTATAGGTCCACCACTCTGTTGTGAAAATTGCGAAGAATCTCAGGTATTTAGAGCTGCAAGGAAAAACTCCAGAGGTATTCCAAAACAGCATTCTGTTCTTTCCACATCACACTCAAAATCCATCACCCACTGCTAACAACTGTGTGTGACAGCCAATTTGCATCCTCCAGCAAGCTTCGCTGAGTTCTTTTCAACACTGTTCTAAGTTGGTTTCATTTGGTGTGATTTGATGGCTGAAGACTAACTTTTTTTTTCAATTTAAAGTTTATGTGCCTACAGAGTAGTCATAAAAGTAGAGTCAAACCCTAACTCTACTTCACGACTGGCATAGACATTAATTACAGTGTAGTAGGAAAAGGTACTGTAGAGATCATTTTGTTCCGTCCCTACATTTTCATCCGAGAAAACCAGCCGTGCAAGGACAGTCCTCTTCTGCTCCAGTAACTCAGCTAATTCCCTACCATGCTTTCATAGCCAAGTGGAAAGTTTCAAATAATAACTATTTTAAGTTGACAGAATTATACTACAGGTATAAAATAGCCACTGGGGGTGGGGTGGGAAGGAGAATCCTATTCTAACAAGCCTATGGATAAAACAGCAGCACAACAGCATATCATAAACTGTAAGTATCCTTGCCAAATATGTAGGCTGAGCCCGGCAAATACGCCCAAAACAAAAAGCAGATGAAGAGATAATCAACTCAGCTTTGGCAAACAACAAAGACACCTCAATGGAAACTCGATTCTGCATCATGGATGGTGAAAAGGATGGGTGTGAGGGCAACCTGCCCCCCATTAGAGGAGCCACCTTAATTCCTCGTTAGGATGAGGTGGGGGGTGCAGTACTGTCAAGAGCATGGCAACCTGGGAGGGGGAGGTTTAATTGTCTGGATTTTATTTCATATGAGTTTGTTTGCCGTAGTTTCTGAGAGACATTCACTAATGGGCGGATTAGTTTATATTTCTGTTGCTGAAAAGTCATGAAGCATAAACAGTCATAAAAGCAGGGGTGAAAAGTCTTAGGTTTTTAACACTGGCTCTGCTACTTTCTAGTTCTTTCATATTGCACAAGTTTTCTTAATAGTTCTGCGCTTTGGTTTGCACATTTGAAAAAGAGATTGAGAATACGGCTTCCCAAATAGTTAAAGAAAATCATAGTAATTGTTGCTAACTCTATAATGTGTCTATTATTTGATTTTTGAAATGTGCTTGGACGTTAGCCATTCTATTACACTAAATCAAACCAACTCAGATAATCCACACAGAATACTTATAAGCCTGACTACTAAAATAGAAAGCATGTCAGAGAACATGACCTTTACCTTATACATTATCTCAAGATTAGAGAAGAAAATATCAATCTATAATTACTGAGCACGGGACCTTGCGCACCCTAAGAGTAGACTCTGGCTTGCAAGCTACCCAAGCATTCCTGCCAGTAGAATTGTCTTCAGTGACTCCTATTGCCAACTGACCCCCAAGGGAAATAAAAGCATCCCGAGCATGTACTATATTTTCAAAAAAACAGGACTCCCACAAAATTTTACTAACCAGAAAGAACAATGGATGAGCAGAAGAAAATACCAGAAAAATAACAAGGATGTAAAGCATAAAATTGAGGCAGAAAGTTTCCAGTTGAAGAAATAAGCTATAAAATTTCCAGAGTGGAATCCAGGATTGGCCAATTTACAGCTCTACCTCAGTTCATGGGCCTTTCTTCGCCCCAGAGCCAAAATCCATCATTCACCAGTGAGAGTGAATTGATTGGCCCATAGCAGAAAATGGTATACCAATGACATCAAGCTAGCTCTCAAAAATGCTTTTTAAATAAAATAAACACTACCAGGGAAATGAAAATCCCCTGTAGTTTGATTAAATCAAAAACAAGTTAAGAGCAACTCCGTCTCGCTGCTTTGACTGCTATTGCCTTGTTTCTCCTATTTCCAAGGGGCCCTGCTTTGGAAATTATGATGCCATATTACCCACTGTCAGCTACAAGCTTGTCGTGCTGTATAAAAATACAAAGAACACACTAATAATAAGCTTTTATATTTGCAAAAATTATGTCTCAAATTACATGGAGAAAAGTGGATGCCTACCTAAATGTATGCCAGTTTCTGAAAATGATGAACATCAACACTGCACAACTCAACATACCCAAGTCCCTTGCTGCTAAGAATTCTGATCAGCAGATCACTTCGACCTGTGTGCTGACATTCCCCCTGAAGTTAGTGAAGGGCCCCAGCTCAGTCACATTCAAATCACCACACTGTAGAAATGTGTGCTCCAGAGGTAGATTTTTGTTACAAAAATATTAAGTATATCAATACATAATAATATATTAGCATATTATGAAGAGACATTAACATACACTTTGCCCAAAACACTCTTCATTTATTAACTGGTCTAGAGAGAATAAGAATGCTTAATTATTTAAGTAGCGTAAGTATTTTGTTTAATTATTTAAGTAGCATGTTTGACTTTTTAAGCTATTTCTGAAAACATCATAATGTAACTTTGTTAAAAAAAATTGTTTTGACATGCATTATGTTCCCCCCAACCTCAAATCAAAGGCATTATCAAACAATAACATTTCTATTGTTCTTCCAAGTTACAGTCTAGGGTCAACTGTCAGCACGAACTTGCTTCTGTGCAATGAACAGCCCACACTGCGGTTGCTTAAACTTTCCACAGCATCAAGAACTGTGGCAGATCAAGGCTGGAAGATGTGGAGAGCTGTGCTTCAGCTCTCAGGTCTGTCTGGCTTGTGGGGCTGCCAGTCCAGAGCCTACAGAGCATCTGCTGTCTTCTGACCCCTCCCTGGACATTCTGAAGATGCATGCTTTCTGCTGCTTCCCTCTGAGTGTCTGCCCTTCTTCTTGCTGCATTTGGTGCCCACTGTGAGGCAGAGCCTCTTCTGGAAAGTGGCTACATAGCAGAGATTACATTTTTAGATTTCTGCTTCTTTTGAATATGTCCTTGAATTGTTAACCACAATATAATTTAACTTTGGACAACCTGAGTCTATGAGCACAGCAGCTTTTCTCGACTTTTGTGTGACTGTATGTGTGTGTGTGTGTGTGTGTGTGTGTGTGTGTGTGTGTGTGTCTGTGTGTCTGTGTGTGTGTGTGTGTGACTTTCTGGGTGTGTACCTGTGTGTGTGTCTGTGTTATGTGTTTTGTGTGTCTTTCTGTGCATGTACCTGTGTGTCTCTGTGTGTGTATGTGTCTGTCTGTCTGACTGTCTGTGTATGTGTGCCTCTGTGTGTGGTCTGTGACTACCCTTACCCATGTGGATTTGTGTGGAAGCCAGCGGTTGACATGGAATAGTTTCCTCTATGACCTTTCCACCTTATTTTTTTGATGCAACATCTTTCACTGACTCTGTAGCTTGGCATTTCACCTAGGCTAACTGGCCAGCAAGCCCCATGGATCTACCTCTCCTGAACCTTGTTCTGGAGTTATGGACATGTGCAGTTGTGCCAGGCTTGTAGCATGAGTGCTGGGGATCTGAACTCAGGTTCAAATGCTTGTGCAGAAAACTTTTGACACACTGAGCTCCAGCCCCCAATCATTTTTTTTTCTTTGCTGAGTTAACCAAGCCATTGTATTTCAGTATAATATAATGTGACAATAAGATATTTCCCAGCTCGCCTTTTACTGAAGCCAAACTAATCAAAGGACAAACGTCATGCTTGCAAATGCCTTGCATTCCCATCAAAGTAGGACTTGCAAAGGAACAGCTGAAGGGCCTGTTTAGACACCAAGCCACCCAGTACATGTAGCAGGACTTGAGGTCAGATGGAGTGACTGGCCAGAATATACTCATTCGAATTCTTCCCACTGAGGCAGAACTTGAAGAACACTTTTTTGTTTGTTTGTTTGTTTCTTTCTTTCTTTTTAATTAAGAAAAATGTTTCATTCATTTTACATACCAATCAAAGATCCCCCTCTTCGCTCCTCCCAACCCCCCAGACTCCTCTCCCAACCCATCGCCCACTCCCTCCCACAAGAAGGCAAGGCCTCTCATGTGGAGGCACATTCAGTAGAGGCAAGTCCAAGCCCTTCCTCCTCCTCAAGGCTGCACAAGTGTCCCATCATAGGTAGTGGGCTCCACAAAGCCCACTCATGCACCAGAGGTGGATTCTGATCCTACCTCCAGGGGGCCTCCCAAGCAGATCATGCTACACTACTGTCTCACCATGCAAAGGACCTAGTCCAGTCCCATGCAGGCTCCACAGCCATTGATCCAGCTTTCATGAGTTCCCTCAGATTTGGTTTGGTCGTCGCTGCATGTTTCCCCATCATGATCCTGATGCACTTGCTCACAGAATCCCTCTTCTTTCTCTTTGACTGGACTCCTGGAGCTCTGTCTAGTGATTGGCTGTGGATCTCTGCATCTGCTTCCATCAGTCACTGGAGAAAAGTTCTGTGATGGTAGTTAGGGTATTCACTGATCTGATGTCTTGAGCAAGGGAGTTCAGTTCAGGCACCCTCTCCACTATTGCTAGTAGCCCAGGCTGGGGTCATCCTTGGGGATTCCTGGCAACTTCCCTAGCACCGGGTTTTTCTCTATCCACATGATGTCTCTCTCTATCATGGTATCTCTTTCTTTTTTTTTTTTTTTTTTTTTTTTTTTTTTTTTTTTTTTTTTTTTGGTTTTTCGAGACAGGGTTTCTCTGTGTAGCTTTGCGCCTTTCCTGGAACTCACTTGGTAGTCCAGGCTGGCCTCGAACTCACAGAGATCCGCCTGGCTCTGCCTCCCGAGTGCTGGGATTAAAGGCGTGCGCCACCACCGCCCGGCATGGTATCTCTTTCATTGCATTCCCCCTCCCTCCCTGTTCCAGCTCAACCATCTCTATTAACTCATTGCTGAAGACCCAGGGTGGCTCTACTGGGAATCAATGGAACCTTTCAGATGGGGGACTTGACAGGCGGTCATTAGCTCCTGGAGGGTGTACTATGAAGGGATTGGAGTCCGGGCTCATCCCTCTATTTGGCTGCCTGGCTTGTGAGCTAAGTTTTGCTCCACCATGCACTCCAGCTATGGCTCTGTGTTGTTTGTTCACAGACCCAAGCAATGGGCCCCATGAGCCAAATATGTCTTTTGTCTTTTTTACGTCGACAATCTCAGTGCCAAAATCCTTTTCCACTCAAGGAAATTCTAAACAAAACACAATACTCAGCCTTTTACCTTTATGCACAGAAGTATTATTCCTGGGAAATTCTTTGCACACTAATATGACATCTCAAATCATGCAGGAGTGTGTTCAGTGTGTGTATATCTGTGTATTTTTTAAATATAAAATTGAATTGGCTTCTAATAAAGGTGCACATATGTAAGCATACACTTGTGTGGGGGTATCATATTGATGACAACAAGAGGTAGATTGTGCTGGGCAGTGGTGGTGCATGCCTTTAATCCTAGCACTCGGGAAGCAGAGGCAGGTGGATCTCTGTGAGTTCGAGGCCAGCCTGGGCTACCAAGTGAGTTCTAGGAAAGGCACAAAGCTACACAGAGAAACCCTGTCTTGAAAAACAAAAAAACAAAAACAAAAACAAAACAAAGAAAGTAGATTGTTTGATAGGCGGGGCCTCCGAAGCAAGGCCAGAAGAGAGCTCTGGCTCCTGATTCTTGACTATCTCCAGATGAGCACCTCTGCCTAAATGCTGCACCTGACCGTGTGACTGAAACTAAGTGGAGGTTACTGAACACTTAGTTGGGCCAAGTAGATTGTCAGCTCAGCCTCCTCCCATAGCCCACCTGGGTTTCTTCCTTAAGTCTCTCTCTCTCTCTCTCTCTCTCTCTCTCTCTCTCTCTCTCTCTCTCTCTCTCTCTCTCTTCCCCTCCCTCTAGCTCTCCCTCTTGCTGACCCCTTCCCTTCCCCTTCCTTTCCCCCCTCTCCATGTCCTGGCTGGTTTTATGTCAACTTCAAACAAGCTAGAGTAATCTGAAAGCAGGGAACCTCGATTGAAAATGCCTCCATAAGATCTGGCTGCAAGCATTTTCTAAATTAGTGATTGATGGGAGAGGGTCCAGCCCACTGTGGGTGGTACCATCCCTGGGCTGGTGGTCCCTGGTTCTATATGAAAGAAAGCAGGCTGAGAAAATTGTGGGGAGCAAGCCAGTAAGCAGCTCCCCTCCATGGCCTCTGCATCAGCTCCTGCCTCCAGGTTCCTGCCCTGTTTGAGTTCCTGTCCTGGCTTCCTTCAGTGATGGAAACAATGTGGAAGCATAAGCCAAATAAATCTTTCCTCCCCAACTTGCTTTTTTCTTTGCTATGGTGCGTCATCACAGAAATAAACATCCTAACTAAGACACCCCACGTCTCTCTCTCCCTCCCTGCTTCCCTCTTAAACGTCTACCTATGAATCTGTAATAACTTCTAAGATTCACTCTCTGGAGTTTGAAAATCCCACTCTTTGAATTCAAGAGACAAGAACTTGAAAGCCCCTTGTCTCCTGGTAGCTTCGGTGGCCATCTAGTTTCTAGAACGCCGGGTCTTTGGGAAAGACTCCACTGTTCTCAGATATCCTAATATTTCTGTACTTCTGTATGTAGGTTTTCTCCTACACAGATGTCTGGTGAAGCATTTGCAGTTGTTACATGACAGGAGGTAAGTGGTCGCATTGTAGGATTACTAATACACCACGTGCCAAATACCCGTGATGCCCCTTGTGTCTGGAATGAGTTGCAAGTGCTGCCTAGCAATTGGTAGCAATACCCTTGAAAACCAGTTGATTTCGACTGATTGGCCTGGCGTTTGTTCCCTACTCCAGCACCGAGATTAATGCTAGGCTTGATTATACTTTCTCTGGTAAAGAAATATATTGTCTAAGACAGCATAAGGGATTTTTCTGCCCTGCTGGGTTATTTTTGGAAGACTTTACATTCTATTTCTAAGCATCAACTGCTGGCCTTTAGCAATCTGATTTTGTTGGCCTTGCCATAAAATTACCTGCATATGATCAGGTAAACCATTTCTCAATTATCATAATATTTATTTTAAGCACTTAAGGAGAAAACCAAATGCATAACGTTTCTCCAGCCATCTGTATGTAATTTAAGTCTGATTACATTTGGACAGAAGGACTAAATAAAAATCTCAGAAAAAAAATTATATTTGTTCCTTAGACACATTCTGGAAAGGGGAATAAAGAGTGGAACAAGATGGCTAAGTATGACCCAGGAAGTCTTTCCCCCACAGGTAGACAAACCAGCTTTACCTTTACAAAGGTAAGGAAATTAGCAAGAAACCACAAAGCTTAGTTTCAGTGTGACAGAAATGAAAAGATGCACCAAGGTGGAAAGAGTTGCTGGCTTGGCTATTCCCAGGAGTTCAATGTGGAGACCCCTCTCCCTTTCAGGAAGGAGAGAAACAAAACTAGATCTTAGCCTTGATAAATAATAGCCACAGCCATAACCAATGTCGACCAAAGCCTTGCAACCCTTACTACCCAGCCAATGCTTGGAGGACTGAACCTCTGGGAGTGTGGTGTAGATCAGATAGCTGATGATCTACAGCACCCCTCACCCACCTTTCGTCAGCCGAGAAGGGAGTTAGACTCTGCTCTCTGGTGAGAAAGACAAAAAAAAAAAAAAAAAAAAAAAAAAAAAAGCTTCAAGCTCAGTGCCAGGCCCTGCTATGGGAAGACAGCACACACTCAGCACAAACAGACGAACCTGTGTGGGAGTCAGAGCTCACCCACGGAACCTTGGGACATGCCCGACATTAGGCTAAAGCCTGAGTACAGACAGGCCAGAGCACAAGTCTGGCATGAATCATTCTCAGCCTTGAAGTAGGACACAGTATTTCTGCCCTTTCCCAGAACTGCTGCAGGCCTCTGTGACTGTGAGACTCAGGTGCCTCCCAGCTTTCTTCAGCCTCAGTGGCCAAAGGCATTTCCCACAACCTCAGGCATCACTGCTACCATCAGGCCTCAGATGAGAATTGAGGCCAGGAGACAAGCAGAGACCTGAGTCCCAGGAGAATGGACTTAGATTTCAGTATGCAACAATTAGCAGGTCAGCGTGGTCACAATGTGTCCTGGGAGACTGTGCGGGTCCCTTTGGTTGTGAGAGACTAGGACACAGCCCAGCTTAGCATCAGCTGAGGGGCCGGTCAAGAAGCTCCCTTCACTGACACTGTCTACTACTTCAGGCAACAAGGCATGGTGCAAGACTACATTTTCCTGGGAAGAGCATGATGGTAAGCAAGAGATTTTTGCCCTGAACCTAGCACCAGGCAACTCTGAATGGTCCCTGTCTCCTGTCTGTCTGTGCACACACCTTCTGCATGGAAGAAACATAAGGGAACCCAATAGACTGGAATTCCATTCTAGCTAGTATCACCCACGGCTAGGTGTGCCAGCACTGGGGAATGCAGGGAAAAAAAACACAGCCTTTCCTTCACTGTCACCCTAGAAGCTTGAGGAGTTCCCCCTCTACATTTAGGAATCTCAACTGAGGCCAAAACCAAGATTTGAGAATTTAACACAAAAAAGAAGTTCAGAAAATACCTGGTTTATGAAGACATTTAGATATCCCACACATTACATTAACAACGTGTACTTTGACCATACCGATGTCTTCCTCCTAACTTCCAACTCTCAAATTCATGTCTCATTATTATTATATTATTAGTATTACTATTATTGCTGTTACTATTATAGAAAACCTACTGAGTCCAATCAGTGTTGCCTGTATGCACATGAGTGTAGGGCTGGCCACTGGGACATGGGAACATGTTCTTTTTCCTAAAGAAAACTGATATGGGAGGCAGAAGCACTAGGTTAACGAGTTCAAGGCCACATTCAACTTACCCACAGAGAGACTTTGTCTCAATAAATTGAACAGAACAAGCCCCTTTCCCTACCCCCCAGCCCAGGAAAGGAATAAGTAGGTCGTGCTGGAAAGCGGTGCTAATCTACACGCTCGTGTTCTGAAGCAGGGCTCACTTGAGTCTAAATGAGAGAACTAAAGCTCTGAAATGACAGCAGGCAGGTGCAGGACAATGTCCCAGAACCCCAAGGAAGCCACACACCCATTTGTTGTATTACCTGCCTCTGAGTAGCATGAGTACACTCATTTGAGAACTTCTCTTAATAAAGCAAAATGTGGGGGAAGCCAGGACTACTATGTAGGCAACTGCTGTTTAAAGCACTAGATACCAAAATTGGCTTCAGACTATAAATTCCCACTAATTAGAAAATGCTAAGTGTACTCCTGATTGCAGAGATAACTGTGCTAATCCACTCTTCTCTTCATTAATACCCCAACTTTTCATCGCTCACGTTCTCAGGATCACATTTTAAGCTCAATAATATGTTCTCTCCTTTCCCTTTACTCATTTTTTTTACAATATAGTAAAAATGCTTGTGATTAACATAATAAACACATTTGCAATCTGTTCCCTGAATGCAAGAAGTCTTCTATGGTTTAGCATAATTTTTAGCCATACTTTTCATGCATCCCTAAAACTAACAATGTATATATACATTGTTAGTAATAAATAAAATGAATAAACAATTAAAATTAATCTTGGCAGAGTCTCCTATGTAAATTGTCAACATACAGACAATAAAGTTTGAAACACACACACATACACACACCAGTACAGTCATCCTCATACATAGTACCAAATCCTTGATACTTTTGTTTGTTGTTTTCTGCAAGGCTTTATGTAGAGAAGGAGGTAGGGAGGACAGTTGTGTATCTCAGCCTTGAATGGAACTTGTGAGGGTCTTGTCTCAGCTTCCAGAGTGCTGGTATTATAGATGTGGCACCAGCATCCCAGGCAATCCTTAATCTCCAAGAAGCAGAATTCATAGGGGTGATATAAGCTCAGTTCTCAAAAGAGTGGGTATTGCTATCCCCTCTTGGAAAGATACTCCTTCATGTACATTGGGAAGAAACTGGACCACGGATATTTTCTTCAGTCTTGATAGCATGCTTTAAAGATCTCTTATTTTCATTTGAGTTTTTTTTAATGTTTTTGTATATTCTTTGAGGTTTCCATACAACACATTTGATCATATCTTTCACCTCCCACAACTCCTCCCAGATCATCCTCCACTGCCCTACCCATCCAACTACATGTTCTTTCTCTCTCATAACACACACACACACACACACACACACACACACACACACACAGCACCAAGGAGTCCAATTTGGGTTGGACAACTGAGCCTGGGGCATGCCCTGAAGTGTGGTTGATATGCCCGGTACCACTCCATTGAAGAAAACTGAGTTTCTCTCCCCAAGAAGCTATCAATTTCCAATAGCTCAGGGCAGAACTTTGTGTTCATGTCCCCTCCTTCCTGCTGGGATTTTGTGTCATGTGTGTGCTGTTGCAGTCTATGAGTTCCTATGGACATCTGCCCTGTTGTGTATGGAAAATGCTGTTATCTTTCCACTGGTGATTTTTGTCATGCGGTAGTAACGCCTTTTGTATTTGTCAGTAGAACTCCGAAAAACATTTATGTGAGGGACACCGCTGACTGCTTTGTTACCATATCCACACGGGACATCTAACTGCCCAATCTGGTGAACCCCACCTAGCCTGAGGACCTGATTAGAATCCCTGTGACCCACACGGTGAAAAGAAAGAACTGACTCCTGTAAGCTCTCTTCTGGCCTTTCCATGTGAACATGTACGTGCACACACATGCACGCGCGCACGCGCACACACACACACACACACACACACACACACACACACACACGAGTATGCACTAAATAAAATGTATAAAAATATTTTTGAGCCTGTTATTAAAAAGTTAAAAATCAAGTTTAGTTGTGATCCACAAACATAAGTCTAAAAACCTTTTGTATTTAACAGCAGGGAACTGGCAGAGTCAGTAATACAAGGGGAGTTGGGGGGGGGGGCAATACTTCCTTTCCCAAAAAAGAAATACTTGAATCATTTTCTTGTACTGATTTTTTTAATTAATAAAAATATCAATAGTTGAAAACATTTTCTTTCATTTCTTAAAAATTTTAATGTAAAACTATCAAGGAATTTTGTTTTTAGAATTGTTTTATTTTTGTTTCGTTTAAAAGTCTGATGATAATATTCCCAGCAACTAATTTTTACATTGTGTTGATAAAAATGACCAAAAATTTAAGTAGCTTTCTATGAATCTGAAAACATTAGTTGGTTAAAATAGATACGTACTGCAAAGCTCACCTACCGCTTCTCCTAGAGTGTGAACTGCATTCGTGACACAAAGAATATACTTCTCACGTCTTATTTCGAGGTTTTCAAAGCTGCTGTGACTTAATTGCTTCCTACGAAAGGGGCGACTGTCATGCTGCACTACACTTGCACTAGAAAAGAAGTCACCTGTTGGCATTACCTCAAATAACTCCGGTTATTGTGAGAAAAGAGTCAGGGAAGGCACACTGAGAGCAGGAACAAAGGAAGGTCTCCCCACTCACCCACTGCTCTATCCAAGCAAGAAGAGCATTTCACACAGTAAGACTTTTCATATTTGTGTTAGTATCAACAAAGATAAAAGATAATTCATGTCCAAATCTCTTAAAGAAATGTGCAAAACAAGAGCCATTTATGAAAAATTCGTAGGTAGTTTTCAAGATCCAGTCAAATCCAGGGCACACCGGAGCATAAGCATAATCAAGTTCTAGACGGGCTCGGGGCTGCCTGGAGACACTTCTAGGGCCCCATGATAACTGAGCTGTCTCCTGGAAAGGAAACACTTGGCAAGGAGAGTGAGGTGATAATGATGGGGAAAGAACTGCTTCTAAGGCAGCCAAGTTCTCACTTTGCCTGTCTGATAAGTGAACTGGAACTCAAAGTCGCAGTGAGAGCTAGGCTGCCTCCACTAAACCTCTGTTTCCATCCTGATATGGCCATGTAACCCACCCAGTGCCAAGGACTCGGAGCTCCTAACAGAACTGCTCAGCATCAAGTTCCAAGTAGTGCCAATGAAAAAGATTACTCAGACACTTGTTAAACTGTGCTAAGGAAGCTATTAGTCAGAATCATTTCACCTACGTAAAAGGATACGACATAACTCCAAACACAGCAACAGCAAGAGGGAACTTACATCAGGCTTGGGTGAGCAAGTGGGAAACTGTGACCTAACAGGTTCTTACTGAAGACAGGCCAGGGCCATCAGACGTCACATAGGGATGGTAGAAGATGAGGAAACTAATGTTGAAAACAGGAGTGTTCACTAGTCTGATTTAGCAGGATTCTTAACTAAAACTAGATTTTACAAGAGTACAACTGGTTCTAGAAGATTCCAGAGTCTAATCAGGGTCTGGCCAAGCAAACTCTTTGTTAATCCAAAAATCATCACTCTTGTCTTTAATTCTACAGAGGAAGTCCCTAATGACAAATACTCATAGAATTAAGTACTTTCTTTTTTAGAGATTTTTTTTCAAATAAAGGGAGATTGGTTTTGATCTGGAGAAGTATAGGACCAATTTTACATATATTTAAAAGTTGTGTTTATTGGAAGATTTACAGAGGCTTCCATGAACAGGTAGAACCTAAGAAATTAGAGAGAGAGAGAGAGAGAGAGAGAGAGAGAGAGAGAGAGAGAGAGAGAGAGAGAGAGAGAGATGGGCAAAGGAGGAACAAGATGGTTGTGACAATCAGTTATTGCAAGACTTTAGCCTTCCAAATCCATTAACTACTCCAAGATGCTTTAAGGGGCACATACATTGCCTTTGAATCAGATGGCAAAAGTGTTTACGTACTTGAGTATACATATCTCACAATGATCCATTGTCTTTCTTGTCCTAGTCAGCTATTACAGAAAAAAAAATTGCCACTCATTTCAAATTGTGGAGAGCTAAGGTACTTGTAATAAAAGACTAACAAGAGAAAAGCACATGCACTTGTTTAATAGCTTAATAACTGTTCTACAGGACACAAGAGCCTTTATAAGAACAAGAAGAACTGGAGAAACAGGGAAGCCATGTATTGGATGCTGAAATTTGATGAAGCATGGATGAAATCAGAAACACAGGACTGGATAAAGAAGTATGACCTAGTGGTAACCACCTGGGGAAGCCTAACAAAGCTGGTTTGTTAATTGATAAATTAATGTGTAAGGCCCTATTCTCTTCTACCAGGCATAAAGTAAGTATGTTTCACATACTTCTTTATGTTTGGTATGTTTCACACAGAAATTTAGTAGAGTTATTTGCAACAAGGTGTCAAAAATTAAAGGAAGTCAGAAAATATATCCTGGGCTTTATTTCAGGAAAGATGGGTGGAAGAACGCCCAATGTCTGTCTGCCTCTGCCTGAGTGCCAAGGTGCCATGTCCTGGGGAGGCATGTCCTAAACTGCGTCAGGTTCTCAGAGAAATGAGGCAGTAAGAAGAGCAGTTGTTTGTAGACAAATATAAAAAAGAATTAGTTTTAATAAGGTAATACTCAGACTCTTTCTTCAAACTGTGCTATGATAAGGAGGGGAAATGATGTAAAGACCAAACTTATTATCTCTGGAGATTTCAGGTCCTTCTTTATTTTTCCAGTTTGTTAACGTCCTTTGCAAGTCTGTCAAAGATGTAGAGGAAGTGTCAGAACTGAAATAGCAGTCTGGATGTGTAAGGAAAGCTAAAGCATCTCACATTCTAGTCTTTTCTGAGGGGTCAATCTGTCTGCAGGGAGCTGTATGTCCTTGAAGCACAGCTTCCTGAAGCAATTAAGTTGGAAGTTCCTGCCGTCGCTTCCCTCAGTGATGGACTACAACCTGGATGATGATATAAACCATCCTTCCCCAATTGCTTTAAGTCATGGTATTTATCACAGCTACAGAAACCTAACTGGAATACAGCTGTAAGTGGGAATTCATGCTAAGGAACAAAGTGGAGATCAACAAACAGGAAGCTACTTACTCAAAAGAATCATCCAGCTTAAGAGGAATTTTGACTACACAGCTTTGCAAGATTGTTGTTAAAGGCAGGTCAGAGTGACAGGGGACCCACAAGAAATGCTCCACAGTGCATGAGCTGCCTGGCTTTGTCCAGTTCTGTGTGTCCTGGGTTAAGACAGGAAGAGCTCTGTGTGGTGATCCCTCAGTGTGTGGAAGAAGTAAGTGAGCCAAGAGACAGGAAGCCCACTGCACATGTGTGTCAAGTACAGACACTTCCCTTCCTCTTTTACCATTAGCTTGACATTTCAGTTTCTGTTTATTTGACTCAATTTTAAGATAAGAAGAAAGGTTAATAGCTAGAGAAAGAGTTAATGCCTTTGGTTCACAGTGACCCAGGACTCCTAATTTAAGAGATGATAATTTTTAACCATCCAATACTTCAAGCCTTAACTAATGTTTATTAATCATGTCATACTAACTTTACACTTCTCTAATAATTTTATAAATATATGTACCTAGGGGTTTTTTACAATTTTCCTTTTGAAACATATATACAAAGACTATGAATTTGAAAATCTTAAGTATATTTTGGTGAAAAAGAGTCAAATCCATGTATCAAAAATTTTAATAATTCTATTAATACATTCCACTAGGAGTTATAAAATTCCTAACAAAGGCATTGCAAGTAATTTTAAAGTGGAATATTGATATTCTTCACTCAATAAAGCATTTTTTAAATTCCATCCTTAAACAAGTATGTTCAAGAAAAGCACCATGTAGATTACATTCTAAAACCTTAACTTTGCAACTATATTTTGTTCATTTGGTAAATGCCTGTTCTTTTCCCACAGGTCTGATGGTTGAACTTGGAAGATCCACTTGGAAGATCTTCCCAAATACTCCCCAAGTCAGGACCAACATGTCCTCTTTAAAGAGACTGAGGAGATGGCTTAGTATATAAGAGCACTTGTCCTTGCATCAGGATCTGAGTTAAAACCCCCAGAACCCACAGTCAGGCTTTTGTGTATGTGTTGTGGTAAGATTTTGGAGGGGACCACAGACAGGATTGAGTGCTTGCTGGCTGCTAACCTAGCTCCAGGTTCAGTGAGTAGCCCCCATCTCAAGGGAATAAAGTGGAGAGTGATAGCATAGGACACTTGACATCCTCCTCTGATCTCTCAGCATGTGTACATGGACACAAATGAATACACACACATAATATGCACACACAAACACACACATGAATAAATAATAAATAAATATTTTAAAAATAAATAAGAACAATTTGTTTTTCCCCAAAAGCTTAATAACTCTTTGCACATGTATTTTGATGATGCAAATTATGATCGTTAATTTAAAATACATTTTTCACTCTTGTGTTTCCAACATCAACAGTGCTTGAGGAAAGTATTCAAAATTTGCATAAATAAATTAAAATATATGAATATTTGTTATGCAAATCACCATGGGTTGTGATTTAAGGTTATCTAGAGAAAAGGCTTCAAAGTTTTGCACAAAATTTCTTTCTCATTTTTTTGTAACCTGCCAGTCCTTTATTCACAAGGTCTCGAACTGGCTGTCATCTGTTTTCTTTACAACATCATTAAATCTATGCTTTGCTGTTCATCCCACACCTTCTGACTGAACCTGTAAATCTCCTGCCAGCCACAATTTTCATCCTCTAATCTTCTATTTAAACACCTTACTTCTCTTTCTCTTATAAAGAAAAGATTTCAGAAATGTAAAAATCACCATATAAAATTCAAACCCTTCAGCTTAGGAAAGAAAATCCTGAGACTTGGGTTCTTATCCCCATTCTCTCTTAAGAAAAACATCTGGTATTGATCCGTTTATGCCACACTCTTGGCTTCCTCTCTCCAAGGACATTTGGGGAAAATAGGCAGCAGGAAAGTCTTAAAATGTGAAGATGGAGAGGAGAGATCTACTATGTAAGCCAGCAAAAGTGTCAGTAATCAGTCTCAACTGTGAGAGTGATAAGGGTGGAAACATAATAAAATAGAAACCTAGGGAAGATCAAGTCCAAAGAAAAGAGGCCCCTTGGAGGCTGAATGTAAAGTGTCCCCTAATGCCCAGGCACTGAGGCTGGGTTCAAGCAGGTAGACTTGAGGGAAGTAATGGAACCACAGGGCTCTAAAACCATCAAAGGACTAATACTTTGATGATTTCATGATTTAATTACGTTCCTGGGAGAGAGTGGGAACTAGGACATTAAGCCTGATTGGAGGAGTGGGTGACTAGGAGCATGCCATGGATGGGTGTATCTTCTCAGTTTTCTTCTCACTTTTTCCAGATCTTCTGTGCAAAGAGCAGCTTCCTTCATGTCTCCCTGCCATGGTCCTTCTGCCTCACACAGGCCTAAAGGCAAATGGAGCCAGTGGACACTCCACCCCTGAACCAATCACCAAAATATCTCCCCCCTTAAGACATTGACCTTAAGAACCCCAAGACAGTGATGGAAAGCTAACTAACACAAAGCCTTGTGGTACTGGACAAATACTTGTTTTCTTTGTTCTTCAAATAAAAGGGTTTTGAAGAGGGGTGATGCCCATGCTGATCACTCAACTTTCAGGAAGAAACTGAATAAATCACACAGAAAGTTCACATTATTCACTCATGATCCAGGATGAGGTTAAAAAACAAAAACAACTTATTACTGAAGTGTTCACAGACCATGGGCACAGATTTTGATGAGTAGAAATCTCTAGAAACAAGACCACTATGTAAAAGTAAGGAGTTTTCTCATAGTCTCTCTATTGAGTTATTAGACTCATCAGGCAAAAACAGCAGCTAGAGATTAAAGTGTGCATATAACTCATACTTGGGAAAGCAAGAAGGAATGAAAGAAAATTACCAATAATTAGGATTAAAATGACAACCCCATTACATATTCAATACATGTAGGATAATAAGAATTATTATTTTGTAAGGATTATATAATACCTTTTTGCAGACATTTTATAGATCTTTTAAAAGATCTCTTTTAAACAACTTTGTGCTAACAAGTTTTGCAAACTAAATGAAATATATCTAAAAAGCACAATGAAGACATTTAAAAATGTCGGCAGCTCTGGATGAAGTTAGAAATCATCAACATATGGTTAATATGGTCCCAAAATTAAATGTTTGGAATCATATGGACTCAGTGCTGTTCTATCACACAGGTAGGGAACAAATAAGTACAATATACTCTTTCACCATTATTTCACTGAATTGTCCTGCTTCTAAAAAAGGGAAAAGTCCTATAAGAGAACTATAGACCAAATTGGGCATTACAGAAAAGGATATCATAACCCAATTGGAATTTATGCTAGAAATACATGGTTGATTCAACACCTAGAAGTCAATCAGCATAATTCAATATATGACTCAGGTAAAGTAATAAAATGCATAATTATTTCAATAGATTCAGTGAAAGATGTATACAAAGTTCACTGGCATCACATGATCAAAACTTAGAGAACTAGAAATAAAAAGAAATATTTTTGAACTGATTGTGCATCTATACAAAAACAAAAACTAGTGTGTAGCTTGGAGGACTAATTCTCATGCTTCCTGGCTGTCTAGATGTTCAGTTTAATTTAGTTATTAAATAGTAATTGGGCAGATATTCACTGTCTATCATGTTGCTGAACCATTGACTTGTTGACATTTTCAGTAGGACTGAAACCCTGAATTGTGTGATAATTTCTTTCCTGTTGGAAAAAGTGTGCAAAATGTCTTTAAAAAGAAACCAATGACACATATAAAAAATCCTGTTTTCAGAGTTCAGTCTTGTAATGTAGTGAGCAGTGAAAACATAATCTTTATGCATGGCCTTCCATTCAAGGTTGTTATAGGAATGCCTATTTTATGGTAAATATGAAGAAATCTCTGTCCTTTAGGAACTTAGTTCAGTATGAGATAAACAAGAAACTTCAAAGAGCAAATGATTGGTGCTGTGGTGTGCTAAATATAGAGTGCTGTGAAGTCAAGCTGGGTGTTCTGACCCAGTCTCATGACCTAAGAGACTTTTCAAAAGTGGATTTCTGTAAAGTAAAACCTTAAAACTGGGGAGATGTTACCTTGGTGAAGTAAGGGGAGATACCAGAAACAGTAAACCCTGTTCACAGAACTTGAAATAAGTGATATAAATGGATACATTTTCAGAATGAAGAAACTCTATTCTGTTACAGAATACGTAGAATAAAAGGTTTTGTACATGGCACATTAGTCTCAATCTAGTGGGAGATGACATTTGACTTCACATTTTTACAGAGATACTGTGACTATTTTGATACCGTAATTTGTTTTTCATGAATTACCTTGTCTATGTTCTAAGTGATTTTTGTGCTTGAGTGCTGCATGTAGGTGGAATAACATTTCAAATAGTTAAAATTATATACACTTATCTAAAAAACAGAGGGTAGGCAAATGACAGTCTTCATGATTTCAGAGTGCTAAATTTTCTGAGTGGTAACCTGGAAACCATCTTGCTCTACAGACCAATATATTTACATCTAGAACATGAACAGTCTCTAAAACCAACAGTGATCATCTATAGTCATGTGACTTAGAATACCCAAACACTATAAAGAAGAACCATATTTCAATAATTATTCATGGAATAAAAAGTAATACAACAAAGGTATGTCATTAAATGAAAAAATGACAAGCTTTCCCTATGCCTTCACACATTCTCATAATCATTATAAATTATGATTGTGTTACTGTCTCTCACCTGTTGCTAGAGTTTTCCTGCCTGGCCCACAGTCAGGACAAATCTCTCTCACCCGCCAGTCCCACAGCTGCACAACCCGACCAAGTAAACACAGAGACTTATATTGCTTACAAACTGTATGGCCGTGGCAGGCTTCTTGCTAACTGTTCTTACAGCTTAAATTAATCCATTTCTATTAATCTATACCTTGCCACATGGCTCGTGGCTTACCAGTATCTTTACATGCTGTTTCTCATCATGGCGGCTGGCAGTGTCTCTCTCACCCTTCCTTCCTGTTCTCTCAATTCTCCTCTCTGTTAGTCCCGCCTATTCTTCCTGCCTGGCCACTGACCAATCAGTGATTTATTCATTGACCAATCTGCAACACATTTGACATACAGACCATCCCACAGCACTCACCATAGAAAGCCCAGCTGAAATAAAGCCTAATAAAGACCTTCCTTTCATCTGAATTGGGACTTCTCAAATCGGGCATTAAAAAAGAATAGCCTGTGTGTGTTGAATGGAAGGCCATGCATAAAGATTATGTTTTCACTGCTCACTACATTACAAGACTGAACTCTGAAAACAGGATTTTTTATATGTGTCACTGGTTTCTTTTTAAAGACATTTTGCACACGTTTTCCAACAGGAAGGAAATTATCACACAATTCAGGGTTTCAGTCCTACTGAAAATGTCAACAAGTCAATGGTTCAGCAACATGATTTTCTCTAAATTTTTTTATACTCCATTTATGAACTGAGAGAAAAATCCCTTAAATTTAAAAACCTACCTTTACTATACAATCCCATTTGCTTCCATAAATAGAAAATTCAGGCACAGAAATTAAATTCAGTACAAATACATGTTTGATGAGTATTTATTATGCACCTACCTTGTGTTGAATATTCAGTAAAGTTATGAGTATATATTATTTCACTAGGTATTTTACTATGACGGGAGTTTCATTTCAGTTATGTTTAAAAGAAGGTGCTTTATGAGTGAGGAAAAATCGCCTTTTAGTATGCTCATGATGCTCATCAAAGGAAAGGACCCACAGAGATGAGCCAGGCATAATGTATATCAACCAGATGGGCTATGCAATTCTCTAAGGCATGAGGAGTTCAAGTGTTATCCAAGAGCTGCTCATAACAAGGGTAGACACTGGGTCTACCAAAATGTAATAGAATCAGAAATTATCTTCATACATACTTAGCTGTTGAGCTTGATAAAGCTGTTTCTCCCCTTTGACCCTTGTTTTCTTTACCAGTTAAATAGATTGTAAATTACACAGCAGTAATTAGAGCAGTTCTCTTGGTGATATAGAGAGGAGGTTCTTTCTCCAGTGTGACCAAAGAAAGATTTAGGCTGTGTGAGCAATTTTAATGACATGCACCTTAATAGAATCCCTTGGTTTATTTACAAAGAGAAATGGGAAAAGCTGGATATGGTGATGCATCCTGTAATAACAGCACTCTGGAGCCAAAGCAGAAGAATCAAGAGGTCTAACTAGCCTGGGCTACACTGTGAATTCTAGGTCAGCCTGAGATACACAGCAAGAGAGGTCTCCAGAAAACAAAACAACAGGAGAAAAGGAACTTCTAGTGGCCTAAGGTGATGCTGTAAAGTCCTACCTCCATAAAGACAGCATAGAATTCTGAGAGGAAAATCAAATATGATGATGTGGACAACAGGTTCAGACCTATAGACATGAAGGCCTCTTCAGAAGGCAGAGGGATATACATTCCCATCTGCAGTGCCACTGGCATTGCTCTGTGGCATCTCTTGATCCAGCATCTTCAGTTGTGGTTCCTGTTAGTTTTCAGAAAGCCTGTTCCCTAACCTCAAGGCTTTGTCAAAATCTCTGGAATAGGAAAACAGAAAGACCAGACAGACGCAGGCCAGCAAGACAGCTCAGCAGAAAAAGCTCTTGCTACACAGGTCCACTCGCCTGAATTTGATCTCTGGAGGCCACACAAAGGCAGAAGAAGAGAACTGATTCCACAAAGTTACCTTCTCCACATACAGCCCTACACATGCACACACATACCACCATAACAATAAAAATGTAGACATTTAAAAAGCAGAAAGAAAGAAAGCATAGAGCATTCAACGTGAAAATCAAAGCAATGAAATCTTCCCTTCAAGAGGAGTGGCAAACCAAGCCTGGTGGTACCTTCCCATGATCCCAGCGCTTGGGGTATCTAAAGCAAGGGGAATGTGAGTTCAATGCCAACCTGGCCTATAGCATGAGAATGGGATGGTTTCCAGACAAGCAAAGTTGAGGTAAATTCCCCAGCAATAAGTAAGTAACTCCACTGCATCCAGGACAAAAGCTTCTGAGCCATGAGCTGATGGGGGCTCTTAACACTTAGGGGATGCAGGACACAGAAAGGAGAGGGCTGGCTACTGAGCATCTCCTGAAATCCCTCTGCCACCAGCTCCCAGTCCAGTTCCTTGTTTTACCAGCGGACCTCACTGAGGAGAAAGAATTTACAGTGTGAGGAGGGATCTGTTAGCTAAGCATCTCCAAAAGGTAAGAACAGTTTTGCCATTCCCATGATCGCGTTGACATTTGTATTTCTAATGCATTTTGGGAGTGTTACAGCACATTTCTGTAACTGAAATTATTCACGCTTCCTAGTAAAAGAAAACCAGTTAGTCATTCTTTCCTCCATCAGTGAGGACCACAAAATGTTCCTCAAATGTACCATATAGGTCTCCAGACTCTTTTATCCTAAGGAAACTAAGAAGCGCCTAAATTTTCTTTCACTCTTTATGATTTTCTCAGCAGGAAAAAAAATTAAGTATTATAAATAGAAGCAGAACATTTCTTTAAAGCCGAATTCTTACTTATGAAATTTACTATACTCTAATACTTTCACCTACTTGTTTTCTTTACGATGATAGGAAAAGTTTTAAGGCAATAGCATGCTGATTTGGAAAACAATAAGCAAAATTTGATGCATTGAAGACTATGTAAAGAACAAATTTTCTTACTTCACCTCCAAAAGAGCATGCTAAAAATTAAATTTTATTTATAAGCTCAAAAAGAAGCAACCTGTTAGCAATAAGTGTTACCTTATATGGTGAACAATTTTCTTTCAAAGATAAAACACTGCAAAAATAAATAAATGTGCTCTATATACACAGGTGTGTTAACTGTTAATTAAAGCATAAGTTACATTTTTAAAATTAGTGTTATCCATTCTAGATTCTGATTTCATAATGTGTATGTCATTTTGATTAACACATAGCTAATACTTTGCTAACCAGAACATTTTATTTGAATCTCAAAATTAACTCTGAGTTAACAAAATTAATTCAATATTTTATAGAATGGCAAAGATGGAATCCAAAGTTTACCAAAATTGAAGAGTTTACATTTAAAGTTTTCTGGGTTTCTTCTCTTAATAATTACTTTTTATTTATTCTTTGAGAATTACATGCATGCATACAATCTATTTTGATAAAAAACATTCAGCTATCCATTTATTTAAAAGGGGATGTACATTAGACAGTAAGAAAATGAAGATATAAAACCAGAGTATTAACATAAAAATAAATTGGTAGCATATAGTTAGTGTGAACCAGGCAGCAATTCACTCAAGTTTTGAATATCCAAAGTTCTTCCACACCTCTGTCAGCAGCTTCAGGGTGTGGCATGAAAACACTGTTGAACTAAGTGAACCATCATTCTGTGCACAGGTGTGTAGGAAGATAAGAGAGAGTTTGTTGAAGACACCCGACTCAGAGTCATGCCATGACAAAGCTTAGTTTCACCTGAACCTGGAGAGGAAGCCAAGAAAGGATTAAAACCCATCTAGAGAAGCTGCATGACCCAGTATATTAAGCCATAAGGATAATCTACTATTGTATTTCTAATGTTTCTTTTGGTTGGTGTTTCTTTTTACTAGAATGTTGAAAATAATTTGTCCCCAGAATTTTATCAATTCTGTACCCTCTTGCCACATGTCTTTGTGAAAAACTTCCATCTTGTGTTTTTCTGAGTCAAACACTGAGCTGGTAACTCCTATGACACTAAAACCTAATTCCGGCAGAGTGGCAGGAGCCCCTGGAGCTGAGGTCTCATCTAGGCTCAGTAGAGATAGTGTTCCGGTGGATCAACACAGGAAAAGTGGAAACTACGCATGCCCTGAGATGTACACACAATTCCCACTTCAGCAGCACCCCATGGTCTCCTGTATTCCCCTATTTCCTCTCACCTATACTAGGTGTCCTTGCAAACACCTTTCAGTCTAAACCCAAAGAGGACCAACAGACTACTCATAAAGGTCCATCTGTTACTTGAGTGAGTGCATCTGTATTTGACTTCTCCCATATTCACACTGCTGTCTGCAAAATCCTGTGCAATTTCTAGGCCGTCAGAAAAATTTTGTTCATTTTGGAAAAGTTTGTCTTTATCTATATTATATTTTAGACTTAAGTGCACACTAGGAAGCTAAAAAAAAATGAGCATCTCACATCTCTTACCAAGTGAGAAACAGGGATTACAAATTCAGCAGATTGCTTTTCCAATGTTACTGGCCCTGTTGGTTTGGATTTGAGCTACTTTACTGCTCTAACATTCCCTTCTCTATACTATGATCAAGAAGTCACAGTGGCAAAGAAGCAACTCTCCTGTTGTATTATTTATAATGGAAAGTATACACCACCTTGCTCCAAAACGCAATAGGTATGATTGATGTCATTTCTTTTAACTTGAAGTTCCTGAAACCATGCATATTGCATCCTGATGATCTCATTTAAATAGAAATGAAGAAAGAGGATGAAAGTCTTAAGAACCCCAAACACACACACACACACACACACACACACACACACACACACACACATCTAACGTCAATGTAAATTCAAGTAATAAATGGATAATAAATGGATAATTCTTTCTTTTCATTCTTGTAGGAGAGTCTGTACTGGAAGTGATAGAGTTTTCTTAGAGAAATTCAAAACATGAAAAGTGAGCTTTACTTCTTTAAAAAGCCAGCATCAGTAGGCATCTTAAAGATGCAGAAAGCAAGATACCTGTCATATCTACTCCCACTTGGAAGTTCACACAAGAGGTAGTTGACAGCATATGATGCTGGTAACCAACAATTCTTAGATAAATTTGGGCGTTAAGAATGAAATGCTCTAATCCTATCCTTAATTGACAGAATCATTAGTATCAAGCTTATGAGGTAAATTTACCCTCTTCTTCATAAAGCAAAGAAAGAAGCATGAGAAGAAAGGAAGGCAAGAAAGAGGGAGAGGAAAGGAAGAGAGGATGGAGAGAGGGAGGGAGGGACACAAGTAGGCATAAGACATAAGACTGACTCACCTCCACTCTCCAAATGTGAAAATGCATTTCTGCAAATTGACAAATACTAGAGAATATGAAAGCAACTTAAATAAAAGATAAACACATGTAGTCTTTTCTTTTTGTTGTTTTATTTTGTTTTGTTTTTCAAAACAAGGTTTCTCTGTGTAGCCCTGGCTGTCCTGGAATTCCCTCTGAAGACCAGGCTGGTCTCAAACTCAGAGAATTGCCTGCCTCTGAAAGATTAAAGGCATGAGGCACCGCCACTCGGCTTGCATGTAGTCTTTCAGTCTATTCTGTATTCATTTCAAAGTATTTGTTGAACAGAAAAGAAAGCACAAATCTTATTTAATAGAAACAGTAACAATGGCGTTGTATGTGTCTTGCATATAAGTCACCTTTCCATACCTTGTTCTTGATTTCTCATCAGAAGTCTTCACAAAAGGCTTCTATTACAGAAGTCATTTGACTCCTATATATACATAGAAAAGAGGCAATGTAACCTGCTATGGAAAAATCAAGAGAACTCATCAGCTATGTGAGAAGGGGCAGAATGAAGGGGAAAGATAGGAGATAGGCTGGGAGAAAACTATCTGAAAACTGCATATCAGGTAAAAGATTTTCAAACAAAATTTATTAAAAACTCTTAAAGGCAAAGTTAAGACGTTAACTCATTTTACAAATAACCAAATGAAGTCAAAAGACATTTTATCAGAAAAGGACTAATAGGTGTGCAAAATGATGCCCGACATCATCAGTAATTAAGGAAACAAAATGACAATGTAATTCAATTATACACAAATGACTCTAATCTTCAACAGTCATCATGCTAGGAGTTAGCAAGAAAGCAGAGAAGCCTGGACCTTCTATGATGATGCTGAGAACATAAACCTGATAGGCTCTTTGACAGAGGTTTAGTAAAGATTAAACATAAACTTACTATTGAGCTAACAGTTCTACTCCTCATATTCTACACAAAAGTCCAGACAGTCTAGGCCCAACAAAGTACTATGATTGGCTGTTCACAGCAGCATTAATTATAATAGCCAAAACCTGTCCATAAACTGGTGAATGAACAAGCAAAATAAAATGTGGCTGTCCATATAGCTGACACCACTCAGCAATTAAAACAAATGATTTCTGAAATGCACTACAAGAGCATGAAGACTATATATTGCAGGATTCTGTTTATATGAAACATCTTAAAGGCAACACTATACAGAGACAGAAAAGAAACTAACATTTTCCTGTTACTGGGGCAGGGAAGTGGGAGACTGAACCAAGACTGCACACTAACAAGCAGGAACTTTCTTAGACAATCGAAATGTCTATCTCACGGTGAGGGTTGCATAACCCTATAAATTTACCAAGAATAATTGAATTATATGTTTTAAATGAATGGATTTTAAGATATGTAAATTATACCTTAATAAAGCCATCAGAAACTATCATTATTAAGCCAAAAGCTTTTATTTGAAGCTATCTTCCTAAGAAAGTTTATAATGAGCCGGGCGGTGGTGGCGCACGCCTTTAATCCCAGCACTCGGGAGGCAGAGCCAGGTGGATCTCTGTGAGTTCGAGGCCAGCCTGGTCTCCAAAGCGAGTTCCAGGAAAGGCGCAAAGCTACATAGAGAAACCCTGTCTCGAAAAACCAAAAAAAAAAAAAAAAAAAGAAAAAAAGAAAGTTTATAATGAAAGATACTCTGCAGCAGAAAAGCTCATGCATAATATGTTCAAAAGGAGTTCATTAAATTAACGTCAGAAAAAAAGCAAATAATTCTTCAGTTGCTGTGTCAGGATCTGAACACACCAATACTTGGATTTTATTATATCATAAAAAAAACTTATCAGAGTGGCTTAAAATATTGAACAAAAAAGGGTAAGTTAAACAGAGCACATAAAATTTGGAATTGCATGTTGTATACATTTGCACAATTTTATTAACATCATGTTTTCTTGAAATTTTCTGTTTCCCTCTATATATCTATTTTTGAAACACCACCAGTTTATAAGTAGGCTGAAATCTACCATTTGCAATCCATAAGTGTTAAAATACAATAAGTCAGTTTGATACAGTTATGATGATTGCAGCATTAGAATGTGTTTCTATCTTTTTAAAATAATGGTATTGGATTTTTCAAAGGTTACAGTGGATTCTTCTCAGTTGTGACCTTTTGAATATCCTTACTCAAGGGAGAAACAAAATAGCAGATCAAAGATAAAACAGATAATACCCAAGAAAGAGAGGATAGAAAAAGGAAGTTTTTAAATTTGGATGTCTACCTCATTTGTCAAATGTCATTTGTTATTAGTTTCATAAAGTGTTATGTTACCTTCTGTTTAAGCATGACTGTGCTAACCCATTTGGTGCATATATTAATATCATATGAGTGCTGAAACATTGAAATAGTCATCTACTATTCTATGCAAAACGCAGTTTCTTAAAATTATAAATACATGAGATATGAAGAGAAAAGAGAACACGTAAGTAATTAAAAATATTACATTCCATTTTGGCTACTGTCCTAATATCATTCCTGTTGTTCTGATAAAATACCCTAACAAAAGCAATTTAATGACAAAATGGTTGATCTGGCTCATAATTCCATGTTACAGTTTATCTTTCTGGGGAAGTCATAGCAAGAACTTGAAGCTACTGGTCACCTTAAAATCACATACAAGCTTACAGAGACTGTGGCAGCATGCACAGGGCCTGTACAGACCCAAGCCAGATAGGGTTTCAGCACTGAGAGAGAAAATATACTTGAACCCCTATCCCTAACCCAGAAGCTTTCTCCAATTGGCAACCTCTCACAAAGGAAAAAAACTAGTTTTTTCTCTTTTAATCTATATTCTCTGAATATTCAGTTCTGAACCTAAATTTTTGTATTAATTTTAATGAAGATATGAAAACAGAGAAAATGACTGTAATATAATGCTATTATAAAAACTCAACTACTACACTTTATAAAATATGCACAAAATTTGCAATTATATTTGACAAGAATCTTAAAGGAACATGGGAAAACAGTCTATGCACTTTGGCTTGGATGCAGTGTGACTAGTGTGGTTTACTCCATTTCAGCTCGTGATAAACATGACCAGCATAATAAAACACCCTTTTAACACAAAACATCCTTAGAGCATGAAGTCAAATATTTTACTCAAGATTGGCCATATTTAGTGTAAAAGGCAAACTAGTTTTGCGATAAGCCCAGCCTTTCAGGTAAATCTATTTTAAATTACCTTGATCAAAATTTTTTATATATCTCAATTTCCTGTTTCTAAAATAGGAGTAGCAATATGTACTCTCTCTCTCTCTCTCTCTCTCTCTCTCTCTCTCTCTCTATCTATATATATATATATATATATATATATATATATATATATATATATATCACATTTACTTTGTTATCATCAGATGTAATAAATAATGTCTGTGATATTTGGCATCATATTTTAATAAGCATATATGTCATTAACTCTTTCTACAGTCTCAATATTGTATAACATGTTATTCTGCAGAGTACTAAATACTCTGTTTTAATGGGGGAAATGTTTTTCCCAAGTACCTTGCTTATTTTGTCCTTATTTAAGAGCCATCCTATATTCAGGTCATTAGACTTTGTATCTCTGTGGAAAGAACTCTGTATGCTGCTCTTCCTGTGACTTCATCATTATCACCGTGGCATGATACTGAGCTTCAGTTCTTTGTTACTACTGTTTTTGGAGTCCAGTCTCCTCATTTCCTAGCATACTGCTTTGCCTTACTGTAGCACAAATCTTAAATGGTCTTATTAATAAAAACAAACCTGCCGGGCGGTGGTGGCGCACGCCTTTAATCCCAGCACTCGGGAGGCAGAGCCAGGCGGATCTCTGTGAGTTCGAGGCCAGCCTGGACTACCAAGTGAGTTCCAGGAAAGGCGCAAAGCTATACAGAGAAACCCTGTCTCGAAAAACAAAAAAAAATAAATAAATAAAATAAATAAATAAATAAATAAAAACAAACCTGAGCCAGGTATTGGGGTGAACGCTGAATGATCAGAGAAGCAGAACAAGCCACAGCCACCTCACCTTGCCAATTCCTCGGCTGATCCTGTTTCCTCAGACTGGATGCCTCCCAGCTGAACTGTGCTGCTCAAAAGCCTAAAAGCTTAACCAGCTCTAGTTCCTGGTCCTCACACCTTATATACCTTTCTGCTTTCTGCCATCACTTCCTGGGATTAAAGGTGTGTGTCACCATGCCTGGCTGTTTCCAGTGTGGTTTTAAACTCACAGAGATCCAGATGGATCTCTGCCTCACAAGTGCCCACTATTTTCTGGCCTCTGTATCTAGTGGCTGTTCTGTTCTCTGACCCCAGATAAGTTTATTAGGGTGCACAATATATTGGGGAACACAATACCACCACACCTTACTAATGTCAACCATGACCCGATTCTTTTTGGTAAGACTGAATTCTTCACTCAAAGGGACAATTTCCAGCAATGACCTATCAAAAATTTAGGAATATTCTACTCAGTCTATTTCATACTAAATTTAACAACTGACACCAGTATTTGCAGCAATGTCTAATTACTCTGTCAAAGTCTTACACATGTTAGTTTATAGGTCTCCTAACATTAACATCTAACACATACTGGTTACTAGGTACCTTACCTCCTAACAGTAACATCTATTTATCTTTTTGTCCATTTCCAAAGACATGTTGTAGAAGCGTGGGACATTTTATTGAGTGACTGATTGGATCAATGAATGGTTAAATAGATAATGAGCAGACAGATGAAAAGCTGTTTACACTTTTTGGTTTCCACAACTGAACTTAAAATAAATTTGCAATAATAGCAAAACTCCATTAAACTGCATAAATTTCTGATTTCAATTTGTATAAATGGCTTAGTATTATGGAATCATAATATAAATTAGAATTTATGTCTACATGATCTTAAGATCAACCATAGATCAAGACCAAAATAGACATTTTCTGAATGAATTTCACTTGGGAGACACTTGGTTTTTCTGTCATGTGTTTTTGCAAAGCCTGAACTTTTATGCATTGTTATTTTTCAAAATAAGGTTAAATAATTTCTGATTCTCAGATTCTGTGGTAAGAGACATAGACACATCAAAAAGCCACCAGAGCTGTCTTTGGTACATAATTGAGTGGGGAATTACACAAGCAATTTCTCAGCATCAACTGTTGTCAAATAGTACAGTACCCCCAGGCTCTATTATAGTAGCTACAAAAGGACAGAGGACTAGTAAAGGTTTCCAACACACTCCATTGTAATAGCCATCTGCCCTGTGATAATCCCATCCTTGCCATTACAACAGCTACAAGAGTCCCAAACCAGCTCAAACCAAACAAAACTCTTACCAATTAGCTGAAGCATTTCCTGTCATAAACCTAACTGACACTTGTTTTTAATTCACAAAAAGATTTTCTAGACTTTTACAATATTTTATTCTAATATTTGAACAAATTCCACGTGATGTCATGTTAGTTCAAAGGGCTATAACGTTCCTCAATTGGATGATTTTTAAAAGTCTGGAGAAAGGTTCCTGTTTTAAAAAGTATTTTATACCTGGCTTTGAAGGAACGTGTGAAATTGAAGTTGTCAACTGAACTGAGTCACGCAGTTGAAGGAAATTAAGTAGACTCTACAGGGAAATCCAAAGCTATGGTAACATCTTACTACCCACACATCTCAAAGTTTGGGACTGTCAGTTTTGTTTATTCATCAAAATGTGTAGTAAGAGCATTTGGGTCCTAAAAATTAAATATGAATAAACCAACCAAAAAAATAGACTATTTCTACAGAAAGTATTACATACTTGGATACTTATAAATATAACCACTCTTCATTTTGAACTTATCTCCCTGTGTGACAGTCATTCCTTACTCCAGAGACTACAGACGGAGAGCCTACAGCTTTGCTTTATAAATAGGCAAGAAGTACAGTGGAATGCTGTTTGATCTTTATTATTCCCCCATCAACACTTCACATCCATCCTGTGGATTTCTTGGTCGGTACCTCGGGATAAAACTCAGCTCCAACAGATCCCATGTCCTCACTCAAACACAAGACAAGTATCATGGCAGAATCCACAATGACCAACATGCAGTATAATAAGCCAGAACTCTACTTTCTTTCAAAGTGAAGAGTTTTCCAGCTTTACTCTTCCCACACCCAAGCTGAGATCTGCTTGAGTGTAGAGTTTCCTTTGTCGCTTCCCTGCTAACTCATAAGGGACACTGCTCTGTTCTACCATGCTGTTTTTCTAAGCAGGATTGCTTTTGAATTGAGCCCAGGACCCCTCCCCGCCCCCACGATCTGTTGAGTACATGTTTTGGATGTTGGTGGTAAATCTAGTGGCCCTTCTTTCTCTTTCTCCTTTTCTGACAAAGGCAGCTCCCTTCATGGTCTCTATCTTTAGGCTTTTCCTTGGGGCTAATGAAAGTCTAAGGACACTGACTGCTGGCCTTCCAAATAAACCAGGAAGTAATCCCTTTCAATTCCTACCAAACACCAGTTACAGGAGTGCTGGCTAGTACCAGATAATCCATTTTGCACTCAGTTAATTTCTCTGTAGGGTAAGTCAGTATGTACAACCCTGTCTTTAACTAGTACTTTTTGCACTATTGTTAGCCTTAGAGCTGCAATCCAAGCTGAAATGACAAGAAGCAAATTTTAACACGCTGTTACATATGGATTTTACTTAGATCACGGCCTTGAACAGTAAGTGATTTCAAAAATTGTGTATTATTGGTTAATACTTTTAAGTTTAAAAATTAATAATTTTAATGAAAACGGATTTTGACTATTTTCTTAAAAATAAGAGGAGCTACTCTGTGTTTATACTCTGACAAAGAGGAAGCAATGTCTTCCTGAGGGGCAACATGCACCCTAAGCTGCTGTAACCTCCCCCGTCACCACCTAATGCCTTGGGTTATAATTCTCATTTGGAGTTGGGTTTATTCTTCTCTGCACCCAAATTCTAACCTCATTAAGGTCCATCTAAAATCTTGAATAGGCAGCCTTGTATCAAAGAAGGCACATGTTTAGCTCCCATTCCATAGTTCAGTATCACCATAATTTGGTGGATGGACTGGTCTTGAGTGCTAATCAGAGGCTCCTAAAAAGAGTGATGATAACAAATGACAACACCTCTTGCAGGCTTCACTTAACGGGAAAACAAATATGAAATTCCTTACATGCTACAGAGATGAGTCCTCTGAAACATAACGAGGATCTCCCATATTTTATATGGATTTAATCCAGAAAGTACCATGCAAACACTCTGCAACAAGAATCAAAATATTGTATTAAATGTAGATATTACCAAGAATTACTGAGAACAAAAACTGGAAAATGTGTCAGCTACACTATTGCTGCAGTTTAGATAATTATTCCATTTGGACAAAAATGCTTAATGTAATTTTCATCTTTTTCAACACTTTATATTTCATATTTTTATTGGAAGGGAAAAGAAAAATACTGAGATCCCATCATAGCTTTGTGACACATCGGCCACATTCCTAGGATAGATATATTCTGTTTCTTTCAAAATCTGCTAAATTTTCAGTTCATAAGAAGCATCAATCAGCTCTTTAGTGTTTCTTTTAAATGTGAGGAGACAATCAAGAATTACCAGACCTCTGGAGAAAGCCTTGAAGATAAAGGATGCACTGAAACAAAGACAGTCCACAAAAAAACAAAGTGTTCATACAGAAGGAAAGATGTTTATTAATCCAAACTCATATCAGAGCTATAAAAAATTGATAGTGTATCTTTTTTAAAAAAAAAGTGGAGTGCTACAAGTAACAATAAGCCAAAAATAAAAATGTAGTCAATAAAGACTGCTCTCTCTCTCCTGGGCTCCACACTAGGGCCACAGCCTCTGATGCTTTACCAGAGGCCACAGTGGTCCTAGGGAACCCAAGGAAGATACCGCCAACTACCTGTTAAATCCCTTTAAGCCTGTTCAACAACCCTAGACTGCATACCCTTCCCTGGGCTCCACATCCTGGTCTACAACTTCAGAAGAAAACTTCAGCTTTGCCAGAGGCCAGGCCAGATCTAGGGACCCCTAGCCACAAAAAAAAAAAAAAAAAAAAAACCAGAGGGACACCATACTGGATCTGAAGACACACTAGTCACCAGAACCCTTGGCCATTTAGATCAGAAGAGCAGATAGTAAAGAGAAACCAAGGAACAAAATATCTATCCAATGAAGACAAACACAGGAATCAACTCCTAGACCTACAGTCATCCCAAATCCAGACGCCTAAATGCCAGTGTAAGAACACAATCAATAACAGAAAGGGCAATATGGTATCACCAGAGCCCAGCTATCTTACATCAGCAAGACATGAACAGTCCAACACAGCTGAAGCATAAGAAGCAGACCTTAAAATGTCTTTATGAAGATAATAGAGGTCCTTATAAGGATATGAAAAAAATCCTTTAAAGAAATTAAGGAAAAGACAAATAAAAAATTTAGAAGAAATCAATAAATCCCTAAAAGAAAGCCAAGAAAAAACAAACAGATGAAGGAAATTGTTCAAGACCCCAAAATGGAAATAGAAACAATAAAGAAAACACAAAATGAGAGAATCCTGGAAATGGAAAAATCTGGGTAAGTGAATAGGAACTATAGATGCAAGTATTACCAACAAAACAAAAAAGATGGAAGTAAGAATCTAAGGCATTGAAGACACAATAGAGAAAATAGATTCATCAGTCAAAGAAAACGTTAAAACTAAGAGATTCTTTTTTTAATATTAAGAAATTTTTTAATTCATTTTACATACCAATCACAAATCCCTTCTTCCCTCCTCCCTCCTACCCCTCCAGCCTCCCCCTCCAACTCACCCCTTTCCTACAAGAAGATAAGGCCTCCCATGGGGAGTCAGCAAAGTCTGGTACATGCAGTAAAGGTAGGTCCAAGCCCCTCCCCCTGCCTCAAGGCTGTGCAAGGTGTCTCACCATAGGTAGTGGGCTACAAAAAGCCAGCTCATGCATCAGGGGTGGATCCTGACTCTACTGCCTGAGGGCTCCTTAAGCTGGTCAAGCTACACAACTATCTTGCTTATGCAGAGGGCCTAGTTCAGTTCTGTGGAGGCTCCACAAGTGTTGGTATACATTTCATGAGTTCCCACTAGTTTGGGGAACTCTAAAAGATTCTTAACACAAAACATCCAGGAAATCTGGGACACTTTGAAAATACCAAGCATAAAAATAGTAAGAATTGAAGAAGGAAATGAAGCAGAAGTCCAGCTCAAAAGCCCAGAGAATATATTTAACAAAATCATAGAAGAAAATTTTCCCAACCTAAAGAAGGACATGCCTATAAAAATACAAAAAGCTTACCAAACAGCAAGCAGATTGTATCGGAAAAGAAAATCCCCTTGCCACATAATAACCAAAACTAAACATACAGAATAAGGAATATGAAAAGCTGTAAGGGAAAAAAGTCAAGTAACATATAAAGGCAGATCTATTAGAATCATGCCCAATTTCTCAATGGAGACCCTAAAATCCAGAAGGGCCTGGACTGATTGATGTCTTGCAGACTTTAAGAGATCACAGATGCCAGCCCAGACTACTATACCCAGCAAAACTGTCAGTCACCATCGATTGAGAAAACAAGATATTTCATGACAAACTCAAATTTAAACAATACCTATCCACAAATCCAGCCCTACAGAAGGTACTAGAAGGAAAACTCCAACCCCAGGAGGTTAACTATACCCTCAAAAACACAGGAAATAGAAATCTCACACCAGCAAAACCCAAAGAAAGGAAACACACACAACAACAACAAAATAACAGGAATTAATGATCATTGGTCATTAATATTCTTCAATATCAATGGATTCAATTTACCAATTAAAAGACACAGGCTAACAGAATGGATACAAAAATAGGATCCATCATTCTGCTGCATACAAGAAACACAGCTCAACATCAAAGATAGACATTACCTCAGAGTAAAGGGCTGGAGGTAATTTTCCAATCATATGGACCTAAGATGCAAGCTGGTGTAGCTATTCTAATATCTAACAAAATAGATTTCTAGCCAAAACTAATCAAAAGAGATAGAGAAGGGCATTTCATATTCATCAAAGGAAAATCCACCAAGATGATGTATCAACTCTAAACATCTATGCCCCAAATTTAAGGACACCCACTTTGCAAAAGAAACATTACTAAAGCTTAAATCATACATAGAACCCCACACAATAATAGCGAGAGGCTGTAACACCTGACTCTCACCAATAGACAGGTCATCTAGACAGAAACTAAACAGAGAAATAGCAGAACTAACAAATGTTATTACTGTGGGATAGTCTTTCTGTACACTGTGAATATGTGTTGTTCTCACTGGTTAATAAAAAGCTAACAGGCCAGGCTGGTAACTGGGCAGGAAGTTAGGCGAGAAAGTCAAACTGAGAATGCTGGGAAGGAGAAGGGCAGAGAGAGGAGTCACTAGCTAGATGCAGAGGAAGCAAGATGAGAATGCCATACTGAGAAAAGATACCAAGCCATGTGGCTAAACATAGAAATGTAAGTGTAAGAGCTAGTTAGTAATAAGCCTGAGCTATCAGCTGAGCATTTATAAATAATATTAAGCCTCCCAGTGGTTATTTGGGAACTGGTGGACAGGAGAGAACTGTCTGGTTACATGTCATGACTAAAATTGGCCTAACAAATATCTACAGAACATTTCACCCAAACACAAAAGAATATACCTTCTTCTCGACATCACATGGAATATTCTCCAAAATTGACCATATACTTGGTCACAAAGCAACTCCCAACAGATTAAAAAAAATTGAAATAACCCATTGTATCTCATCAGACTGCAATGGATTAAAGCTGGATTTTAACAACAACAGAAAGCCTGTAAACTGAACAACTCTCTACTCAGTTACCATTGGGTCAAGGAAGAAATAAGGAAAGAAGTTAAAGACTTCCTAGAATTCAATGAAAATGAATGTACAACATACCTAAACTTATGGAACACAATGAAAGCAGTGCTAAGAGAAAAGTTTATAGCACTAAGTGTATTCACGAAGAATTTAGAAAATCTCCTTTAAGCTATTTAATAGCACACCTGGATGGAGGGGGAAAGTACTGAAAGAGACTACTGGAAACTTGGTGCAAGGGAATCTCCCAGGCATCTACAAGGTGGATCCCAGTTAAGTATCCTAGCAATAGCAGATATGTGGCCTGAATTGGCCATCTCCTGAGACCAGATTGGTGCCTAGCCCAGTTGTCATCAGAGAGGCTTCATCCAGCAAGTAATGAAAACAGATGCAGACCCACAGCAAATCATTAGTTGGAGTTCAGGGAATCTTGCAGAAGAGGGGGAGAAAGAATTGTAGGAGCCAAAGGGGTCAAGGACACCATAGGAAAACTCACAGAATCAACTAACCTGGGCTCATAGGGGCTCACAGAGACTGAACCAACAACCAGGGAGCCTGCATGGGACTGACCCAGGCACTCTGCATATATGCTACAGTTGTGTAGCTTGGTCTTCTTGTGGAGCTCCTAACAGGAGCTTAGACAGGGTTTTTATTGCTGTGAAGATGCACTATGACCATGGCAACTCTTATAAAGGAAAACATTTAATTGGGACTGCTAAACAGTCTTATTAGAAGAAAAAACCTGGAGCCAGGTATTGGAGTGAAAGTTGAAAGATCAGAGAAACAGAACAAGCCAGCCACATTCTTACCTCTATGAAATCCTCAGCCTCAAGAGAGAGTTCCTGTTTCCTCACACCTTATATACCTTTCTGTGTCCTGCCACATTACTTCTTGGGATTAAAGGCATGTGTCCTTCTCAAGCAAAGACATGAGATCTCAAGTGCTGGGATTAAAGGTGTGTGCCACCAGGCCTGGCTCTGGTCCCAGTGTGCGCCTGAACTCACAGAGATCAAGGCAGATCTCTGTCTCCTCAGTGATAGGATTAAAGGTGTGTGTCACCACTGCCTGACCTCTATGTCTAATTTAGTGGTTGGCTCTGTCCTCTGATCCCCAGAGATGCTTTATTGGGATACACAATATATCACCACAGGTTGGCTTACAATTTCAGAGGTTTAGTCCATTATCTTCAGGGCAAGAAGCATGGCAGCATACAGGCAGACATGATGCAGGAGAATGAGCTGAGAGTTCTACATCTTGATCCATATGCAACAGGGACTGAACTGTATCACTGGGCATGACTTGAGCATTTATGAGACCTCAAAGCCTACTTCCACAGTTACATACTTCCTCCAACAAGGCCACACCTCCTAATAGTGTCACTTCCTATGGCCAAGCATTCAAACACATGAGTCTCTGGGGGCCATACCTATTCAAACCACCATGACCATGTTTTCTCTATTCATTCTCCAGTCAATGGATACTGAGGTTGAATGTAAACCTTGGCTTTGATTAACATGGAGGTACTAGTTTCTCTCTAATATGTCAGCTGCTCCCCAGGGATGAGGATGGGTGGATCTATGTGTCTACGTCTTAGGACCACAGCATGTTAAGCCACTCAAGGTGTCCAAAATAATTCCTGTAATCCCAGAATCCTTTGTGAGAAGTCACCACAGGTAATATTTGCTCATTTATAAATTGGAAATTTTTCTTACCTCCTGGATCTCCTCTTTCTTCTCCTTGAGGATTGGACGGAATTTATCCAGGACTTCATGATTCCTATTTATTATTCCCCCAAAGCTATATACTTGAATGGTCTAAACTGCCAGTCATACTTTGGCCAGGACTTTAAAGAAATTTAAAATTGTTTTCCTTGGTATCAACCATTTATGCGTAGCACATTTACTCTCAAAAGTTAAATCTCATTTCTGTTAAAGTAATAAAATAGCAGTTGCCCTACTCTCATTTGTATGCCTGTGATAACATTTCCTTACAAAAAAGCAACATAGGAGAGAGTTTAGGTGACGTTGGAGGAAGTCAAGGTGACAGGAATGGATACAGCTAAGAGCAGAAATGAGTGTTCATATGCTGATTTCACGTTTGTACTCAGTTTGCTCGCTACCTTCTTATGTAGTTTAGGACCCTTTGCCTAGGGAATGGAACTGTCTTTGGTGGGCTAGGTCTTCCCACATCAATTAACTTAAGGCAATCCCCCTTCAGCATGCCCACAGACCAACCCAATGTAGACAACCCCTCATGGAAACTCCCTTACCAGGTGGTTCTAGGTTGCGTCAAGTGGACAGTTAGCCATCATGGTACTGCAAGATAATGTACCAGGATTTCCTTCCTCATATTATAATGGTATCCAGGTCTGCTTCTTCTGACCTCAGCTTTCATTGTTTAGCTTTTCTTTTTGCACCTAAATCCTTATTTTAAAATAATTACTATATTATCTCTTAGCTATCTGTTCAAATGGTTACTTGTTGTCACCTGTAACAGTGGATGCAAATTGAGGAATTTAGACTAATCTTCAACTGTTGTCCTCTTGACTAACCTTTTCCTCACAATACAGTTCTATTGCCATTTCAGTGGATCAATATTTGATGTTTATAATGCTGTGACTAAATTAGCTTCACTTCTGAGCCAAGTCATAAAGATGAGTGTGTTTCTCACAGAGTGTAATTACTTGTTTTCCTGGAATTAATAAACATCTCATTTTAATTGTTACTTTTTTTGGTTTCAATGACTGTATACCTATCACTAATTCTTTCCAAGGTCACCCAGAGAATTATAAACACATGCAATACTTTTCCCTTATTTGCAACCACATCATATGTTTTTTTCTGTCCTACTCTTTGAAAAAAAAATTCCTTCCCAGCTCTGTCACATTCTTTAGATACAGCTTTCATTTCATGGAATTCGTTCACCACAATTGGAAGCCAGGTTTACTATTTCCTATCCTTCACTGGATCCCACTCTTTCTTGGTTTACGCTCATTAGACTAGCTTTTCCAGTGTTCCTTAGTTAGGCTTCCTGGGAATTATATTTTTTAAAGTGCATTTTTTACTGGGGAAATGACTCATTTGGTAAAGTATCTGCACACAAGTAGAAGGACCTGATTCCAGATCCCCAGAACCCACGTAAAAATCTGGGGTGGCACCATGCTGTTGTCACCGCAGCACTTGAGGAGGAGAGACAGGCAAATCCCTGAAGTTCATTGGTCAGCTTGCTCAGCCAAATCAGTAAACCTTAGGTTCAGTTGAAGACCTTGTCTCAAAAGTTAAAAGTGGAGAGAAACTGAAGAAGACACAACGTTAACCTGGGGCTTCCACACATGTGCTTATATCCACACAAACAAATACAATATACACACATACACATACACACACATATACACATACATACACACAAATACATACACATACACACACACATACATACACATACACACACATACATACACATACATGCATATACATACACATACACACACATACACACACACATACATACACATACACACACATACACACACATACATACACACACATACATGCATATACATACACATACACACACATATATATACACATACACACACATACATACACACACACACACACAGTGCAACACCTGTGAAAATATGTGCCTTTAACTTTGACATAGCTTTATTGGCTCTAAGATAATTAAAAAAATATTATCTTCCAGGATTTTATAAACACAGCTTCACTGTCTTTTAATTTTCAGTACTGCTACCAACTTTACTGTCTTTTAATTTTCAGTACCGCTACCAAGGAGCCTGCTGCTATTCTGTCTGTCTTCACAGAGAACTATGTCACTTTGCCTAACCTTTGGGGTCCAGGGATCTGCCTTAAGTCCTTGCTCTGAGATTTCATGATATTAACTTTAGCATACACATTTTTATTTGGTGAAATTGTTTGCTCTTCAGTTTGGGAAAAGCTTCTCATTTCTACTTAATTTGATAATTTTCTTCCTTTTTGAACTTTTGCATTGGACTTTCTGGGTTAAATCCCTAATAGCTTAACTTTTTTTCCTTCCTGTAGACTGTTGTTTTCTTTAGAATTAAAAACTATCCATCTTCCTAATGATTTTCTAAGATGTGACTACATTTTTAAATTTTTTTTTTATTTATTTTACATCCAGGCCACAGTTTCCCCTCCCTCCTCTCCTTCCAGTCCCTCCCCCATTTTCCCTTCTCTGTTCCCACCCCCAAATCCACTCCCCTTCCGTTTCTATTTAGGAAAGGCAAGTCTCCCATGAATATCAACAAAACATGGCATATCAAGTTACAGTAAGACTGAGCACCTCCCTGTGTATTAAGACTGGGCAAGGCAATCTAGTATGAGGAAGAGGGTCCCAAAAGCCAGTAAAAGAGTCTGAGACAACCCCTGTTTCCACTCTTAGGAGCTCCACAAGAAGACCAAGCTACACAACTGTAGCATATATGCAGAGTGCCTGGGTCAGTCCCATGCAGGCTCCCTGGTTGTTGGTTCAGTCTCTGTGAGCCCCTATGAGCCCAGGTTAGTTGATTCTGTGAGTTTTCCTATGGTGTCCTTGACCCCTTTGGCTCCTACAATCCTTTCTCCCCCTCTTCTGCAAGATTCCCTGGACTCCAACTAATGATTAGTCGCACAGCAGTAGAAAGTTTCCTAGCATGCTTGAGGGCATGGCATCCATCTTTATTGGTGGGGGGGGGGGGCAGATTTTTTTTTCAACAAAAGTTGCATAAGGTGAAATTTTTAAAATATTGACATAGCTTATACTCCTCCAAATAAGTTTATTGGGTAAAAACAGTAAAATTAATTTGTTTGTTTTATTGTGTTTTGTGACATATATGTTTGTGCACGTATCTGCAATGGACCTCTGTGTGCATGTGTGTGCTGCAGCCAGTTTGGGAAGTCTGATGACTTTCTCTATCACTCTCTACCTTATTCTCCTGAGATAAGGTTTCTCACTAAACCCAGAGATCACTAATTTGGGGGTTAGCTGGTGTCAAGTATGCCCCAAGGATCCTCATGTCTCTTTCTACATCAACACTGGAGCATCAGCTATACCCAGCCACATTGACTTTTGTGTCAGAGCTAAGGATCTGAACTCGGGTCCTTCTGTTTGCACAAGTGTTCTTACCCACTGAGAAATCTCCTCAGGCTCAAGAGTCAATTTCTTAAACACAAAAGTAGATGTAAAATCCATCCACAGTGTCCTTTCTTCTAACTCTCAACATCATGATCCACGAAATTATACATATATATATCATATATATCATATATATGATGGCACTAGTGTTGATAAAAGTAAAAAAGATTCAACAACTTTTACTTTTCTTCAAAACTTACAGCACAGTATGGTAGCTACTGGAAAGAAGTTGCATACATACCAAAATACATACTTATATGCCACTATTTCGTGTGAGTGTGCTTGAACATGTATGTATGTGTATGTGTCTCTACTCTGTTATAGAACTTCAACCAAAGCAGGCTTACTCTTGTAACAATCGTCATAGAAAGGAACAATTAATTGCTCCTGTAGCTTATGCATACTTAACACAGCAATGTAGCTCTCAAGAGGGAACTTAAAGTCTGATGTAGGTTAGCTGAAGCCACTGAGCCCATAAAGGCCATAACACCAATGTTATGCAGGGCCAGAGTCTCCACACGATGTGGTTAAACAGTGTCCCTTCACTGCTTGTGTGCTTGTTGATATGATCTCTCACTGAAGTTTCCCATCCTCCACCATCAGCACCCCAGGCAGTCAAGCTCATCATTAAAGCAAGGTGAAGGGAAAGCCTTGTTACGTGTTTTCACAACATGGGAAGTTCAACCACCAAAATGAATTTAATTTCCTTGACCAAATACAGTCTCATTAATTTCTGGAGCCAATTTTTATTACTGTATAGACATTACTTCAAAGGCTGTTGTCAAGGAAAAACATCCTAAAATTAGACCTGCTTGCTTTGTTTCCTTTACAGAAATGGCCATGCTTCTAACAGCCTCTTCTGTTTTGAAGAGAAAACCTGGTAACTAAATGCAAAGGATCTCACAGGGGTCTTCTTCAGAAGGAAAATAAAAAAAGAATTTGCCTCTATATAGTCATTTCACAAACTGGGTTTCCTATATAAGCTTATCTACATGGAATGTATATTTATTACACAATTCTGGGTCTTAAGAACAAAAGGTCTCTGATTCTAGTGTCTAATTCCAGTGACTCTTTGCCCTCCTCCACTGCTAGTCCCTTGACCTCACCCACTTTTTCAAGGCTCATTGTTCACCCCACATTCTCATTGCTCTCCTTACTAGATTTCAGGTCCATGATCAATCAAGTTTTAATGCCTTTAAAAAGGCTCTCACATCTACATTCTCTGTGTCTTTCACACTTGTGTTCTCTGGGAAAATGTGGGCTCTGTAAATCCAGTTCTGCACCTGCTGTGGTCCTTAATGGAACCAGCTGCTAAGCTGGATACACAAGAAAAGGCACGCAGTGGGGCTGCAGTCACTTTAGGCTGCAGGGCTCCTTCCCCAGCTTTTCCCACTTAGGTGATTGTGGCCACTTTCTCAGATCCCCTCTCCCATGCCTACTCTGCAAATAGCCTGACACTTTCTTTAACTATGTAAAGGTACTCAGAGAGGACTTCCACCAAGTTCTCACCCACCTACTTGCAAATGGTTCCTGACATTCTGTCTTCTCTCTGTGTTCCTTGATGCTTCTCTTCCTTTCTTTCTGATTCCTTTACTCCTCCTCGACCTTTCAATTCCTGAGGCCACCTTTTTATCAACATTCCCAACAGAAATCTCTCATTAACATCCTCCCCACTCAATGAACTCCTTCCTTCAAGGCCCCTGTGAGCAGTCAACCCATTTTTAAGATTGGCTTTAAGAAGGTGTTTGGAAACAAGAGATGTGCATTTGGTTCTTTATTCACCTCTGGTTCTTTCTTCTGCTCACTCCTGGGATAATTTTTGTCCTTTTTTATTGCAAATATTTCGCAAATACTAATAAAAACCCCTTCATGGTACAAGAACCAATAGTCAATAATGTTCAGTCCATGCTGAATGACCTTGAAATGACACTTGCCTTCTGACATTCCCCCTTCTGGAAAACAGTGTTCCTGTGAAAATTATGAATTCAGGTCACATCTAGGGCAAAGGATTTATGTAAGAAATTGTAGGTTCTGGTGTTCATCACACACACACACACACACACACACACACACACACACACACAGCACTGTGCTTCATTTGTGTTACTCTTGACACCCTGCATTCATTTCATTATTAAGTCCTGTCAACTCTAATTTAAATATGTTTAAAGTTATACTTTAAAGAATTATACTTTCTGTGAACCTGAAGTCAACCATATTTTAAGGAAAACTCAGAAGTAAACAGTTCATAAATTTAAAGTCATGGACTATCTCACTCACATGACAAAATCTCATGCCATCAGTGCCCTCTTGCCTAAAATATAAAATGTCCCTTGTCCAGCATATCTACACTGCATATGCTACCCATCTGTTATTCAGTTCATAACCATCTCAGATATCTCAGATGGGCTATCATGGTATGAAAGTTCTAGCCTCATTTTACTTCAGAATACTCTTGAAGGACCCAAGCATGTTGGTTCAGTCGTTTAATCCCAGCACTCAGGAAACTGAGTCAGGTAGATATCTGTGTGTTGGAGGCCAACCTGATATACATACAGCGTTTGAAGATAGCCAGAGCTGTATAACAGAAACACCCTGTCTCAAAAGGACCAAAAGAAGAAGAGAAAAAGAAGAATAGGGACTGTGACAATTTTATTTCAGTATCTTGTTATAATTGTTAGAGTTTATTATTGTTATTATTGTTGATCTGTTACTGTTGTAGGGGTCTGAGAATTGCTGAAGAATACATCAGACTCAGATAGTATGCAAAAACAAAGAGCGTTTATTCTGCAGAAACAACCAGCATGCCAGGTCCACCATTTGTACAAACTGACTACTCCAAGAGAAGCATAGAGGCTCCTTTTAAGCACAACTAGGGAAATTCCAGGAACAATTAGATTATCTCAAACGTGATTGGTTAGGTAAGCAGCAGTGATGTTTGTACTTTTTCAATTGGCTGAGGTTCTAGTTTACCATCTTTGGACATACTTGGACAAGTCTGGGCATGTTTCAGGGGATTACAGGAACTGTCCATTTTGTATCGTCTTGAGATACTGTGGGACTGACTCAGACCTCTTACGTGCTCTCTCCCTCATCCCTGCTACCAGGGGTGTTGTTGACTAATGGCCCTTTGTTTAAGAAACTGAAACTCAGATCTGGTTGTAAAATGGAGGGAGTTTAGACTCACTGTGCCTAGTTTACAAATGAAATTTTATCATAATATGTATGTATAGGAAAATCTACTCTTTCTCGAATTCAGTACTGTGCTATCCATAGATTGAGGCATCCATCGGGGGATTTTTTAACCACTGCCACTGCTGGTACCATGATCATCAAAATCATTGAACCTTCACCTGAACATCTGCTATTGCCTCTGAACACACTCTCCTGCATCCACCCTTGGCCTTTCATGACTCCTCACTAATTTGTGCTGCCTTCCACAAAACAGCCATTATATTTTTCAAACATAGTAAGCTCTTCCATCCCTTGTGGTGATATTCATTTGTGCTTTAGTAAATAAAGCTTGCTGGAGATCAGAGGGAAAAGCAAGCCATTTTAAGTAAACAAAAAAGTCAGGCAACAGTAGCACACGCCCTTAATTCTATCACTTGGCAGGCAGGGATTTGTCTGGATCTATGTGAGTTCAAGGCCACACTGGAAATAGAGTCAGGTGTGGTGGCACACACCTTAAATTCCAACACTAGTTAACCATGGAGGTCTGGAGGTCTCTACAGACAGACAGGAAGTGATAGAGTTGGGCAGGAAGAGGAAGTGATGTAGCTGTACAGAGAGAGCAAATCAGATGGCAGAACAGCAAGGCATATAGATGTGGTAGACAGGAAGCCGCTTGCATTTGGAAGCTGCTGAGTTGGTGAGGTAAGGTTATCTGTGGCTGTTCCTATTCCTCTGATCTCTCTCAGGCTTTCTGCCCAATTTCTGGCTCTGAGTTTTTTCTTTAATAAGACTGTTTAGAAATTCACCTACAATCTCTATCATCTCAAAGGCCTCCTGCTGTGTAGAAACACAATCCTAATTTATTATATTGCCCTAGTTGGATCTTAGATAATCTGACTTTTGCCTTTTGGTCTACACTAGATTCTTCTCCTTCCCCTCACCTGCACTCTAGTACACCTGGACTTTGAGGATTTCCTCAAACATGCCCAATGCACCCTTGCTTAAGTTGCTCTGCCTTTACCTCCATTTGCATAGAATGCCAATGTATCAGGCCTTGGTTCGGCCTCCTACTTAAGTTCATCTTTACAAGTTACCATCAGGTCAAGCTCTTCCTGATCACTCATTTCTAAAATGGCTACTTTGAAATTCCCAGAAAACCTGTTGCTTTATCCTGCTTCCATTGCAAATATACTACATATTTTTTTGTTTCTTTATAATTCATTCTTGCCAACAAAATATAAATTCTGTGAAGGTGGGAATCACTTCTCTTCTATTTATTATCTGATTCCTGGTGTCCAGGATAATGATAGAAATCTCCATGTGACCATCAACTGAATCTTGTTGTACAAGTAAATTAACTTGTCTTGCAGAAACTGATTTGGGCTAATAAAATATTATCAGTCTTATTTTTCAAAATACCTGAATAGTTATATAGTCTATATAAATTTAAGTTTTAACTTCTTCTTTGTTAAGGATTCCCATTCCTAAGTTAGAGAGAATCAGTGACTAAGATTACCATAGTATGACTCACACTGTGAAAATTAGTATTTACTTGTAGAGAAAAAAATACACATACTTAGCAAAACAATCTAGTTTTATCAAGAAGAACTTTTTCAATTCTCTAATTTTATGGTTGCATTTAAATATTTCTCTTCCTAGGGAGCTTTACAATTATTCATATCTAGCCCCAAAGCACTCTAAAATGATTGTGTATCTTTTCTTATTTTCCAGGCACTACCAGGAGATCAACAAACTTTTCTAATTATGGAAAATACTCATTACACAAATATTGAAGAATTAGAAATTAAAAAACATGAAAGGGAAGATAAATGGTTATCTATCAGAGTACTGTATTTCAGACTGTTTATTTAGTAATTTATCACGAAAATTTAACAAATCACTTCTTTTGTGGAATATTATTGTAACTAGGCAAAGATGTGTTACATTTGTTTATGCTGCAGAATATTACTTTAACTGTTTAAGGGTGTGTTACTTTTATTTATGCTTCATTTGTTTAATGATGTAAGAGTGTGTGTTTAATTATGTAATGATGTATTTCATCTGTTTCATCTTGCCTGCCTAAGTACTTGACTGGTCTAATAAAAAGCTAAATGGCCAGTAGCTAGACAGAGAAAGGATAGGTGGGGCTAGCAGGTGGAGAGAATAAATAAGAGACGAAATCTAGGCTCAAAAAGAAAAATAGGAAGAAGGAGAAGAAGGAGGAGGAGGAGGAGGAGAGAACATGGGGCATGCCTGGCAACCATTGCCAGACAGACAGACATGAGAAGCAGTGAACGTGAGATATACAGAAAGAAAAGTAAAAAGCCTCGAGGCAAAAGTTAGATGACGAGCAAGAGGTTAACTTAAGTTAAAAGAGCTAGCCAGAAAAGAGCTAAGCTAAGGCTGAGCATCCAAAACTTATAAGAAGTCTCCATGTCATGATTTGGGAGCTGGTTGGTGGCCCAACAGAAAAAGCCTGGTGTTGTGGAATATTATTTTAAGGTGTTACTTTTGTTTATGCTATGGAATATTTGCTTTAATGATGCAAAAACACGTTACATTTCTTTATGTTACCTTTGTTTAACTCTGTGAAGCTGTGTTACTTTGCCTGTCTAAAACACCTGACTGGTCTAATAAATAAATAGCCAATAGCAAGGCTGGAGAAAGGATAGGCAGGACTGGCAGGCAGAGAGAATAAATAGAAGGAAAAATATGGGAGAAAAAAAAAGATCTAGGAGCAGGAGGAAGGAGGACACTAGGAGCCAGCTACCCAGGTTCACAGCCAGCCACAGAGTAATAGTGAGATTTACAGAATAAGAGAATGGTAAAGCCTAGAGGCATAAGGTTGATGGGATAATTTAAGAAAAGCTCGCAAGAAATAAGCCAAGCTAAGGCTGGGCATTTATAATTAAGAATAAGCCTCCATGTGTGATTTTTTTAAGAGCTGAGTAGCAGGCCCCCAAAAGAGCAAAAACATCCAACAACAGCCTGGTACTCACTTCATGTAAAATAAAGGGAAAGAATTTATAACAAAGTCACTTGAGGAAGAATGCTGGGAATATTTTGATCCTTTAAACTAGAAATTGTTATTCTGCTTGTGAATTTCATTTTAGAATGTTTTTAGTCACTAAGCATGGATAATCCTTTAATCCATGTTACAATTTTGGCTGGATGGATTATTGTTTAGGATAAATAATATTCACTTGATTTTTCCTAATTGAAATATGATTCGTATGACAGGATGAAGCCAGAGAACAAAGTTATTAACTGTCGATGTAAAAATGTTGCATTTAATTTGTGTCTTGTCACAGACCTTGCATTTGAATGCCTGATAAAATGGAATTCAGGAACTTTGTATTAAAATTGCTCAGTCACCTTAGGAAACTGAAGGGGATGTTGTTTTGCAGCTATTAACTTTATTTTTTTTTTTGAGAAGAAACCTGTAGGATAAGGATGAGTCTTCAACTCAACAGTAGACAAGAAACCATATGCTGGATACTACCACTGAAGAATTCAGGTCATTTGACTCCCAGTTTGACCAGGTTCTCTCCTGCCTGACTCTCCATTAAGGCTGGGAACTCCCACCAGGCAATTTACCTTTCCTCAGAGGCAAAGCCACAACATTCACTTATTAGAAAAAGTATTCTCACCAGAACCCCAAGTGTTCAGTTACATCTTAGAAGAACATTTGAACCTCCCTGGATGTGACTTTTAGAGAACCTAGGGATCTTACAGTAAGAATTTTAAAAGTCATGTTCGACTTCTCTTTATATTCTACCCATGATATCATTTTTAATGGTCAGCTTTTGTGTCTGTCTTGTATCTGGTAAAAGAATTTCCAAAAAGCTAACACATTGCCTTGCCAAAATGTCACTCACGGTAACCACTACCATTTGTAGATGTTCTGTGCCACACCCAGCAGGTGAGCACCTCCGTTGTACTTACCCCTTATAAGAACACTTCTGTTTGATATTAACTCCAGTGAATATGGTTTATCTGGGCTTCTGTCATTTTGTATGTGGTAAGGTAGCATTCCCAGTGACCTCTAACCGGTAAGACTTTTCTAGTACTTCATCCTCTTCCTTTCTACAGAAGCAGTTCAAGAATTTTCCATGCACTTGACCTTTCAGCCTGAACTCAGGTGATTTCTCATGGCCATGTCATTCAGCTATGAACCACTTTTTATTCTTACTTCATTCTATCTGCTGTGCCAGGCACTCGGGACTTCATAGTGGGAAGAGGAGCTTCTACCTCAACGGGAAGGTAGAGGATTATCTGGAAAGCAGACTAACAATTAAGTGAATGATGATATTTACATGAGCAATAATAATGAAGCAGGAAGGTCACTTCAGAGTACCTGGAATATTCACTGATCGAGTTTCTGATACTCAACAATATCTCTCTGATTTTAATGTCATTGGGACATTTAAAGTCACAACTTCCCTGCATGGTCTTTCTGAAATTCAGCGCTAATTTGGTCGTGTTTCCCACAGATAACTCCCCTTACCCATCTATATTAAGTTTCAAATTAAATTAGAAAAATATTTTTTCCACCAAACAAGCTTCTTGTTTTTTGAGAGAAGAATTTGCCGAGTAAGACATCTGGTTCAGTATAAAACTTAAAACCATTGATATACCATTAAACTAACATCTTGCCTGAATTTACAGAAGTCAGTAGTAATCAAAATTAATCATATAGATCGATTTTAAGCAAAACTGTTTTACATAAACCATAAAGAAGGAAGATAAAAAATAGAGCCAAGAATAAAGCTAAGTGATATTTCCTTTACATGTTCAAACTAATTACCCAAGAAACAAAGAAACAGAAAAAAGATTCATTAGATTGCCTTCTTATCAACTCTCCATAGAAACAATGAGTGAAGAAAGAAAGTTAATGCTGAATGTGAATGAAAAAGGAGAAAATTTTTACTAAATTGAGAATTACGTTGATAAAAGACATATACAACCCTGCATAATATTATGATGTTTGTTTATGCATTATATGAAAGGAAATAGAGGTCAACAAACAGCAAATGACTCATTTCAATGACCTCTAAAACTGAGCTGAGCCGACAGACTCCAACTCTCAAACACTGGACTCCCTGTGCTGGCTCTGATTCCCACAGCCTGTTCTCTCTATTCATTTTTTTCCTCCTCATTTTTTTTTTTACCAATGCTCCCTTGAACCAATCAAAAATTAGCAAAGGTTTCTGCATTCATGAATACAAAAATTGAGGTTACAATTTTTTCAACCTCTTTCATATATGGAAAGATAATCTTCTGATGAAGTGTTTTGAACATTAGAACTGTATATTTAGGAGGAACAAGATACAGCATCACTTGGTCCTTTTACTTTGTGCTTTCAAAGAAGAGACCTAGACTACTAGGGATTGGATATTCCCAGGCCTTGTATGATCTGTTGTCAGGGCAACAGGATGTGTGGAAAGTCCTGGCCTTGCTAGTCCCTGTTGCTAGGGTAACAAGATATGAACCATCTTCTTTTTCACAACCATGTAGCTTCCCTGCCTTACTCTGGGTCTCTCTTCTAGTTGATAGAAAATCATATTTGTTCACTGAAATGTAACAACAATACAACTTCAACACACAGGCCATTAAGTGGGCAGGTTTATTAGAAATATTGTAAGTGGATGCACATCATTTATATTGCTCTTGGTAAAAACAACATGGGGGAAATTTCACTAGACTGATTTTCTAAAGAAGAAGATCTCCATTTTTTACTTTTCTAATCTCTGAAATGTTTACTAATTGTTCAAATAAATAAATTATAGATGATGAACGAAGAAAACCGTACACAGAGAAGAAATTGTTGAAACCATAAAATGATAGAAAAAATTCTTAGTGGCAAAAAACAGATTATAAGTGTATATAAACTAACCAATGCGCATATTTTTACCCCCTTGCAATTGTGAAGAAATCGTCCAGCCCAAGCTGTCTTTACCTACATGTCTGGTAGATACGGAGGGGCTTCAGTTGATTGGTGAATACCTACTCTTTGTGTCCATCGTGACCAGGCTTTTTACATGCTGCAAAGAGGCATTGGAGAGCATCAAGTGAGAGTCAGCCCAATGAATAGTCCCTTCCTTGGCTTTTCTTACATCACATTTGATGAGGTCCCATTGGCCAACGCACATTGCATAACCAAGAGGGAGAAGTGATCCAAGAGAATGGATGCAGAAAGTCATGAACAAATTGGACTCCCAGAGTAAAGAACTTGGAAAGATTTCTGGAGAACAGAGGCTTGTGGGAAAGATTCAGGTATTAAAGTGGAAGTTTGCTGGAAAATTAAGCATCTAGAAGACCACACATATCAAAAATGTGCATATTATTCATGTTCGAAAGAGTGAGAAGTGCTGGAAAATTAGAACATTCTGAAATTGAGAGGGGATCTCTTTAGTCTGGATAGTGCCCACCTCCAAACACAGCCTGGGGAAGAATGTGGTTTCTATTTGTTTTTGGAAATAAAATAGAACATAGTCCACTAAGTTGATTTTTCTGACATAAGCCAAGTAGGGAAATACTGCTCACTTCACTCGAAGGAAGACTGCTACCATGTGCTTAAAATCTTTTATGACAAGAAAAGGAGGGTTACCATATATGGATAAAATGTCTATTTTTAATCTTCAGAATCATAAATGTATCCTCATTGGCAAATAAAATATTCTGGGCTTTTTCTTTCTGTTATTTGGGGCATGGAGCCAAGAAAATTGGAGTAATAATGCAAAGGTCCAAGCTCTGAGGAAGAAAGGTTTTTATAAGAGTCAAATTCTTCTACAGATGCTAGCAAAGGTCATGGTTTAAGTCAATAAAGTGGAGAGCTGGTGACAATGCATGTCCTGGGCGGCAGAGGACAACTATAAGAGTTTCTGCCATCTAGAAAGTGTAAACCAAGCGCTGCCTCCCTTTGGAGTTAAGTCTCAGGTATGCAGAGTTAGGCAAACAGATGGTATCACTGCAAAAAAGTCAAAACGGAATTGTTTTTAATTCCTAGTGTGTCTTGAGTATTGAGTTGAAGTAGATAAATCAGTGTTAATTGGGCTAAGTATGGGCCTGGGAATCTAGCTCTTCCCTACTAACCAGGAAGCAGTAAGCAAGTGGCCATGCTTGGGGACCCAGTTTTTTCAGTTGAAAAAAACTGGAAATGATTATTCTGAGACATATATAGCAAAAGAAAACCATTTTCGAGTGTGTTTGATGTGCCATGTATATTTGCATGAACGTGCCATACATTTACATGAACATGTCCTTGTATACTGGGTAAAATGAAAATACACAATGAAAATCTTTTAAAAAAAAATGTTTCAGACAGTGAAAGGCACAAAAACTTTCTAGGTATGATTATTTCTATAACTCAACTCTAAGATGATTTTGAGATATTTTAATCAGAAGTGGGGTCAATCCTGAAGTTGTACAGTTTCTCCTCATCTTGTTCTTAATTGAGTTGAACTAATACTTGGAAAGTCCAGTTTTAAGTAGGTCAAAAGAGAATCAACACAGTGTCTTTCCTAATAAATTTATTTTGATTTTCATCCTAATTATCTGGGACCTGTTTCAGGAGCATTCCTTGGTAGGCATGCTCATGAGATTGGCCCCAAGACCTCATTCTTCCTATGCGAGCACTCAACCATTGAGTCACATCCCAGCCCTCACACACAGTTTAATTAAGATCTATTTTTTCTTCTCCTGAAGACTTTGGTGCTTAGAAATTAGTTTTTCATGACCCATTATAAATTTATTTGAATAACTATGAATATCAAAAATTTGCCTACAAAAAATTATCTGCATCCTTGAGCATGCAAGTCCTATTTAGTAAAACCCATCTTTTAATATTTTATAAAATATAAAATACATCTTTAAACAGCTTCAAGAGAATACAGCTTAAAGGAGAAGCCAAAATATGATACTTCATTCTTATACTCCTAAGGACTCATTTGCATTTTTGTGTCCTTTGGTTTTCTTTTGTTTCTGTATGTGTGTGTATGTTTGCATGTGTGTGTACATGTTTGCATGTGTGTGGGTACATGCATATGGAGGCTCAAGGTTGATGCTGGAAATCATTCTCTATGACTTTTTAACCTTGTTCATTGAGTCTGAGTCCTTCATTCAAACTGAGAGCTCGCTGATGCAACTAGTCTCACTATCCAGTTTGCTTTCAGGATCCACCTGTCTTCACCTTCCAAGGCTTGACTTACGAGTAGATACCATTCCCATCTAGCACTGTACATAGAGTCCAAGGCTCCAAACTGTGGTTCTTATGCTTGCTTGGTCAAAGACTTCAACCACTGAGCCATCTCCTCAGCCTCTATTTTTACTTCCTTAACTATAGTTAACCATACCTAGCATTTGACTGGCTGATTGGAATACACTACAGGACAAAATCTAGAAGCATGATGATTTTGTGACATTTTCTCAAATGTGCAGCAAAGGAGTGAACATGGGACACCACAGCTATTGGCAAGAAATCAACTCATTGCAAACCTGTAATGCAGGAAATCTGTCTAGTGTGAAGCCATACATGACCAGAAAGACCCAAACTCCACTTTAAAGAATGAAGGGATGTTGAAGCAGCCATCAAGACATTCTTCCCCTCATGGAACTCTCAAGGCCAACCCCATCTCAGCTTTCTCTCTGGGAACCCCTAGCTTCAGACTCAAGGGAACACAAGTCCTTCAAGTTTAAAGTTTAATACTGGGGGAAAAAATGAGGCACTCCTATGAGATAAGGTCTACTGGGCTAAAAGAGAGCTTTTTTATGTTGACCACTTTATTCTGCCTACTTATTCTCATAACAAAAGTACCAGGCCAGGCTGACTCCCCAGGGGAGACCTTGCCTTGGAGGAGGTGGGAATGGGGGGTAGATTGGGGGCTAAGGCTGGGGGTGGGAGGAGGGAGGACAGGGGAATGGCTGATATGTAAAACGACTAGAAAATCTCTTATATAAAATAAAAAAAAAATTTTAAAAACCAAAATTTTGGAACCATGCATGAGGGCATGTGCCTGTAATCTCAGTACTTAGTATATATAGGCAGGAATATTGCAAGTTTGAAGCCAGCCTGTATTACATAGTGACAATTACCTCAAAAAAAAAAATCTGGCTCAGTAAGAAAAATTAGCAACAATAATTTTAACTGCTAAAGTTTATGGAATTTTAGATACTATTAAATGAATTTATAATTATTAATTAAACTCCTTAACATCTGTAAGATAGGAATTATTTCTAATTTATATACGAAAAACTAAGATATTGAAAAATAAGTCAACATGGAGAAGAGTTAGTGATTAGTAGGGATGGCATGCATTGAAGGATAAGTGTTGTGGGATTATTAATGATAATGGTGTCTTAAAGGCCTTCTGTGTATATTGCTATGCTGCAGTGACATACTTTATGTAACTGTTGTTACCTTGGTCTCAGGGTATGAAAGCATTAGCTGCTAGCACCTTCCTCTACATCGAAGCCCTTTTCCCTAGAAAAGCTTCCTGGGCCTCTTTCCTGCTTTGCAGTGAGTAGAAGCACCTGTTTGGACCAAGCCTTGTGGACACAGCTGGGCCTGGAGACTGAATTTTTCCCTCTCAGTGGATGGGGAAGAAATTTGTGCTTGGAGAAAGTGAAGTTTCATCTGTTCCAAGTCATGAGGTCAATTTAGGAGGAGAGATTTTTTTCATGGTCTATATTTGGGGAGAGAGAAGCAGTCAGAGGCCCTCCGGCACAGTAAGCTGCACACCAAATCCACTGAATCTTTTATTACATTAAAACTTACATTTTGATCTCCATTGACTGGACTCCTAAATCCACCCCTCACCAGATAATGGACTTCAACAGAGATTGGCAGTGTCATGTATGGGCCCTCTCCTATACGAACATCCTACGTATTGCTTTTTCCTGTCTCACTTGGAAAGTGCCCTAAGAGAAGTCAACCGTCATCATCCAAAAGTCCTCTGTAAAGGAACTTCGGTACATGTTCACAGGCTATTCCTCACCGTAGGCTAGCTTGCTTTGTTTAATACGTCTTCTCATTGTTCTGTTGTTTGTTTTCTCTACTAGAAATAAGCCCCTGTGTCTAACAGGAACCTTACACAGAATGTGATTGGACATTCACCGGATGAGTAAATGAATGATGATCAAAATAATGAGGTTTTACAGGTAAGAAAAGTGAAGTTCAGAGAAATTAATAACATTTCCATGCCATCTGACTAAGAAAAAAAGATAGTGTAAGAAATAACAGCTTGCTCTCTTAATCCTGCCAAATGAACATTTATTCCATAGACAATAATAAAATGTTATCCCCAAACTGAGATTTACAAATTTAAATATATACTCTAAAGTAAGAATAGTGAGGCGATTTTTCTCCAAACCAAGTTAGACTCATGGCTAAAATTAAAATTTTTAAGGAGATTCAATTGAGGACTACATCAAATAGTTGTATGCTTAACAATGTAATAATGAGGACAGATTTATCAACAATCCCCAAGAAATACGTAAGTATTCACTTACAACACTTGAAATTTAATGTCCTGTGTACTCTCGCAATTAAGCATGGCAAGAAACTGATGTTTTGGGCATGTAAGCCAGGCAGGATAGAGGTACGGGGGTCATTAGGTGGCAAAGGGTCAAGACTGCCCAGCTCCAATGTATCATAGACCATTGTTCTACACCCCTAACTGTGTGTGGCTGGTGGGGAGTGTGGCAAAGGAAAGGAGAAGAATGATCATATTTATTAAGCATTGTTATTCTAGTATAGGAGATATATTTTAGTTTCTTGCTGCTACTATAACAAATTTATCACAAAACCCAGTATCTTAAAAAATACACAGGATATATTATCTTCTATTTGGAATGTCATAAATCTGAGGTCAGTTTTCACTGCATTAGCAGGACTGCATTCTTCCTGAAGACTCTGGAAGACTTCATGTTCTACTTTCTTGAGATCCCCGTGTTCCTTGGCACATGGCCTGATTTGCCCATTTTTAGTGCTAGGATTCACAAGCCAGCCCTTTTCTCACTGTGCCACTCTGACCCCCTCTTCTGTTTCGATTACATTGTCAAGAGCTTCTGTGACCACATGGGGTTCACCTGGGTGATCAGAATAAGAGACCTATTTGAGAATCAGTTATTTGGAAACCTTAACCCCATATGCTGCCTTAATCCTGATTTCTAGGTAGGATAATGTTCACAAGTACTAGAGATTAGGAAATGTGGGACCCTGTGATGGGACCTAGTCCATCTACCATGAGATCTGGGGACTGTTTTAGAAGAACCTTTCTACATCCTTTTCTGGTGATGTTTCTGGATAACTATTCTGAGAATGTCTTTGTTTGATTGCTTGTTGGTTTTAGAAGAAAGGGTGAATATAATCTTTCAGGCCAAGTAGACCTATGTTCAAATTCATGCTTCACCAAATATGTGGGTAACTAATTTGGGAGAGTTATCTCTTAGAAACATTTATGAGGACACATAAGACAATGAACATATTACACCTTCACAGTTCTAGCAACTAATATATGAAAAGCATACTTTGCTGTCTTCTGTCTTCCACATCCCTATTCTAGCTGTGACTCTGTTTCCAACTCTAACTGTGCATGAAGCAATCTGGCTTATGTTGTAATTCTCTATTTAGAGTCAATACTGTGCCGGGTTCTGGGAATCCAAGAACAAAACAAGTAAAGTGAACTTGGCAATTGCACCTGAAAGCCATGATCCCTGAGAGAAGGTAGATTTTGGAATGGAAAATGAAGTTGAGGTTATTTCATGAACCCAAGGCAGCCTAAAATAGAAAGTCTGGAAGGATTTTCTATATAAGTAAAATTTAAGCGGAGATGTTGAGTATTTCCCAATAAGGTCTCTGTCGGCACTGAAGCAGAACAGATCCTCCTGATGAATGAATAGACTGAGTCTTACAGGATACACTCTTGTCTTCCTGCTCCCTACCACCTACCAAACGCAGAAACACTGTGAGGTCACTACATGGAAACAGCCCCTATACAGTCAGGAGAGCAAGAGCAAGCTGGACTGACTGAGGGAAGATGCTTATTAGCATTAGCAAAGGTGTTCTCCAGCCTTTCTTAGAGTCAACCTCAGATCTGGTTGGGAGGGAATCAGAAAAAGGAGGCATGAAAGGGAACTCCTAACATGGAACAGGCACACAGAGACCCCGTGGATGACGTGGAACCTTGAAGTGTGAACAGGAGGAGCTGTAATGGGTTTAAGCAGGAGATTTGAAGGATCTTTTTTCTTGTCTATAAAGCTGCTTTATCTTAAAGTATAATTCCAGTTCAGGAATATGGTGCTGATACCTCTTGCCAGTTACAGTCTTTGCCTAGTTTAAATATGCACTGCTGTTATATCTTAGAAATGGGGCCTGGGCAACTTCCTACAAGAACTATACATCAGACGGCCTTCTTTAGCAAGTGAGTTAATTAGAAGTAAAGAGTAATAGAGTTCTTCCACTGTAACTCCCTTCCTTCCTCCCTACAGTTACCCTTCACTGCTGATAATTGATGTTTACCATTAAAGCGAGAGGTAGAGGAGGCTTAGCTCCATGGTCTTCAATTTCATCACGTTCCCAATCCCACATCTGAATATCTAGACATTGGCAAAGATGAGAGAGACATGTGGCAATACAGATAACATCAGCAATCCGACATGAAATGATTATTGAAGCCTGGCTGGTCCTAATCCTACATTCATATGACATGAAGGAGCCAGCAATGACATCCTATGAAGTGATGAGTGTTTAATTTTTATAGGTTTATGGTTTTGAGGAGTTCAGATTGTCTTCACTTCTGTTGAACAACTGAGTGAAATAATACATTTATTATTGGTTGGTTTCTCTGGCAACTTCACATGATTTTCACTGAAAACTTTACGTGGTCAAGTTTCTAGAAATGCTTTTACCTCTTGGACTGAATTCTTGGAACAGTGGCACTGACTGGGAACAGCAGCGCTATTGTTGCTACCTATGTACAGCACAATGTGGGTACCAGTGGACAAGGAAGGCCCTTTAGTATCAAGACACAAAAAAAGCGTTATTTCCAAAACTAAAAAAACAATGCCACTAATTGAAAGAATATAGGGCTTTCAAATCAACTTTTCAGACAGAACCCATAAATTATCAGTCTCTGCAAAACCAATGGGTAGATAACTTAGTCCTTAATATGTAAGATTCAGCTGAGGTTCCAGAATCACATGGAACTCCTGGACAAGGAATTGAATCTGTTGGTGAAATGGTATAAGGAGTAGGAAGATGTCTAAGTCCTAAGCTATTAACTTAAGGAAGAGTATATGATGATTTCCAATTACAGTTTATGAAGGACCTGATGTCACAGTTATTGCTGATATTTCCACAATCAAAGATCATGAGTGGTAACAAATGAATTGAAAATCGTAAAAAGAAAGAAAGAAAGAAAGAAAGAAAGAAAGAAAGAAAGAAAGAAAGAAAGAAAGAAAGAAAGAAAGAAAGAAAGAAAAAAAAGTGCTGACCGAAAAATCAGAGAAAGTCTTTATGAGAATGGGGATAGGAAACTACTCCACCTTTGCTCTTAAAGGAAATAAGAGATTGGGAGTCACATAAGCTTATACTGTTTTTCAAATATTGAATGAAAAAGACTTAGAGAGATTGATGGATGAGGGTTGGGAGATGGTTCTATTGGTAATGTGCTTGTCATGTAAACACAACGCCCTAAGTTTGGCTATTTCCAACACCAGTGGAAAAAGACAGGTGCGTGGACGCCTGCCTGTTGTCCTAGAACTGGGGAGGCAGAGCTAAGTGGATCCAGGTGGTTTGCTCATCAGCTAGTCTAGCTCGATTAGGAAGCTCCAAGTTCAGGGAGAGATCCTATCTTAAAAAACAAGCTGGGAAGTGAATGAGGAAGACAAGAGCATTGATTGACCTCTGGTACCCACATGCATGCACACTTATATGCGTTCACACATATGTGCATTCACATACTTGCACACACCCACATGAACACCACACACACTAAAAAGATTAATGAAAGAAATGAGCCAAGTGGTCTAGCGATATTGACATTTAATTTAGATTAATGTTTTCCACGTGTGTTACAAACTTTTAAAATTATTTCTGTGTACTCAAAGGACTTAGGAACCAGGTACATGGTGGTATACACCTGCAATTCAAACATCAGAGAGAATGAGGCAGGAGAATCATTAGTTTGAGGGCAAGCTGGGCTATACAGCAGTGTGTGTGTGTGTGTGTGTGTGTGTGTGTGTGTGTGTGTGTGTCTGTGTCTGTGTCTGTGTGTGTGTGTGTGTGTGTGTGTGTGTGTGTGTGTGTGTGTGTGTGTCTAAAATATTGTACTATATAAAAATCCCTATGAAAGACTTTCCAAGTATCTGTCTGTAGTGGCTTGTGTTTTTCATGTTGCATGGATAAACATTTCACTTATTTTCATCTCCACTTGAATGTAACCTTAAAATATACATATTATAAGCCAAATTAAAAATAGCCTGCTGAAAAACATCAATGAGTTTAAAAGTTGGGGGCAAAAAAAATAAAATCATTTCCAAATAACTAATAGCCATAGCTCAGACTATTTAATCAATAATAAAAAAAATTTAATTGCTTAATAGCATCATGAGTAGCAGAATTTTCATTGCAAACACTTAAAAGTGGAATCCTAGGAGCAATTCTAATGAGATTAAATTCTGCTTGAATCAGTATTGCGTTTTAAAGATGTGAGGCATTTCATCAAGGGAATGGGAAGTCCCGCACATCACTGCATTGAATCCAGACTACACAAAAGACCATAATTAAACAATTTGCTTGTCATTAGTCATGCAGATTTTTAAACTTAGAGCTTCTTGCTTTGACAAGCCTAACCCCGGAATACTGAAAATGTCTTAAGTCAAAGTACAAGGTAAAGTGATAGAACCTAAATGCAAATTTCTTCATGCTTGAATACAAGAGCACTGAGTCACTTCAGTCGGTAAGAACGGTTTTTAAAAACCAAACTGGCTGGAGATCATTAAGTAATTCTGTGTAGCTATAGTTCCAAAGTAATACAGCATCTACATCTACATATATATACATATATGTATATATATATATGTATATATTCTACTGTCAACTCACGAAGCTCTGCTGTTAAGGGACCACATCACCCTCCTCTGAAACTGGTATCAAATGATAAAGTAAAAAGTCAGATAACTTTCCTCCAAAATGTTGGGGAAACACAGAATCAATTTCCTAACTGTTTGAAGACATATGCATAAAGTCACCACTGTGCATCTTTATGTATTAGAGTAACTATGGAAATACAATATACCCAGAGCAAACAAAACATCCTGTCCTGTAAAGGAAGAATCTAAAATAGGTTGTGATCTCAGTTATAGCTCCCCAGCGCAGCTGTTCATCCACTCATTAGGTTAGAGCACAAATCATCGGACGACTGCTAATGATTAATTTGCATCTATGCTAATTAATTTGTGAACTGCTATCTGTTTTGACAGGATTATTTGTTTCTCTAGAGAATCTGCCTTCTAAATCTCCAGTGGATCTTTGGAACAGATTTTTCCATTTCATTCAAATGCTGTAAATATGGCTTCCTTTTTTAAAAGTTATTCTCTGCTAACTGTTGTTGGCACTATTGGGGTGCGTTTATACTAGGCACCATGGCACCGTGGATTGCTCCAAGTAATGGAAAATATGTATGCACTGAGAGCACAGTTGAAATATATAGGCAAAATTCAGTATGTCCAAATGGAGAAAAGGAGAGCGGATTTGGACTTCTAAACAAAGTTTGATATAGTTGTTCTTTATAACAGCAGTGACATCAGGCTTATACTGACATATACTAACATTCATGAACTGTGTGAATGTGCAACAGCATTAAAAAACAGGAATCCTACACAGCCTCTTGTCCATGGAACATGGTATTCCTTCAGCTGTCTTTGTAAAGCTAATGCTGCACTTCATTTTGAGATATGCAAACACACTAAGAAATTCCAATGGCCTATAAATATTAATATTTTTATCCAAATGTTAGATCAGATTTTACAACTGTGATGTGATTAAAACAAAGCATATAAAACAGTGCTGTGCTGAAACACTGGCCAGAACTCACACACACTGGTGAGGGGTGGGGGGTGGGGTCAAAAGCAAGGTCATAACAAGGGAATCAAAGTTGATTCAGGCAATTACAAGCCCTACTTGGCATAATTACACATCCCGATCCGTATTGTTAAGAGTCCCAGTCAGTCCGCTGGAAGCAATTCTGCACTTAGAAGAACTGAACTGGTTAAGTTAAACCAAAGCTCCAATATGTTTGATATGATTTTCATACTGTTTTACCACATAGGTAATTTTCATATTAAAATATTAGTTTAACCAACAATGAATAAGCACTGAGGGGTAAAAGTGTTTATTGTTGTATTAATCCTGTCTTTGTTTTCCGAAGAAAGACGTCTCCATCTTATTATCGCTCTTCTTACCTGAGAGAGATTGTTTTGATGAGGAAAGACCAAGCAAGCTGCTTTCCTCCCTTCTCTGCATATCTAAAGCTCACAGCTAAACAACGCATTCAATGGGGACCAAAAGCCCTGGAGTGAAACCCATAAGTAAGTGATTTCTCAGAGCCTTGCCTTACTTTACACAAAACACACAGGTACAGAAAAACTATTTGCTTTCAACAAGTTGGTAGCTGATATGGGCACATTTTAGTTTTCAGGAGAAAAATTCTACAAGGAAACAGTAAATCTCAAAGTCAGGTAAGAACCCACAGTTACATTAATGGTCAGGTAAGCACCCACAGTTACTGATGCTAATGGTCAGATTTTTGTTGGAGGGCAGGGGGAGCATAACATGAGACCAAACAGAGAGCTTACTCACATTCCTTTCAGGCGTTGCCACATCTCGGTCTGTTCCCCAATGAGATACTTGTAAGTGGCGTTTTCCAGTTCTTCGATGTCCGTATCAGTAGACCCCATGATGTTGTTCCTAGGACAACACAGTTACAGTCAGTTTCAGCCGCTAGAACAAGCATTCCTCAGTCCATTACAAATCTCAAGCATTACACAATAGCATCTCTTATCTATCAAAACAGTTCCGAGGTGCAAAGCTGAGAGAAGCCTCTGCCAGAACTGCTATCGACTTTGACAGGCATATCCTCTGCTCGCATCATCCCCCTCAAGCGGACAGCAGCATAAACAGATGCTCTGACCTCACAGGAGCACTCCGCACATGTGAGCTGCTACTGTACTACTGACCGACTGCTCATGCTGTCCTCCAAGCAGCTCATCTGTTACTGTGGCGTGCACAGAAGCACATCAGAATTCCTACAGTTTACGAGCTCTATTATGCATGAGAGAAACGTGAATGACTTTCGCGCTCCACAAGAAGCTGAATTCCCCTCTAGCAGCTGAAGGAGGGCAGGATGTAATATGAAAACAGATGGTAGGAAGTGGTACACAGCAGCACCGCCCTGAGAAGAAAGTGCCTGTTTAAATACCAAGGCTTTTGTCTCTTAATTGATCTGGAAGCGACACTTAAAAATATAGCAGACTCCACCATCAAACGCCGCCAATATTAATGACAAACAGGGAGAAAAATAACACATAGAGCCATGCAGAAGACAGACCCCAGGGCTCCACAGGTTGTTATTGAGAGAGTGTGTCCATCAAGGGATGCTGTAATCATGCTTATTCACCTTCTCCTAGCAACTCTACACAGTGGGTAACTGCCAATTTAACCAGGGAAAACACTGGCAGCTGCATTCAGCCTGCTCTGTGAATCCTTGGAGGATTAAAAACGAAATAAAATGAAATGAGTGTGAATGCATGTGTGTGTGTGTGTGTGTGTGTGTGTGTGTGTGTGTAGACAGTGAGAGGAAAGATTAGAGAAACTAATGATGTGGTGTTTGTGCATGCTAAGAGAAAAACGAGAGAAAGTGGACATAAAAGGAATTAGCACTGATTGTCTGCCAAGCTTCCAACACATGGCGAGCTTTCTTTGAAACAAGCACAGACCCTGAGCAGAGCTCCATAATATCTGTTGCTCTCTGCAAACTGCTAAGAAAAAATATCCTCCCAAGTCTTGTCTCTTCTTATTTGGTGTCTCACATGCAATTTTGTTCATTCATCCAAGAAGGCTTGCCCATTGCCCGTGTCTTGAGGCTTCAGGTATCCAAAGACAGGTAATAATATCCAAAATTCAGTGAGGATTTCAATGTGTAGGCATTGTTATCAGGACTTCATACATACAGCCTTTTAAAAAGCTGTAAGGTAGGTGACATTCCTACTTCACCATTGAGAAAACAGAAACAAATGCTCTGGATTTTAAAACCTGGTCTTTAAAGTGCATGTGATTGTTTTATTTGCAGGAAATTTCCAATTAAAAAAGTGTTTCTGTCCAAAAGTCATTGATGTTATCTAATAGTCAAAGCTGCAATATGAATATACAAAGGACATTTGCAAAACTACAGAAAATGCCTTCTAGTTTATAAATGAAAGGATGCTAACTCAAGCAAGCTTCAGTTTTCTTCTCTCAAAAAAGTTATTTTCCAGAACTCAATCAAACTTAATGTCACCAGTTCTCATGCAGCTTTCTACACCCAAACTTACTTCTGTGAGTGGCTGTCAGAGTTGTCCAAGCAAGTTTATCTTTGCTCCAGAGGTCACAACTTCACCTTTGCTGTACCTTCCTTTATTATCTTAGATACCTTTATTTAGCAAACTTCTCTCTGATTTTTCTTAATGGATATGAACAAGACACCTGGATTCTGTTCTCCAAGGTGAACCATATCCCAAAATATGCATAAAATGTCGTCATTATTTATGACTTAAAATACCAAAGTCTGAGTCTACAATACTTTTTCCAGAAATAAACTTTCTAAAGGCATGAAATTCTAAGCCTTTCCATTGACCAGTTTGCCAATAACCTTGCAGGGTATCGAATGCAAACCCTGAGGTTTACGTGGGGAGTCTCAGTCCATTATTACAACTCATGTGCCCTATTTTCACCATGCTAACACTACCATTTCTTAGTATTTTTATGATGGGGTATACTGATTGAGTCATTTGATACAAAAACTATGCAATTCTTTTATTAAATGTTTCACAGTAAACATCAACTCGAAGCTCTGAAAAGAGGGGCAGGGCCGAGAAAAATGCTCTGAACATAAGTCAAATAAGAGCTAGCATGCATCTTAATTCCTATGCAATCCTTCTTCCTTTAATTCTATTTGGGGCCAAGTTATTTCAGTGATAATCAGTTCAGGAATGGTGATGAAAGTTCATAGACTGCCTTTAGTATATACTGATGCTGAAGTGATATTCAGTAGATTCTGTCAACAAAGTACCTGGGCTAGAGTTCCCATTATTTCACTGAAAGAGCAATATGTTTTTTTTATGAGTTACTTACTATTCTGTGCCTCTTTCTACATGTTAAAATAAGGTTAACTTACTCATGAGTCTGATACAGTAAATAAGTTAATAGACTTGGTGATTTAAAATAGCATATGAAACATAATAATTGCTTTATGACTATAACCTCTCATCATTGTTGATACAGTTTTATATTTTTATCATTTATATTCTATTTATTTATTCATCAGGTTTACTACTAATAAATCTTTCCCTAAATCATTTGGTGTGAAGTATTACTGTTTTATATTCAATGGTGGTGTTTATTTTGTTTAGAAACTATATCCTTATTCATAAGTAAACTTATTTTAACTATTTGAAGCAATATTGGTGTTCAACATAAGACATCATTTGATAAATACTTGAAAAAATAATATGAAGCTTCCAATTTTATAGCCAGAAACCATCACTAGGTGGGAAAGATAAATTGTGACATATTCAGAACCACCTGTCTCTGCAAGCTTACCACTTTAATATTCTTTCGTAACAACTGTACAAATTTATACATTTGAAACAGAAAAAAAAAAACAATGACTAAATAAGATGCATGAATCTAACTTAGCAATAGAAGTGAAATACATCCTTCCAAGAAGGTAAGGAGTGGCTGGAAGAAATACATTTAAGTTATGTCAAGAAGTCACACAGCCTGAAATATGACTCTAAGGAAAAGTAGATTAAATTCATCAAGAATTTAAACAAACTGAAAATATTATTTCATTTACAAAACAATATTTTAGGCCTTTTTAGGCTAAATTTTTAAAGTTATGATATAGCAATGGGTCTTATTTTAGAATGTTCATTTATGCCTGTCAGTATGATTTGTCTCATTCATTCTTGGAATTCTTTCCTGTATAATTGGAGTCCTTCTAGAAAGCCCTTATCTCTGCTTACATCTTTCATTTTCTGGCCCATTTTTTCCTCTCCCAGTTTCCAAGTTTCAGTAATGATATTAGGGCTTTTTAAATTTTATTTTGAATTTGTTTTTATTCATGTTGAGCGATATGGACCTAAGTTCTATTTGTGGATATCCAGTTTTCCCAGAAGCATTTACTGAAGAGGCTGTCTTTTTCTAACATCTACTTTTGATACTCTTGTGGGAAATTAAGAGACCGTAACTGTGTGAGTTTGTTCCTTAAACATCTATTTTCTTCTATAGGTGTGTTGATTTTATGCTAGTACCAAATAGTTCTGTCACTCTGGTCCTGTGGCATGATTTGAGATCTGTACTATGATCCTTACATTGTTGATCTTTCTGATTAGGATCTACTTAGCTACTTAGAGTCTTCAGTGCTTTCATATGAACTTCATATGAATTATATTAGAATTTTGTGAGGATTTTGTTGAATCTGTATATCACTAGCCATTTTTACAATACTAATTCTGGCAATCTTTGATCATGAGAGTTCTTTCCATTTTCTGATTTCCCTCAATTTCTTTCTTCAGTATCTTAAAGTTTTGATTGTGGAGGTCTCTCACCTCCATGGTTAGATTTATTCTTAAGTATTTTATTTTTTAAGCTACTGTGAATGGTATTTTTCCCTGATTTTTTTCCTCAGGAAGTTCATTATTTATACACAGAAAGACTACTATTGATTTTGTATCCTGCTACTTAAGCATGTTATTTTTTAGTTTACAAGAAAAATAATACAGAAAAGTGTATGCAAGATGATTGTCTGTAAAGATGCGTGCCACCAAGCCTGACAATCTAAGTTTGGTCTGTGGAACCCATTTGGTGGAAGGAGAGAACTGACCTCTGCAGGTTGTTCTCTCATCCCCACACATAGACACACACACACACACACACACACACACACACACACACACACACACACGATAGAAATAGATAATAGATCGATAGATAGATAATAAATGTATTTTCAGTTAAGAAAAGCATTTATTTTTAACAATTGCCAAACTAGAAGATTCCCATGCAAAAAAATAACATCAGAACTAAGGGGAAAAAAAGATCTGATAAAAATACCTCAAAAGACACAGCTGCATCTATATGAATGGAAAATGTCAAAATGTAGGGGGTCTGAGAAACAATGATTATAATAAAATTATAGCAAGTATAGTTACATGTAACCTTGTATTTTAATAACTACATGGGGAACATGAGGATAAGGCTTTAATTCTGAGAAGAAGAAAGAAGAGAAGAAGGAGAAAGGAGGAGACAAAGAAGGAGAAGAAGGAGGAGGAGAAGAAGGAGAAGGAGGAGGAGGAGAAGGAGGAAGAAGAAGAAGAAGAAGAAGAAGAAGAAGAAGAAGAAGAAGAAGAAGAAGAAGAAGAAGAAGAAACTGCTTAAAACTAAGGCCTTTCATGAAAAAGCTAGAAACCACACAGAATCAATCTGTAGATAGGAATGTATGAGTATTTCAAGCAGATATTTAGGGTAAAAAGGTTTCTCCCTCTCTCTTTAATCTCTGGTGAAAAAAAAAGGGAATCCTTCAGGAGTTTTAACCATCTATGCCCTTGGATTAAAACTTACTCTACCAGCAAACAAAACAAGATAACCAAAAGCTGATAACACCCCAGCAACCAATATAAATAAGAGAAGCAAACTTCTTGAGAGGGATAAATTCTCAAACACAGTGTTTTAAATTCTTACAGGTAAATTCAATCAAATGTGAGTTAAGAATTGAAAATTATAAGTCTCATTAATCAAACTACTGTGAGTGAAAGGTGACAGATGCCACACAGACTTTAAATACTGGAGTGATGTGACATCAGGTCTATGTTCAAGCACTTTAAGCAAGTAGAAAGTTGAGATGTCAACAAGAAAAAGAATCCATCTTAGGCTTAGGAAAAGAATTACAAAGAATTTCTCAAAACAAAAATTTGGCCATTGGAATTATATATTCAAAAGCTAGAGAATACAGCTAAATCTGAGATACATCTGTTGACATACACCTATAATTAGAGCAGTATGGGGTGATTGAGGTAAGAGGGTCATGAGTTCAATAACAGCCTAGGCTATGTAGTGAGATTTTTGCCTCTAAATTTGTTTAATTAAATAATTGAAGGTAAGTCTGAAGAAATTTTCCAGAATATATAGATAGGCATCTTTATGGGTTGATATAAATGGAAATAGTTTCAAAGGCAAAGGTTAAGAAAGATTCAGAAATAACTTACTGTATAATTCTTTGCATGTTCCACAGATAGAAAATAGTCCAAATACAAAAGTAGAAAAATTTAAAGAGTAAATAATAAAGAATACTCCAGAATTGGCAAAGAGAGAGAGGAGGAGGGGAGGGAGGGAGGAAGAGAGGGAGGGAGAAAGGCAGGAAGGCAGAAAGAAAGAAAGAAAGAAAGAAAGAAAGAAAGAAAGAAAGAAAGAAAGAAAGAAAGAAAGAAAGAAAGAAAGAAGAAAGAAAGAAAGAAAGAAAGAAAGAAAGAAAGAAAGAAAGAAAGAAAGAAAGAAAGAAAGTGCAGATTTGGAAGCAGAGAACATGATGATTTATCATTCAAAATGAATCCAGCTTATGGGAAAGACCAAGTACTAGGGATCACTTTAAGTCACCACAATGTGGACAAATACATAGTTTTCAAACCACTGAAATCAGGTAACAAAGAAGTCAAGAAAGAGAAAACAAACATGGCCAGTATGAGCTCAGGCTAACTTAGTTGAGGGAGATCAAAACACCTTGTGGGAAATGGAGACTCATGTGGGAAAAAAAAAAGAACAGAGCTAGAAGAAAACTAAAAAAAACGATGAAAGAAATTTTCCTGGAGATCTGGAGTTTCAAAAAAGTGAGTAAAAGAGATGCACTGTCAACATCTGGAAGTAAAGACAAAGGAGACTCTTGAAAGCAATAAGAGAGGAACAAACTCCAGCAACCAAGAAAAAGAGACAAGGCAGATGGTGGGTTTCCTTCAGCAGTCACAGGGCACGGTGAATGTGGGACAGTGGGTTTCCTTCAGCAGTCACAGAGGACAGTGAATGTGGGACAGTGGGTTTCCTTCAGCAGTCACAGAGGACAGTGAATGTGGGACAGTGAGTTTCCTTCATCAGTCACAGAGGACAGTGAATGTGGGACAGTGGGTTTCCTTCAGCAGTCACAGAGGACAGTGAATGTGGGACAGTGGGTTTCCTTCAGCAGTCACAGAGCACGGTGAATGTGGGACAGTGGGTTTCCTTCAGCAGTCACAGAGCACGGTGAATGTGGGACAGTGGGTTTCCTTCAGCAGTCACAGAGGACAGTGAATGTGGGACAGTGGGTTTCCTTCAGCAGTCACAGAGGACAGTGAATGTGGGACAGTGGGTTTCCTTCAGCAGTCACAGGGCACGGTGAATGTGGGACAGTGGGTTTCCTTCAGCAGTCACAGAGGACAGGCTCATACAACGTTTTTCAAGTATTGAAAGATAAGAACTGTCAACACACAAAATAATGTCCTAAGTGAGATTAAGACAATCATAGATAAAGGAACTCTAAGAAAGCCTATCTCAAAACACCTACTTTAAAATAATGCCTAGAAGAAATTTCCTTAACAGAAGGGAAGCAATTAAAGGAAAATTGGAACCTCAGAAAAAGGGGGAAGATTGTGGTGGGAAAAAAATAGATAATGGTATAGCTTTTATATACACTTGAGTTTTAAGATGAAACAAAGGGTACAATATCATATATTGACCTAAGTGTCTCTGGAGAAAGTATTAGTTATAACTGAGAGAACAAAGGGGTTATAAATGGTAGGCTTTCCACACTTAAGCTGGTGACACAGTAACAGTAATACATGGTGGTATTATACATAAATAATATGGTGTTTGGAGTGAGTGCTATTGAAAACTATTCAAGAAAACACACTTAGACAGTATAAATAAATCAAAATAGAATTCTTCAAAATATGTTTAACACACAGGGAAACAAGGGAAAGAAAACAGAAACAAAAACTGCAAGACACAAAAGAACATGACAGTCTTCTGCACTAATATGTTAATAGCTATAGCAAATGTAAATAATGCATATAGTTAAAGAGATTGCCATGGCAGATACATAAACATCGTCCAACTGTATTATTCATTCAAGAAATGCACATTGCACAGGTAAATTCAAAGAAAACTTACTGGGGAACCCTAGTCTTCTATGGTGAACAACAAGCATGCCAGACCAGAGGGAAATCTCTGGCTAAAACAAATAGTAAGTATGTTTCATGCATTCCAGGGAGACACCAAAATACTCAAAAGAAAATTAAAATTATTTTCAATGCATGTAACATAACTCCAAATGTTTTATATCTAAAGTGTGTGCAGAAAATACTTAGTAATCCATCAGATAAACATAGGCAAGTCAGTAGAAAGTATCATTAAAAATATGAACAACAAAGTCACTGAAGGAGAAACGGACAGTTGGTATCACTGAAGTGCTCTGATTATTTACATTTAGTACAATTTTAAGTGATCCAGTAAAGTTTGACATATTCTCCCACACTCCATATCTTTGGTAAAAAGTCAGAAAATACCAGATACCAAGAAAGAGATGATGCAATGGAAGTTTTATTCTCTTTTATTCCAAATATTGTCGATGTCTAGAAATGCTTAAAATGCACATACACTAAAATGCTTTTCTACATGTAGAATCGAGGCATACTTAAAGCACTGGTGTTTTCCCACTTAGTTCCCGCCCCCATTTTCTGAAGTATTCATAAAGCTTGACATATTCATAAAGAGGATGATACATGACAATAAGTCTACATGACTCATGGAAGTAACATTGGGAAAAAAATTGAGCATTGTATGAACTTAGAATACGGTGCCATTCACTCATTAACTTGCTATGCTGGTTAGTGTTTTGTCAATGATGCCAACTAAAGTCATTTGGGAATAGGGAACCTCAATTGAGAAAATGCCTCCATCATAGTAGTAGTAGGCAAGTCTGTGGGGTTTTTTTTTCTCTTTGATTAATGATTAATGAGGGAGAACCCAGCCCACTGTGGAGGGTGCCACCTCTGGGTAGATGTTCCTGAGTTGTGTAAGAAAGCAAGCTGAGTAAGCCCTGGACAGCCAACCAGTAAGTAGCATTCCCCCATGATTTCTGCTTCAGTTCCTGCCTCCAGATTCTTACCCTGACTTCCTTTCATGATAGAGTGCAAGTTATATGTCAAAAATAAACCTTTTCCTCCCCAGGTTCCTTTTGGCTATGGCCTTTATCATGGCAGAAATAGAGATATAGAAATAACTAATATACTTAAAAGTATGGAATACATGAATAATTAGTAAAAAAAAAAAAAAACTTAAGGAATGGTGACACCAAACTCTATACAATGAGAATGGAAAGGGCAGAGGACACCGCAGAGCCCAAACATGGAAGGTAGGTTTTTTGACTGTTTCAGAAGTACTTCGTTTATCTTTTTAAGCAGGGTTTAATATGCATGTACAAAGGCAATCTTTCATAGCTAGCTATGGAAATTTAATTTCAATTGCCTCGGAAAAATAAGAACTCGGCTCCGGACTTCCCTTTTGGAACACTGGTTCTGGCCACCGGGCAGGTTCCCTGCTAGCCCCACCGGGAAGGATCCACTTCTCCAAGACCCCTGGCAGACCCTGCAGTCTCCACGCCCTGCCCCCACGCCCATCCACCTGAGCCCCAAGCCTCTTCCTGAGACTTAGAGGCCGGCCCCCAGCTCCCATCTTGCTCCGGACTTCCCTTTTGGAACACTGTGTGCGGATAAGGCCAAGAACGAACCACAAGGAGATGGGCAGACGTCAAGGCAGAAACATATACAACAAAATGAATAGCAATACAGCATCACCAGGCCCTAGCCCTCCTCCAACACCTAGACCTGAACATCAGAAATTGGAAGAAGCAGAAGAAAACAGCCTTATGAATGACATCATGAAGAAGCTAGAGGCTTGTGTAGAGGAAAAGACAAAAAAATGTGAAGAACGCTGTAAACAACTAGAGGAAAGGGCAAACAAATTAGAAGAAATCAATAAAGTCCTGGAAGAAAACAATAAAATACTGAGAGAAAAATCAAGAAAAATCAATGAAACAAATGAAGGAAACAGTCCAAGACCTGAAAAGGGAAATAGAAAAAATGAAGAAGACACAAACAGAGGGAATGCTGGAAATAGAAAATCTGAGAAAACGATTGGGAACTTCAGATGCAAGTATAATCAACAGAATGCAAGAGATGGAAGAGAGGATCTCTAGCGTTGAAGATACAGTAGAAGAAATACATTCATCAGTCAAAGAAAACACTAAAGCCAACAAAGTCATGACCAAAATGTCCAAGAAATTTGGGACACCATGAAAAGACCAAACCTAAGAATAATAGGGGTTGAAGAAGGAGAAGAATACCAACTCAAGGGCACAGAAAATATATTCAACAAGATCATAGAAGAAAACTTTCCCAACTTAAAGAAGGAAATGCCTATGAAGATACAAGAAGCTTATAGAACACCACAAACAGACTAGACCCCCAAAAAAAGTCCCCTCGCCACATAATAGTTAAACAACTAAACGTACAGAATAAAGAAAGAATATTAAGAGCAGCAAAGGAAAAAGGCCAAGTGACATATAAAGGCAAACCCATCAGAATAACACCCGATTTCTCAATGGAGACTTTGAAAGCCAGAAGAACCTGGACAGATGTAATGCAGACACTAAGAGACCATGGATGTCAGCCTAGACTAATATACCCAGCAAAACTTTCAATCACCATAGATGGAGTGAACAAGACATTCCATGACAAAGCCAGATTTAAACAATACTTATCCACAAACCCAGCCCTACAGAAAGCACTAGAAGGAAAATTCCAATCTAAGGAAGTCAGATACACCCTCGAAAACACAGGCAACAGATAAAGCCACAGCAGTAAACCCCAACGTATAGAAGTACCCACACATCACCACCAAAAAATAACAGGAATGCACAATCACTGGTCATTAATTTCCCTCAATATCAATGGACTTAATTCACCTATAAAAAGACATAGGCTTACAGAATGGATACGAAAGCAGGACCCATCTTTCTGCTGCATACAAGAAACACATCTCAAATTCAAAGATAGACACTACCTAAAAATAAAAGGCTGGGAAAAGACTTTCCAATCAAACGGTCTTAAGAAACAAGCGGGTGTAGCCATCCTGATATCCAGCAAAATAGACTTCAAACTAAAATCAATCAAAAGAGATCAAGAAGGACATTACATACTCATCACAGGAAAGATCCACCAAGATGAAGTCTCAATTCTGAATATTTATGCCCCAAACACAAGGGCACCCACATATGTAAAAGAAACATTACTAAAGCTTAAATCACATATAAAACCCCACACATTAATAGTGGGAGACCTCAACACCCCACTTTCACCACTGGACAGATCTCCCAAATTGAAACTTAACAGAGAAATAAAGGACTTAACTGATGTCATGACTCAAATGGACTTAATCGATATCTACAGAACATTCCATCCTAACAAAAAAGAATATACCTTCTTCTCAGCACCCCATGGAACCTTCTCTAAAATTGACCACATACTTGGCCACAAAACAAATCTAAACAGATACAAAACAATTGGAATAACCTCCTGTGTTCTATCAGACCACCATGGTCTAAAGTTGGATTTCAACAACAACAAAAACTACAGAAAACCTGCAATCTCATGGAAACTGAATAATACCCAACTGAATCACCAATGGGTTAAGGAAGAAATAAAGAAAGAAATTAAAGACTTCCTAGAGATCAATGAAAATGAAGACACCACATATCCAAATTTATGGGACACTATGAAAGCAGTACTAAGAGGGAAATTCATAGCACTAAATGCCCACATAAATAAGTTGGAGAAATCTCACACTAGAGACTTAACAGCATATCTGAAAGCTCTAGAACAAGAAGAAGCACAGTCTCCCAGGAAAAATAGACGCCAGGAAATTATCAAAGTGAGAGCTGAAATCAATAAAATAGAAACAAAGAGAACAATACAAAAAATTAATGAAACAAAGAGTTGGTTCTTTGAGAAAATCAACAAGATAGACAAGCCCTTATCCAAACTAACCAAAAGACAGAGAGAGAGCATCCAAATCAACAAAATCAGAAATGAAAAGGGGGACATAACAACAGACATTGAGGAAATCCAGAGAATCATCAGGTCATACTTCAAAAACCTCTATTCGACAAAACTGGAAAACCTAAAAGAAATGGATAACTTTCTGGATAGGTACCACATACCTAAGTTAAATCAAGACCAGATAATCTATTTAAATAGTCCAATAACCCCTAACGAAATAGAAACAGTCATTAAAAGTCTCCCAACCAAAAAAAGCCCAGGACCAGATGGTTTCAGCGCAGAATTCTACCAGATCTTCAAAGAAGAGTTAATACCAATACTCTCTAAATTGTTCCACACAATAGAAACAGAAGGAACATTACCAAACTCCTTCTACGAGGCTACAATTACCCTAATTCCTAAACCAAACAAGGATACAACAAAGAAAGAGAACTACAGACCGATCTCCCTCATGAACATTGATGCAAAAATACTCAATAAAATACTGGCAAACAGACTCCAAGAACACATCAAAACAATTATCCACCATGATCAAGTAGGATTCATTCCAGGGATGCAAGGGTGGTTCAACATACGAAAGTCCGTCAATGTAATACACCATATAAACAAACTCAAAGAAAAAAACCATATGATCATCTCACTGGATGCAGAAAAGGCATTTGACAAAATCCAACACCCCTTCATGATAAAGGTATTGGAGCGATCAGGAATACAGGGAACATACCTAAACATAATAAAGGCAATTTACAGCAAGCCAACAGCCAACATCAAATTAAATGGAGAGAAACTCAAAGCAATTCCACTAAAATCAGGAACGAGGCAAGGCTGTCCACTCTCCCCATACTTATTCAATATAGTACTTGAAGTTCTAGCCAGAGCAATAAGACAACATAAGGAGATTAAGGGGATACAAATTGGAAAGGAAGAAGTCAAGCTTTCCCTATTTGCAGATGACATGATAGTATACTTGAGCGACCCCAAAGATTCCACCAAGGAACTGATACAGCTTATAAACACCTTCAGCAACATAGCAGGATACAAGATCAACTCAAAAAAATCAGTAGCCCTCCTATATACAATGGACAAAGAAGCGGAGAAGGAAATCAGAGATACATCACCCTTTACTATAGCCACAAATGACATAAAATACCTTGGGGTAACACTAACCAAGCAAGTGAAGGACCTATATGACAAGAACTTTAAGTCCCTGAAAAAAGAAATTGAAGAAGATGTCAGAAAATGGAAAGATCTCCCATGCTCATGGATAGGCAGGACTAACATAGTAAAAATGGCAAATTACCAAAAGCAATCTACAGATTCAATGCAATCCCCATCAAAATACCAACACAATTCTTCACAGACCTGGAAAAAATAATACTCAACTTCATATGGAAAAACAAAAAACCCAGGATAGCCAAAGGAATCCTGTACAATAGCACAACTTCTGGAGGCATCACGATCCCTGTCTTCAAGCTCTACTATAGAGCTACCGTAATAAAAACAGCTTGGTACTGGCATAAAAACCGACATGTGGACCAATGGAATCGAATTGAACACCCTGACATTAATCCGCACACCTATGAACATATAATTTTTGACAAAGAAGCCAAAAGCACACAATGGAAAAAAGAAAGCATCTTCAACAAATGGTGCTGGCAAAACAGGATATCAACATGTAGAAGGCTGCAAATAGATCCATATCTATCACCGTGCACAAAACTTAAGTCCAAGTGGATCAAGGACCTCAACATAAATCCAGCTACTCTGAACCTGCTAGAAGAGAAAGTAGGAAGTAGTCTTGAACGCATTGGCATAGGAGACTACTTCCTAAATAGAACACCAGTAGCACAGACTCTGAGAGAAACAATCAATCAATGGGACCTCTTGAAACTGAGAAGCTTTTGTAGAGCAAAGGATACGGTCAACAAGGCAAAGTGACAGCCTACAGAATGGGAAAAGATCTTCACCAACCCCACATCTGACAGAGGACTGATATCCAGAATATATAAGGAATTCAAGAAATTAGACATCAAAATGCCCAACAGTCCAATTAAGAAATGGGCTATAGAACTAAACAGAGAATTCTCAACAGAGGAAACTCAAATGGCCGAAAGACATTTAAGGAACTGCTCAACATCCCTAATCATCAGGGAAATGCAAATCAAAACAACTCTGAGATACCACCTTACGCCTGTCAGAATGGCTAAGATCAAAAACACTGAAGACACCTTATGCTGGAGAGGATGTGGAGCTAGGGGAACTCTCCTCCACTGCTGGTGGGAATGCAAGCTTGTACAACCACTTTGGAAATCAATATGGCGCTTTCTTAGAAAATTGGGAATCAATCTCCCCCAAGATCCAGCTATACCACTCTTGGGCATATACCCAAGAAATGCTCAACCACACCATAAGAGCACTTGTTCAGCTATGTTCATATCAGCATTGTTTGTAATAGCCAGAACATGGAAACAACCCAGATGCCCTTCAACTGAAGAATGGATAAACAAAATGTGGTACATATACACAATGGAATACTACTCAGCAGAGAAAAACAATGGCATCATGAGGTTTGCAGACAAATGGATGGATCTAGAAAAAATCATCCTGAGTGAGGTAACCCAGACTCAGAAAGACAAACATGGTATGTACTCACTCATAGCAGGATACTAGACATGAAACAAGGATGACTTGTCTGCTACTCACATCACCAGGGAGGCTACCTGGAAAACAGGACCCCAAGAAAGACACAGGGATCGCCCAATGACAGAGAAATGGAATGAGATCTACATGAACAGCCTGGACATGAGTGGGGGTAATGAAAGGCGAGGGTTGAGGGAAAGAGAGCTTGGGGGAGCGGGAGATCCCAGCTGGATCAACAACAGAGAGGGAGAACAAGGAATAGGAGACCATGGTAAATGAAGACCGCATGAGAATAGGAAGAAGCAAAGTGCTAGAGAGGCCCACAGAAATCCACAAAGATACCCACACAACAGACTGCTGGCAATGGTCGAGAGACAGCCCGAACTGACCTACTCTGGTGATGGGATGGCCAAACACCCTAATTGTTGTGCTAGAAACCTCATCCAACTGCTGAGGGATCTGGATGCAGAGATCCATGACTAGGCCCCGGGTGGATCTCTGGGAGTCCAATTAGCGAGAATGAGGAGGGTTTATATGAGCGAGAATTGTTGAGACCAAGGTTGGATAAAGCACAGGGACAAATAGCCAAATGAATGGAAACACATGAACTATGAACCAATGGCTGAGGGGTCCCCACTGGATCAGGCCCTCTGAATGGGTGAGACAGTTGATTGGCTTGATCTGTTTGGGAGGCATCCAGGCAGTGGGACCAGATCTTGTGCTCATTGCATGAGTTGGCTGTTTGAAACCTGGGGCCTATGCAGTATTGTTTGGCTCGGCCTGGGAGGAGGGGACTAGACCTACCTGGACTGAGTCTACCAGGTTGACCTCAGTCTGTGGGGAAGGCTTTGCCCTGGAGGAGATGGGAATGGGGGGCGGGGTTGGGGGGAAGGTAAGGGGGACCGGAGGGGGGAGAACAAGGGAATCCGTGGCTGATATGTAGAACTGAATTGTATTGCAAAATAAATTAAAAAAAAATAAGAACTCAAAAAAGTCATGGGTAATTTGTAAGCCAAAGTAATGCACGGAATGACTTTAATGCTCCTTGTGCACTTGGTGGATGGGTCATTTTCCTTTGAGTGAACCTGTTGTGAGCACACAGTGAAGTTTTCTAGCAATCCACTGGAGCAATGAAAACACATGTCTAAACAAAAGCCTCCACACATATGTTCATAGAATGTTACATAATAGCCAAGAAGAAAGTGGCCTGTATCAAAAGCTCCCTCCTGAGTCCTTGGCCTTTCCTACTTTCCCCGCACACTGATTTTGCCCCAGCCATTCCACCCTAGTTGTTTTTTTCTTTGCTCCTTCAATGTCCTCTGAGAGAATTTTCTGTTTCTTCAAATGTATTCTGCATCCAGATCTTCCATTTAATCTAAAATGCTAGATGACTTGGGGTGACATTTCCAATGCTGTTTGTTACCCTACATCCATATTCTCAAATGTAAGCATCCAGAAATTAAGTACTTGATCTCTCTTGCTTTCTGAGAAGTCTATCCACTTAGAACAATGTTTACGCTAAACTAAGTATTTAAAGGCATGTAGGAACAACCGTGTCCTCCACAGATGTGGTGAGGAGGAAGAGACATGAGGCACAGAACAACTTTGGCATGTGCCCTTTATTTGGAGAATTTTTATTTTTGATTTTTTTATTTTATTTAGATTTTATTTCTTCCCTGACTTTTTAAAAAATGTTTTTAAAGTAGATGCTACCCATATTCTTACCTCTTGATGCAAAATAAAGAAAACATCTTCAGTTACTTGGCTCCTTCCATGTGCTTTGTTTTTATTGCAAATGTAATCAAACATTTATTTTACAAATAGATCCTAAACAAGAGAAAACTTCAAAAATTATAAATTTAGATTTTTGTTTATTCCTTCTGATTTTTGAAGAATAGTTTGCTCCATATAGCCCATGCTAACTCCAAACTCTTAATGATTCTTTAGCTTTTGTTTAGGGTACTTTATGCTTAGTACTTCTCTGCTGTACTCAGCATCACTTGTTTTTAAAAGAAAGAAAGAGAGGTAAGTAAAATGCATAGGACAGCAATGTGGTATTGTATTCCCCCAAATACTGTGCACTCTAATAAACTTATCTGGGGTCAGAGACAGAACAGTCACAATATTAAATATAGAGGTTAGACAGTGGTAGCACACGCCTTTAATCCTAGCATTCCAGAGGCAGAATCCATGTGTTCAAGGATACAGACAGGCATGGTGACTCATCATGCCTTTAATCCCAGAAAGCAAGCCCTTAATCCCAGGGAGTGGTGGTAGAAAGCAGAAAGGTATATAAGACGTGAGGACCAGAAACTAGAAACATTTGGCCTAGTTAAGCATTTGGCTGGTTAAGCATTCAGGCTTTTGAGCAGCAATTCAGCTGAGACCCATTCTGGATGAGGACTCAGAGGCCTCCAGTCTGAAGAGACAAGACCAGTTGAGGATCCGGTGAAGTAAGGTAGCTGTGGCTTGTTCTGTCTCTCTGATCTACCATCATTGACCCCAATAACTGGCCTCGGGTTTGATTTTATTAATAAGACCCTGTAAGATTCCTGCTACACAGCAAATTCTAGAAAACTGCATTTTAAGTGGCAAAAAGTATCATTCACTAAACCAGTCAATCAATATTTAAAAACCAAAATTAGTATTTAAGCTAAGGGTAGAGAATGTGGTAATAATGAGTTTTAACCAGACCCAATATTCATGACTCTGTCTTTAAATAGCCTGGTTCTATGCCTGAGATCTACAAAGCTGATCTAGATAGATGGGAATGGCCAGAGCACCCACAGCAACTTTAAAAGGACCTCATTGGAAAGACTATGAAATAAAGGCAAGTCCTACAAACATAGTTTGTTTTGTTCATGGTGAATTCCCAATTGCCTGAACCACACCTAATATCATAGAATACATACCACACAATATTACAAACAAAAGAGGTTCTAGAAACATCAAAAATATTTGAGGGCTTTATGGATATTCCCTCTTCCACCAAGCTGTTAGACCAAAGAGTGGGTCTGCATCATTGTTGAGTCCTAGAACCAACAGTGAGCTTTCAGAGGCAGAGAGTTAATTACAAGCCAAAGTTTCCAGAGTTGCAATCCAAAAAGAAAATTTTTTAAGCTTAACTCTACTAGCTTTAAATCCAACAAAATAGAAACAAATAATGTTTCCAGCCTTAATTACAGCTGTGAGAATAATTTGATCATGATTTGTTAGCTAGGCGACAAATTGTGAGACTATTTGGATCATACTAATGGATCATACTACCACTCTTCATTTTTCCAGGAAAAACGCTGTATTACATTATAGACTCTATCATATCAAACTCATCATAGAACTTAACATGAATAACATGACTGTAATTACATTACTATGGACATTTGGTGATGACAAAATATGTATTTAATAAACACTTGTAGAAAAAACTATCAAATGATTTGTTAGTTTGGTGGTTCGTTTTGCAGCAGGGCGTTGAATGTAGTGGGCAAATATTCTACCTCTGGGCTCTGTCCCTAGCTTTGTGCACATGAGGACAGAGCTGTTACTCAGCTGTGCTCATGATGCCATTTCCCTCCTTCAGATATTTTTCCTACTTGCTTGATGATGCCCAAAATTATGCTGAGGAGAAAGTTTTTCATTGTAGCATTGCAGAAAAACATTAAAATGCAAATAATTCTTGGACAAGTAAAACATTGACCTAAAGTTCTGAAAGAAAAAAAAAAACATAAATTACTGACATCAAATCAATTTTTGAAAACTGCCCAGTAATCAGAAGAGGCGTAATGATGAAAGGAGAAACAAGGGGGACTGGGAGAGAGGCTATTTGGGAGGAACTAATCTCTCTCATTTCAAAACCTTGCCAAATTTTTAGTCAGCCAGAATGATGTATAACAAATATTCCTCAAATGTATTTGAGAATGCATATAGAGGATGTGAGCTGATCATATTCTCTATGCTTTTAAAACAAAAACCAGTTCCTTTTTCATTTAAGTCTGTATTTATCAAATTAAAAATATTATATCTTGACTCAGTTTTATGGTTCTTCATGTGTACACAGATTAACAAAGACTGGTATAGGATTTTCATCCCCCTAATAATTGCCAGTAAATACAACAAACATAAATAAATACTTATTTACATTGCTACTAATTCACATTAACAGAAAAAATTAAATATATATATATATATATGACCATGTCCTTGTAGTAAATATGTATATATGCATACTTAGAGCCTCCCCTCACCCCAAAACTCCATAAAATACTGAATATTCATGTGTAGTTATGCTTCTTCTATGCAAGAAAACAGAATCGCCTCCTCTATTATCTTTGGCTGAGATTCCAGAAATAATTGCCACAATTATGTCATTGAACAAAGGGAAAGAAGGAGGCAAGAAAGGGGGGAGAAAGAGAGGGAGAAGAGTGAAGTTAGATTGATTGATTATAATCAACCAAAAATTACCAAAAGATGTATACCTGTCTGAAAAGATATATACTGTCAAAACATTAACTGCTCACTTAGACCATCTGCCAGTTATTACTGACTCCACATGATTTACATGAACAGCATAGATGGTAGAGGCTTTTACAATAATTTGGCACAGGGAGCAATTGGGTATAGCCAGTGTTGGATTCACAACACTAGGTTGAGATTCTGGCCCTTCTCCTTCCCAGTGGTCTACACCCTAATGCTCTCTGTATTTAAATTCCATCATCTTTTAACTCAGTGTCAAAGAAGGTTATGGTAAGCTCAGATCCATTCCCAGCCCCACCACTTATAACCCAGAAGCCTAGAAGACACTACTTAATATTTCTAGTTTCTTCAGATATAAAATGCTAATCCCAGGACTTATATCTTACCAGGCTGCCATGATGTTTCAGAGGGGTGAAGAAGGTAACACTCTTGGGAATGAACATAAGTTGTTGAAGGGACATGACAGAGACTGCCCTGCTGTCCTTACTACAATGTTCTCATGAGACTCAGCCTCTAATAATGTTCATGAAAAATTATTGCACATGAAAATTGTTCTAAACCCATTCAGGCTGTCTATTATCTCTATATTCATTCATATTTACAACAATTTAAATGATTATGGAGTATCAGGGTCATGAACATAAAAGAAAACTTGAAATTAATTTCCTATTTGGTCATGAGTTTACAAACAAATCTCCTCTGGCTTAATTACCAGTACATGTTAGGTAGGAAATATTTATTAAATTTGATAATCCCAAATTATCTCACATTAATATTCCTTTGTGTAACTTGAGCATAAAATAACTGACTTAAGAGGACACCAAAACATTAAATTCTTTTTCCAATTCCAAGTCCCAGGCATCAGGATCAAGGTCAGTTTGAAAGCTTCAACCAAATATTTGAAAATGTTCAGCAAAATCTGTTAACCTAGTGCAATACTTCATATAACTGTTAAATATGTTGCCTTTACTGTCAAGTATTTTTAAGTCAAGTATTAACTTTTCAAAGTAGTTTGTTGTTTAATAATAGCTAGAAGCTATATAAATTAAATGAAAATTTATAAAAATTTCAAAACACAGATTTAAATATTTTGAAATACATTATACATTCTATGGTTTTAAAACTCTGTCCAACTTATCAAAAATAGATTCATCTGACACATTGTTTAAAAATAAACATATGCTTTAAGGCTAAATTAATTTTAACATTAGAGAATTTTAAATTTTCTAATTTTAACATTAGAGAAATTGTTGATCTTCTACCAAGTAGATTTTCCAAATAAATTTGGTTTTAAAAATCACTGGAAATATCTAGCATTTTGCATGAATTAAAATTTTATATAAGTTTAATAAATGAATTAAATTACATATAATGCTTGATATATCCCTAATCCATATCTTGAATTATTTTATTTCCATTTTCTTATATTTAAGATTCTCAAGGGGTTGAGGAGATAAGTCAGTAAATGATTGCCTTGCAAGCACAAGACTGTGTTCTGTGTTCCCCAGAACCTACCCTTAAAAAGCTGCATACATCTGATTAATACTTAGAATCTGAGTAGTAGGGAAGTGAGACGAGGCAGATTTCTGGAGTTCATTAGTCAGGCAGGTTAGCTTGCTTGATAGTTCCAGATCTGAGAGAACCTGTTTCAAAAAGAAGGGCAATGTCTAAGGAGCAATGCCCAAGGATGTCCTCTACTTACACACACATTCCTGAACACGTGTGAATGCATACACACACCAAGATTCTTATGAATCTTACTCTTTCCTTTAAAGCTCATTATACTATTCTGTTAAGAAAATAAAATGGCTATTTGGGAGGACAGAAATCTCTTGATTTAATGGCATATCTTCAGAGTTTGCACACTCTGAGTTTACATCAGTGAGCGATAAACCTCTGGTTCTTGAGGTTGTCCATCTGGTGTATAAAAGCTAATCATTAAGACAGTAACTTGCATGCTTTTCAACTTTCACATCCCTTTTGACTCTTCTGCCAAAATCATTTATTTATCTTTTAGGAGGGTATCATGTAAATGAAAAAAAAAAAAAGCATATGCTTTCAGGTCCAACATCCGGACCTCACAGGGCATTGATAACGGAATTCAGGGCATAACTATTTGTGAGAATTACTATTTGTGTGCATTAATGCCATATCTCTTTTTTTCCTTTGGTTTTGTGTGGAGCCTATGTTTTTGTGCTCTGAGTGATTGCTTGAGGCAGCTGTTCTAGTTCTCTCAAATTACAAACCAGGAAGCTGTAGGTGGTGGGAGGGATAGCCATCAGAGGAGAGGGTGGCCCTCTTAGACACCCCACATGCATATTGAAGACCATCCAAATGCTTTGTAAGGCTGAACTGCCTGTGAAGTGTTCACAGTAAAAGCAGCTGAGATGCAAATGTAGCAATAAGATTATGCAAAATCAAGTGGTCACCTTTCATTGTATCAATTTATATTTCCCCAAAATTTTTCTGAAAATTAGAGTTTATCAACTGATATAATTAATCCACCACATCATGAATACTGTACTAAAGGGTAAGTTTAAATCCTAGTACATCACTGACCGTCGTAATGAGCCACTAGTACTTGATGTCACAGCTATATCCCACCAGATAAGCCATAGCACACAATCTTTAAGGTCAGGAGCTAATTTCTTCTGTATAGCTGTTTCCCAAGGTTTAAGATTAGAATTCAGAATGGCTAGATGGTTCAGCAGTGTGTATATTGTATCTCAGAGGATCCCAGGTGGACTCCCAGCACAGTGTTGGACAGCTCACAACTGCCTGGAACTACAGCTTCAGGGGAGCCAGTGCCTCTGGCTTCTATAAGCACCTGCACTCCTGTGCACATACCCACATAAAGACAAACTCACACATGCACAATTAAAAATAAAAATAAGAGCCAAGTGTGGTAGTGCACACCTTTAACCTCAGCTCTCGGGACGTAGAGGCAGGTGGATCTGAGTTTGAGGCCAGCCTGGTCTACAAAGCAAGTTCCAGGATAGCCAGGACTATACAGAGAAACCCCATCTGAATGAATGAATGAATGAATGAATGAATGAATGTCTTCATCACAAAAATTAGGACTCAAACCTTTGCTCATCAAAGTCCCAATAGAAATAGCACATACCCCATTTATAGGTAAAGAGTATTGAAGGGGATGTTTCTCATATTTTGGTTTGTTTAATATTGTTTACAACATGAGAATTTCACTTTAAGCTTATTTTTATCAAAGGCATGTAATCTTTTTGTCCTTGAAAACTAAACGGTGGCAACTTCTTTGGGAGATACTGGGTTTTTTTCACACACACACACAAAAAAAAAATAGATATCCCAATTTATCTTTCAAGGTCAGTCTATATTAAACTCAAGATACTCTTTTAAAAACCCTGTGGTAAATTCTAACATAAAACTCATAATTTAGCTGAAGTGTTCTGCTTAATAGAGTTTATTTTTAATAGGATGTAGACAAAAACTATACAGCAACTGAGCCGAGCATTATGAAGTACCATATGGGCTTCTAAACTGAGAAGATGATACACACAGGTCCTGCCAACGATTCCTCTGTCGCTCCTTCTCCACCTGCCAGGCTCCCACCACATCCTGAATCTGTCATATTGGATGTCTTTGGTACAAACTGCCTAAGTGACGGTCTCCATGTTCCTCAAGAAACACCACCTAATAGTGAAAGACAGAAGGTAAAAAGAAGCCTCGCCTTATTAAAACTCCATGACCTGTTCCAAATGACAAGGGAGGTTAAGAGGTGACGGAATAATTATCTATCCACAACTGAAGCCCAGGGATTATTTTAAAAGGACAATAATGAAATTAAAGCAAGGTGACTTGCTCAGAGCAGCTGGAAGACAAGTCCTGACAGGCCATGGTAAACAAACTACCGGAAGCGTCATCATGCTGTCGGTGTCTCTCCACACTCATGACTAAGGTTTAAACAGCTTTCCTCCTGAAGAAACGCAGGTGCTCCCCTCTGCTGTTCATGCTTCCTCTGCTGTCCAAACCCTTGAGTCTAGATGAGTTTAAATCATAAAAAATAAATGTGCAAAATATTTATGAAAACATAGGATTTGGGACACGCCACCTGATCGGAAGATTAAATATCTGCAGCACCTGCTCCAGCAGTCAGAAAGCAAGGTCTCTCCTAAGAGGAAACGTGCAGGGTGAGGAGGATTTGTCTGATGTGTTCTTTCCCACAAAGCCTCCCAAGCCTTCTGCTTTCCTGGCATCTCATAAGGACAGCGTCCATTGCAATGATTTAGTATTTGAACTGGTAGTTACAGGGGCCAGCTTTCCTCTCCTGCCACTCTGGTCTGTGCTTCCTTGATGCTCCGCCCACTTTTTTATTATGATTTCTCTTTCCTTCCTCTGATCCCACCTCCTCTCTCTGGGTCTCCTTCTTCCAACGTGTATTTGCAAAGGAAAGAGAGACACGGGTGTAAGAATAAAAGACACAATCGTGGGGGGGGAGGGAGGCGTTAGGGAGTACTCCATTATGTCCCTCTGCTTTGGCTGGCTTCTCTGTTAATGGTTGCATCTTCCTCTCACTCTTGTTGCTGTCGCTCTATCATAGAATCAGTCAGCGACAGAGACCAGACTTACTCGATGGTTTTGATGGTATAGGGTAAGGCTTCTTAAACATTTTCCACTTACACTCACTGAACTATGTTTTAAGGTTTTAATTTTATTTCTTAAAATTATTTATATGTGGGTGGATATGTGTGGGTGCAGGCATGTGTGAAGGTTTAGAGGCATTTGGAGCTGGAGTTACAGGTAGATCTGAGCTTCCTCACAGGAGTACTGGGATTTGAACTCAGGTCCTCTGAAGGAGCACACCGGACACTAACAGCAGAGCCCTTTACAATGTGTGTTTTGTCTAAGAAACTTCTTTATGTCCATATATATAGGGACATACATGTACACATATATATACAGATACATAAAAGATATATAAGTCAAATATTTACTAAAAGTAGAGCACAGAGAAACTAATTCTAAAGCAGCTGTTTGGTATACATATAACTTTACTAGGGCTTGTTTTTGTTTTGAGACAAGGTCTCACTATGTAGCTCTGGCTGTCCTGGAACTCACTATGTACACCAGACCGGTCAAGAATTCATAGAGATTTGCCTGCTTCTGCCTCCCAAGTATTGGGATTAAACGTATACACCACCACCACCTGGCCCACTTTACCATTTATTGAAGACAAAATCAAATCTGCATACTTAAAAGATGGATGCGGTTATTGAATTTTATATAAGTAATTAAGTGTTAGATGAATATTTGATGCTCTAGGACAGAGAACATCTTCAGTGTTTTTCATAATTGATCAATATTTTTATTTTATAATTGTCAATGCTGAGAACTCCACTTCTCATAAATGCATAGTATACAGTGGCAGAAGTGTGTCTAGACCATTTTTTGAAATTGTTGGGAATTCTATCCTAAGCCAAAACCAAAATTCATTTAATGATTTTTTTTTATGAAACTCAAGACAGCAACTCAAGTAGAGATTATTAAATTCAAACATTCTAATACAGTACAACCCAAAGATACACAAATGTGATCCTTACATGCTAAGGAATGATACTAGGGAAATATTAAAGTCTTTGTTTTAGATGATTAAACCACTCATTTCTGTAAAAAGCATAAAAATTTGTATGTGCAGAAAGACGCTGAAGCTCATGATATACAGGAGCCTCAGATCTGAGCTGATGAGTCCCAGGCAGCATTACATGACACTGGGCGGTGATACAGCATGTGAAGCAGGAACAACACAGACGACATTCTCACAATCAAGGCTGGAGTGAAGTCATGGGTTGCAACATAGGCAAGCATTTTCAGAAGCACTCCTGACCTATTTCATGTTTGGTTTTTAATTAATTTTTGGTCGGTTCACATTTTGCTTGTGGTTATACCAATCCTCACAAATTCCACCTTGACACGTGACCCTGTACAGTGTCACACACTCCCACGTCCAGTCATGAGATCCCTACAGAGTCATGGCCATCCAAGAAGCTACGACACAGCCGTGTAAGACAAGAGTGAGCCAGCACACTGTAGAGAGAGTCTTCCCCTCATCCTCCCTGTGGCTGAGGGAGGACATGGGCGTTGATCTGCCACCTCCAGCCTTCTAACAAGAAGAGATTCTGAAATGTCTCTGCTCATTATTAAAATGACTACTGTTGATCACCTCTTGTCTGAAAGTGTAGTATGCCAAATAAGCAAAGCCCTTCACACAGCTGGAGAATAGGAGCCTCAGGAGCAAAGCGGTGAAGTGCCAGGCACACAGCTTGAGTTTCCGTCGTACACATCACAAATTTGCATAAGGACTCCATGAGGAAGCTAGACAAAAAGGATGACACAGAAAAGCTGTCGTGCTCTATCCTTTACAAGGGGCCAAGCACTGATGAGTGTGTTTTGGAAGCAAAACAACATAGCTTGTCCATCTGCTACAGTAAGTAAAGAAAATGCTGAATCTGAGTGGATACTCCATTTCACAGAGGCCTTGTAAAGGCTCTCTGTGACCCAAACCTTGGGCAAGAGTGTCAGCACTCAAAAAGCCCACCACATAGATGGAAACCACAGTGTGCAATAGACAGGAAAACAGTGAACCCCAGCCCAAAGCAACAGCTACTTTCCCACCTGTCACCAAGCATGGTTCTCATCCGGGAATAAAAGCTACAAATCAGTCAAACAGAAGTCAGCCAATTCACTGTGCATTACGCCTGTGAGGATGCATCTTGTCCATCTCCCTTCAGAAAATCAGGTGCTAAGAGGCAGAAAGGATGATCAGTAATGAAAAGAAAAGGCTTTGTTAACTGTAAATGACAGGCTATTGTAGAAATGAGATGTTACCAAGGAAGGCTGCTATACACAGAAAAGATGGCCAATCTCTACTCTGAAAGACTAGCAAAAGTCATTGTGAAATTTAACCGCTTCATTAGTAGTACATCACCTAACTGATATTTAATCAAAATGGTTAGTTTCAAATCAGCTTTATGATTCATCTTTAATAGACATTTTTTCAACTAACTGCAGTGAAATCTCCTTTCATAGATGAAGTCATTTTATAGACTAAATGCAATATAGCGGAAGCCTATTAAGAGTAAGTATATAAAGAAGAAATTAGTAATAAAGGACCTTCATAGGTGTCACTGACACTGGATAAAACAGAGAGTCATGTCTGTCTCATGAGTGCTGGGTTCTCATCTCTTTCTCTAATGTCCAGCTTGCTCTTCTGAACTGGCTCTTTCTGGTTGCCCAGATCCATCTAGCAAAACTATCATCTCCTAATTGAATATCACCCCCAAAGGAATACATGACATAAAAAAAAAAAAAAAAATTCAGCCGGGCGGTGGTGGCGCACGCCTTTAATCCCAGCACTCGGGAGGCAGAGGCAGGCGGATCTCTGTGAGTTCGAGGCCAGCCTGGACTACCAAGTGAGTTCCAGGAAAGGCGCAAAGCTACACAGAGAAACCCTGTCTCGAAAAACCAAAAAAAAAAAAAAAAAAAAAAAAAAAAAAAAAAAAAAAAAAAAAAAAAAAATTCAGAGGGAACCAATGGAGATTATGGCCACTTAATCCTGCCCTGCCTGCTTAATGGCACATGTAGGGATATGCTTAATAAAGAGACTACAAGCAAAAGCCAACCATGAACATTAGGCTTTCTTTTCTATAGGCGATTTTCACTATTCTGGGATGGTTAGTACCTCATATCTAATCTGTACAGATACTTTGTATATAGTTCATATTTCATAGGAAGTATATATAAGCAAACATCCTAAGAGAAAAAGAGCACATATGTACATCCTAAAAGTTGGACAGACTTGGTTGCTGCCTGTATTGTGTGATTTGACAGTAGGAAGACCTACTCGAACCAAACCCTCTCTCAAATGTCCAGTGAAAGAACCAGAACATTCCAAGGCTAATATGAGAGAGAGAAAGAGAGAGACAGAGACAGAGACAGAGACAGAAAGACAGAGAGACAGAAAGTCAGAGAGCATCAGCAGTGCTCACCTAAGATAAAGGTTAACACATCTCTGAACTGGTCTTCTGGAACACTTTCACACTAATTGCAGGTCATTTGATTACTTCCCAGGTCTCTGAGAAGCCAATAGGCAGGAGGGCAAATAGATGTGTAAGAAGAAAATTAAATGGCATTGCTTCCTGCAGCTCTGTTTGAAAAGGATCAGTGGGGAGTGGAAAAGGGGTGCACGGATGAACAAAGCTTACTCTGAAGCAGATGCCACAGTTTTTCTTAAGATAAGCATCTGCCCAAAAACAATGCCGTCACATATCTTGTCCTACCTTTATGTTTTTCATAGGGACCTGAATTTGTTTTTATTCTCACACTAAGTCACTGGATATAATATTTGCCAGTGGAGAAAGAATGGACATAAGACTAATGCAAAATTTTAAGAAACTCTCATTCTTGATTGAGCTCTCATTAGCAGAAAACGGCTGGGTTTGAATTCCTTCCCAAGATTGCCTGAATAGTTCATTGCTTTCCAATTTTTGTTTTTAAAGTACCTGATCCAAAACAACAGCAAGTTTGATTTTTAAAATAGGATCAGTGACAAATTCTGAAATGCCAAGTTGAAACGCACAGGATACAACCAAGCAAAAATGCAAGAAGGCTTTGGAAAGCACAAGAAGGGAATGTGAGCCCAGCTCTGTGCCTGCCAACTGCTCTCAACAAACTGTGCTGGGGTCAAAGAACACTGGGAAGTCTGCTCAAACACGCATCTACACACCCCAAGGAGATAGAGGTATTTCTCAGATTCCCACTCCCGCATATTCTGACACATATAATTCTGCTAGAATGCTTGCCCCAAACTACTGATTGCTATCCTCCTTTGTAGGTGAGGTGCTTTCTACCAGGGCCCAAGTTCCCATCTGAGATAGGCAAGGCCCCACTGGTTATACCCTTCCCATGCAATACTAAGTATAATTTCCCCTTGGAATGGGATTCTGCTCCTAGTCCTGTGTTCCCCCAGATAGGTCATGCTTAGGTCACACAGCAATTCTAAATGGAAAAAGTGACTGGCCCATATTCTCTAAATGTTTGCAGGACACTTTTGTAAAAATGTTCCATGTGGATAACAAAGTAAGCATTTCCAATAATCACTGTTTGCAACACTAACAGGAAACAGAGTTGTATTTGAGATGGTAAACTCAGTTTGTACAGCTTATTTGACATATACATATATATATGCATATATAAGGTAACTGTATACCAGCATGTATAACCATAAGGGAAATTCATAAATTACTTTGAAGTTCTCAATAAAACACATTTGGAATTATAATAGCTTTGGATTCTGAAATAGTTGATGTTTCAGATTTCCTTGGGGGAAAAGAGTATTCTTAAGAAGATATTCCAGGGGCTGGAGAAACAGCTCACTGAAAACACATACTGCTCTTGAGAAGACCCGAGTTTGCTTCCCAGCATTCGTATCAGATGGCTCACAACTGCCTGTAACTCCAGAGCGAGGGAATCCCATGCCTCTGGCTTCTGTGAATACCTGCAATCATGCACATGTCTGCACACAGACATGCGTACATACAAGCAATTCAAAATAACTTTTAAAAACAAAATTTTTAAAAGGGTGTTTGAAATATGTTGAATGAATTTGTCAAAAATCATCAAGAAAATTGTAAGAAACACGAATGTAATCAATTCCTAGTGGATCTTTTCATAAACTAACCTATGATGGCTTACGAGCCATAGCCACATTCCTGTTAATTTAGGCTGTGTATCTTTCAAATGGTATGACTAATGAGGCAAAAACGCCAAGACCAATAAGAGAGTTAAGGGTCCAAATATATTGTGCATAGAGACTATAGCAAGTGACAGAAGGGAGGAAGAAGGGAGGCAAAATGTGATGCTCAGCACTTTGTAAAGTATCTATATATTTGAACTGATTGTGTGCTTCTATAGCAAAAAATGAATTCCTTTCCAGTCTGTAATATATTATTATTACAGACCATTCACTATAACTGGGGCAAAGATGAGGATCCTCATTCCAATTTAAACACATGAATAAAATCAAAGACCACCAGCAACATTGTTGTCGCCTATCATGTTCCCATCAACCTTTCTCAAGTTATTAGTATTATTTTAATGGGGTCGTAGTTTTTGACATATTTGTGTGCATGTGTGTGTGTTTGTACCACGGGCAGAGTCATCAAATAGTTTATGCTGCGTTATATAAGTCAATTTGTGCAACAGTAACAGAGTAAAGGTGAATTGATATAACCAGGAAATAGGATACAAAGTCTGAGTAGTCTGAATTTGGATATAATCAATCTCCACATTTTACTTAGATTTTCCTTAAGGAAATTTTGTTCAAAGTAATAAGGTATTTTTACTTATCTCTGAAGAACATACAAGGACATTTTCTCTTGGAGATTCCGACATTTTCTCTTGGAGATTCCTCACCAAAAAAAAAAAAAAAAACCAGTAAATTCCTTTCCACCTACTAAAAATGTACTCTCTTTTAAAAGTAAGAGTAAACATGTGGCTCGGTGGAAGAGTGCTTATTCCAAACACACACAAGTCCCTGGGTTCAACCTCAGCACTATAAAGGAAGGAAGAGAGAAGGAGGGAGGGGAATGTTTTCAGAGTTAGAAGTAGCCATTAAAATTACTCTTTGCCCTGAATTATAAACAAAAGTACCAAACACAATAAATTAATTAACCGATCTGAAAAGTGAGCCTAGAATGGGCTCCTTCTCAGAGAGTGCTATGAGCTTAGTTATAGTAACAGATTTTTCTCCAGGCACATCGTCCTCTAAGCATCTACTCTTTGGGTACAGATCATCAGACTTCAGAGCCGAACTATCCAAGCCAGACTCTGCTAGCCCTAATCTACCACTAACTCAAAAATACTTAAGTATTGTTGTTCAAATTTCTAATGGTATTATAATAATAAACCCGGAACTAGATATTGGGGTAAATGCTGAAAGATCAGAGAGACAAAGGAACAAGCCACTGCCATGTCTCACCTCGCCAACTGCACAAATCCTCTAACTGAATTCTTCTGTGTTCTCACCCAAAAGTCTCCAGCCAAAAAAGCCTGTAGTTCCTGTCTCCTCACACCTTATATACCTTTCTCTACTCAGTCATGTCATTTCCTGTCTCAACTTTCCTAGTGCTGGGATTAAAAGCATGTGACTCCCAAGTATTCGGATTAAAGGTGTGTGCCACTAGGAGACTACTTCCTAAATAGAACACCAGTAGCACAGACTCTGAGACAAACAATCAATCAATGGGACCTCTTGAAACTGAGAAGCTTTTGTAGAGCAAAGGATACGGTCAACAAGGCAAAGCGACAGCCTACAGAATGGGAAAAGATCTTCACCAACCCCACATCTGACAGAGGACTGATATCCAGAATATATAAGGAATTCAAGAAATTAGACATCAAAATGCCCAACAGTCCAATTAAGAAATGGGCTATAGAACTAAACAGAGAATTCTCAACAGAGGAAACTCAAATGGCCGAAAGACATTTAAGGAACTGCTCAACATCCCTAATCATCAGGGAAATGCAAATCAAAACAACTCTGAGATACCACCTTACGCCTGTCAGAATGGCTAAGATCAAAAACACTGAAGACACCTTATGCTGGAGAGGATGTGGAGCTAGGGGAACTCTCCTCCACTGCTGGTGGGAATGCAAGCTTGTACAACCACTTTGGAAATCAATATGGCGCTTTCTTAGAAAATTGGGAATCAATCTCCCCCAAGATCCAGCTATACCACTCTTGGGCATATACCCAAGAAATGCTCAACCACACCATAAGAGCACTTGTTCAGTTATGTTCATATCAGCATTGTTTGTAATAGCCAGAACATGGAAACAACCCAGATGCCCTTCAACTGAAGAATGGATAAACAAAATGTGGTACATATACACAATGGAATACTACTCAGCAGAGAAAAACAATGGCATCATGAGGTTTGCAGACAAATGGATGGATCTAGAAAAAATCATCCTGAGTGAGGTAACCCAGACTCAGAAAGACAAACATGGTATGTACTCACTCATAGCAGGATACTAGACATGAAACAAGGATGACTTGTCTGCTACTCACATCACCAGGGAGGCTACCTGGAAAACAGGACCCCAAGAAAGACACAGGGATCACCCAATGACAGAGAAATGGAATGAGATCTACATGAACAGCCTGGACATGAGTGGGGGTAATGAAAGGCGAGGGTTGAGGGAAAGAGAGCTTGGGGGAGCGGGAGATCCCAGCTGGATCAACAACAGAGAGGGAGAATAAGGAATAGGAGACCATGGTAAATAAAGACCACATGAGAATAGGAAGAAGCAAAGTGCTAGAGAGGCCCACAGAAATCCACAAAGATACCCACACAACAGACTGCTGGCAGTGGTCGAGAGACAGCCCGAACTGACCTACTCTGGTGATGGGATGGCCAAACACCCTAATTGTTGTGCTAGAAACCTCATCCAACTACTGAGGAATCTGGATGCAGAGATCCATGACTAGGCCCCGGGTGGATCTCTGGGAGTCCAATTAGCGAGAATGAGGAGGGTTTATATGAGCGAGAATTGTTGAGACCAAGGTTGGATAAAGCACAGGGACAAATAGCCAAATGAATGGAAACACATGAACTATGAACCAATGGCTGAGGGGTCCCCACTGGATCAGGCCCTCTGAACGGATGAGACAGTTGATTGGCTTGATCTGTTTGGGAGGCACCCAGGCAGTGGGACCAGATCGTGTGCTCATTGCATGAGTTGGCTGTTTGAAACCTGGGGCCTATGCAGGATTGTTTGGCTCGGCCTGGGAGGAGGGGACTAGACCTACCTGGACTGAGTCTACCAGGTTGACCTCAGTCTGTGGGGAAAGCTTTGCCCTGGAGGAGATGGGAATGGGGGGGGGGGGGGCGGTTGGGGGGAAGGTGAGGGGGACGGGAGGGGGGAGAACAAGGGAATCCGTGGCTGATATGTAGAACCGAATTGTATTGCAAAATAAATTAATAAAAAAAAAAAAATAGGATGACATGGAAAAAAAATTATTTTAAATATAAAATTCTTTTGGCAAATAATAGAAAGTGGAATAAATGTGCTCTCTGATAAATTATCTTCAAAAAAAAAAAAAAAAAAAAAAGGTGTGTGCCACAACTGCCTGGCTCTGTTTCTCTCCTAGACTGAGTCAATCTCAAGTAGTCCAGGGTAGCTTTGAACTCACAGAGATTCAGACAGATCCCTACCTCCTGAGTGCTAGGATTAAAGGTGTGTGCCACCACTGCCTGGCGTCTATGTTTAATCTAGTGGCTTGTTCTGTTCTCTGATCTTCGGGAAAATTTTATTAGGGGACACAATATATCACCACTAAGTATTGCGGTGGGATAATGCTTTTGTATACTGGTTTAATAAAACACTGATTGGCCAGTAGCCAGGCAGGAAGTATAGGCAGGATTAGCAGAAAAGGAGAATTCTGGGAACAAGAAGGCTGAGTGAAGAGATGCCAGCCTGCTGTCCAGGGAGCAACATGTAATGTCACACAGGTAAAGCCATGGAACACGTGGCGACATACAGATTAACAGAAATGGGCTGAGTTTAAGTGTAAGAGCTAGTCAGTGTGAGCCTGAGCTAGTGGCCAAGCAGTTTTAATTAATATAAGTAATTAATATAATTAATTATAAGTAATTAATATAATTAATATAAGTCCCTGTGTGTTTACTTGGGTCTGAGCATCTGCAGACCGGGCGGGACACAGGAAAACTCCAGCTACAAAGTATTGATGATTTTCTTAACTTTAATTCTATAACTAAAGGAAACAGAGTGATTATCACACTCCAGTCCCACTGTTCAGAGAATTCTTCTGTGCCCATGTATTTATTGAACAGGAAACAAGAAGGATGTGGGCCAGACCTTAAGATGGTGCATGTGGGTTCCAAGCAACACTTTCTCAGTCAGAGATAATCACAACAAAGAATGTAAATACAATCTAGCTATGTACCCTAAGAGTAAAATGTCAGATCTGAAGAATAGTAGCCACCCAGTGTTTCCCACCATCAGTAAATAGAAAACAAAATATCTTACCCAGTATGATGGTTAAACTTGATGTCAACATCACTGGATCTGGAATCAACTAAGAATTAACCACTGGGTACACCTGTAAGGGCTTTTCTTGATCAGGTTACTTGAAGTAGGAAGACCCATCCTCCATGTAGGCAGTACCTTATGGTGGTGGGAGGTACAGGGAAGTCCAGGGGAATAGCTTTGATTTTTGTCTGCCTTCCTTCGTGTCTCACTGGCAAGTTCATCTACATTATCACTCCTGCCGCTCTCACATCTCTTCATTGACATCAGAACCCAGCTTCTTCTGACTTCTATGGGACTGGTGACCCTCCAGGAATCCTCCAGGCTATCATGCTAGATTGAGAATTCTGTGGCATCCAGCCTTGTGGACTAAGCAGTTACTGCATTAGACTACCCAGGCCATGGAATGTAAGCCAATCTGAAAATCCCCCTTCACATACTCATTTATCAGTTATGTTCCTCTAGAAAATCCTGACTAACAGATATCAGCAATTTACAAATTATATAGGGGTAACAAAAAATTAAAAAATAAGCAAAACCATAACAAACTGTAAATTGCATAACTTATATAAGGTCATTAAAAACACAGGGACATTTAGCAAGATAAAAGAGATGTCTTTGAAATTATGGCTATAAGTAGTTTGTTTCAGGTGAAGGATAGACCACTAGAGGAGAGAAAACAAAAACAGGAGATATCAGTTATTGGAAACATCATCATTTCCAATGATGAAAAGAATAAGGATGAGACAGGAACTAAAAGTAGAAAACTGGATTTGGAGTGTTCCATAAGTTAGTCAAGTACTGGGCTGGAGAAATGACTCAGGAGTTAAGTTAGTCAAGTACAACAGTAATAAACAGAAGTCATGAGCAATTTATCATGGAATTCAGAGTTTTGGAGAAGAGGGAAAAATTAATGGTCTGAAATCAGCATTGAGAGAAGGAAGGTCTACTCCCATCTTTGAGTCTAGCATTTAAGAATAGGAGCTGGAGAGGTGAGTCAGCCATTAAGAACTCTTGTTACTCTTGAGGAAGACTCCAGTTTAGCTCACAGCACCCACATGACAGCTTACAACTCTCTGTAACTCCATTTCCAGAAGATCCAACACTTTCTTTTGACCTCCCAGGGCACCAGGCGCATACATACATGCAAGCAAACACTCATACACATAAGATAAAATTTAAAAAAGTTTTCAGAGCTATATAATAGAAAGCAGCCCTCACTTGAGAGGACTGCAGAGGAATGCCTTCATGGAAGAGGCCAGTTTCTATTAAAGCATTCCTGTACAGAAGAGGTGTCTAGAATAACATGCTTTTAGTCAAGACAGTGAGGCCAGAAATTCTACAGCATTCCATGGCTGTTGATAGAAGTTTATTGAGATTAGTTGTGGTAGAATGAAGTTTGACACAGTTGTAAGTGTCCAACACAGTGAGTTTTGGTGGCAATTCTCCCTATGGAAAGCAGAAATCCTAAGATAGTATTGTATTAAACCTTGGTTGGGACTTCAATCTTGAGCCCTTTCAATTACTGCTCTTTCTCCTCCTCCTCCTCCTCCTCCTCCTCCTCCTCCTCCTCCTCCTCCTCCTCCTCCTCCTCCTCTTCCTCTTCCTCCTCCTCCTCTCTTCTTCTTCTTCTTCTTCTTCTTCTTCTTCTTCTTCTTCTTCTTCTTCTTGCTTCTGCTTCTTCTCCTTCTTCCTTCTCTCCTTCTCTTTCTTTTCCCCCCTCCTGCCATCTCCCACCCTCTCTTTTCATGAGTTCTAAGGATTGGCTTCTGGTCCTCCAGCAGGCAAGGCAAGTGTATGCAAAGGAAGAGTGAGGTGTAGAGATTTCTTACTTCAACTTGCCTTCCTCTCTGTAGTCTATTTCTTTCCTGCCTTTGAGAACCCTGGAAAGGTATGTTACAGTTTGAAAAGGCATCATATGCAGAACACTGACACAACACTTATGCCTACCTTGAGATTTTATAGAGGTATTGGGAATACTTGGTGTATTATGAGTGAACATAAAGTAATAGAACAATCTTTGGAGAGCTTCAAAACAATTTTACCTGAAAGTTTGCTGGAAGTGATGGTTGGTAGTCATGAGAGATCTGCACTCTGGATTAAGATCTCATTTGGAAGTGGTCATTGGAATTCAAGAGATGTCTGTACTCTGGACTAACAACTCCTGGCCCTATGGTTCATTCAGTGAAGTGTTTGCCTTGTGCACACAAGGACCAGAAGCTAATTCTTAGAATGCATGTTTAGAAATGTCTGGTATGGTGATACACATTTATAATCCCAACCCTGAGGCTGCTGAGACAGGAGAATCTCTTGAGCTTGCTGGCAGACTCCTTCTAGCATAACTGATGAGCTTCAAACTATTGAGAGATTCCCAACTCATAGGAAGAGGCTGACATTCCTGAGCATGAAACCCAAGGTTGTTCACTGGCCTCTACCTATATACATACATGTGCACACACATGCATCTGTGCACACACACACACACACACACACACACACACACACACACATTTCTAAAGTAGACAGAACTGAACAAAGGGGATCATCAGAATGTCTTGAAGAAAGAGTTTGCATGATCAAATTTGTGTTTGGTCAGTAGCCTTGTCATCAAGAGCAGACAACAAAAGATAAAAATTACTGACAAGGAGACAAGATTGGAAATAGCTATGATACCAAGAGAATGGAAATCCCTCAAAGCTGAGCATTTCTCAAAGGAGGTACCATTTTCCCCTGACTAAATTTAACTCACAATTCAAAGAGATCATTTGTTTTGTAACCAATTTTTAAAACTCTACCATATTCCTTTGCAGTGTTTTAAATTAAAACTAATTTTAAATCCCTCTTTGATAAAATTCCAGTCACGATTCCTCTTCTGTAGTCGAAAGGTACATAAAAATACACTTCTTGCTGATATAAACATAGAATCACAGATTCTCAACACTTGAAAGTTTTAATCCTCCTGGTTAACCATCCATCTGATGTTGGAAGCCTTCCGAAGTTATCCTCGCCAAGCCCTCTCCAGACTCGGCTTGATCATCTCCAGGAACAAAGTATCTGATGAAGTGGTGAAGAGGGTGGGTTATAGAATTAAACAGTACTGGATTTGAATTTCTATTCCAGTATTTTCATGTATAGGAACTTCAGAAAGATAATCCAGTTGTTTTCCCAGGGCTTCAAAATCTTCATTTGTTAAATACAGATAATGCTATTAACTCATAAAATTATGCAACCAAGAAAATACTTGCTTAGCACTTAGGACAATGCCCAACATTTAGTAAGCTCTCAACAGTGATGTATAATGTCACAAATTTTGTTCATGACATAGCTATTAGTGAATTCCAAGCCATCATCTGGTGTTGGATAGCTTCCTTGCAAATTTCTTCTTTCTTTCACTCCATAGAAAAACAGAGTTTCAGAAAATAATTTGACAAAACAAAAATAGTGCCCCATCAGCCCTAATTCACCATTAGATTTTAGATGCAATGCCTTGCAAACAAGCTACATGATAACATACATATCCTGTCAGCATTCCAAAATACCATCTCTAGAGTACAAATGGAAATACAGTATTGACTCTGTAAGCTTTGTAATTCTGCCTGGTTCATAACACCTATGTAAACAGGAGAGAGATGAGCAGACATGATCTGTTACCTGACATAACTCCTGCACAATGACTCAAAGAGTAAATTGAATTCCAGTGGTGCTCACAGAAATCAGTCCTAATTGAAGAGCCTCAGCTGATGTGAGACTCTGGACACAGACCAGATCTTAACAAAAAAAAAATTGTTTTTTAAGCTTTTCTTCAATTCACAGCAAAGATTCATGCTTTTTAAAGAGTTCATTACATTATCCACAATATCCATAACTTATCAAGGTACTCAGGGTGTTTGGTAATAGACAGGGAATAATATAATTAGATACCAAAAACTATAATAAAATCAGTTGCTTTTAATAGGTGTGGAATCCACCAGCAATAAATAGTAAATACTGGAAAGTGGAAAAGGAACTTTTCTCATAAGTTCTTTAATGCTTTTGTGAAAAGCCATTTCAATTATATTACAGTGAAAAATTGTTGACTATCTCTATTAGCGTTCTCTAAAGGAAGTGATCTAATAGAACAGACATATACATGGGAGATGTATTAGATTGGCCTGCACAACCAGAGGCTGAATAGACTAACCATGGCTGTCTGCACTTGGAGCTCCTCAATCCAAGAACCTGGAAGTCTTAAAATAAGGAAGACCAATGATGTTACTTCTGCCCATTTCTGAAGGTCTGGAAACCCCACCAGAGATGTGAGCAAACTTTGAAAAACTGAAGAAGCTGGAGTTTGACATCCATAGGCAATAGCAGCAACAACAACAACAGTAATACGTATTTTTCTATTTGTTCACTTTCAATCCATCTAGGACTCCAATCTATTGAATGGTCCTGACCACATTCAGAACACATCGTTCCACTCTGCTCAGGTGTTATTGTACATGCCAATCATTGCTGTAAATGCCCTCAGAAGTTTTAGTAATCTCTTAGGCCTCTCTCAATCCACCCAAGTTGACAACCAAGAATAACTGTCATATTAAAAGTTAATAGTTCTTTGTCTTACATTTAAAATATATGCTGAGCATGTGCCAAGAAACACTGGCCAAAATATAGTTTCAAAAATACTTTATGGTTTTTTGTGTTGTTTTTGTTTTGTTGGTCTGTGGTACCAGTGATTGAACCCAGGTCTTCACACATGCCAGACAATCACTCTGATTTCTGATATTCTCAGAAAATATTTTAAGTGTCATTAAGAATTATTAGGAACTTTTAATGTTAATATTCTTGGAAACCATGCCCCCAAAACATCACAGGCTACTTCCAAGGCTATTGGTTACTCTCTGCTACCTGATAGTAAAACCTGATTGCTAAAGTCAACACTTGTTTATGTCATCAAACATGAGAAGCTGAGCAGGTGCCCAACTAGATCAGTGTTGGGCTAGTGTTCTGGTACTGACTGACTAGTGTTCATGGTACTTTAAGGTACTCTGCATTATAGTTGGGGTTTTTTCTTAACTCCTTGGGGGCCCACAGCCTAACTCCCAAATAAATACATGGAGACTTATTCCGACTTATGAATACCCGGCCTTAGCTTGGCTTGTTTCTTGCCAGCTTTTCTTAACTTAAATTATCCCACCTATCTTTTGTCTGTGGGATTTTACCTTTTCCTACTCTATATACCTCTTTTTCCTTCTTACTCCATGGCTGGTTGTGTGACTGGGTAGCTGGCCCCTGGCATCCTCTCTCCTCCTTTTTCTTTTTTTTCCTCTTTTCTGTTCTTCTATTTATTCTCTCCGCCTGGCAGACCCACCTATCCCTCTCTCGTGCCTACATATTAGCCATTCAGCTCTTTATTAAACCAATCAGGTGGTTTAGTCAGGCAAAGTAACACAGCTTCACAGAGTTAAACAAATGCAACATAAAGGAGTGTAACACATCTTTGCATCATTAAACAAATATGCCACAACATAAACAAATGTAACACATCTTAGACTAATATTCCACAACACTGAATGCTGGTGGAAGAGAAAGATAATCATCAATGTCACCTAGATGCAAGTCCTGTGATCTGCAACAGTGACTTGCCTGCAAGTTGTACTGGTACAATAGAGGCGCCAAAGTTATGGGAGTAATCACTTTTTGATTGGATTCGAGGCCCACTCCATGAGGTGGATAGTGGAGTGGGTCTTGAATCTATTCTTTAAAGTATTCTTAAGTCTATAATATTCTTATATGAATATTAATAGTATGAATCACTACTAATTTGTATATTAGTTTTTTATCATTGTGGCAAATACAAGACAAAAGTAACTTAGGGAAGAGAAATTTGTTTGACTCACAGTTGAAAGGTGCATGCTGCCATTTCGGGGAAGGTGTGGGAATCAGAGCAACACATTCTATGATAGCAGGAGCTTACAGCGTAGTGTGTTTGCATCTAAACATAACAGGAGACAGGAACAGGATCCAAAGCATAGCAAGGCTGTAACTCTCTAGGCCTGCCCAAGTGTCCTACACACACGAGCTAGACTCTACTTCCCATGGGTTACCCAACCTCACAGAATAGTGCTACTGGTTGGAGACCAAGTGTTCAAACATGGGAGCCTGCAGGGGCAGAATCTGTCAGATTAAAAAAGTAACAATTCTTACCGATAACCTTGAGCATATTAATTTTGTTTCTTCTGGATACTTATTATAGTGAATTACTAAATCATATGGTAGTTCTGTTTTAAATTTTCTTTTCATAATGTTTTAATGATGAGTGTACCAATTTACATTTTAATCAATGGTATACAGGAGCTCCCTTTTCTCCATATCCTCATTAGCACTAATGTCTTTTGAAACTCATTTTTTTAAAGATTATTTTATATGAGTGTTTTGCATGCATATATTCATGTGTGCCTCATGACCACAGAGATCAGAACAAGGCATCAAATCTCTTGTAACTGGAGTTACAGATGATTGTAAGCTACCATGTGGGAACTGAGCATCAATCCAGGTTCTCTGCAAGAACAACAAGTGCTATATATAAGCTCTGAAGTCTTTTCCAAGTATAAAATTTAGACAATAATTAACTAAAAGAAAATCAAAAGGGACTGAAGCCGTATCTCAGCATGGGCCCTACCAAATACACAAATCCTAAGACCTGCAGTTGTTCAAGCTCTTATACTGAATGGCATACCACTTGAAGATAGCTCACATACACACCCTCCTCCATATTTTAAATCACCTCTAGATTGGATATAATACCTAACACAGTGTAAATGCTGTATAATCATTATGATGTTTAGGAATGACAAGGAAGAGAATCTGCAAGTTTGGTAATAATACAGTTTTTTCCAAATATTTTGACCTGCAGTTTGTTGAACTCATGATTAGGAAACAAAGGGATAAGGAGGACTGACTGTATAGTGGAACTATTAGATATAAGAACAATAAACACCACACAAGAACTCTTTTTTAAAAAAAGTATCTATTTAAACAGATAACAGATTCCCACACAAGACCAGAACTAAGGGAAATGGAAAGGTGCAGATGGGACCAAATTCTAAAAGTAATTTGGCTGTTGTGATGGCAAGAGAGGAACAGAGAGCCAGGAGTAGCCCAAATTACAAAGTTTTGAATTACAAGTAAAATCTAATTATATACAGACTGTGATTAAATTTTATTAACATTTTATCTTTAAAAAATATGTTGATATTCCCAGATACATTTACCTAAGGTGATCATCAAATATTATTGCTAACTGTCACTCTATTTCCTATTTGACTCTTTCATGGTTCTCAGTAGTACAAAATAAACAATATAAAATTAAAACTTTTACCATCATTTATGTCTCTGAAAAGCAGCACTGTTGTAAAAATAGATGATTTTGTCAGTAAATAGGCCAGATATAGCCATACAATATACAATAGCACATAATGTATTACAAAGTATAATATAATATACCAATACAACCTATAACTATTTTATATAATACAATTAAAATTTTAGAGCAACTAAGGACATAGTAAAAGTGAAACAGTCAACAATTCTGTTGTAGCATCTGACAAGAATGATTTATTAAAGCATGCTAAAGAATAAAGATTCCCCCAAATGATAAACGTGCTTTCCTTCCATTTCTCAATAAATCACAGTGTACAGTATTGAAACCGTGAATGCTCTGATCATGTAGTCTTCCTTCAAACACACTCTTCCTCCCTGATCTGTTTGGAAAAGAAATCTGCAGATCAGAAACCAGCTTGAGTTCATGTCAATGTTTCTTTGACCCCAGTGACCCCAAAGACTACTGAAGAAAGTTTTTCTCTCCTCTTGTTAGGAAAGAATATTCTGATTGAACACAGCTGGCAGCAAAGTCCAAGCCTAAAGCCGAGGGGAAGAAAAACTCATTTTCAAGACTCGCTGTTCTCAAACAAGATACTATACACAGTCAAAGTGATCTTTTCAAATCATGTCACCTTAGACTATCTTGTCTCCTCATCTCTGTCCTCAGTGATCAGATTTACAAAAGAAAACGTTATAATATTAGAAGCAAGATCTCAGTAAGCTGAGCAATACCCGGATTAAGAGCCTAGCACCAACTTTCTAAAGTTAAGAGAGTTTGTAACTTTTCAAAACTAGAAATAGAATGTCTTTGTCTGGTATTCAGAGAATAAGGGAAGGTGTGATTTTTTAAAAAATATATGAATCCAAAAAGAAAGATAGTGAGGGCATTGTGCCCGGGACAGCAAACCACTGTGAGTATGGAATCTGTTATAGATGGAAACATAGATAAATAAGTCTATAGATGTAAGGCAGGCTAAGTCTATAGACGACAGGTAATAAAACTATACTGCACTGGAGTTTGGTGCAATTCTATTCTATACTAGTAGAATCTATACGTTCTTTTCCCAAAAAAATGTGAGATGATGGATATAGTAATTTGTACCACCATATTAACATCATGCTATATATATTAATATAAAATCAGTTTAAAATTATATACTACATACATGGGATAAAGACATGGTTCAGCAGTTAAGGCCACATATCACTATTTCAGAGGCCACAATTTAAATCTCAGCACCCACATCATGCTTCTCACAACCACTTGTAATTCCAGCTCCAGTGGATCTTACACCCTCTAGTAGACACCTGCACTCATGTGCACACAAAAAATAAATAATGATAAGTAAAATAAACTTCTAAAAGTATATACATATACCCAGAATATTTTTAAACATCAACTATTGACAGTAATAATAAAAAATAACAATATTGGGGCTGGAGAGATGGCTCAGAGGTTAAGAGCACTGTCTGCTCTTCCAGAGGTCCTGAGTTCAATTCCCAGCACCCACATGGTGGCTCACAACCATCTGTAATGAGATCTGCTGCCCTCTTCTGGCCTGCAGGGATACATGCTGTATACATAATAAATAAATAAATCTTTAAAAATAAATAAATAAATAAATAAATAAATAAATAAATAAATAAATAAATAACAATATTATGGACCAACCAGTGTCTTCAGACATTGCTTGCAAAAGTATAGACTGATAGAAGCACTTTGAGAAACTATTTTGCATTGTCAGCTAAAACCAAACACGTGCATTCTCCAAGGCCCAACAATTCACTCATAGTTATATTCCCAATAGAAAACACATGCATATGTTCAATATCAATGAGAAATGTAAAAGAATAGTCTTAAAGCTTCAAAATGGAAATTATCTCAATTCTCACAAACAGTACAATACGTAAAGTGCAGTGTATTCATGCAATGACACTACACAGCAATGAGAATTAAAAACCTGAGACCACAAAGTGAACACCACAAATAGCATTAAGCAAAAGCAAAGCGTAACACTACTGGATGAATCAACCTAGGTATTTATTAAAACAGGCAAAACTGGCTCACGTCTTTAAGAAATTGCTGGCATAAGGTGTGGTTGGTTAATAATCAAAAAGGCAGCATGATGGAGAGGGCAGCAGGCAACACATCAGCATTGAGATTGCAGCTGATGTAAAGGGGGATGGATGCAGACAAAAAGAGGAATGGATGCACGTGTAAAGACGATGGATGCAGATGTAAAGGGGGATGGATGCAGATATAAAGACGATGGATGCAGATGTAAAGACAATGGATGCAGATGTAAAGAGGGATGGATGCACGTGTAAAGAGGGATGGGTGCCGATGTAAAGAGGATGGATGCAGATGTGAAGAGGGATGGATGCTCATGTAAAGATGATGGATACAGATGTGAAGAAGGATGGATGCACATGTAAAGATGATGGATGCAGATGTGAAGAGGGATGGATGCTCATGTAAAGATGATGGATACAGATGTGAAGAAGGATGGATGCACATGTAAAGATGATGGATACAGATGTGAAGAAGGATGGATGCACATGTAAAGATGATGGATGCAGATGTAAAGAGGGATGGATGCACGTGTAAAGAGGGATGGGTGCCGATGTAAAGAGGGATGGATGCAGATGTGAAGAGGGATGGATGCTCATGTAAAGATGATGGATACAGATGTGAAGAAGGATGGATGCACATGTAAAGATGATGGATGCAGATGTGAAGAGGGATGGATGCAGATGTAAAGAGGAATGGATGCAGATGTAAAGAGGATGGCTGCAGATATAAAGAGGGATGGATGCAGAAGTGACAGGAGCTCTGTACTGACCAGTGACTGAAACAAGAAATCTGTTGCAATCTACCTTCTAGTTTTCTGGTGTAACCACTCATGGTAATGAGAAACCAGCACTTTCTAAAGGAGACAGTTCTTTGGTTGAAACAAACCAAAGAAATCTGATGTTGAACTGGTAAGATCAGCTGGTAGATAAAGGGACTGGTGACCAAGCCCAGTAACCTGAGTTCAATTTCCCAAACCCACATGGGAGGTGGAGGGAGCCAATTACTGCAAGTTATCCTCTGATCTTCACATGTATCTCATCCTGTGCCTACACATACATACACAATAAATAAATAAATAAATAGATAAATAAATAAATAATTTGAATTTTAAAAAACCTAACGTTGTGCATGTGATTTCCTACAGTCAAAACATGCCTTATTTTCCTAGTTCTTTATCCTGAAGCAATATGTAACAATAAATTTGGATATCTAGTTAAAGCACCTCAAGGCATTGAGGTCAACTAACATAGTACCCTCGTAAGTCTTTCTCTTGATTAAAGACCTCACAACTCTCAATTGACCTAGAAAGTGCCAAAACCTGCCCTGCTCCACTTGCCAACTCTAATAAATTCTCCTGTGCCAATATCACTGATGAGGAAGGATGGGGTGGGTCAGCCACACAAATGCAAATACGCAAAACATGTAATCTTAATCAGGTACCTCAGAGGTGAGTTTCCTCAGAGACACTCAAGAGATTATGAAAATGATGAGGATGCTTTCTAAGAAGCTTCTAGACCACCAGCTTGAAGTTCTCATTTTTATATCCTGTCTTGCCTTTCAGATTGACTGTTAATATCCCCCCACATCCACAAGCCTTCCTTCATTTCTTACTTTTGAAGCATAACAAACCTTTGTCAGAATCTTTAGCTGAATTTCTCCTGTGTAATCAATTAATTCCCTCATTTTACATATATGTTTGCTCTCTCGGGGAGCATATGTGCACATTGCTATAAGAGATGACATAGAAGTAATAAATATAGAGCTTTAATATTTGTTCCCACTTACCGAAGGTATGGTTTCTATCATGGACCAAACAAAGCATCAGTGGTAGTCATTTTATCCTGATACTTCTGAAGTTTGATGTTTATAACAGCATAAATGTATACAAAGCCAGGAAGCTTATCTTAGTAGCTAAATGAATTTGCTGTTTTTGTGGTGGTATTGTGTTCCCCAAAATATTGTGCACCCTAATAAACTTATCTGGGGTCAGAGACAGAACAGCCACTAGATACAAAGGCTAGAAAATGGTGGCACTCACATCTTTAATCCTAGCACTCCAGAGGTAGAAATCCCTCTGGATCTCTGTGAGTTCAAGGCCACATTGGAAACGGCCAGGCATGGTGACACACGCCTTTAATCCCAGAAAGCGAGCCTTTAATCCCAGGGAGTGGTGGTAGAAAGCAGAAAGGTATATAAGGTGTGAGGACCAGAAACTAGAAGCATTTTGGCCTGGTTAAGCATTCAGGCTTTTGAGCAGCAATTCAGCTGATACCCATTCTGGATGAGGACTCAGAGGCCTCCAGTCTGAGGAAACAAGACCAGCTGAGGACCCGACGAGGCGAGGTAGCTGTGGCTTGTTCTGCTTCTCTGATCTTCCAGCATTCACTCCAATAACTGGCCCCGGGTTTGATTTTATTAATAAGACTCTCTAAGATTCCTGCTACAGGCTTTCATGCTTTTTTTCTGAACAGTCAAAACCATTTACATTGATGACTTTATTCTTCATCTTCCCTAAAAAGCAAAATTACTGTGTGAATATTTTATAGACTTTACATAGTAATTTCAACTTGTTTGTTCCTAAAACACTTAGATTTGATTTGCCATTCATTCTTTGCAATATAAAATAAACCATGATAACTGTATATGTTGTTTCTTATGTCAATAGTCAATATATTCATTTTCTTCTTTGAAATCAAGAAATAATAAAATCTGAAATAATTGGAGTAATACACAGCCTTCATATGGTCATTGATAACTAATACCATATATCAATGCTTCTAGCTAGGCTAGAGAATACAGAGTTTAAGGTTCATACATCCATATATTTGGCAGGTAAAGCAATGGGGAGAATGGCAATCTGAGATAAGAGTGCAACTCTACCACCCATGGCATACAGAGCCAAGGGCAAGTTCCTTGACTTTCTGTAATATGAGAACAGTAGTACCATTCCCCACTAGTACAGTAGCTATATGGAAAGCTGGCTTATGACAAGTGCTAGAAAAGGATTTGCTAATTTACTTTAAATAGATAATAATGTTGAAACATTTGAAAATGGGGAAGATAACTGAAGCTTTTACTTTAATGGATATTTTAATAAACTGAAAGCTTTCTGATTATGAGGGGACGATGGTAAAAGGCATCACTGTGAAGAATGCTGAAGGTTTGGCTTTATAACTGAAGACATTAGAATCATACTTTTGTGAACTTTCTTTTGAAATCTGAGTTATTGAAATATCAAAAGGAAAGGATGGAAAAGAAAAAACAAATATTCTCTGTATTGTTCTGTAAATCAAATCATAGACGAGCTGGTATGACCTGGAGAAAAGACTCTGAGAAAATGATATAAAATGCAGTCATCCACAATAAACGTGTTGGGACTTCTTTTGTCTCTTATCATTTCAGTTTATCTAAAGAGAGTATGGAGCTGTAAAGACGATTGTCATGAACTATAAAGATTGTCTGTTTTTCCTCCATGCTAGAGTTAGAAAAAGATCATGGTGTACAAGGACTGTTTATTTTAAGATTAAAGATACTACACGGTGCTGCTTTCTTTTTATGCTAAACCAAAATGATATGCTAATTACTAAGTTAATATATTTAATACTTAAAAACAGAAGTACTGTTGACCACAGAAGATGCTTAAATGCTGATGAACCTGCTTCCTGAGAATTCGAAGAAGCTAGAGTAATCTTCACATCCCTGCTCTCAGGGAGAGATTCAAGACCCATTACAATAGCTGGATTCTAAATCTACAACAGTCATTTCTCACTATTTGGGAAGATCCTTCTTAAGACTGACCTACTCTGTTCATGTCCTAAGGAAGTCTAAGCATATGTCAAGTCATCTTTGTTGTGACCTGGTGACCACTTACTTCTACTGAGTGCTATCTGGAGGACAGTTTCAAACTGAGCCACGGCTCCTGAGAGGCAGAGTACAAGAAGCAGTGGTCTCAGGTTTTTGTAGAACCAGGAGCTGGTATTCTGCCTATCACTGAACAGCTATTTGATATAATTTTGTTATAGAAGAGTGGAAGTCCGCACCTGTCATCTCAGGAGCATGTTCTGTGTGCTTTGAATAAGTTCCTTTGCTTGAAGAGACAAGTTAGAAGAAAAGGAAAAGTACTTACAGTAATATCTCCAATGGTGGCAGTCAAGGGGAAGACTTGTTATGCAACTCTAAGGGAAACTGATAATGAAAGGGGCAAGGAAAGAAAGTCTTAGTCCACTGTCAGTTCAGAAGGCTTCCCCCTTCTTCTATCTGTCTGTTGTTAGTTAAGTCATAATCACCGTAAACCAGTTCATAAGGTATGGCAGGAATGGTCCTACAATCCTCTATCAGCCCTACATATGCTAAGGGATGTTATAATTCAGAGTAAAGTCTATTCCTGAGCATTTACATAGCATCTGATGCTTTAAAAGTAAAAAAATAAATAAATCTCACTTGCCACTATTGAAGGAGACAATTAAGCACAATCCTTACTCTGAAAATTGATACAGGTAAAGAATTTAGCATCACCATTTTTAAAGATCCAATGAAATAATCATGCATTCAGAGAACAATGTGCTGGATAGTTCTATGTCAACTTGACATAAGTTAGAATTACCTGAAAGGAGGAAACCTCAGCTGAGAAAATGCCTCCATAAAACCCAGCTGTAAGGCATTTTCTTAATTAGTAATTGATGCGGGAGGGCCCAGCCCATTGTGGGTGGTGCCATCCCTGGGCTGATGGTACTGGGTTTTATAAGAAAGCAGGATGAGTAAGCTATGGTGAGCAAGCCAGTAAGCAGCACCCCTTCATTGTCCCTGCATCAACTCCTGTCTCCGACTTCCTTGGATGATGAACAGTGATGTGGAAGCATAAGCCAAATCAACCCTTTCCTCCCCAGGTTGCTTTGGCCATGGTGTCTCATCACAGCAATAGCAGCCCTACGACAACCAAGGATCACTAAAGCTATTTGGAATGGGGCTACTGAGAAGCAGGTCTGTCCCCAAAAATCTACAAGTCTTTTGGTGTTTAAATGATATCTTTTACAAGGCAATCCAGTGACTGTCGGGAAGGAATCTAAGAACATTGATTTCTGTCAAAATATCTAACTCAATCTCATAAGGCTTTAGAACAAATTTCCAGATTTTTAGAAATAGAGGACATAAAAGAACACACTGAACCATACATGACATAAGGAAAGAATATTATAAAAATACAGAACATAGGGCATTCCTCACCACAGCTACTCTGCTCTCCTCAATACCCAGTCAGGAGAAAAAACAGGTCTGAGAGTGTACTATGGGACTAAGGTTTAAAGAAGCTGGACCCTAAAGAAACATAAGACCAAATGCAGTACAGGAATCTGGGATGTGTCCTGCTTTGAAAATGTGTTCCTTAAAAGACATTATGCTGACAACTGGAGATAATTGTATATTAATAATTAACATAGTTATTGATTTCTTAGTAGTATAGTATTTGTTGTTGAGAAACTTGTGTTAGGATATCTAGGTGTAATGTGATGATTTCTACAATTTCATTTAAATGATTTGGCAAAGATACTTTTATAGTATATCAAATTCTAATAATACATATATCAAACAAATTCAAATATATTTGTATATAAGTATATAGGATATATCAAATATACAAAATATTGTTAGCTTTGTTGAACCTCAGCTAATGATAAACATGTTATGGTACTACTTTTATTTTTCTAATATTTGAAACTTTACATAATTATAAAGAGGTTCTTAATGCCTACATGTACTTTACCTGCGTGTATGTCTGAGTACCACATGTGTATTGATGCTGGAGAAGGCAAGAAGAGGGTATCATCAGAGCCCCTGGAACTGGAGTTATAGACAGTCATAAGCTACCATGTGGCTTATAAGGAATCGAACGAACCCTGTTCCTCTGGAAAAGCAGTAAGTGCTCTTAATTGTTGAGCCATCTCTCTAGCCCCAAATTATAAGCTTGTATTTTTGTTGTTGTTGTTGTTATTTGGTTTGGTTTGTTTTTCAAGACAGGGATTCTCTGTGTAGCCCTGGCTGTGCTGAAACTCACTCTGTAGACTAGGCTGACCTTGAACTCACAGAGACTGGCCTGCCTCTGCCTCCCCAGTGGTGGGATTAAAGGTGTGCTCCACCACTGCCCAGCTATAAGCTTCTATTTTTAGTCAAAGCTAAAACCAGAAGCAAGTAGTAACCCAGCAAGATTGAACAGCAACACTATTGGGCAAGAGCAACATAGAGATTGGGTACCTAGTGCTATCATTTGTTCCTCTCCAAAGTTCATGTGTTAAGGGCGTGTACACCAGCTTAGCACTTTTAGGGGGTTGTGGAAATCTTCGCAGATTTACAGGAGATTGAATCTAGTGACGGATATTTAGATATTGGAAAGGCACCTTTGGAGGACAGAATCTCATAGTAGTGGGTATGTAAGCAGAGACTTTTCACTTCATAACAGACTGGAAGAAACAAGGAGGATAGGAGTTGAGAACCAGGCATAGCCTTCACAGCCTCTGTATGAGTGTGTGTGTGTGTGTGTGTGTGTGTGTGTGTGTGTGTGTGTGTGTGTGTGTCTGTCTGTCTGTCTGTCTCTGTCTCTGTCTCCCCTCTCTGTCTCTGTCTGTCTGTCTGTCTCTGTCTCCCCTCTCTGTCTCTGTCTGTCTGTCTGTCTCTGTCTCCCCTCTCTGTCTCTGTCTGTCTATCTCTCTGTGTGTGTGTCTCTCTCTCTCCCCTTCTCTGTGTCTGTCTGTCTCTCTGTCTCTGTCTCTGTCTCTCTCTCTCTGTCTCTCTCTCTCTCTCTCTCTCTCTCTCTCTCTCTCTCTCTCTCTCTCTCACACACACACACACACACACACACACACACACACACACATACACACTGACCCTATGACCTACTTCCTCTAGTGAGTCTATTCATCCTAAATTTTCCACAACATCACAAAATAGCACCATCAGTTGAGGAACCAACATTTCAAAATATGATCCTGTATGGTTCATTTCACACCACAACAATATGGTAGTTCCAATTTTTTTTCTTAAGGAAACACAATTTTGTTTTCAGCAGTAACTGCACCATTCTGCCTCCTTACTAAGGACACAGAGTCTGGACTTCACTTACTTTTTATTTGTTTGATGGCAACCATTGTAATAAGCATAAAGCATAGGACCAAGTGATTTTACTCGGTGTTTTTCTTTTTATATTTGTCATTTTTGTGTGTCTCATTTTGCAAAACATCTACTCAAATCCCTTTACTTTTAGTTATTCGTTTGCTTTATTGCTCTTGAGTTGCGGGGGTGTGTTGTGTTGTGTTGTGTTTTGTTTTGTTTTGTTCTTGTGCATAGTCTGCTGTTAAGTGTGTCAGACATGTGACTTGCACATGCTTTCTCTCACCCCTGGGTTCTCCCCCTTTCTGTAGACAGTGTCATTAGATGCTCTGGAGGTTTTTATTCTGAAGTAGGTTTTCTCTACTTCTCTCTTATTTAACTGATTGACTTTTTGTGTCATTATGAGAGATTATTAGTATCTTAGTCCAATTTTAGAGACTAATTGATGTTGCAAAGTCTACTCAGCCATATGAGGTAAAGCTGACTCTCCAGTTTGGTTCCTTTTGGCAACTTTCTACTGTATCATGCTGGAGTCCTAATTTAAATGTTTACTTTATTACCAAGTTAAGGATAACTAACTAGGATAACCCACTCTTGGTGCCACCGTATAGAGCTATCTGTTCTGCAAACATACATTCTGACAAGAGTGACTCCAGATAACTTTCCCCAGATCACAGGGTCAAGACCACCACATGCCTTCTATGTCATCCTCTTTGACAGGTAAGTGCTGAGAGACGGGGAAAGATCATCACGTGAGACTTTTTGCAAACTCTCACTCTTTTGTAATTACTAAGACAGCAATTGCAGATTGGTGGGGTCAAATATTAGAACAGCCAGGGAATGTATGACTGTGGCAACAGGTCCATTCCATGACATGTTCTCTAGGCTTGCTGGAGTACTATTTACCCAGTAGATAAGAGAAAGAATTTAGTTACAACTTTTAAAATTTTAGTTACAAACTTTTACAACTTTGAATATATTTTGCACAAGGAACATAAAGTTATTTCCTGTTTTCTGTCTCATTAACTTTGGTCTATAAGGAGCCCAAGTCATGAGCCAGCCTAAATCATGGATACCCCAAAACAAACCTGAGACTAAAGAGATGGCTTAATAGGCAAAAGCACTTATACCAGCAAAACAACCTGAGTCTGATCCTGGAATCAGTATGATGGACAGAGAAAACCAACTCCAGCAAGTTGTCTTGGGACCTCTACTCATGGAATGTGGCATACATGAGTGCTTATAAACCCCATACATGGGAGAAGGATATTAAAAAATGTCTACACTCTTAAAGCCTTAAAAATTGATCCTGGATTTATTCTAAATTCCTCTGTACCTTTGAAATGTTAGATGAGCCTGTCATCTGAGCTTCCTGAAAATTTACTCTGGATATAGGAGAAAGTTAACATATTATAGCCAAGACTTCTAACAATATTGTCTGATTTCACACACAAAAAAGTCTACATTATAAAGATTTAAATTATAAAACTTTTAAGTAATGTAATCTGATATCTATTGAAAAGAGATATGTGTACTTCAACCAACAGATCCATGGTTCACAGGCTCATCATTCAACAGCAAAGAGGACAGGAGTCTAGAAACAACCTATATCCTAAAAGCAGGGAATTGAATTGGTGCATATATATAATAGAAAACTGTATTGTTATTTTAAAAATAAAGTTACTCTTTTTGAATATTTACTTATTTTTGTTTTATGTATGTGCGTGCTTTTCTGCATGTATGTGTGTGTATGTATGTATGTGCACCACATGTGTGTCTGATGCCCACAGAACCACTCACTAGCTGTGGTGTTTCCAACACAGGACTTGTCTTTAGTATAAACCTATAGACCATATCTACCACCAATAAAGTGGGAAATAACCCTTAGGATTGGGGCAGACACATGAAAGTTCTCAATAAATGTTAGGAGCCAGGGACTCTATTACTTGATTCAGCCTCTGCCCTTCAATAGCTCATGGTAAGACAGGCAAGATGGCAAACTTCTAAAATTCACAAGCAAAAAGGCTAATGGTTTTGTCTCCAGATGACTGTGGCTATTTCAGGCTCTCCCCATGTGGAATGGTCTGTAACAGCTTGAAGATCAACCAAGGGCTTGTGGTAAGTAAGCCACTTCGATTATGGATGTCACAAGCATGAAAAGAGAACACATTTGAGTGTGGGGGGGGGGGGGTGATGTTTTTCTTTAGACAGGAAAGCAAGCTCGTAGTGTGTTAAAAGAGGAGAAATAAGCTTCAAAATCTACTTTACTTTGATAAATTAATATAACAAATGACATAAACTTGGGATTTGAAGAAAAGGTTGAGTTCTATAGGACTGGAATGAGCATGTATGGAGGGCATTAATTCCCTGAGAAGAACAATCAGAGATGGGTCTACAGACCACTTCTTATTCCCAGATTTTCTTGGCAAGTATTACATTGTATGTAAACATAGCAAAAACAGATAGATAGATAGATAGATAGATAGATAGATAGATAGATAGATAGATAGATAGATAACCTGATTCCTTTCCATTTGGGCTATCATTGTCTTCAAAACAAGCTATTAATTACACTTTAATTAAATCATTTTAATCAAACTAAAAATAAATATGTTGATCATTTGAATTTCCTTTTCTCTTCCACCATGGCCCAGAGCCTTTCTTATGGCTTGACTATCACACAAAATGATATGTTGATGTTCCCAACCCCTAGAAACTCAGAATGTATCCTTATATGGAAATATGGTCATTACAGTTTTAATCAGTTAATATGAGGTCATCCTGGAGAAGGCTTGGGCCTAATCCTATATGCCTGATGCCCTCTTAAGTGCAGAGCAAGATACACAGAGGAGAGTTGCCATGTGATGGCAAGGACTAATTCAAAGCCGAGCAGCTAATAGAAACCAGGGAGTGGTAGAGACTACCCTGAGAGAAAATGCTAGAGAAATTGGCCAGGAGTGAGGAAACAGCAAGGAAAAAAGGCAGAAGACTTGGGTTCCTACTTCCAGCCCCCAGAACTCTGCATAAGTTTCAGTTCCTTCAAGCAACTGAGAGTATTACCTGCTTCAGCAGCCCTTGGAAACTAATTCACCTTGCATCTTTGTTACGACTATAATCCTTTGTCTGGCCAGCTATGGTAGATTACTGCTGTGGGGTGGCTTTTCTGTATGCTGTGAATATGTGTTGCTCTGATTGGTTGAAAAATAACACTGCGTTGGCCTATGGTAGGGCAGGATAAGATTAGGCGGGCCATACACTCAAACTGAAGATGAGCCAAAGAAGGGTGGAGTCCAAGGGACACCAGCCCGCCACTGAAGGAGCAACAAGATGCCAGCAGACTGGAAACACCACAGCCACATGACAACACATAGATTAATATAAATGGGTTGAGTTAAGTTATAAGAGCTAGCAAGCAAGAAGTCTGACCCAAAGGTCATATAATTTGCAATTAATATTAAGCCTCTGAGTGATTATTTCATAAATGGCTGTGGGACCACAGAGCCAGGTGGGACCGGAGAAATTTATGGCTACAAATTACAGTGCACTTCAAATGATTAGCTGCCTCCAAATGAAGCTATATGTAAAATCTTTATCTTACAAATGACATAAGGGTATTAATGAGCTTTATTCTATTACAAAGAAAAAAAAAGAATCAAGATTCCTCATTCAAAGACTTTTGAGTTCTAGACTCAAAGTTTATGTTAATTACCCCTTCGTTAGGGCTGCCACAGTGAAGTACCACAGGCTACTTAGGTTTCTCACAGTACCAGATGTTAGGAATCTGGCAAGAATGCATAGATTGGGTTGATTTCTTCTGAAGCCTCTCTCCCTTTAGTTTATAAGCTGTTGTCTTCTTGTGTTTTCCCACTACCTCTTCCCTATTGCTGTCTTCTTCCAAATTTCCCCTTCTTATAAGGACACTGTGATGTTGAATAATACCTTAGTGATAGCACTCTAGCTCAATTGCCTCCTTAAAACACAGGTGTGTGCTGAAGAACTGAGGAGTAAGGATTTGACATTTGAAATAGGAATATGTCAAAGTGTATTACAGGTCTGTTAGCTTGAGAGTTCAAATGTTGTAGCACCAATACCACGGGAAGGATACCTGGCTGCATTATATAGCACAGTACGATGCACAATGGCAGTGGAAAGTGCAAGCAGCAAGCAACAGAGATCACTTGGTAAGAGAAGGGAGCAAGAGACTTGACAGGGGCCATAACAACTTTCTTTCCTGGAAAGTGATCCACTCCTCTGAAACCTAGATCACTTTTTGGGACATCAATCCCTTTTCAAGGGTTGTCACATCTCAGTCACAACCCAGAGAGACCACACCTCTTAACAGCTCTATCACCACTCAATGTCATTCTATTATGGACCAACCCTATAGTACACGAAACGTTCAGCCCTATAGTACATGAATCTTCAAAGAACAAACCAAACCATAGAATGGGTTATTCAGTCCATAAGTAGCTTTTAAAAGATTTTTACCTTAATCTGGATCTAATGCTATGCTCTTTTTTATTCTTTGAAAAATTTCATACATGTATATAATAGATTTCTATCTCCCTCACTTCTGCAGCTTCCCCTAGACCCTCCTCAACACATATCTCTCCTAACTCCATGCCTTCTTTTTTAATAAACTACTGATTATTACATGTACATAGGTGTGGGGCCATCCGCTGGGCATGGAAAACCTACCAGAGGTCATATCTACAAAGAAAAATGACTCCCCCCTTCCCCTAGCAGCCATTGACTAGAGCTCCTCAGCCAGAGGTCAGGCCTCAGGATCCCTTCCCCATCCACATTGGAGTTTTGACTAGCTTTATCTTGGACAAGTCTAATGCAGGTAAACCACAGTTACTGTGAGTTCATAAGTGCAATGACTGTGCCATGTCCAGAAGAAGACAGCATTTTACAGAATTCCTCCCAATCCTCCATCTCTTACGCTTTCTCCATTCCCATCTTCTAAGATGTTCATCAAGATACAGGGGCAGGGGGAGGTTGATGTAGATGTCAGCTGTGACTTTCTGCCTTAGCCATTCACTGTTCACTGTGAAAAGAAGATTCTCTGATCAAGGATGATAACAGCACAGATCTATGTGTATAAATATAAATACTTAAAAAACAATATGAATGACCGTTCAGAAGAAAAATAAAAGTGTGTTCCTCTCTAGGGCCTCTGACTTTCTCACTCATAGTTCAAAGTACCAAGTGCAAACTTCGTATGAAGCAGATCTCAATTGCATTCAGAAGGTGGTTGGTTACTGACATAACAATTATGCCACTTTGTATCAGTGACTACATCTTGCCTAGTAAGTTGGTACTGTAGCTTGCAGGGCCTAGCACTAGGTAAGACCACTGATGTATAATCTTCCCTACCCCCTAGAAGCCTGAGTAGCTCCTTCTACATACACACCCTTCTGTGTAAGCTAGCCTGAAGGGAGAAGTTTCCTGGTCAGTTCAAGAACGGTTCCCCTATGTCCTGTAACCAAAGTATGTGGTGTCTTCAACAATAATGTCTTACCATCCAGTGTGGTGGGAAACCAAAAACAATGGCAATACCCTGCGTTTTCTTGAAGACACCCCTCACCAGTAACTCATATGGAGGTATCCCATGCCTGGTACTGAGTTTTTCACTTACTAGCCATGGGAAGACTATACGCTTAAACAACCCAATTTCAATGGTGTCAGTGCTACTACTAAGTCAAGCTAACGTATCTGTATAATAAGATTTTTTAATAAAAGCATTGACAAAAGGCCAGTGCATTTCCTTTCTAACAGCCTTTGTAAACATTCTTCACTTGACACCTGCCCAACAAAAGTCTTTGACTTGTGTGACTTCATTGTTCATCTTTTCTGGAATGATTAAACAGTCACAGAATTCATTCTAAGAATATTTAAATTTGCCCTTTTTCCTACTGTTCCATATAAACTATATGCCTTGCAAAAATGATCTCTTAGCTGTAAAATTTATTTGCCTCTCTTCCATATCTTTTCAATCTTTCTTTGCTGATGCAATGCATCCTTCCTTTCCCACTACCTTCAATATTACTTATGTTATAAGACAATACCCAATAGAATGACCATGCCTATTGTGTAGTGGGTAGCTGTTCCAGCTTTGATCTGGAAGTTCCAACCCCCATTGAGGCTTTGGTAACTGTCACACCTAAAAGGCAGAGCCGAAAGAGGAGCCCTGAAGACCTGAGATCCAAATGTGCCAGCTCTCTTGGTTCCTGGATCCTGGACGCTGGAGGTAGACTGAGCAGAGTTCTCCAGAGAACACCACTGGACTGTGCTTCACCTTTCCCAGACCCTGTAGCCTATCCCTTCACTTGTAAGTTACCCCACAAAATAAACCTCCCTTTTAACTATGTGGAGTTGCCTTAATATTTCAACCAATACTATTGCCCACGCTAAAAGTAAAAAATTTCTTCACATATTAAGTCTGATTATAAGAAAACACACTCCTTGAGAAAAATCAAGTAATTTAAATTTTAGTTCCACCAAAGCAGATTTTAGTCCCTGGAAAATGTTTATTTTCATGTTTGTTGCACAATCTGTCAGTGAAGACCATTTCTTTTTTTAGCATTGTACTAAAAGAAAAATATCAATTGTTGAAGTATTCTCACAGGATTCATTCTTAACGTGTTGACTTAGGGTAAGGACATAATGGAATACAAACCTCTAATTGTCTAATACAATTTACTTTTGCCAAAGAAAGATGCATTAGTCCCATTCAGCATGAAAAGGGTCTCTGTATGTTTAAAATTAGCCAAGCAAAAATCCTCTTCAGTGAGGATCCTCCGTAAAGAAATTTACTCATAAGCAAACACTAATACAAAACTATTTTTAATATCAAAAGTGAATATTGGTAATCCTGTATCCATGTCCAGTTTCAATATTACACTGTTACTTATATATTGTAATATGTAGCAAGCTGATTATGATGCAGGGAATTACTTCTGAATCTTTAACCTCTTGTCATCGTGCAGAAAGATAAAGAATGCCAGGTTAAAGAGTCAGAATCAATTCAATAGAGGCTACCCCAAGTGAAAACCAGGTACTTAGAGAAATTTGGACTGTCTTCTCAGGGAAGTGGGGGTTGGAGCGAGAAGCAGCTAAGAAAACAGGTTCTTCTACAGTAGTTGGAACCACAGTGAAATGATGGAGGGTGGAGTCACAGCCAGATGTAGGGCCAGAGTTGAGCCCAGGCTCCTGAATCCAGTCCTGTGCTTACCACGTTATCTCCCCTTTATACCATCTGAGTAAGACAGAATGGAGTTGTGTTGTCTGATTTATATACTACAAAAAATAGAAATTGTATAAATTCTGTAAATATAATACTAACACATGTCTCTAACTGTTCAAGTAAAACTAAAAATGACAGTGAGGAAAAAGGATGGTAGAATTTTCAAAATATGTAGTCTTACATTAAAATCAAGCAAATTCTATCGTGAACATCGCCACTCGATTCTCAATCTGCACTCAGGACTTCACTTTATGAGTCTTTGGAGCCTTATGTGCAAAGAGGGTGAGCTCCAAGATACCAATTAAACGTACACTCTACAAAAATTGAAATATAAGGTGAGGAACTGGTCAAGTCTTCAAAGTTATATTAGTTGGAGTAAAAATGTGGGTTTCCTCAATAAGTATTTGCTAAAAAGGAATATGTCAGGTGCCTGCTACATGCTTTTTAAAATGCTGGATGCAACTAATGAACAAGATACAATCCAAGGAGCCCCAGTCTAACAAAGTTGGAAGATATGGGTCAAAACACTATATGGCATGAATGAAAATACTAATTAATATTAAAAGCATTGTAGAAACAGGAAAGCAACTACTTCTATGGACCTCAGAAGCTCTAAGAAGTGATAAACAAGTAGCCTTACAAGAGCAAATGAAATGTGTGAACAAAGATAAAGAATGATGTTCCCAGTGAAGAGAGAGTGGATTGGACAGAGATGCTCAAGTATGAAAGTCCAGATGTCCACAGGGAGGAGCCAGCCTCAGTGGAATCAAGGGTATGTAAGAAGACACATGACATGAGATTAGAGAGAGAGAGCTTCATGTGTGAAAAACATCACTAAAACCAGGGGCAAAGCCCAGGAGAATTGATACATTAGCTACTATACGAAAATGAATGCACCCTGTGTAGTCATGTTGTTTTATGCTTCGTGTGTCTTTGTACTTACTTCTGTGTCATTATAGTTTTGTATTTGGTTACTATTTCAAAGTCTTGGGCTGTAGTATTTGTAATGAAGAACGGTTAAAACCAAACTTCTAAAAACTAGTTTGATGATAGTGGGCATGGTTACAAGAAAAGAACCCCAAGACAGAGACAGAAAAACAAAGGAGCAGCTGCTTGCCTGGTCGCCTCTTCCAAGTAGCTTCCCAGTGGCAAATTCCTGAGAGGATTTGTTTTGTGATTTTTTTTTTATTTTGTTTTGTTTTGTTTTTCTGAGTGAGGCTGTTCCTGTTTTAACAGATGATGCCATATGATTCAGCCATCACACATTTAATAAGAATTGAAAAAGAAACAGCAAAACCTCTATATAATCCAAGAAATTATTGAGGAAATTACAAGAACAATGCATGTGAACTGACCATTTTGGATTCTTATAGATACTGCAGAGATCTGGTTGAGTGTTTATCTGAAATATCTAGGTTTTCTGCAGATGTTTGAACAATGTCTTTCTCAAATAACCATTCCATAAGATGTGATTGTCCTGGGTATCTTGCTCACATGTCATGAAGATCCAAGATTCCTTACCTGAATGTTCCTTCAGGTAAGGCCAGTTAGTAGATAAAAGGTTTAGGATTTGCCTCATCCCATCTCTTGAAAACTCTGCATCCCTTTGTTTGGAGAAAGTTGAGTTCAGTCTTCCTGCCCCTATTGCAATGGTCTAAAAGCCTTTGATATTATATGCTATGACAGTTACATGTCCCTGATCATCAGACAGGGCCTCAACTTAAATGATTCAACTTGGGATTTTTTTTTCCATGATTACAATAGTCTGAAAGCATAATACTAAATGTTGTGGGATAATCTTTTTGTACACTGTGAAGATGTGTCTCTGCCACAGCACCTTCTGAATGGTATAATAAAGAGCTGAATGACCAATAGCTAGGTAGGAGAGGATAGGCAGGACTTCTGGGGAAAAAGAGGAAATGGGGGGGATCTAAGAGGAGAGGAATTTGCCAACGAGAGGCAGAGAGAGTTGGACATACAGTATGGAGGAGAGGCAGAAGGTAGATTAATATAAACAGGTTAATTTAAGCTTTAAGAGCTAGTTGAGAACATGCCTAAGCTAAGGCCAAGTATTCATATCAACAAGAAGTCTCCATGTCATTATTTGGGAGCTGGCAGTCCAAAGAAAGACCTGTTACAACTAAAATTGCTTTTTACTTTCTGTTGAATATTTAACAAATTATATGACATATTCAACACTTCTTATTAAAAAAGAACATATTTTAGATGATCTTGCCAAACTATGAGCTAAGTCTTCTGGGCATGTTTCATGCAAAACAGGCCAAGTGATGTTAGGTGTGTTGAGTATAACAAGTGTAACTTCACTTTCATTGTTGCTACTGTTACCTTTTGAGACATGGGTCCCATGTAGTTCAGGTGAACCTATTACATAGCCAAGAATAACCTTGAACTTTGATCCTCATGCTTGCACCTTGAGTGCTAGGATTACAGGCATAAGTTACCAGTCCCAGTTGAGAGAGTGCTGTAGGCTGAACTCGGGGCCTCATGCATGTTAGACATGCTTTCTACCAAATGAACTACATCTTTAGCCACAAATGCAGTTCTAACATATGATATTTTCAACTTACCATGGATTTGTTGGGGTATGACCCAATCATAAGTGTAGGCACATCTACAGTTTTCCCAACTAGTGGCAGGTCTTTGTCTTCCTTTTGTAACATTTCATACTGGGAAATTAAACTTTCCTATTACGGTGTGCCACAGAACACCTGTACAAAGTTAAGTACATTGTTGGGATTAATTTTATGCATAGAAAAAAGCATTGAGATGCAAAGCAGAATGCAAACTTAATGAGAAAATCAGGTCAAGATTCTCATTAAGTGATTGTAGAATATTATTAAATTCTTCAACCTCTGACTGTCAGATTAGAAACAGAGGAACCACGTGCTGCAGCTTGGAAAGCTGCCCAGTGCTGCTCCTCTTGTGGCTGGAAGAGCATCACTAGACTCCTTTAAAAGAATGTCAAGATCCCCAGAAGAGAGCACAGGGCTGCTGGAGTCAGAACCACTTCAGTTGGAATCTTTACTCCAACACCAATTGCCTCTGTGACTTTGGACAAATTGCTCAACCCAAAGGTTCGGCTTCCTCCCATTTACTATGGAAGACAGCACTACCCACTTGTCAGCCTGTTGTGAGTCCTGGGAGAGCTAATGTGTACTAAGTGCATGGCAGCTTTTACTACTTCTCCAGCAGTGCTATGGTAGGTCACTCTCCTCACTGCTCACCACCTAAACTTACCACTGGAAAGGAGAGGTGAAGATAGAGTCAGCAAGAGTTCTGCCCTGGACATCTGATACCAAGCATGTTGGAAGTCTCTAGTCAGCCTCCTGCTGGCACTTGAGGTTAAGCCTCACCTGGCAGCAGAGAGCCTGGTTGAGGTGCCTGCAGAACTGCCCCAGATAATTAACTGCCTCTCCTCTCTTCTCCAGGAAGCCAGTGTCTCAACTGTCCAAACGTATGAGGACAATCCAGCCCAATCATTAACCACACAAACAGACGTTACCTACTGTCAAAGATACGAAGAGGAAAATTATGGTTCTGACCCAGTTCTACAAAAACAAAAACAGGAAAAACAGAATCATGCAAAGAAGGAAAAATGACACAATCAAAGAGAAACATTCTTCTACGTCCTATTTTGAAAAACTGTACAAAATCGGTTCAAGCTTTTAGAAACCCCCGAAGAAGAGGGTGGCGACATTTAAACTTCACAGAAGAGTGACAAACAGACAGTGAGGGGTAGAAACTACTGCTCAGCTCTGCCTCTCCTGTGACTCTCACCTGGTCTTTAATATTCGATGACAAATCCTCCCTCGTGGAAAACTGATACCTTCCATAAAATCCCATGAAGCTGGAGATTCTGAGAGAAACTAGATTCATTATACCAACGTGAACCACACAGCATCTTATTCGATAGCTAATGGTGTTATTTTATGAAATGAATTTTAGGGGTCTCTTCCCTGGTTGGCTAATTCTTATTTTTTGATGTGCTGTATCTTTCAGGTTGTCTATTAAAATGTGTTTACAGAACTGCAGAAATTGGTTTCTCCATGAATCAAATTGCAAGCTCAGCTTATAAATTATTTAGTTATGCTCTCTTTTTGTTTCCTGATTCAGAAGATGATGTGGAATTTCCATTTAATGGGCAGCACATAACTCCCTAGAGCAACTTCAATCTATTTTCTTAATCTTACAGCTTCTGATATCCACCCACATGATTTTGCCTTTTCTTTTGGCAATATGGATAATAGCACAACATTAACAAGGAGGGCAATATGTGTGCAGACCCTTTAGAGTAACAAAATATTTCTCATCTTTGTGTATGTTTCTTGGAAGCAGAAGTAATTTTTTCTTCGTTTCCATAGATACAGTAAGTGTGGTTATTAATCAAAATGATAGACCATAAATTACAAAACCAGTTAAATATCGACTGTCTTTATTTAATATTCCAAACATTGTCTTGTTTATAAATGGGTCCCATCTTCATTGAACTGAGCATGATTTTAATGACAGTTTAAGTCTAGATGCATTTCAGATGTGTGGTGAAAAAAAATTACCTTATTCTGCTTGACCATGGATAATCCATGATCAAAGAAAGACATGTTAGAGATAACATGAATACTGTGTCCCTGTTTCTGAGAATAAAGGGCTGAATTTTTATTACAATCACTTCACTTATATCTTCCCCAGGTTCCTTCTATAAAGTTGAGGAAATTTATTTCAGTTTTCCTGCCCCATAAACAACCTATCTTGTTTAGATAGAATATTATTTTTAAAAACTTCAGATTTAGGAGGGGTGGGACAAAAACCTTCAAAACTAATGACAAATACTTCATAGACAACTTGAAGGAGTTAAGGCAACCTAAGAGGGCAGAGGGAAGTCACTAGGAGGTAGAAAGAGTGGTACAAATCTATTTATTAGATCATCAAGCTGCAGCTTTGAAGTAATCTACTCCCATAACTGGTATCATCACTGTCTGGGAATACTGGTACCCTCTGCCCATGACCTTGGTCATGAATCATACTCCCTGCTGCAAGTCTCAAACTGTTTCTAAACCTACAGTTATCTACATTCATTGCCCTTTTCTTCCTGCTACTTTCCTCTGGTAAACCTTTGTATTAACTGTTACATTAAATGAGATGTTGTTTATACCATAATTTTCATATTATCAACATTTTAGAAAGGCAACTCTTTATTATAGAATGTGACCTCCACATTGCAGAGTGTTTATGTCCTACAATGGGCCTGGTCCACAAAATGCTGGTACACTATCCCCTCCCAGATGTTGTCAATAAAATATGACTCTAGACTTTGCCAAACATTTCTGGCAGGCAAGATTAGTCACCTTGAGTTGAAAGTCACTGTCTGCACCTATTTATCCATTAAACCATTCAGTAAATGTTTATTACACATCAAGCATTGGTCCACAGTAGCAAAGAAAGATAAGGCTTACCCTCTCCCATACTATCCTACAGCCTAATTATTACATGTAATCTGTCCACTCTAATTTAGAATATAAAATATCACCATGGAGAGAAGAATAAAGCAAAACACTGCTAGAACATGATGAAAGGGCACCTGACCCACTTTGGAGGTGGGAACAGAGCCAAACTATTCACAGTGAAAGGGTTACTCACACACTGAAAGAGACTCAGTGAAAAATGGGCAAGAGTGTTCCAGGCAAAGAGAACAAATGAACAAAAGCCTGTAGGTGAGGATGCATGTCAGTGTCACTGGGGCACTGAGCGCTGGGGGTGGGAGCCAAGCCACACAGTTTCTTGTGCTTCCATTAAGGAGTTTTGCTTTGTATAGAGAGAGCAGTGAGCTATGATCTTGGTGCCCCAGACAATGGCCCGGACTAGGCCTCTTTACCCTGATTTTGTAACTTCAGGCAAATGTCCTTCTGACTAAAGTCAGTCCTTGGGCACTTCTATGGCCCCCCGGTTATTCTCCAAGATTCTTCCCAGGTTTTATTCCTTCTTTTAGAGGAACAGAATGTTTCCAGATCTAGCCATAACAGAGTGACATTGTGTCTACTATGAAAACCAAAACCACCCTAGGTGTTTTCATTTTATGCGGGAAACTCTAAATTCTAGCAGTATTCCACGCTGTTGCTAGCCAGTGGATCCAAAGTTTGGGTGTAGTAGTAAAATTAATGCCCAAAGCAGTTCTTCAAGGAAACAGAACTAACGTGTCATTCCCCAAAGGAACTAAGAAAAAAAAAAAAGCAAATGAATGTCCAATTTGGGCAAAGTCCACTTAAACTTTCATTTCCTACCCTTCTATCTTATTCGATCTGCCTGATATTTTGTTGGGGACTTCTTTTTAAAAATCTGTTACGTAAGCACCAGACTTGGCCTCTGTGTGAACTGTAAATATTAAGTGTGACATTTGTTTGATGTATCACACAACTGGAGAAGAGAGCAAGACAGCTCAAGAGCAGAAACAACTCGATGTGACTTTGGACAACATCTGAGTCACAGAGAAGAAGCTCAAATGAATGCTCACCAGATTGGGAGAGGGGGTTTTTTTTGTTGTGTTTTTTTTTTTTTTTTAATGGAGCAGCCACTGTGTTTTAACAGAATGTGTTTTTCACAGAATCAGTTTGGAATTTGAAGGATGAAAATTTGGTAGCACTGTTCTGCTATTGAATACCCTTATTCAGAGCAAAGCTGTGTAGAGTCTGTCTATTTGCAAGTAAATAAGTTTGAATTCATTTCCTCCTTATCATCTGTTCACTAGGGACTAACACAAGGGAAAAAGGCTCCAAAGAAAATAAAGCCAGGGATGAACGTCTCTCTCCCACTCTGCTGAGATTTGTCATTTCATCTCAGCTTTCTGACTGGCTACATATGAAAGTTAAATTAAGAATATAAAACACAGTAGAAGAAGATTAGCATTTAATTCTTCATAACGATCTTGGTTACCATCTTACTATTATGAAGAGAAACTATGGCCAAAGCAACTCTTACAAAAGGAAGCATTTAATTGAGGGCTTACTCGCAGTTTTAGAGGTTTAGTCCATGATCATGATGGCAGGAAGCAGACAGGCATGGTGCTGGGGCAGCAGCTGAGAGCTTTACATCCCAATCCATGGGTGGCAGAGAAAGAGAGAGATACTGGGCCTGACCCACCCCCAGACATATACCTACTCCAACAAGGCCACACCTCCTAATCCTTCCCAAACGGTTCCAATAATTGGGGACCAAGCATTCAAACATATGAGCCTATGAGGTCATTCTCATTCCCACTACCACAATAACAATATTTAAATTTTGAAAAAGATCCAACAGAAATTAGATACTAATTTTAAAAAAGTAATATGTTATCACAATTATATTTTTTTTCTTTACGTATAAAAAGCTTGGGCCTGATTCTAACAAAGAAGAAAAATAAAATAAGGAAGGAAGGATGGAAGCAAGAACCAGAGAGAGTGAGACCTGCTGAATGCTGTGGTTCTCAGGCACTAATGAGCACCTAACTCCTCTGAGTTTTCGAATCCACAAACAGTGTTGCACATGCAAAGATCTCTAGTTCAAAACAGCATAATCAAAAAAGAGAGACAAATATAATCTTAATAAATATAAAAGCATCACTAAAGAAAGTTTCCATCATTAACTAATGGGGAAGTATAAAAATGGGGCTGTTTGATCATGGAATCACAAATAAATAAATAAAATTTCAAAAAGAAAAAAAAAAAAGAAGAAGCATTCATACAAGCTTCACCTGGCGTCAGGGAGGGGCATTTTATCCAGTTTCACTTAGAATTCTATAATCTGATGAAAAATGTTCCCTCTATCAGGGGATGCCCATGGGGGATCCAGAGTGGCTGTGATATGGAATGGCATGTTTCTTGCCACAGTGGAAGTTGTGTGTCCCCATTATGGATAAGAGAGGCAACAGAAGCTGGGGTGTCTGAAGGTAGAGTACCTATGGGGTGAGTCCTGGGTGACACCTTCCTCCATGTGGTCTGTAGTGCTGTACCTCCTTGTCATGGTGACAGTTTCATGGCTCATGACACATATGATAAGGAAATAGGGAGGACTTACCTTTTCAGAGGAGGGGATGGGGGTGGGCTGGGGGGAAGATTTGAGGGGGGTAGGAAGAGGAATGAGAGAGGGATCTGTGGTTGGTATGTAAACTGAATAAAAAATGTCTTAGTAAAACAAAACAGTTATATAACTTGTTCAGGTGTTGTCACGGGAAGGGGGATGGAAAGACGCTAACAGCTGAGTGAGGTATGATGTAGCCGTTTCCTCTGGTTAGACATGACCATTGCTATCTTGCATCAGAACAGCTGTAGTCACTCACCCCAATGACACTCTCACAAAAATGAGGCCATTGACATTCACTTTTATGGGGGAGGGCATGAGGCTCGTGAGATTCATGAAGCTCACTAGACAAGATTCATGAGACTCATAGATGTTCACAAGATTGTAACATGACTCCAAGCTTCCCCAAGATTACCCAAGGCTTCTAAAATAAACTTAGACTCACTGCTTGGACTTGAATTAAATCCTTTCTTTCATCCATCAGTGTCCTGTGTGGGTGGATAGACTTTCTTTATGTCTTCATAAGAGCAGTTTTGCCACAGGCCTTCATTCTCAGAATGTCTTGGTCTTCCAGTTCTATAACCATGAGAGCACATCTCAGACTAGGATCTGCAAAACTCTATAACATAGTCACAAGCAAACACAAACAGTTAATTTCCATTTCTTTTAGGAATTCCAACGAGCACCTTCTATGAAATATTCATTTGAGGGAATTGCAGGAAGATTCTGGGAACAGGAGTCAGCTAAATTTCTAGCTAGTAGCAGGTGCAGAATTTCAGTTAAAACCAATACATGGTACCAAATGGAGTCCTAGATAAAAAGAATTACTCTAAACAGCCTAGGTTAAGATTTCTCCACCCTGCTACTGTTGATATTTTTGCCTAAATAATATCTATTAGTGAGGAGTCTGTATGCTATAGGATTAGGGGACAAAGCACACTAGAAGTCAGCATCAGCCTCTCCCTGTAGTTGTGACACCAAAAACCCATCCTCAGATGCTGTTACATATTCTGTGATAGACAGTTGGAAGTAGGGGTAGGAGACAAATCATCTCTGCTGGACAACACTCATTTAGGCTGCCACTGGACATCCAGTCTCTTCACATGGCAGTGTTCCTATGAAACGCTTTTCACGGATCCATGCATCTTGCGCACTCTGTTTGACCAATGAAAAACCATTTCTACCATCACTTAGACTGTAATTAGGACACCTACTAGAACTAATCAGAGAGCAAGATGTGAGAACACAGGTAGCAGGTGCCTCTGGAGAGTGCACTTTTGATTAGATTCTTTCAAATGCTAACTGCTTGTGGTGGGTGTATTCCTGATTAGTGTATTTCAAATGTTAACTAACCATACTTCTGACTTCAAGGAAAATTAACAGTTGTTCTCTAATTGAGACCCAGGTTCATAGTGCCCACAGGCATCTCACAGAAGCACCTGGAAAATGTAAAGGTTAGGTTTTCTTGGAAACAGCAAAAATGCAAATATCAGGCACAGCACAAGCACTCACTAAGCACTCCTCCTGGGAGAGCAGTAGGGGTGCAGCACTGAGAGGCGGACATTTCGTCACCCTGAGACCTACCCAGCTCAAGTGATCTTGCTGCTGCCAACACATATTCATAAGAATAGGCTTTTCAGTTCTAAGAATGGTTTGCACAAAATTTGTGCCCGTCCACACTGGTGGAGACCCATGAACTGTGGACTAGTGGCTATGGAACCCCCATGGGACTGGACTAGGCCCTCTGGATACGGGAGACAGTTGTTTAACTCAAACTGTTTTGGGGGATACCCCAGCGGGGGTGATAGGGAGCCATCCCTGATGCATGAGCAGGCTTTCAGGAGCCCAGTGCCTGCGGAGTGGCAGCTTTGGTGCGGCCTGGAGGGGCTTGGACCTGCCTCGGCTTGGTGTGCCGGGGTCTGATGACTCCCCATGGGAGACCTTGATTTGGAGGATCTGGGGATGGGGGGTGGCTTGGGAGGGAGGGCTCGGGGGTGGGAGAAAGGAGGAGGTGGGATCTGTGGGTGATATGTAGGGTGAGTAGAAAATTTCTTAATTAAAAAAAAATGAGAAAAAAAATTGTGCCAGTATAGAGAGTCAACGTTTGGTTAGTGAAATTTGAATCGAAAGAGATGACTAACATAGGATACCTTACCTGTCAGGACTGATCATTGTCTAAGCATCACCAGCTTGAACGTTTCAACACAGAAAACTGCTTGGGAACTTCAATCTAAGTGAAATGGGGTGAGTGAAATGATGACCGATCTGAGAAAAGACTGCTAATACTTGCCCAGGGTTACACAGTATGGGGACTCTTGCAGAGTACAAAATAGAGCCATACGCAGGTGGTCAGGCTAAATCAAGCGAGTGAAGGAAATAATTCTACCCATACAGAGTTTTCTTATATAAAATTCACACCCTAGAACAGGGTTATCAGGGGTTTTATGCCTGACCCATGGAGAAAAAGAAGGACGCAATCAAAAATGAGTCAAGGAGGTAAAACAGAAGATGAATTTCTGCTTTTCAAGGTAAGCTTCTAGTCCACACTCTGGACTCCAAGTTTAGACAGTGTACTTTGAACCTACTAATCCACTCGGCGAGGAGTAAAAGACTGGAAAGATAAGGTCTAGGTGACCCGGTGGGACAGTGTCCACCCAGCAGGAAGCCCAGCTGAAGCTTTCAGAAACAGAGTAAGTTACGGCCAATAGTTAAGCTTATCTGCATTCCCACTATTAATGTCTGCTGCCTGTTTATAACACAGAAAGCGTTGTACACATCTACATGTGCCCTAGGGCAAAGATCACCACTACATCTCCCAAGGAGAATTCCTTTAAGGGTGAAAATATGTGCAAGGTCTACAAAGGATCCGTTAAGAGGAGAGTTTAATGAGGGAGCCAAGTAGGGGACTTGGTATTTAGACCAAGAGAATTCCTCTCATATAGTCCTAATATTTTCTTGCATTCATTAACTCACAGAGGCCTTGGCAGAGAAAGATCTGTAACTAGGAATCACATGTTCGTATAGTCTATGATGGTAGGAGATGGGTGGGAGTAAGTGTGCTTATCCCAGTGGTCTGGCGTTTCTCTGGAACATTTCTATAACTCACTTCTCCAATAAGAATGATTGTGCCACGAGTTTGCCTGACACAGTATACTTCTGTTTTGTTTTGTTTTGTTGTTTTTCCTCTTGGTTTCCCATGCTGACAGAGAAGGAGTGTTTTAAACCACTCTCCACCCCATGAGAAAACTGTCGAGTCAATCTGTGTTTTCAGATATGTTACATCCTGGCCTGTTAAGTCAGGGGTGATGTGTTAAGCCCATCACAGTAGTACAGTTCCTGTAGCTCAGTTTTTACTTATCGCCTCACACAGCTAAGTCTCGTTGGGTTCTGAACTCAAAAAGGAAAGAAAAAAGGTTAAACATTGGCCAAATAACCAATAAAAGAAAACACAAGAAACTTTTGGATGCAGAAGCAGGGGCTAGACTCTGACGAACAAAACATCTAGATATGGAGATTTCATGTATGGTTAGGGTGGGTAGCCTCAGAGCTTTGTAATTTATAAAGGAGTTTGTGAATGAAATTACAGAGTCTAAATAGCTAAGATGCTTTTGTCCTCAGATACAAGGTTAAATTCTTGTATTTATTAATTTTGTCAGCAAACTAAAAGACTTCATAACACACACAAATAATAGCTTCAAATGGGTGCTTGCTTGTTAATTGTATAATCAGTGACCATGGGACCTTATTATAAAGGAAATATGTCTTGTTCTTCAGTTGCTAGAGAAAACTAAATCCTGAAAATGCAACAATTAAGTAGACAATTAAAAAAAAATGTGCCTAGAACATTCTGTCTCCAGAAATCATATTTGCTTTTAAAAAAAGATAGTAGATTAGCTATTTAAAGTGTTTGCTTTGGTAAAATATGACAATGAAAGAAAAATGAAGGGAAGAAGAAACCAAGAGATTGACTATGAGACAGGTGTAAGATAAGGGGCATCATATTGGAGATAGGTCCAGGACTAGCTGCTCTTCAAGAGAGATGATGAGCACCCTTTCAAACAGCCTGCAACCACACCCAGACATGAATGGATGAGTCTTTAATGATTCTACCCTGTGTGCTCTGAGTTGACCTGGCTGGCACTAAGTAGAACAGAGATAAGTGGTCAGAACACTGCCAATGGTTGAGCAGAGTCACTGCAGCTGATGTCACTTTCTTGTCTTTACATTTCGGGATGGTAAATTCACTGTGCAGTGAATCACTTTCGGAAAAACACAATAATTTCTCACATTCACACTTTTACCTACTCCAGTTTAATTGCATAGAAGTTTGAACAATCAAAGAGAAGTTGAACAGTTTCTATGCATCTGTTTGCTGTTTGCTTTGGAAACAGAGACTCCTTCTTGGAGCTACTCAACTTAGAGAGTCTCAGTTGCAGTCAAGTGTTTGTTAATATCTCAGTACATGATGTTCTCCTGCAAATCAGTGTCAAGCATATTTCAATTGAGGGACAATTATCTCCAACCTTAAGCCTCAATGTTTATTCCCTTCCTAACATTTGATTTTTCTCTTAAAGCTGTTCTATTGTTCTTACTTTGGATTTACTTTCTCTCCAATATCTGTCAATTTTTCTTAAATCCTTCTGTTTTCTGTTTTTCTTTTTGATTTTTCAAAGTCTTTGCTCATTTGCCTTACATTTTCACATAAAGACTTATTTTTCATGTTTTTCATTCTTCTGTTACTTTTAACTTGGTCTTCATGTCTAAATATTTTGTCTTTTATTGTGATTACTTCTTGAGTTTTGTCCCTATTCAAGTTTCTAATGCTGATGTGTACTAGTTTTTATAGTCTTTACAATTTCCTTAGTGTTTGTCTACTCATTTTAAAGTACTACAATTTCACCCATTTGTGGATGTCTTTCTCCTGGGCTTATATTATCTATAAAAAGTTTGTCCCTGATGAATTATGCAATGACTCATCAGATAAAGGCAACTTGCTACCCAGACTGATGATATTAATTTGACCCTGGGACCCACATGGTGGAAGTAAAGAATCAACTCTTCTCTCTTCCAAGTTGTCCTCTGATCTCCACATATGTTCCATGGCACATGTGCATACACACAAATTAATTAATTAATTAATTAATGTAAATTTATAAATTTCAAAAATCTTTGTATTCTTCATTCTCTTGAAAATATTATTTGAAAATTTGACCTCAGTAATATGGATCTTAGTGTAAAGATTGCAATGAAATTTTAGGATATTAAATTCAGTTATATTTCTAAACTTCAAGGCTCCATGTTTTTGTTTTCTTGCATAGTGCTAAATGATAAGGCAGCGTGCTGAGAGTTCCCATCCAGTTGTTCTTCCCTAATGTAAGCTAAACATTGCTGTTTGCTCCTCTCTGCTGTCCCTCTACTAGTCTGCTTTCAGTCCACTCAAAAGAGCTTCTTCTTGGTATGAGAGCTTGGCTTGGAAGGACCAATTTTAAGAATTCGTGAGGCCTAGATTTCTGTAACTATCAAGGCCCTGTATTCTTCTGCCTCTGTCATGCTGAAACCTTCCTCACAGTACAACTGTTCTCAGATGGCCTGGGTCATATTTCCAGTGGATGTCTGTTGGTTATTTTAGGGTTATCCTATTCTCTGTCCTTCATACTCTCCAGTTTTTCTTTGTAATTTCTCCTGAACCTACTCTTCTACCCATTTTGTTGATTTACAGGACAAGAAATGAAACAAAATAGATAAACAGAATCTCGGATTGCTACTCTAAATTGAAAATCTTGCTAGCTATTAATACTAACATATATGAATTACATTTTGGATTTTAGAATTCTGTTCCTCTTGAGTATAAAGGCTGTATCTGCCTTAGATAAGCATTAAGTACACTAAACCAACACAGTCATACATAATATCATTTAATAATTATGGTGCTGATGATTGCAATTCTAAGAGACAGAAAATGGGATTCAAACTGTATATTTTCCATGACAAATTAAAAAAAAAAAAACTGTAAATGTTGTTGCAAACAAAGGTTACTTTTCCAGAAATTTCAGTCATTACTGCCATCATTAATCCAAAAACAAAACACACTTGGCTTGTCTCTGTTGGTCCCACACACACCTGCAGGTAGAAATTGGGATCAAATCTAATGAATAAATTTTGCTTGTTTCGTTGCTTAAGGATCACAGGACAAACTTTGTCTCACGAATGTGAGCAGAACACTAGGGATGGACCAGAAACATGGAGACTGGCAGAGATCAAATGGAAGCTCCATCACTCCACAGATGTACCAGTTAAGTTCTCAGGGAATGTAGACCATAGGAGAGACAAAGTGGATCCACTTAACACAAGGACAGAATAAAACTTCCTGATGAGTCACTCCCGTGGGAGGAATCTGTGTTGGGCTGAGTCTCTGCCAGGCAGCACCTTTTACTAAGAAGACACATAATTATACAGAATGACTAATTCATTTCTGCAGATGTCATACATGTCTGTTTATCTGTTTGTCCCCACCCTGGGACTGTGTCGTCTGCATTATTTCACTTCTGTACCATGTCCGAATGTCAGTGTCCAGTAATTTTTGTGTTTTTAGTGCTGAATGGATAGGAATGCAAGCCTCTATTTAAAAGTTACTGATGTCTACAGACTTGAGTAACCAAATATTGGGCAATATGAACTTCAGATAAAATATGTCTTGACAAAATCCCACTGAGGAGACATGCATACAAAGTCCCACCTCCAACCAAGAAGATGTTTCCAACTGTTACATGTGGGGAAAGGGAGAAACAAATCAATTTTCATCAACTGAGTGACACTGGGCATATCATCCATTCTCTAGGACAGGCCCTATGTCCAGGAGTAGTTGAGAAACACAAATGTATTCCATGTTTTTTATTTTATTTTTGGGATTATAATAACATCATTCTCCCCCTTCTTTTCTTCCTTCCAAATCTTACCATATATTCCCTTGTGGTAGGGTCCTGTGCTGCTGTTCCCTTTGGGGGAAGGGGCCAAGTAGGCACAGAGTCAACAACACAGACTCCAGGAAAATGTTGAAACAACAAGCTAGGTTTATTCAAGAAGAGGCAAGCATTATATACCCTCCACCCTGCCCTCGGGGAAGGGCTGATGAATATGCATCTGCTGGTGTGGCATGGCTGCCTCTCATTGGTCTCATCTCTAGATCATGTCTCAGCTGCTGTTGGTAAGGCCCTTAGGCAGAACCAGGTTGGCTCTCAGAAAGTATCTTATTACTGGTTTGGGCCAGCTGGCCCTCAGGCCTGTTAGGAATGAGTCATCCCATATTTCCTCTTGCTGGCTTTCAAATTCATGGAACTGTATGGTGTGTGTGTGTGTGTGTGTGTGTGTGTGTGTGTGTGTGTGTGTGTGTGTATTTTTGTTTTGTTTTGGTATTATTATTTCTTACTGATTTTTTATTGTTTGTTTGTCTGCTTTGACTTTTGTTTTATGTTGTCTTTCTTGTTTGTATTTTTAGAGACCATGAAGTTCAGTGGATAAGGAAGTGAGAGGAATCTGAGAGGGACGGGAAGAGGTGAAAGGATATAATCAATATACATTGTATGAATAAATAATTTTTAAGTTGAAGATGTCTTTAAAACAAAACATGGTAGATGCATCTTTTGTGTGTGGTCATGCCTTTGCCTGTCCTTTTGTCACACATTTTAATCTACAGATTAATAATTAAACATCAAAATGTCTTTGAATCTATAAATTTAGTATACTCACTGATTCTTTGTAATGTATGGAGGAAAATTTCTGCTAAACTAATACAGTAATGCTGTCTTTTCAGGGTGGTTCTATTTTTCATGTTACAGTCTGTGTTCTAAAGTACACTTATACATTCAAATAGCCTAGTTCTAAATTCATTTTTTCCCTGACTTCAACACTCATGTGTATTATATGTGACCTGAATGATTTGGTCCTACAAGGTTCCCAAATGTTGCAGAAAGTACTGATGAGCTACAGCTCTCCAAAGCAAGGCATAGACTACACTGGATGGAGTGTAAGAAGGATGCTTTCTCCCATGCATTCTTCAGTAAAGATGTAAGCTGTTACTGAGTATCTGTGACATCTCCTTTATAGGCTTCCCAGCAACTCCTACACAGTGACTATTGAGTAGTACTCCTTTGTGTTAGCAGCTGGCTTTTTCTTTTAATATATTTTAAGAACCATCCCAGTTGCAAACTAATGCTCTGTTAAGATATTACTCAACTTCTTTTTGACTTATCTGAGCCGTGGTTTTTAACATGACACGACTTCTGTTAGTCATTTATAAATAAGATATTAAGTGAACATAAAATTATTTCCAAAAATAATTTCTAAAGATGTTGATTTATTTTACAAGATCACTTCTTATATAAAGTTAATGCTTTAAACTGTTTCTCAAAGTAAGATATATAACTTAAAGATTTTTTTAAAGTTGTTTTTAAGTAGGTGTGATATTTAACTCTTAAAATAACCCATTGAGCAAAGACATCGGCCAATTAGAATAGATGCTGATGTAGATACTCTAGATTGAGTTCTAAAATTGGTTCCTGATGTGTCAGGTGTTAGGTGAGCCCATGGGAGGTGCAGCTGAGCTGTGGACATTAGATGGAAGGGTAATGAGGGTCACTCAAGGGCTTGAGGCAAAGGTTATTTATCAGCATGTCCAGTGATCCTTCCCTAATTTAAGTGTGCATGGTTAGTGGTACATATTAGCATAAAATGAGTCTTGCATTAGTCTTTTCAGTAGGCATACTAACATGGAAGGGAGGAATCTCACAGGGCCCCCATAGATAAAGAATTACATGTAATTAAGAGTGACCAAGAGACAGAGTATTAGTTGTCTCTAGGGATGAGCCCCTAATTGGTTATCTAATACCAAGTGTCCAACCCTGAAATCATATACATGCAAACAACACTAAATATACTCTTTAGCTTGTTAATTTATACATATTTATGCACTTATACATATATGCAACAATAACAATTAAAGGGAAAGATACCATGAATTTGAGAGGGAAACCAGGGAGACATGGAAGATTAGGTGAGAAAAAAAAAGGAGGGAACAATATAATTGTGCTTTAGTCTTAAAATGCTTTTTAATTTAAAATAAATGAACAGAGAGATGAAGACAAAGTAGGATCTGTTTACAGAGACAATAACTAGCTCATCTTGTAGGCAGAGTCTCAAGAGTTCCTCAGAATCAAGTTAGGTGAGGACTGAGACCTCTGTGTTTAGAGCAGTGAACCCTTCTGGTAGAAAAAAAATTACTTCTCATGTGGAATTACAAAAACATATAACAATATAAATACATCTCCAGAGCCCCTTCTGAGGCCTTAAATCTTCAACTTCATTACCACCACTAAATCCACCTATGAAGAAATTATATAATTGACTGTCTTTGCTGTGCATGATGTAAATTGTGACCCTAAAAGCTAAAATACAAAATTAATATTATGTGTGGCATCAACTGTATTTATATAGCAAATGTGAAAAAAAATTAGTCAAAGACAAAAAGTCAATGAATACATACATGCTTGCCTATCATTCTCAATCCTTTGCAAAATGTGGTCCAAGACTGTTCTCATCATTCTTGGAGTGAGGAAGCATTTACTGCTAAAGCTGGGTTTTCTTCCCTCTGAAGTCAGCTTTGAACTCTTTCTATGTACATAATGTTATGAACTTACTCTGAACACCAAACCAAAATCCAGGCTTTTCCAGGAATCAAGCAGGTGCCTTGATACTATATGGTGATATTTTATTTGTACTGAAATGTGATTTTATTTGTATGTTAATAAATAAAGTTGCCTGGGGATGAGAGCTAATAGCAAGCCATAGCAGAAGTCTGGCAGTGGTAGCACACGCCCTTAATCCTGATCACATGACAGGCAGATCTCTGTGTGTTCAAGGATAGCACCAGCATGGAGACATATGCTTTTAATCTCAATATCAACCATAGAAGATCTAGAGGTCTGTATAGATGGGCAGTGACGAGGCAGTCATGTGGTTGGGTTTACAACCAATGAGAAGGCAGAACAGAAAGTCTGTAAGAAGTCAGACACACAGGAAGTAGTTCTCTGGCTAAGGAAGACAGCAGCGGCAGTGAAGGGTAAGGTTTTTAGCTCTTAGCTATTGCTCTGACCTCTTGGGCTTTTTAACTCTGCAATCGGCTCTGTGTTTCTTATTTAAAAAGACAGTTACATCTACAATACTATTTGCTAGAAAGTGAGGCCTATATGTTTGTTTGGATATTGAGGGGAAGGACTGCTATTTGACAAACACCTATGCTGTGGATATCACTATATGTAAATAAACACTAATTGGCCAATAGCCAGACAGGAAGTATAGGCGGGACTAACAGAGAGGAGAATTGAGGAAGGAGGAAGGATAGGAGAGACTGCCTGGAGCTGCCGCCAGGACAAGGAAGATGTAAAGTACCGGTAAGCCACGAGCCATGTGGCAAAGTAAAGATTAATAGAAATGGGCTAAATATAAGAGTAAGAGCTAGACAATGATAGGCCTGAGCTAATGGCCAAGCAGTTTAAATAATGTAAGAGTCTGTGTGTTTATTTTATAAGTGGGCTCTGGAACTGGCAGGACTTGGCGGCGGGAGCTGGAGAGAAATTCTCCAGCAACACACCTAGGCCAGTGGTTCTCAACATTCCTAGTGCTGTGGCCCTTTAATACAGTTCCTTTTTGTTGTGGTGACCCCCAATCATAAAATTAATTTGCTGCTACTTCATAACTTTAATTTTGCCATTGTTATGAATCATAATATAAGTATTTGCTATGCAGGATATCTGATATACGATTCCCAAAGGAGTCTCTGCCCACAGGTTGAGAACCTCTGACCTAGACTGAAGACTCCAGGGGCAAGTAGATGAGTACAATGTCAGCCTCCTGTCAGTGTTGGAGTTCTCAGGTCTCACGGTACAGCAGAACCACCTGATGCCAGAGACAACCCAGGTAGATCAAGTCAAAATACTACCAGTGGGACATCAGTGTTTTTAGAAGGATGGGTCAATGCTGAGAAACACTGGGGAGCACCTAGAGCACAAATATGTGAAATCACATGCTAAAACAAACACCTGCTGTTGGTTTGTTGGTTGGGTAGTTGGGTGGTTGGTTGGTTGGTTGGTCGGTCGGTCAGTTGGTTAGTCAGTTGGCTGGTTGGTCGATTTTCCATAGAAGATTTGAGAAGAAAACAGGCGTAACAACTGCTACTGAAGTTTCTAAAATCATGTCCAGTTAGTGGTGAACTTTCTTCTCATCACTTTGGACCTTAACAGCTACAGAAGGTAGAAGAGAATGAATAGTTGGCATGAAAACAGGCTTTGCCAAGTAGGTACCTACAAGTGAAGTCCTGACAAGCAAAAGGGGTTGAGAAGCTGGAAAACAGGCAAAGGGAAACCAGGGTAGGTAATGTGCAGTTAACGCATATGACAGGCTCCTGCTGCATGTGAGGCTCCCCAAAAGGCTGAAGTTTTAGGCATAAATTTTCAGGAGCTGAAAAGTACCATATGGGGAGCTTAATATGAGCTCTTAGTAGTGATCCTGTCTGTTACTAAAAGCTGGTGAAGCTTTTTAACACTAAGTGTAGATATTTAAGGCAGGGTCTCCGTTGGTAGGTCTGGCTGGCCTGGAACTCATTATATAGACCAGGCTGGCTTTGAACACAGCAGAGATCCACCTGTCCCTGCCTCACAAGCACTGGGATTAATATTTTTGCATCTTTAATATTGTAGGTTTACTATGTATTGGGTGACTATATTGAAAATAAATAAGGAATGTAAAAGCTATGAGGCTACTGTATAATGCAAACTACATAAGTAATGCCCTGAGTGATGAAAGAATGCCAGAACTTAAGAAAAAAGAAGTTAGGCAAGCATCTATCTCTTTTATGAATTCACTACAGAGTAACCAGAAAACTAATTTTTAAAAATGAGTACAGAAGTGGAAGGGGAGGGGGGGTAGATGGGAAGTGGGGCAGGGGAGACCCGCAGTTAGTATGTAAAAAAAAGTTATTTAAATTAAAAAAAGGTAAAAGAATGTTAAAAAATAAAGTTTAAAAATGAGTACAGTGTAACATAGGAACAAGAATTTAACACATTATCTATAAAACATTTAGCTCAATTTCAACTTTATGAACTTATTTTTTTATTTTATTTTATAATTTAACTTAATTTTACATATCAGCCATGGATTCCCTTGTCCTCTCCCCCTCCCGCCCTCTCCCCCCCCCTCCTGCCCTTCTCCCCCTCGGGCCCTCTCCCCCCCCCCCCCCCCCCCCCCCCGCCTCCCCCCCAACCCACCCTCCATTCCCATCTCCTCCAGGGCAGAGACTCCCCTGGGGATTAAGTTCAACCTGGTAGATTCAGTTTAGGTAGGTCCATTCCCCTCCTCCCAGGCTGAGCTAAGTGTCCCTGCATAAGCCCCAGGTTCCAAACAGCCAGCTCATGCAATGAGGACAGGTACCGGTCCCACTGCCTGGATGCCTCCCAAACAGTTCAAGCTAATCAACTGTCTCACTTATCCAGAGGGCCTGATCCAGTTGGGGGCCCCTCAGCTATTGGTTCATAGTTCATGCGTTTCCATTCGTTTGGTTATTTGTCCCTGTGCGTTATCCAACCTTGGTCTCAACAATTCTCGCTCACACAAACCCTCCTCTTTCTCACCAGCTGGATCAAGAACAGAGAGGGAGAACAAGAAATAAGAGACCATAATAAATGAAGACCACATGAGAATAGGAAGAAGCAAAGTGCTAGAGAGGTCCACAGAAATCCACAAAGATACCTCCACAATAGACTACTGGCAATGGTGAAAGAAAGCTCCAGGAACTTTATAAACGTATGAGAAATGCAGTGTGACATCAAAATCTTGGGATTTCTGAGAAACATTAATCAATGGAGATGATAGGGTATACTGTATTACCTATGCAGATAGAGCCCGTCTATAAGGTAACTTTGCCTCACTAAAGAGAGGTACGTTTAGATGGTGAATGTGGAGGAATTGCCTAGGATTGAAGGTTAAGTTCCAGGAAACTCAGAGAATCTAGGGCTGGTAGACTGCAGGAGTCATGCTGATAGGACCAGACACAGCATAAGAACTCAGGAATCCTGGGAAATAACAGAGAGGTGTCAAGAAGAGACTAAAGGAGGTAGCTGTGGTGGTGGCATATACCTGTAATGTCAGCACTCAAAAGGATGAGGCAAGAGCTTTACAAGTTTGAAACCAACCTGAACTATAGACTGGGACCCTGTTCAAAAAGAAAGCTAAACAATTATGAAAACTGTTTCAAGTTACTCAAAGATCACTCCCAAATGTTTAAAAAAAAGTAATATTGCTTTCTATGTAAATAGAAATATCTGAGTTTGATCTTTGAGTAATGTATAGACATTTTTCATATTACAATCATCTGTGATATTGTAAAGTCCTCAGGGAAAATGGCTCAGTCTTCACTAAGCTCTCCACAACTCCTCCATGTTATGGTACTCAAAATCACCCCCCCCCTTAAAAAATTCTCCATAAGTAGAGCCTAAGCACTTTATTTTGCTTTTATCTTGGGCCATTCAGCTGTTTGGAGACTTCGCCATAGGCATTACAGCAGAGAGGAAATTCTCTTGTTGTCAAATTGCTTTCTTCTCCCATGGAACTTTTATGTTCTTTCAAAAGAACACTTTAGAGTAGCCTTATTTCAGAATTGTAAAGAAATGTGACATTTAAGTGACTAAGTCAGTCTGGTGGGTCACCAACACAAAATGACTGCAATCTGTTGCCCAGTTTATCGGGCTCCCCGAAGACCATTAAGTCTTATGCACAGCCTTAACAGCTTCGTCTTTAAATGCTAGGAGGCAGACACCAGAAATTGAGACAGGGTTTAATTTATTCCTTTCTCCATTCAACCCTTAATCTTTTTTTCCCAGTGCTTTGCAAACTGATTGACTTGAAATTGCAATTATTCTACATAAAGGATTTTAAAGGAAAGAGATCACAAATCTTTGCCAGCAATTCTTCCCTTTCCCTTCAAGTGTGGGGTGGAGCAGAACAAAGGGACCTCTCCCCGACCTAAGCTTCTGATGACTCTCAGCTTTTTTAATGTGGGTTAGTTTAACCATTCACTTTGTCTTAACATTTTAGATATTATCATTGCTTAGCAGATACACCACCACCACCCACCACTCCATCCCCCGCCATTCCAAACTCAGTGGCTTAAACAATTGCTTTACTGTGCTCTGTGATTCTGTAGGCACAGTACTTAGATAAAACAAATAGGAATACTAGACCTGTTTTACACTGCCCAGTCTGTAGTTACACAGTGGCCAGCGGTGGGATTCATACAGCCAGTGGTAGATTCGCTCACATTCCAAATAGTTGAGTTTATTCTCAGAAGTGACTTCAGTGCAGATGGTGCCGAGGCAGCCAGTAGAAATACGTACTTGAGACTGTCCATGTAGGCTAAGCTTCCTTACAATATGGTGGCCTCAGGTAGTCTTTTTTGGTGGCTCAGTACTCCGGCATCTGTATACAGGCAGAATGTGTAGCTCCTGTTATAATCTAGCCCACACAGTCCTGCAGGGCTTCTCTCTGCATTCTATTAGTTACAAGCCAATCATTAAGTCCAGCCAGATATAAAGGCAAGATCTATTATCCTGTACATCAGTGAAGGAATGGCAATAGTTATGTGGCTGTGAGTAAATCTCCATAACGTGTTTCTTTATGTTACTGCTTCCCATGTGAGTAGCCTGACTCCTAAGCCTCACATTATTCTAAGCTGAAAGAGTTGCCAGAAACAGCCAATAAACACACAGAATGTCCCCTGGAACATGAATTTCAGATGAACAGGATATACTTGACCAAAACAAATTTTGTGCTGTCTATTTAAGATTCAATTTCAACCAGATGCCCCAAACTTTATTAGATAATCCTGTTTAACACATTTTTCAGTGTTATTGGTATCAGAGAGGTTCAATTATGTATATTATTGATCAAAATATGCTACTTGATTTGTTTGTAGACTCTGTTTTCTCTGCTGGTGAAATGGCATGTTCTACACGTGGGTCTTCAACATGACCAGAAAGTCCTTTGGAGCCTAGGTGTACAGCACTACTTTATTCATTTCCAATATTAAAACATAATCTTAACTAAAACTTTGTAATCTATAGACTTTGTATGTGACTGCATTTGAAAACTCTGAGGCAAAATTATCTTAGACCTTGAAAATAAAATTGAAAACTTCTCTACAGCAGTATTTTTTAAGTAGCTCTGTTTCCAGTGTTCACACTTCCCTTTTCATCTTCACCACATCTCTCTCCTCTCTCTGCACCCATCTCTCCTGAATCATTCATTTTCATAAAGGGTTTTCTCCAATGTGCCAAAAATCTTTCAACAGCAGAGAACCTACAGAAATCTCAAAATGGTTTTAAGTGGTTAATAAAATTGCAATCCTTATTTTTACACTGAATAGAGAAAAATAATGTTTATTGGATATTTGGAGTTTTTATATTTTGTTTTGTTTCATTTTTCTAAAACGGGATCTTGCTCTACATCCTGGCTTATCTGGTATTAACTATATAGTTGGTATCAAATTTGTGACAGTCTTCCTGCCTCAGTCTCCCCAGAACTGGGAGTATAGGCATGGGTTGTGCCTGGTCTGAGAATCACATTTAATTTTCATATTTGCGTATCTGGAAAAGAAATATTGAACTGTCTACTGAATTTTTATCTTGTCATAAGCTATTTTATTCACAAGTAATTTCATCATAGATTGTTTACAAAACAATATTAGGTTATTGGGAGTGAACTTTGAAAGCATAGAAAAATTTTTAAAGCATCAAAATACTTTTCAAAAAGTGGGAAAGCAAAATCAGAGAATGGACACCATTGAGTCACTGAGCTAGAGCAGAAAGGGGAGAATCAGATGAAATCAGCTGAACAACCCAATGAAATACACGTGCCAGATAAGAAAAATGACCAATTTCACAAATAAATAGATATATGCAGAGAACAACTGATGATAGCTTGGTTGTCCAACAGTAGACATATCCACAGCACAACCCTTGCACTTACTGCCCAAGAACATCACAAAAGAGAACGCAAGAAGATGGAAAGAGCCAGACCAGGATGTCTGTCCATATAGCACAGGGAAGCTTCGGAGATGAAGTCTCAAAAATATGGCTGCCTAAACAAGACCCACACAACAACAACATCAGTTGACATGCCAATGTGAATGGGTAAAATACCACAAGCACAAGACTCCACCCATAGATGAAGAGCTACAGCCAATTAATTAATGGCTATTGAGAGAGGGAGATACTGTATTACAATATTTGTTTCAAATATTCATCTAAAATATTAGAGATCATCTCATGTAATTTGGAAAAAGCATAAAGTTGACAGTAGTGGTAATTTACAGAAATACTAATCAGATAGCATGCATGGGAAAAAGTGAACCTAGGTAAAAGATAGGTGGCCCATATACAAAGAGGAAGAAACATTAAAAACTCAAGCCGCATAGGAACTTGTTTTTGATGAAACTGAACCTATCAAAGGTTATAAGAAGTTAGTGAATTATATTAAAAATAATAATACAAAAGGAATCCAGTAGACTTAGGGAGTGACTGAGAAGCTGAGCTCAGCTTGTCCCAATCTGAATACATGTATAATAAACACAAGTGGGAGGCAGGTATGCATTCCATCTGTTCAGCTTTTTAAAAATGAAGTGCATCTTTTGCTGATACATGAAAGTATAAAAATCATACACATCAACAGCATAATGTGGTATTTCAGTGAAATTATACTTTGGGTAATATCTAAATCGCATTAAAGAGACCTACTCGTTTACTTATTATTTCTTTAGGGAGAAAACCTTCAAAATCCTTTGCTCGAGATTGTTTAAAAAGAAAGTCTAAGTCCAAAATACCCATTCTGGGTGAAAATTCTTAACATTCTAAGAAATTTGCTCCACGGTGGTTTCAGAAAGCAAGTTGTATTCATTTTTTGTTAGTTTGTTTTTTGAGATTATAATTTAATAGCAACATTCCTCCTTTTCCTTTCATACCTCCAAACCCTGCCATATACCTCTCCTCATTCGCCTTCAAATTCATGGCCTCTTTTCCTACTGATTGTTATTGCATGCATATATGTATATGTATATACATTGTGTGTTCCTAAATATAACCTTTTGAATCCATATAATCTTTCCTATTTGTATGTTTTCAGGGCAGACCATTTGGCACTGGACAACCAACCAGTGTGTTCTTTCCTGGGAAAAGACCACTTGCCCCTCCTCCCAGATCTGCTCGGTTTCTTGCAGTACTTTATGTCGAGTTGAGACCTCAATGGGCTTTTCCTTGTCCACTTTGGCGTGTCAATTGGTGGTATCTTTGTTCCAGTTACATTTGGGCAATCCTGTCGGGGAGAATTATGGGTGTAGGTTTTGATGTTCCTTGGAGACAAGATCTCACACAAGGACTCTCTTCCTCTTCTAATCCTTCCACCCCGTCTCCTGCAATGTTCCCTGAGCCTAAGGTGCATGGATGTTTTGTAAATGTATCCACTGGGACTGGACTTGGTAATTCTTCAGTTGATTAGTTGTGGGTTTTTGTAGTGGTCTCCACCTGTTGCAAAGGGAAGTTTCCTTCATGAGAGGTGAAGACTACATTTATCTGTGGACATGAGGACAATTATTTATATATTGTGGTTAAGGATTGTGCTAGTTTAGTAAATTAGTGGTTATCTATTCTCCTCCAATAACCATGAATTCACTATCACTGAGCAGTTAGCTAGGTTTCCAGTACCTGGCATGGTTTCCCCCTAGTTGAGTTGGTCTTAAGTACAGTTAGAGAGTTGTTGATTACCTCCAAGATATGCATGACACTACTGCACCTTAGCATTATTGTGCCAGCTGGTTGCTGATGTGGTTCATAGGCATCATAACTTGTAGGACTGATGGTTGCTTCACTTCTTTGGAAGTTTGCATGGTATCTTCTGCTACCATGAAACCTAGTCATCAAGGAGGTGACATTCTGGTCAGTTCCAGCTCAGGCTTCTCTAGACCCTGATACTGACATGCATGGTGTCTTCAGCAATAGAAACTTACCTTCTACCTCTATGGGGTAATTAAGGACAACAGCAATCATCTGTATATTGAAAACTCCTGACCAACAACCAAAAAGAGGGGTTCTCATGACTGGTATTAGGTTTTTGTTAAGTTGTCTTTGACTTTTGAAGGGAGCACTGTCAGCCCTTCTGTGAGATAAGAAAAGTTCATTAAAACTATTTATGTATACTTATACATGGAATTATGTGAGCTACTGAGGGGGAGTTAGGTAAATAGTTAATAATATGATTCCTTGGGGCTTTTTCAGACATCCATATTTTCCTACCTAACCTTTTCTTCTGTATTTACCTCCCTTCTCCTTCTCTAAAGAGCTTCCCTTTTCCCATTTCCCCCATCAGATGGCTTGTATCTGGCTGTTCCCCTCTACCTTCCTCCCTGGTGGTTTCTCTCTCTTTTTTTTTCCTCTTATCAAAGATTCACCTTACTATAGGTCAGGCATTCTCAGATGGACTTCTTTCCACCTCACTATGCACTAGTATTGACTCCACTAAGAAAATTACAGCTGCTCTCTTCCACTGTCTTGACAGTACAGAATCACATCAGCTACAAAAATCCATCAGTTCAATGACCCTGAGGAAAGGGAACACTCTCAAAATCCTTGTTATTCTCTACCACACTCCATGTAAGCATCATTGCCAAATTGTGTCCTTGAGCAGTTCATAAAATCTCAGACACTCTCCAAGGACAGAGGAAGGAATTGTATTGAAATGTTAGGTTCATTCTTTAAAGGGAATTATTTTAGAATCAAATTACCAATTGAATACATATACATACATATATGTAAACATTCCTGCATGTACACACACGCACACACATAAATGTAAGCCAAGTTACTTTTCTTTTTGTAACATATTTGTTTAGAAATTTGTGGTACATGAAACATTCTCTTTGGATTCCTACCACAGATCTGCAATAGAGGTATAATTTTGTATTTCCCCTCTTCTGGACACAGGCACTGACTCAGAAAGGACAACTGACTGCCTCAACTGTTTATACAACCAAAGGTCAAAAACAGTTCTCCATTTCTTCAACAAATATTTACAAGTACTACAGAGGCTCCAACCAACAAAACAAATTAAAGTCCTGCCCATTGGGAACTGTGATACAGGATGAGAAGATGGAAAATAAGCTAAATAAGTTCATTGTGTTACGTAGTAGAAGCAAGGACCATGAAAATCACTAAGCAAGAACTTTATGTCTGTGTTTCCAAAATGGAGGTGCCTTGAAATTTTAAGTACAGTAGAAATGGGAAATATTCTTCAGAAAATGGCATGAAAGAATGAGGTGAGTGCATCATGGCAAGAGCAGAGGAGAAGGAAGTCAAGGTCAAAGGAGATGAAGCAAGAGCTTGTCTGGTTTCTTGAGGAATAGCACTCTAAGTACGCTTTAACTTGGTAAATTTTACTATATGTAAATATACTGATATGCAAATACAGCTGAAGCTTTAAGAAATATGTATCCCAGATGGAGTCCCCTGGAAGCCAGTTCTGAGGGCATTACTGGATATAAATCAGGAAGCAACCTTGAGAAAGCTCCTGTAGGTCCCAAAGGAAGAAAGGTAGAAAGAGCAGACAGAAAAGTCAGACCTGATGAAGATAAAAGATAGAGTTTGTTGACTCCACAACTATGGGAAGAGCCCTTCAGGATGGTCCTGTACTTAGCAAACATTGCCAGCCTTTACACCTCCATCTCTGCCTGTTTTCGTGATCTGTGTCATTATGGAAAGGCAGTAATCTTGAACAGGCACTATGCACAGCCATAGCAACCTCTAAATCACCCTGTAGGCAAAACCCTACCAGCAATACTGGTTCAGAAGCTGGAGACACACGTCTGTGAGTCCTACCTTGTAAAGGGATATGAATGGTGTTTCTAACTAAGGCAATCAAAAATAAATAAACATGACTGTCTGACATTAAAGACTGGAGTGGAATTTAAAATAGCCTAAGAAGGTTTGAAATGTCAGACAAAGCCAACAGCTCAAAGTTTAAGAAACACTTATAGCAATGTTAAAAATACTTTTTTTCAAGAAAAGAGACAAGACAAAAATAAGATTTAAAAGGGTAAAATAAAGAATCTTAAATATAAGAAAACTGAAGGCAAAGATAGACTCAAATGATTAAGAACACATCTAGTACTATTATAAACATCAGAAGAATAAAATAAATTATGTAATTTGTTACAAAATGCCTCTAACACAAAACACAAGGAAAGCCAAGTGCAAGCTAAGTGCTGAAGATATTGAATCTCTGCATTTGACTATTCATGTCTGACAATCCAAAGCTCTTTGCAAAGATCACCAAGTCTTCAAATAAGAAGTCCAAGTGGTCAGGGCCCTTGAGCTCATGATCTTTGTCATCTGAGCTCTTTAGGTTGTGTTCACCCTCATCTAGACCCATCCAACATTCACCAGTGAATGTGGGAGTCAGGAATACTTATGAAGCATTTTCCCATGTATAGCCCTGGAACTCTGGTCTCTCCCAGCCCCCAAATATGCTAAATACAGTCGACTGATCTGACTCACTGCCATTTTCACATGCTAACATTTCAAGATTCGAATATCAGAAATATTCAGCATCCTAGGGACCTGAACCCCAAGCAATATTCACCACAAGGAATAGCTACAGAAGCAAAGAAAACTGGTTTCAAAGTAGCAACAGAAAAAAAAAATGATTTTGAAGAAAACAAATACAACCTCCTTCCAAAATTGTGTCTCAACTGTGTATGCAAAAGGTGGAATTCATACAAACAACACACTCCCACAGTATGGTGTTATATCAGCTCCATTGATTCCTCAGTCTTCTCTTCTCAACCAGTATCATCAGCCAGTAAATTAAAACCACAATTGCCTGGCATTTTTTGACATATCAGCAGATTTCAAAACACTATGGTTAGACTCCAAAGATTAAGGAATTTTATCCATCTGCCATAATCTACGGTCTAAAGTAACCCAGAAAATCTATTTTGTTGTTAAAGATTTCCAAAGATGGTGGTTTTACAGCCCCCTCCATAATCATGTCAGCATTTTTATATTTATATTGCCAGGAAATATATGTTGTACAATATTTTAGAACGCCAAACAAGCTACAAATTAGCCTGTCAAAACAGTCTCATATGTGAATTCTATATGCCTAATTAACATGGTAAATATTTAAGAATTCCATTGTTATGTATTAAAGGCTAATCAGATTGCCTGAACAGAAATAACACTTTCACGGGCACCTGAAACAAGAGTGTGTCTAAGAGGAGGAATTTTATGAACATAAATAACTTTCAGTAGACTGTTGTTCAGAAACAGATTCAAATCAAAAATCTATTCAAGGTTCTAATACCAAACTTGCATGAATCCAACATATTTATTCTCCCAACCTATAAGTGCCATCACACAGAAGCCTTTGTAGAAACTTACTTCAGTTTTAAGCTACATAGGCTACAAGGCTGCAGCCTTCTGGTTCCTCGGTCAAGTCAGTCAGGTATGAAAACAGAACATTTTTAAAAAGAAGACACTGCACTTCAGATCAATCTGTACATGTAAGTTCTTACATGCAACAACACAACATGCTTTTATTAAATGCTGCTTTTCTTTTCTTTGAAGAATAAGAAATTTTTTTTTTTATTTTTATTTTTATTTTGCAATACAATTCAGTTCTACATATCAGCCACGGATTCCCTTGTTCTCCCCCCCTCCGGGCCCCTCACTTTCCCCCCAGCCCACCCCCCATTCCCACCTCCTCCAGGGCAAAGCCTCCCCCCGCGGACTGAGATCAACCTGGTAGACTCAGTCCAGGTAGGTCCAGTCCCCTCCTCCCAGGCCGAGCCAAACAATCCTGCATAGGCCCCAGGTTTCAAATAGCCAACTCATGCAATGAGGACAGGACCCGGTCCCACTGCCTGGATGCCTCCCAAACAGATCAAGTCAATCAACTGTCTCACCCATTCAGAGGGCCTGATCCAGTGGGGACCCTCAGCCATTGGTTCATAGTTCATGTGTTTCCATTCGTTTGGCTATTTGTCCCTGTGCCTTATCCAACCTTGGTCTCAACAATTCTCGCTCATATAAACCCTCCTCATTCTCGCTAATTGGACTCCCAGAGATGCCCCCGGGGCCTAGCCATGGATCTCTGCATCCAGATCCCTCAGTAGTTGGATGGGGTTTCTAGCATGACAATTAGGGTGTTTGGCCATCCCATCACCAGAGTAGGTCAGTTCGGGCTGTATCTCGACCATTGCCAGCAGTCTGTTGTGGGGGTATCTTTGTGGATTTCTGTGGGCCTCTCTAGCACTTTGCTTCTTCCTATTCTCATGTGGTCTTCATTTACCATGGTCTCCTATTCCTTGTTCTCCCTCTCTGTTGTTGATCCACCTGGGATCTCCTGCTCCCCCAAGCTCTCTTTCCCTCGACCCTCGCCCTTCATTACCCCCACTCATGTCCAGGCTGTTCATGTAGATCTCTTCCATTTCTCTGTCATTGGGCGATCCCCGTGTCTTTCTTGGGGTCCTGTTTTCTAGGTAGCCTCCCTGGTGATGTGAGTAGCAGTCCAGTCATCCTTGTTCCACATCTAGTGTCCTCCTATGAGTGAGTACATACCATGTTTGTCTTTCTGAGTCTGGGTTACC